>NC_064614.1:281067347-281692347 GCF_023898315.1 Schistocerca nitens | reverse complement strand
CCGGCTGAAGCACGGCACGGCCCTTCCGAAAACCAAACATAATCAACTACATATGCTCAATTTTCTCTTTCATTTTTCTCTGTATTACTCTTTTTAGCAAATTATATACATTGACTGATAACGTGATTGTACGACAGTGTTCAATCGTATCTACTTTTGTTTTTTTGAGATTGTTTGAATGATATTTTTTTACAAAAACTTGATGTTTTTCCTCCAGTTTCATACACTCTACGCACCAACTTAAATAGCCGCTTGGTTGCCACTTACTCCAATGATTCCATAAGTTACAAAGAAATGTTAACTATCACTTTTACCTTATTTAATATCAAGTATTCCAAACTACATTAATTTCTGACTCTAATACTGGATCCCATATGTCTTCCATATCGAATATAATTTCTTTCTCAATCAAACATGTCCTGCCTCTCATAAAGGTTTTCACCGTACTGGTCTCACGTATCCAATCTCTTCTCTACGTTTTACAGTGAAATTCAAATTGCACTGGTAACGTCGATGCCCTTGCTTTTAATTTCACCGAAAGTTGTTTTGAATTTTCTTTGTACTGAATCAGTCCTTGAGACAACTCTCGTTTTTTTCCAATTTCATCGTGTTTTTCCTGTAACGATTTTGCCTTGCCTTCTTTGAACTTCCTGCTTACTACATTCCTATGTGACATACAGTTTCGTATTCCTGAATTTACAGAACATTTTTGTACGAGGAGAGTTCACTAAGTAATGCAACACTGCTATCCTGAAAGCCAATTTTTTCCATTGATTCAAATACACCGAATACACCATATTATTTCCCATACTTCTGGCTACTAAACACTATTTTCCAATATAAAGGACCTGCATGCCCGAATGGTACCGCTCGATACTCGACGTCAGAGCCAACATATTGTTGCATCAATAACCTTTCAATCGTCCACTTACTGCTTCCCGGAGAGTGAATCTTTCATTGAACCAAACAGACGGAAGTCGGAAGGTGCGAGATCCAGGCTGTGAGGTGGATGAGGAAGATCAGTACAATGAAGTTTTGTGAGCTCTTCTCGGTTGCGCAGACTTGTGTGCGGCCTTGCATTGTCAAGGAGGAGGGGAAATTCGTTTGTATTTTTGTGGCGACGAACACGCTGAAATCGTTTCTTCCTTTTCCTGAGGGAAGCACAATACGCTTCAAAGTTCATCGTTGCTCCACAAGGGAGGACATCAAACAGAAACGGTCGCCATGATTTTACTGGCTGACTTTTTCTTCGGACGACAGGTGGCGCCACGCCACTCCGTGGTTCGCAATCTTGTTTCCGGTTGGAAGTTCTGAACCCAATTTTCATCACCTGTGACGACGTACGAGATGAAATTGTCACGATCAGCCTCGTTACACGCAAGTAATTCCGCATAGATGGTGCTCTGTTGCTATTTATGGGCTTCCGTTGGGCAGCGAGGAACCCAGCAAGAGCACACTTTTGAGTACGCCAACTGGGGGATGCGTCAGCACTGCCAACAGAGACGTCCGTTTGAGCAAAGGAGAGGCTGGTTGTGATCCGCCGAGTGTCCGCAAGTTCCAAGATCCCAGGAGTCACAGCTGCGTGCCGCCGACCGGCACAGTGGAGATCGGACTGGTTTGCGCGAGCTTATGCGATGATGGCAGACGTCTCGCCCAACGACTCGCTGTTCTTTTGTTCACTTCCAGTTCCCCACAGATATTGTACAAGCGTCTATGAATATCTGCGATGTTCTGGTTTCCTGGCAAAAGAAACTCAATGACAGCTGTCTTCTTGGAACGCACCTCCGTCACAGATGTCTTTTTTAAGGCTACTTAAAGCGCCGCCGCCTAGGAACTTCACGAGACTATTGTGGTTGAAGTGGGAATATTTACGATGTCCCACAAAAAAATCCGCATATTTCAATCGAAATTTGCTGAGGAAAAAATGTATTACATTACTTATTGAACCCCCTCGTACTTCCTACTTTTGTCGATCAGCTGAAGTATTTCTTCTTGACCCAAGGTTTTTTCACAGCTGTACTGCTTGTTCCTGCAAAATATAGGATATGTAAAAGGGAAAAGGTAAAAAAAAACCATGGGTCACACAAGAAATTATTTCCAAGATGGAGGAGAGAAGAAAATTGAAAAACAAGAACACTGAAGATGCAAGAAAGATATACCGAAGGTTAAATAACGAACTGCGAAGAGAAACAGAGCAGGCTAGGAAAAAATGGCTAAAAGAGGAATGTGATGAAATTGAAGAACTGGACAGGAAGGGAAGATACGACTTACTATACAACAGAGTAAAGACTATGACATGGGAACAAAACAGAGCAGGAAGTGCTACTATGGAAATTTTGAGTAAAGACGAACAGGTAGTGTACAAAGATCGTGATGATGTCCTCCAGAGATGGGAAGAATATATAAAAGAGCTATATGACACAAATAGCAAACCAGAAACTCTGCAACTTGAATCACACAACAGTGTATGTGGTGAAGAGAAAGGACCGACCATCATAATGGAAGTAGTAAAGTCTGCCATTGCTGCAATGAAAAATGGCAAAGCATTAGGTACAGATACAATACCGGGAGAAATACTAAAATGCTTGAACCACAATGGAATAAGAGAAATATTGATGTTATGTAATAAAATATATGACAGTGGTGAATGGCCTGAGGACTTTTTTACAACAGTAATGATTGGCTTTTGAGATCTGGACATGGCGGAAGATGGAAAGAATAAGTTGGATGGACAGAGTAAGAAATGAAGAGGTACTGAGAAGAGTGGGAGAGAACAGACAGTTACTAGATGTAATAAAGAGAAGAAAAAGAAATTGGATTGGGTATATATTAAGAAAGAATGACGGACTGATAAAAACAGTTTTAGAAGGTTATTTAGAAGGAAAAAGGAAGCGAAGAAGGAAGATTCCAGATACTGGATGACATGATGGACGGTACAACATACAGCAGCATTAAGAAGGAAGCAATGGATCGCAGATAGTATAATAATATAAGATAATATAAGATAATATAACAATATAAGATAATGCTAATATAGCAGATAACTGATGATGATGACTGCTTGTTCCTATGTTTGTCTGCTCGACTTACGTCATATCCTTTTTAAAGATTTTCGTTTAAATGAGATCTCTTTTGTGGTTTTCAGTATTTCAGTATCAACAGCTTTACAGAAGTTGACATGCATCGCATCGTTCCTCGTTAATTCTGTATCCTAATTCTTTCCACATAGATCTATATTGATGCACTTTGATCCACTCTTCATGATATCTAAATTGTGATCTGAATCTCTATCGGCTCCTGGGTACGCCTTACAATCTGTTATTCGATTCCACGGTCTCTGTCTCACCTGTGTACGCCTAACAATCTATTATTGGATTCCACGATCTCTGTCTCACCATGATATAATGCAGCTGAAATCTTCTCGTATCTTCAGGCCTTTTCCAAGTACACCACCCCTTCTTGTGTTTTTTGAACTGTTTATTCGCTATTACTTGCTGAAATGTTTTGCAGAACTCATTTAGTCTTTCCCCTCTCTCATTCATACCGCCAAGCCCATATTATCCCGTAACTCGTGATACTCCTTTCCATTAACCGCGCTCCAATCCTCCATGATTGTTAGCTTATCTCCACCATTTTCATACTGATTAACCCGTTCAGCATCCTCATATAATTTATCTCTTCATCATCTGAATGTGACGCCAGCAGGTATACCTGAACCAAAGTTGTTTGCGTTGTTTTGTTGTCCATTATGATGAAAACAATCCCATCACTGAACTGCTCACAGCGACTCATTATCTGCCCTACTTCCCTGTTCATAACGAATTCTATTCCCATTACACAATTTTCTGCTGCTGTTGATATTAAATGATATACGTCAGAACTGAAATCCTACTGAATTTCAGTATGTCTAGACTGAGCCTTTGTATTTCTCTTTTCAGATTTCCTAGGTTCCCTACCACTTTCAAATTTCCGACATTTCAGGCTCCGATTCATGGTATATAATGTTGGTTATTCAATCTTTTTTCATGCTTTCCTCTCCCTTGGCAGTCCCCTCTTGAAGATCAAAATACGGGACTAATCCAGAATCTCATGCCAATGAAGACGCCGTCATAACATTTTTTCAGTGACATTAATGAAATTGTTTCTACTGCCGTCTGCATCCTCACACCGCTAAACATTGCTTCTTCTTCCCCCTATTAGGAACCGACACCAAAGGCAAGAGGTTGCCCTCTTTGACAATGGCGTTGGCTGAACGATGCTGACTCCTTCCAGCGGTAGTCTTCGGTCACCAATGCTCATAATTTTAATGCAAAATTTAAGCTGAGGCTAGGTTCAAACGCAGGACCCAGGACGTTTTGATCACTAGTCAAAAAAGTTACATGTTCGTTCCCAAATTTTATTTGAACCTATTTAACGTTACACGAACACTTCACGTTAAAATCACAGCAGCATAATGCAAAATTTGTTTATGCGTTTTTGTACAAATTTTAACACATTTACATTCGAGAGTATGGTTTGTTGGGTGAAAACACTTCCAACTTGTTTTGTACATCGAGGTCTGCGTTTGTAAACCGTTATTATTTCGGGAGAATTGTCATAAAAATAAATAACTCTTCTTTCGTTTGTGAAAAACTGCTGAAGATTTTTTTCTAGTTAACTTTTGTTCTGTTTTCCTTTCATCTAGTCATTTTCAGTTTGTCACTTTTTTGTTACGTAGTCGTAAGTTGTAACAATTTTGCAAACTTTTTCTTATAATTTCTTATAGTTTTTGTTTTTCGTTAAGGTGTTATGATTTATAGTGTTGTGCAGCCAATATTATGCCTTGCCTTTACTTCTGTTGTCAGTATATAGTGTGTAGACTGTCCTTTAATCAAGTTCATTTAACTGCGTTTTGAGATTAATACTGAATTTCTACGGGTTCAGCAAATCTCGTGATGTAATACATTTAGGGGCTGTTCTTTTCATACTCACTATCTTCTGCGTAACAACCTGCCGAATTTCCATTACGTTTTATACACTAATTGTGTTTCTCGCTGTTGATTAAATAGTAAGATGGAGGCTTAAGAGAGCCTGCTAGGTGGGTATAATAAAATATTGAGTTGGTAGGATCTTTTCTGTGAAATACTACATACTTCACGGTTGGATGACGTTCTAGCAAATGATTTTTTTCAAGGTGGCTTTTTACCCTTTGTCTGTGAGTTTTAGTTCGATCGCGTGTGATGTTTATTTTCCTTTAGGATAAGATATATTTCATTTGCTTCGTCATATTCTTCTCCGAAATGTTTGTTTTTGTGTGAAGTTAATTAAAAAATGCTTGCTACCATGAAATCATTTTGAGACCCGTAGCATGATCATAGGTGGATGAATACTGAAGGCTTCTTTCATTAAGCAATAAAGATGTTGATCAGTTCGATGATATCTTTCACAGTTTATACATAGTACATACACAAAAAAGCTTTGGACTTGATTTTAATATTCACAAGGTTTATTCCACCGTTTTCTGCAGGAAGTGTGTGTCATATTTAACATTTAAGCTGTTTTTGTGGGTTACGGAGAAACCTAAGGCTGACGTAATTCTGATAGCCGTGTCTCGAGGAATGAGTATCACTTGTACCACATAGATTATTTTTGAAACGATACGCATATTTGCCAGCTTTGCTCTCTGAAATTCGTAGAGTTTTCTCGTGCCGTGTTCTTCGACACTTATTCGTTTGCTTTCGAGGATTGTTTTACAACTGGTGGCGATAGTGTGATTTCTATCGCATCAAGACGCAGTATGTTCATATGGGAGTCCACATTAAGTTGTCCTGGATTTTGCACAGGTATTCCGCATGCGATATGCATAATACTTGATTTCGATGTATTTAGCTTTGCTCCTGACGCCAGTGCGTAATGGCCAAAGATTCGCACAGCCCTCTCTACGTCACTGTCATTCATAAGCACAAGTCCGTATCATCGGTGTGTGCCCTACATACGATACTTTGAGTATTTATGTTTAGCCCTCTCAGCTGTTGTTCCAGAGTGGCTAGCAGAGGTTCTAAAGCTATGGTGAACACAACCATCGACATTGGGTAGCCTTGCCTTACCCGACTATTGCACTTAAATGTTTTCGTTAGCTGACCGTTTATCTGGATTCTGGATGAACTTCGGCTTGATATTTTGAGTATTAAATTGGCCAAACGTTGTAGACCACGAGACCGTAGTAGTAAAGCACATTTGTTGCAAGAAGCGTCAATTGCCACAACTGCATTAATCATGGTGACTGATCATACGAACAGAAAGTGTGTTTAACTGACTAGGCCCTAGTGCCAGTTACACAGTGAAACATTCCTTTACGAAGTGTATCAGATTCCCTCGTGTCCGTTTTTTCCTCTTTCTGCCTCTTTAAGGCAGACGTGGTTTCTGGTTTACTCTTTAGTTGACGTGATGCCGTTGGAGTAATGTGCGGTTTTCCGGAGGAGTCCTCCAGCTTGAGAGAAGTTGCTGACAGCACCCAATTACCGCGCGGAAAGTTATGTTTCGGGAAAATCTTCGGACAGGCCGAAGTTTTCCGCTTGAGGCACGTTCATTTCTCAACGACCTGGTAAAAGCTTCCAGGCTATATGCTCGCAGTGAGCGTTATTATATACTCTTTTGTCGGCAAGAAATACAGAAACTTAAGTATCCAAAAGTTTCACTCTCCACTAGAACAGGACAAGGAAATTATTCGTATTTCTAAGCTGTTGGCTTCAGTTATTGATTTCCTAAATTTCTATGTCCTCCTGCCCCTCTTCTTCAACGAGTAGTTCATTATCTGCTATTATTTCTACCGTTAAGAGTTCATAGTTCAAAAACTATTTCAATGGCTCTACATAACCCAGCATAATCGTAGCGCTTAATAGTGCAAGCAAGATTCATAAGATTTGTCCATCTACAAAATGTAAAAGGTTGCAAGATGTTCGAAATCCACAGAAAAATAAGATTTAACTATAGGGCAAGAAACGTAGTATAAAAACGCACAGAGACCGAGGGGGAACACTGAGAAGGAAAAACCAAATGCGAAGTGCTGTGATTAAAAAGGATTTAAATCAAAGATGCAGTCTTTCTCCACTACTATTTCAATCTATACATCTAAAAAGCAATAAAAGAAATAAAATCAAGGTTCAAGGGTATGATTAAAACGCAACGTAAAAGGACATAAATGATAAGATTCGAGTACGACATCGTGATCCTTAATTTATGTGCAGAGATATTACAGGACGTGTTGAACGCAATGTAGAGTCTAGTCAGTACAGAATATGGCTGCGAGGAAAATCGAGGAAAGACGAAAATAATTAGGAGTATCAGATGTGAGATTAGCAACACACTTCAAAATTTTTGGCCACAGAGTAGACGAAGGTAAGGAATTTAGCTATCTTGGGAACAAAATAACCCATGACACACGAAGCAAGGAGGACATAAAAAGCAGACTAGCACAGTCAAAAACTGTATTCCTGTCCTAAAGAAGTCGACCAGTGTCAAATATAGGCCTTAATTCGGGGAAGAAATTTCTGAGAATGTAAGCTGGAAGCACAGCATTGTATGGTAATTAATCATGGACTGTTGGAAAAACCGGAAAAGGAGAGAAGCGAAGCGTTTGAGATGTAATACTACAGAACGACGTTGAAAATTAGGTGAACATCAAGAATTCTCCGCAGAATCGGGGAAGAAATGAACATGTGGAAAACATTGACAGGAAGAAGGAACAGAATGATAGGACGTGTTTCAATGCATCGGTGATTACCTTGCATGGCACTGGAGGGAGGTGTAGAGGACATATGGCGTAAATGCTACTGTGATATGTACAGGTTATCACAAGAGTGTAACTCGTGGCTAGGAGCATCGAACTAGCCAGGAGACAGATGACAGAAGTAATATAAGTCCATTATTACTGGACACAAGAAGGTAGAAAATTTTGGGCGTGTTTCTATAATGTAGGCTACGTGATCCACGAACGCAAAGAAATTACTGAAAACGTTTCTTTCACCTATCAATCTCTGACCTCAATTCCGATACTTAGTCTTCCTATAGAAGGTGTCTGCGAAAGTGTCGCATAGCGCTGTGTCAAGTTGAAGTGTTCAGAGCTACAAAAGAAATTGTTAAGCACATACTTCGATATATAAGCGTGCTGATGTAAGAGCTATTGTGTCAGTCGACATAAAGAAAATATCATGTGTATTTCCACGCGTTTCTAGATACTCTTCAGCTGTCTCTCAAATAATGACGAAGTTTTGAAAACAGAGCAGGCCATCCTCGTATTTGAACACAAACTCACGAGACACTATCCTGCAACATACGCATTCATTTAAATCTCCACAGACGGTCTTTCGCTGCAGATTACTGGATCAGCGTTATCGGTTGTTCATTTGTAGGACTCCCCTTGACAGGTCGGTGTGCACTACACAAAGAAAACAGCTACTCGGGCACCAAAGTAATTTTGGAGTGCATATGAGGGTTTTTTAGGCTAAGCGTTAGTCTGAGGTAATCTCATGAACGCTCGCCAGTCGATACGCATATAGGGAAATCAGACCGCGTTCAAAGTAAAGGGCCGGCCGGTGTGGCCGTGCGGTTCTAGGCGCTTCAGTTTGGAACCGCGTGACCGCTACGGTCGCAGGTTCGAATCCTGCCTCGGGCATGGATGTGTGTGATGTCCTTAGGTTAGTTATGTTTAAGTTGTTCTAAGTTCTAGGGGACTGATGACCTCAGATATTGAGTCCCATAGTGCTCAGAGCCATTTGAACATTAGCCATCAAAGTAAAGGCGGTTCGACTGTAAAACATTTTATCAGTAAATTGTCGAAGTATTCGTAACAGAGTTCCCGAATTTACTGCCCTCCAGGAAGTAACTGAACCTGAAATTATTGTTGGGACTGAGAGCTGTATAAAACTCAAAGTAAAAAGCTCTGAGATATTTAGCGAGTCTTGGAATGTTTATCGGAAAGACAGATTAGAAGACGTAAGAGGGGGAGTGTTTATTGCAATCGACAAAAGTATTGGTTCTACTGAGGTTGAAATTTAGTGTGATATGAGATCAAGGTGAACCCAAGTTAATTGTTGGATGTTTGTACCGAGCACCCAACTCCGATGTGATGGCTCTAGACTCATTCAAAGAAAGTCTATGGTCAGTTGTGCATAAATACCGATATCATGCAACACTAGTTGGTGGCGACTTTAACCTACCGAGTATAGACTGGGACGTATATAGATTCATTGCAGGTGTTACAGTCTTGTGCAGTACTTTTGAACCCATTTTCCGAAAACTGTCCTGAGCAGCTAGTTCGGCAGCCCTCACGCACAGGAAGTGTCCTGTACCTTACAGCTACAAAAGACTGGACCTTATCGATGGAATCAGTATGGAGATGGGGATTGGTCATCGTGATGTCATCACAGCGACTATGGCTACGAAATTTAAAAATCAGTCAAGAGGCTGGGGGAGTGTTTCCGCTATAAAGAGCAGATAAACAGTTATTAGCGTCTCACTTAGACAATGAACTTCAATAATTTAGTTCCAGAATGATGGACATAGAGAAATTATGGGCAAAGTTTAAACAGATTTTTAATCGTGCTATGGACAGGAATGTACCTAGTAAGTGGATTAAGGACGGAAAAGACAGACCGTGGTTTAATAACAAAGTACGGAAAATGCTAAGGAAGCACAGGTTGGTGCACACTCGATTCAAAACAGGATGCTAAAATGACGGCAGGCAAAGGTTGTAGATAATCGTGGGTCTGTGAAAAGATCTATGCCCTGACAGAAGCTACCAACGTTATATCTTGTCTTAAGATGTGGCAGAAAACCCGAAAAAATTCTGGTCCTATGTAATACCGCTAAGTGGGTCTAACGCTTACATTCAGTCACTCTTTGACCCGTCTGGTTTGGCAGAAGAAGATAGAAAAAGGAAGACGGATGTTTTAAATTCCACGTTTAAGAAATCGTTCACACGGAAGAATCGTACAAAAGTCCGGTGGTTTGACCATCGCACAGAGGTTCGTATGGATGACGTAGTGATAAGCATCCTTGGCGTAGAGAAACAACTGAAAGCGTTGAAAACAAGTAAGTTGCTAGGTCTGGATAGAATCCCAAATCGGTTTTCAAAGAGTACTCTCATTGGTCCCTTACTTAGTTTGCATTTATGGCGAATCTCTCTACCAGCGCAAAGTGCCAAGCGGCTGTAAAAAAGCGCAGATGACTCGCGTATATATGAAGGGTAAAAGAACGGACCTGCAAAATTACAGACCAATATCCTTAACATGGGTTTGCTGGAGAATTCTGAGTTCGAATGTAATAAATTTCCTAGAGTTTGAAAAGCTCGTGTCCACGAATCAGCAGGGCATTAGAAAGCATCGCTTACTCTTTTCTTACATGATATACCGTAAACTATGGATGAACAGCAACCGGCAGATTCCATATTTACAGACTTCCTAAAAGCTTTCGACGCTGCACCCCACTGCAGACTGTTGATTAAGGCATGTGCATAGGGAATAAGCTCCCAGATATGTGACTGGTTCGCCGCGCGGGATTATCCGAGCGGTCTAGGTGTGGGGCGGCGGAGGAGTAGAAATATTTTTATGTTGGTTGTTAAATATATTACTGCTGCATTAATGTTTGCTTGCTGTCAGTTTCTAGCTTTAGAATGTTGTTATGCTGTCTTTCGCCGTTCTCAACACTGGCTCTCTATTTACTTTGTAGACCCCCAGAAAGCGATTTGACAAAACCTGAAGCCTGTAAATAGAGTTCCTAGTGCCCACTTCCTTGAGATTACAATTATAGCTGCAGCTTGTAGCTCTGTAGAGTCAGGAAGTTGTTCAGGATTTCTAATCAAAGACGACTTTCCAAAATAGTTGAGTATATTCTCAAAATCACAAATATACACACAAATATCCCTCCAACCTAACTAACAGAACAGTTCAGAGTCTATTGCGCCAATGCAACTATAAATGTCCGAAATAATTGTTGAAATGAATGCTCGCCATAATTTGATGAAATATCTCATCAAACGCCACGCTATATTAGTAGTAGAATGTCTGTCCCGCGACGGCACGTGAAAATACGACAATACGCACACTGAGGCTAGATAATGAAAATCATTCCCGAATTAACACTTTACTTGAAACGCTTTACTGGTTACGCGCATCTCGAGTAACAGAATACGGCACCCGAGGCTGTTAGTAGCACTGATACTGGCGCGGCGCGATTCCCGACACAGATGGCGTGTCATTCAGCGTCTGGCGAGAACTGGGGCCTTTGCTTCCTCGCACAGTGCTCTTATATATAAAGTCGGGGTGCGGACCGCTGAGAAAACGCTCGATCAAATCGGCTGTCTCGACTAGCTGCTGTGCTAATAACGCACCACTTCAAGTTGCATAATAAATTTTAGCTTCTCTTGCTGAAGGCCGATGAAGCTCCTAATTTAACTGTGCATTCAGCACGCAGGGAAGTATTGATAATAAATTTTTGACGTGGCTAACTTTAATAACTTAGGCGAGAGAATTAATTTAATTGCACTGCACGCAGCAGATGGGCTCTGAACTGTCCCTTCTGAGATCCGCTATTGCTATAATTTAATAGATATTTGAAAGAAACTTTTTACAGCTTCATCATCATAGCGGACCTCCAACCTATTAAAATCTAAACATCCTAGTATGATTTATAAGCTCACTTAATCTATCTTGCTTCCTCTAGTTTTGAGATGAAAACCACAAAATCATGAATTTACACTAACATCTTAATTTGTGAAATCCAAAGTACTATTTTTATTAAATCATTATGAAAGCTGAATCTAAATACAAATTTTGCAGTCTCTAGCTCTTTTCTGTGCCGCCAATTATTTTTATAGAAAAACGTCCAAATAAAGGAAACGGCTGAAGTTATCAAGCTGATATTTAACACACATTAGTTTATCATTATTCCAGACATACTAGGAAAGTTTTATGTCATTTGCTTGATTTTTAAGGTATTGCGCAACATCTATGACGTCAGAGCTAGCAGACTGACTAACACACAATGGAAACTGATGTGAATTTGCTGCAGCGTGAGTAGGCTGCTTCCCTACATCACCCTCTACTTAAATTTTTTTTTTATGAATGTTAATAAATGAAGAAAAAAAAATTTAATTACAAAAAGGGAAGCAAGAGTACAATTTAAACTCCCTATGAAAAATCAAAATTGAATTATAAACATATACAAATATTAAAAGAAACTGATTTCCTACATTAATCATTTAAATTGCGGGCATTTTCACTGCCTCTTTAGAAATGTCATTACTCAAATTTTAAGCAAAGTCAGTGAAATATTTTTGGCATACATATTGCCTTAGACTAACAAACACATAGAAATTGAAAAACTGTGAAAATCTTAGTTACATTAAATACATCAAATACATTTTTACACACACAAATTCAAGGAAGATAACATGATACATAAACAGATGATTATTCCTTATCAGTCTTTTATAAACCTGAAAGAAAAGTTCACAACTAAATTTTTACACACGTGGTTGTAGCCGCTTTGGCTGGCGTCCTACACTTCCATTCACAAGGGTAGAGTAGGGGAAGTTGCCATGGTGTGCGTCCTTCTCGATCTCTCTAAATTACAAGGGGAAAGGGGAGGGGTCACTGTGAGTTGTGTCCAAGTCACTCCACGCTTTCACGCAGCTACCAGGCTGCCATTATCTGGTTTGTCCTGTAGAACAAACAAAAAGAGTGCCTCAGACTCTGTTCACTTAACATCTAAGGGTGGGTCACAATGAAATGGGGATATATACATCTTAGCCTTCAATATGTTGCTGGAACAAAGTTAACAGAATCTTTTTCAATAATACTCTCGAGGTTACTTAATTGTCATAAATTGGTAAACAAATGGCTCAAAACGCCTTTAGTCATGTACTAGATAAAATTTATGCTCAAGACATACAATCATAAATCATATTTAGTCTGAATTTATTATTTCAGGGCCGGAACACTGAACCAATGCTCAGTACATTTCTGATACATTTGTCTTTTATTCACTTAACTGACTCATTTTTTTATTACTTCATTCTTAGAGATAGTATGAGTATATTTGATTAGTAGTTGTTCCTCAGCTTCTTTATACATGTGAGTAACTTTTGGTAATAGTACAGTTGCGAGTGTTCAAAACACACTACGTTTAGTTGATTACTAAATTCACTTATTGGTCCTCTGCTGTTGTCAATTCCACATCTGAAATTAGGTACTTACTTACTGTGAAGTGTATTTATGCTGAGCTAAAATAATGTTTTACGTCTGTCATTATGTTTTTCAATTATATTGCTAGTGTATGTACTTATTTGACACTCACTCATTAACATTTAAAGCATAGGATAGCACATTCATTTCATATTTTTAGTGTACTGCAGCTGATCAGTTTGCTCACGTGGCAATCCATTTCCACTCAATTGGACGCTGAAACCACAGGTAGTCTCTCTCAGACCTACCACTAAAATGCATCAAATAATTATGGACGAGCGTAATGCTAATTTCCTTAAACCTATAGGACACCATGAGCTACTCTGTCTCATCTAACATAAGGGTACCTATGGTCGCATTCACGCCTCCACCTTATAACCTCAATATGTGTAGGTGTATCCTGTCACACACTACACTAAAATAACGGCCAGCTCCAACCTTATAAATACTTCAAGGACGTGTCCTTCACGTCTCAACCACAAACACTGCTCAATTCTCCTACACTGCCTTTCCTTGCTACACCAGGTGAGTTTATTTTTACAACTTATCTACATATTTTTCTTATAACACTAAGCAATCTCTTCCTTATTATTTCTTAGTTGGCTCTAATGCATACACTAGATTTCACTACCACTTCAGATCCTAGTCGTACACGAATTCATATATCTTTTTAAAATATTATTGTGGGACCATTTCCAATAAAGCAACATTTTGTACTTACTATTTTACCAGGGTTCTATACATAATTGTTACTCAAATACAGTTGTATCTTAATTACGTCATACTTCTCTATTGTTTGTCACTATTAGGTTTGTCATATCAGGTTTTGTTCTTCACTTATCGGTGGATAGAAAAATTACAGAAAATTTATGGCTTGATAGTCATAACAGAAAATTTTGTTTTAAAGAAGAGGTCGAAATTTTTGTAGATAGGAAAGATGAAGATTGAGTGAGACCTGAAAGGGAAAGAAGATCTCACACAGCTGGGACTGCACAGCTGCCACACTGTGTAAAGGTTAAAGAACAACCTCCTCCCTACAGCCTTCATTAGTTGCCTATGAACACGCCACGTCGATCTGAAAATACTTTATGATGCCTTTTTAGAACCTGTCTCAGTTCTTCCTTCCGATAGTCTGAAATTTTATCGATTTCCTGCAATTTAGTTTCTATTTTATTTAAAACAATTGCTTCTTCTTCTTCTTCTGTGTTCAGCTTACTGTTACTAAGATTAACATCCTCGTCCCAATACCTCCTATTTTTCAGAACTCGTATAGGCAGCTCCCAAGTTTCATCATTAGTTACTTCATGTTTATCACTAAAAGGTACTATAATTACTCCGGTTATTGGCAAGACCATTTTTAACTGGCTTCTTTCAAAGTCAACAACACTCTGATATTTTGACAAGAAATCTATGCCAATTAAAACCTCAATACTGAGATTGTTTACAATTAAACATGGATGATCAATTAAGTTACCATTAATGTTAAAGGGCAGCAAAGCTTCTTGCTTTACCGTTTTTGACACCTTGCCAGTAGCACCAATTATTCTTAGTCCTGATACCCTCATTACTGTAAGCTTGTCTTTACCAGGTAATGCATCAAAGAAGGACTGTGATATCGCACTCACCTCACTACCACTGTTTAAGAGACAACGTACATTGATACCCAACATATTCACTATTATTATAGGGTGGCTTATTCTAGGTTTTACAGGTGGTTTTTCAAATTCATCTAATAGTTCCTTTTGGATTCGTCTCCAACTAAAGTGATCGACATCTGTCTTCATTACATTTAGGTCACAGTGAGTAGGGGTTTCCTGAATTACACTTTCAGCTGCCTTTTCCAGTCTGTCTATTAATTTTAAATCGAAACACCGCACGACTTCATTACATTTAGTTTGCTGAACGTGACCCAAATTACTATAGTCTGAGCGATTCTGCGCCTCCAGACCGGGCATAACACTAGTTACAGCTAAACCACTTTTACTATTTTCGTCGGTTTCCTTCTCAAGTGACAACTGGTCACAGCTACTGGGTTCATCGACCCTCAACATCCTACCCTCTACATTCTCACTTATCTCCTGTCCTAAATCTATTAATACATTATCAACATCCTGCACAGGCACTTTAGATAAGAGCACATCATCTTCATCATAAATATAAGCGTGAATTTCTTCTGCTTCTTCACCTGACAATTCAATATTTTGTAGCTCTTCCCTATCATTACACAGCTGCGCCTTCTCTTTCTCTTCCCACTTAGTAAGCGTCTCTAACACGGTATCTATCAAATACTGTGAGTGATCTAATATTTCTGTTGTATCCTTAGGTGCTACCGACTCTTCATCCACATGTTCGGTTTGAGTATTCTGATCTGTCTTACCAATTCCCTTAACTACTGGCTTAGGAAAAGTAACCGCCTGGTGAGCGCCAGTTTCCTCATAGACGGGAACTAGTTTTCCTGCCTCGGCCTACTGCTGTTTCCTTTGGTTTCATTATAGTTAGCTGGCATAGCATTGCTTTCCGTACCGTTATTTACATGCATATTTCTGTTTGGAACAAAATTATTATCCCTTGGACGCCATTGTTGGTTTTGATAATTATTTCCCCAATTCCTACCTCCCTTAGGATGGCGAACACCTACTGTTCTGATGTTTACATTGACATTTTGCTCGTTTCTAAAATTACTACTATTGTTATTAGCATTTCTGGTATTACGTGCTTGCTCCTCATTGGCAGCAACACGTTCTACACGTTCCAAATATTCAATGAAACGTTCAAGATTGTCTCTAGGGGCAGATATAATTCTAGTTTGCCAATACCATGGCAGTTTGGCTTCAAGACCTAGTATAATCATCTCAGGTTTCAGCTTTTCGTCCAAATGTGACAAACGTGAAATCCATGACCTAGCAAACTCTTTAATAGATTCTTTGCCTGCATTGAAGCGTTTTCCACTCCAAAATTCTCTCAACACTTCATTTTGCTTATGGCTAGACCAATACTCATTAATAAAAGCTGTTTTAAATTCCGCTAATGTTTTACACTTTAACATAACATCAGCTGACCAGCGCATGGCGTCACCTGCTAAATGGCTTCTAATAAATGAGATTTTCTCTCGTTCAGACCAAGTTGGTGGAATCACATCTTCAAAATCGTTCCAGAAATCTAGTGGATGGATATTTTTATCTGGATCGAACCGCAAGAACTGCCGACACCCGATAAAAGCGGCGTTTGCAGCTACAACTTGTTGTACACTACCATTACCAGAAGCTACTGAAGCTACTTTACTCTCAAGGTTAGCCATGTTAGTATTAATATTTTCTACTTTCATCTCTACACTATCTACTCTTTGTACAATATGAGTAGTATCAGTTTTGATTGCATCTATGTCAGCTTGACATATGTTGACTTTAATATTAACATCTTTAAACCTATCTGAGCACAGTTCAGATTCCGTCTCGATCTTTTCTGTTAACTTGTGCTCCAGCTTCGCATCTTCCATTTGGAAGTCTTTGCGAACCTCAGCAACTTCGGATTTAACTGTTTTATACATCTCAGAAAACTGTTGAGCAACCTTTTTCTTAATATCCTCATGGTTGCAATCTATTTTATTATTTAAACTGTCTAGATCCTCTTTCAACTTATTGCAACCAGCCTTGAAGGTATCGTCCATTACCTCCAATCGTTTATTAAAATTAGTTTGGCTGGCCATAATTTCAGACTTTAATTCAGCTGTCAATTTTGCATTACTGGCTGACATTTCTGCATTACTGCTTTTGACCTGTTCACTTATTTCAGACTTTAATTCAACTGTCATTTTAGCATTACTGGCAGCTATTGCTTGTAATACAATATTTAAATCAACAGCCCCAGTATCTTTGGGTTGCTCAATAGCTGGCTTTTTATTACACTCAGGTGACAAAAAACTAGCTCCAATACCAGAATCATCAAAACTAAATGAAACATCTGATTGATCAGACATGTCTAACTTCTTCTGTTTAAATTCTACTATCTCTGATGACTGTTTCATTTTTAATTCATCAGAGAAACTATCATCCAATAAATTTACAATTTCTATTTTCGGCTTTACTACAGGGGTCTCTATCACAGAATCATTGCCTCTCCCCACACTACTGTCAGGAGACAATACTTCATATTTTACTTTAACACTATTATTTTCATGCATATTTACAATTGAATCTT
This sequence comes from Schistocerca nitens, assembly GCF_023898315.1. Taxonomy (NCBI): domain Eukaryota; kingdom Metazoa; phylum Arthropoda; class Insecta; order Orthoptera; family Acrididae; genus Schistocerca; species Schistocerca nitens. The sequence goes on along the minus strand of NC_064614.1, from coordinate 281,674,927 downwards.
TGTCTGAATTTACAGTTCCCTCAACAGACATAGGTTCTAATTTAACTTTATTCTCAGTTTCTTTTGGCGGTTCCATCGCCGACAGTCTTTTAGTGCAGGTTAGTAAAATTTTTAACAGCTTTTCACTTAACTTATTTCCTTCTGCACGACGTTGTCGGCGCGGCGTACCAGGATTACTGAGGCGACGCGACACGTTGAACTGCAGACGGCACTCCGACGGCTGTTGTGTGTTTGCGTGGCTCGTAGCTGCAGGCTCGGCTCCGGCTGCTGCGGCTGACGACTGCGGTGCGGCAAAACTGGCTACTTGCGATGCCGGCAGCACCGCTAGACTCAGTGCCAGCTCCGTGAATCCAGATGCGTTGTTAATCCAATTGCGTCGTCCATATGCACACGTAACACTTTCACTGTTCTATTACTCAGCTGCGTGTCGCATTTCACTCACGAATCCGAATAGTTAAAAATCACTTTCACTTAGTAAATTTCCCGGCCGATGCACCATATGTGGGGCGGCGGAGGAGTAGAAATATTTTTATGTTGGTTGTTAAATATATTACTGCTGCATTAATGTTTGCTTGCTGTCAGTTTCTAGCTTTAGAATGTTGTTATGCTGTCTTTCGCCGTTCTCAACACTGGCTCTCTATTTACTTTGTAGACCCCCAGAAAGCGATTTGACAAAACCTGAAGCCTGTAAATAGAGTTCCTAGTGCCCACTTCCTTGAGATTACAATTATAGCTGCAGCTTGTAGCTCTGTAGAGTCAGGAAGTTGTTCGGGATTTCTAATCAAAGACGACTTTCCAAAATAGTTGAGTATATTCTCAAAATCACAAATATACACACAAATATCCCTCCAACCTAACTAACAGAACAGTTCAGAGTCTATTGCGCCAATGCAACTATAAATGTCCGAAATAATTGTTGAAATGAATGCTCGCCATAATTTGATGAAATATCTCATCAAACGCCACGCTATATTAGTAGTAGAATGTCTGTCCCGCGACGGCACGTGAAAATACGACAATACGCACACTGAGGCTAGATAATGAAAATCATTCCCGAATTAACACTTTACTTGAAACGCTTTACTGCTTACGCGCATCTCGAGTAACAGAATACGGCACCCGAGGCTGTTAGTAGCACTGATACTGGCGCGGCGCGATTCCCGACACAGATGGCGTGTCATTCAGCGTCTGGAGAGAACTGGGGCCTTTGCTTCCTCGCACAGTGCTCTTATATATAAAGCCGGGGTGCGGACCGCTGAGAAAACGCTCGATCAAATCGGCTGTCTCGACTAGCCGCTGTGCTAGTAACGCACCACTTCAAGTTGCATAATAAATTTTAGCTTCTCTTGCTGAAGGCCGATGAAGCTCCTAATTTAACTGTGCATTCAGCACGCAGGGAAGTATTGATAATAAATTTTTGACGTGGCTAACTTTAATAACTTAGGCGAGAGAATTAATTTAATTGCACTGCACGCAGCAGATGGGCTCTGAACTGTCCCTTCTGAGATCCGCTATTGCTATAATTTAATAGATATTTGAAAGAAACTTTTTACAGCTTCACCATCATAGCGGACCTCCAACCTATTAAAATCTAAACATCCTAGTATGATTTATAAGCTCACTTAATCTATCTTGCTTCCTCTAGTTTTGAGATGAAAACCACAAAATCATGAATTTACACTAACATCTTAATTTGTGAAATCCAAAGTACTATTTTTATTAAATCATTATGAAAGCTGAATCTAAATACAAATTTTGCAGTCTCTAGCTCTTTTCTGTGCCGCCAATTATTTTTATAGAAAAACGTCCAAATAAAGGAAACGGCTGAAGTTATCAAGCTGATATTTAACACACATTAGTTTATCATTATTCCAGACATACTAGGAAAGTTTTATGTCATTTGCTTGATTTTTAAGGTATTGCGCAACATCTATGACGCCAGAGCTAGCAGACTGACTAACACACAATGGAAACTGATGTGAATTTGCTGCAGCGTGAGTAGGCTGCTTCCGTACATAGGGCGCTACAGTCATGGAATGTGCGGCTGGTCCCGGCGGAGGTTCGAGTCCTCCCTCGCGCATGGATGTGTGTGTTTGTCCTTAGGATAATTTAGGTTAAGTAATGTGTAAGCTTAGGGACTGATGACCTTAGCAGTTAAGTCCCATAAGATTTCACACACATTTGAATTTTGTGACTGGTTCGAAGACTGAACCAATCACATTGTCCTCGTGGGCGAGTGTTCATCAGAGACCAGGGAATCGTAAGGAGCGCCTCAGGGAAGTGTGATAACTGCTGTTGTTCACTATATACATAAATGGTTTGGCGGAGACGGTGAGCAGCAATCTGCGATTGTTCGCTGACGATGCTGTGGTGTACAGGAAGGTGTCGAAGATAAGTGACTGCAGGGTGATACAAGATGACGTAGACAAAATGTATAGTTGGTGTGATGAATGGCAGGTGGCTCTTATGTACGTTAATACGGCTGAGTAGGAAAAATAAACCCGTTACCTTTGGAGTCCTTCTTGACACAATCATGTCGTTTAAATGTCTGGTCATAACGTTGCGAAGCGATATGAAATGGAATGAGCATTTGAGAATTGTGGTAGGTATGCGAATGGTCGACTTCGGTTTGTGCAGAGAATTTCAGGAAAGCGTAGTTCATTGTAAAGGAGACCGCGTATAGGATGCTAGTGCGACCTACTCTTGAGTACTTCTCTAGTGTTTGGGATCCGCAGCAGGTGGGATTGAAAGAAGACATTGAAGAAATTCAGAAGCGAGCTGCTATATTTGTTACCGGTAAGTTCGATCAGCATTCAGGTATTACGGATATGCTTCGGGAGCTGAAGCTCAAATCCTTCAAGGAAAGAAGACATTCATTTCGAAGTACACCACTGAGAAAGTTTAGAGAACCAGCATTTGAAGCCGCATGAGAACGACCCTGCTGCCGCCAACATACGAGGGTTGCCCAGAAAGTAATGCGCCGCACTTTATTTTTCTCAGCCGAAAACATAGCTACGTATGCGAAACGTTACGTACGTATTATTTGAAATCTCATGAGTGTGCACACCAAGTTTCCGTCAGTTCCGACAGATAGCGTAGCTGCAAGACAGCTTCAAAATGGCGTGTATAGATGTACGTTACAAGCTACGTGCCGTCATTGAATTTCTCATTGCAGAGAAAGAAACTGTGGGGAATATTCACAAAGGCTTGTGCAATGTCGACAGAAGTATAGTTAGTCGCTAGGCACGGAGGGTGCGGTCATCAGGAGGCGGTTCGGCGGAGCTGCACGATTTGCAGCGGTCGGGGAGATCATCCACGGCTGTCATACCTGACATGTTGCAGCGAGGTGATGTCATTCGCGAGGACAGACGCATTACGACTCAGCAGTTGGCGCTGCACCTATCAATCAGCAAAGGAAGTTCACTCAATGAAGCACTGGCTCCGCCACCAGGACAAGGATTGGTACCGACACGGCGTACACGCCATTGTTTCGCGCTGGAGGAAGGTCACAGAAGAGGATAGAGATTACGTAATATATGCTGGTTGGTTGGTTGATTCGGGGGAAGGGACCAAACAGCGATCGGTCTCATCGGATTAGGGAATGATGGGGAAGAAATTCGGCTGTGCCCTTTCAAAGGAAACATCCTGGCATGTGCCTGAAGCGATTTAGGAAAATCACGGATAACCTAAATCAGGATGGCCGACGCGCTTTTGAACCGTCATCCTCTCTAAAGCTAGTCCAGTGTGCTGACCGTGGCGCCACCTCGCTCGGTACCTAGACAATTCATAACCATATGGTTTCGAAGGGTAAAATATAACTGTTTACCAGCTTACAGCAAATAACTATCGCAAAATATATTTTTTAATACTTTGAAATTCATTTGTGACTTGCCACATAACAGATGTGGAGAAAACACAAAATATTCCACTACAAATGAGCGCGTGCAGCTGTCTCCCTGTACTTGCCGGCAAAAGTTAAAGAAATATCTTTGAACAGTTTTGAATGTGCTTTAGCAGTCTCGAAGAGAATAAGACGAAGGGCCACATTAACCCCCCTGTACACTACAGCCGTCCTTATCCTAGATTGCTTCCTCCTACACACATCTCTCGAAAAGACGACGAAGGTAAAATTAGGGAGCTATTTTTTTTAATCTTTATTATAAACCATAATAATTATACAATATTAACCCACTTCCTTATCTGATTAGTGGGTCATAATAATTATACAACTGGTACTTATATTGCAGCTAGTTGCAATTTTCAGGTGAGCTACAGTTAGTATTACATACAATGGGCATTTAATGTCTAGTACCTAGGACTTATATCTATTTCTTATAACGAATTCCTATCGCCTGCAGCGTCACATGTGTGCCAGTGAGAGATATAAACCTACTTTGATAGCCTTGCTCATCGAGCTAAACCCGAAGTGCGTGCCCCTGGTACTGGGCAGGCCACGATGCTGATTCGCTGCAGTTCCCCAGCATAATTTTCCTAAACTAAGTCCTACAAACTAACTTATCCTACGTCATTCCCACTGCATGTCCTTATCGGTAGCATTGACCCCCACTCCCCCTAATCCTGCACGTGGCGGATTCCAACTACGATGGAAAGTCGGCCAGTCCACGCACAGGCGGTATGGGAATAGGGCTCTGGACGCAATCAATGTTTGTTGTCTCAGTTATTTAGTTCATGTCCTCAAGTATTTTGTTAAAACTTTCCGTGATACCTCGTTGGCCAATTTATTTAGAAATTGGAAAGTGTCCTCACGTCAAGCAGTTGGTATGTGTCGTGGTTTGGAAGTCTGTCTCGAAATGTAGTCGCAACATCATTGAAGAGGGGGCACCCGTAAACTACATGGTCGGCAGTACCCTCTGACACGCCACAGTTACATGCGGATGTAGCCCTCTTCCCAAATCAACATAAGTATGACGGGTAGGGTCCATGGCCGGTGAGAAAATGGATCAGTCCTCGTGTTGGCTCAAAATATTTCATGTCCAAGCGCTCCCTCTCATCTGGTATGAACTGGAATGTTATACGTCCAGTTTCTTCTACCTCCCAAGACTCCTGCCAAAGTTCCTCCCCTCTTTTCCTTAGTTCCTTTTGTCCTCCACTCTTACACCCATGATGTCTACAATTTTCTCATAATTTCCTTTTTTTGCCCAGTAACAAGCCGCTTGTTCCCTTATTTTGATGTCCAGAGGGCAGAGCCCCATTATGACTAATAGGCCCCCCTGGAGATGTTCTGTAGGCCCCCACAGATCTGAATATAATCTGGACCCTTCTCACTGTCATGGCGGGCACAATCCTCGTGAGCCTGTGCGCTACCAGACTCCCGAGCCGTAATCCACTATTGAGGTTAGGATGCTGTTATGGTAAAGTTTAATAAGTTGTGGGGGGAGATGTGACCTATCGAGATTGTTTAATATCTGGAGAGCTTTCTGGGTTACGGTGTCAATGTGTTTCCCGAAGTTCCACCTCTCATCAATGATGACTCTTAGGTAACGTGTCTCACGTCGGTGGAGAAATGACAGCGGGATTTCTAATTAGATGTCCTTTTAACAGCAGGTATGTGGATTTTCTGGGTGAGATTGTCATTTTAGTCATGTGGCACCATTGTTGGAGTTTCTGTATGGATCTCTCAATTTTCGTTTCTATGTCGTCCCGGCTACGGCCGCCGACCAACAGGAGGTCATCTGCGTATGCTATCACCTCTAGCACTTCTTCACTTTGTTGTAAACTGTCTAGTAGTGGCTCCATGTGGTTGTCCCAGAAGAGGGGTCGTAAAACGGATCCTTGGGGGCATCCTTTAGTGATTGCTTTTCCAACTCTCTCGCCAGGGGATGATAGCCAGACTTACCGATCCTTACAATAGCTCCTCAGGCAACCGTATAGCGGCCCTGGACACTCTTTCTCCCGCAAGCAGGAGAAGAGCGAAAGCGACCACAGGTTGTCAAAGGCGCCACTGATATCCACCATGATGCCAACCACGTACTTGTGCGGGGTCGAGCCACAGACGTCTGCCGCCAGGGCGATTGCTCAGATGCCGACCACCCCGGCCTGAAGCCGAACTGCCTGCTTCTCATCCCGCACAACACTCGGTGTGCTGCCAATCTGTCAGCTAGCAATTTCTCCAGCATCTTTCCAAACATATCTAACAAGCAAATCGGCCTTTACTTCTGCAGGGTCCTTATCAGGTCCTTTCTTTGTTATGACTACATTTGCTGTTTTCCATTTCCTCGGAAACTTCCTTTGCCTTAGGCATTCATTGTAGAGGTTGCATTGTATAGCTTGAGCTCCCAAGGAGGACTGCCAGCGGTTCACGACTGGTACAGGAATGGAATGGGTAGGATGTTACAGCGGTACACAAAAGTCCTCGCGACACACTTCGGGTATAGATGGAAAACAATAAAGTAACACAAATAAGCTTAACATTTAATACGCTACTCGTGAGGTAATCTAGCTCCGATACGTAGAATAACTCCTCGGTAATGATTGTAGTAAAAGATGAACCATACATTTACGGTGGACCGCTACTATAAGGGACGGAGCGTTAGTGCGAGGCAGAAAGAATAGGGCTGCCTGGTACCCCGGACAGCCATTATATTTGCAAGTCGCGCTGGCGGTGTACAGCTGGGTGACGTGACGTCACCAACCATGAATAGCGGCCGCGCTGCCTCGGATCCCGGCCGTCTGCGGTGGCCATAACACTATTTCAGACGGTGGGAGCTGCGCCGCGGGTATAATCTGCGGCCGTGAGTTATGTCCCGCACCCCCTTCTCCTCCCTCACCCTCAGGGCGGGTCGTGCTGCCGGCAGGACACGAGGCGACCGCCAGCTGCCAACCGTGTCGCGCCTTCTGCGCTCCGCTATTCCTTGACACTACAGATACATAAAGCTGGAACCAAAGTGATGATGTGCAGCAGGTAGAGTCTCAGCGATCTGCCCTGTAACAAAACTAGATAACTGCAATAGAAGCAGAGAATTCTGCTGCAAAGGAAGCAACATTATAGAGGATGACATAAACAAGAGTGGCGTCAACAGAATATGTGGCAAAAGCTAGGAAAACTGATAAACAACCGAGCTTCAGTCGTAACAAAGATTTCACTGGCGGAAACAAACAACACAAAGAAGGAGTTGTACGACTTAAATGAAAGTTGGAAGTCGTGTTTCTGCACATGAAATATGTCTAGTCAAATTTCGCGCAAGTCGCATAATAGTGTTGCTTGTCAGCTTGTAACGCCGGAAATGCCTATCCTCCTATTTCCATCTATTGTACTATAAAGTTGCCGGCCGCGGTGGTCTAGCGGTTCTAGGCGCTCAGTCCGGAACCGCGTGACTGCTACGGTCGCAGGTTCCAATCCTGCCTCGGGCATGGATGTGTGTGATGTCCTTAGGTTAGTTAGGTTTAAGTAGTTCTAAATTCTAGGGGACTGATGACTACAGATGTTAAGTCCCTTAGTGCTCAGAGCCATTTGAACCATTTTACTATAAAGTTTTTCCTTCTTTTATTATCTGAAGATATGACATTTCTGTGTCTGTGTCTTTATATATTTAACTGTTTTACTATATATATATGCATTTATCTCGATGTATAATTGGTTTGTTTTGTAAATACTATTTGTATTTTTACGCTGGGTCTTGCCTAGGGAAAACTATGCTATCGAACAATTACATCGATAGGTAGTGTGGAGAACCAAAGTGTTTAGGATCTTTAGTAGGGTTAATTCTGCCGCGTGGAGCGCGGGCAGAGGAGAGTCTGGCTGGAGTAGTGCGTTGGAGCAGGTGTGTTGTGTGACGCTCCCGCGAGTTGCCGCGCTTCCGGGGTTTGGCAGCATGTAATTGCGCTCGACTTCCTAAGATAGTTTCTGACACGGTGTCGCGGACGGAAGCATTAGCTGGCGCACATTAAGAGCCCGTTTCGCCTGGTGACCGTGTCGAGAAGAACGCGCGTCAACATCCAGCTTCTGCAACAGCGACGGCCGACAATGAGTGACTGTCGCCACCTACTCGATCGACGACTTCAAACCTTCAATCAACCTCAGCTTTTAAAATTGTTGCATCACAAAATTACAGCAACTTAGCATGAACCTTTGTTGCTCATTGTCCCAATTGCATTACCAAGCAGGGTCCCTTCCTTTTCCGAAATGAACCCGAGTGTCGTTGAAATTCAGACGCCAGCATTAAAGTAATATCATTCCATTTCACTGCTTTAATTTCAAAGTTCAGTTAAGGTATTCATAGCTGGCTACAATATTTAGATTACACAAGCACAAATTACGAGTGCGAGTTTTGTTAACATATTTTACCTTACCTGTGACTGCAGCTCAGCTTGGTACGTACTAAATGTTACTATTGTTAATTGTCCAGAATCATTTAATTCAAGTTCAAAGTTAAATCTCTTTTTTCTAAATTGCGTAGATTCAAGTAGCTTTTGAAGTGATTGTTGAGGTAGCCCAAGACTAACCTTATTTTACTGAATTTCGTAGTGCTTCAGAAACAGATCTCACTATTAATTTCAGTCACTAAATTAACTTTCAATTTTCCGGTTTTATTAATTCTTTTGCTAAATTAAGTCAGTGTGTAGCGAAATTTATTACTTCTGACAAACTTTCAGTTTTCACACAACACGTGTCAACCGTCAGTTGCCACGCTTTTAGTGCTAATTACATGTGCAATAACCTTTGTTTTTCAGTTATAGTAGTTGTCAATAGGACTGGCCACCGTAATTTTCCCCAAATGTCAAATATCTAATTAACGCCAGTTAATTGTTAACGTAACGACCGCACATTTACTTTCTTTATTAACTTTACCCCTTTTCAAAATTAATTTCCACCAATTTCATTTCCATTTTTCCTTTCATTTAGATGTAACCCTTTTCTACCTCTTTACCGACAGATTAACTTCGGTGACGAGTGCTTTCCCAAAATTTCCATTAGGTACACGCGGTTTAATTTTTCACTGTCATTGAGGTCGATAAGTGAGGGGGAGGTTACGAGCTTTGCTTCAAATACAGGCTGTAACGGCCGTGAGCCTTAGCTGCCTTCGAGACTGGACGTGGTGCACTGATGTTAGTCAAGAATGCCTTAAAGGAGACAAAGACGCCATTATTAACATCTCACTGACAAGGGAACCTCCCCATCGCACCCCCCTCAGATTTAGTTATAAGTTGGCACAGTGGATAGGCCTTGACAAACTGAATACAGATCAATCGAGAAAACAGGAAGAAGTTGTATGGAACTATGAAAAAAACGAGCAAAATATACAAACTGAGTAGTCCATGCGCAAGATAAGCAACATGAAGCAGAATGTCAGCTCAGGAGCGCCGTGGTCCCGTGGTTAGCGTGAGCAGCTGCGGAACGAGAGGTCCTTGGTTCAAGTCTTCCCTCGAGTGAAAAGTTTACTTTCTTTATTTTTGCAAAGTCCGTTCGTTCATTGACGTCTCTGTTCACTGTAATAAGTTTAGTGTCTGTGTTTTGCGATCGCACCGCAAAACCGTGCGATTAGTAGACGAAAGGACGTGCCTCTCCAATGGGAACCGAAAACATTTGATCGCAAGGTCATAGGTCAACCGATTCCTCCACAGGAAAACACGTCTGATATATTCTATACGACACTGGTGACCTCATGTGCGTACACTTGGCGAATGGGTAAAAAGATTCTTCTACCTTCCCGATTTAGTTTTTCTTGTGGATGCGATAATCACTCCCAAAAAGTGATGAAAATAAAAAATTAAATTTTTGACTTGAGGGAAGACTTGAACTAATGACCTCTCATTCCGTAGCTGCTCACGCTAACCACTGCACCACGGAGCTCCTGACTTCTCACTATCCTTGATGTTGCCTATGTTGCACATAGACTACTCAGTTTGTATATTTTGCTTATTTTTTTCATAGTTGCACCCAACTTCTTCCTGTTTTCTCGATTGATCTGTGTTCAGTTTTTCAAGGCCTATCCACTGCGCCTACTTATAACTAAATCTGAGGGCGGGTGCGATGGGGAGGTTCCCTTGTGAGTAATAAGACTACGAGAAACTTAATGTTTCTTCTGCGATAGTGCACGAAGTCTTGGCAGGAATGCAGCCACTGAACGTGGTTGCTGGCAGCGGTGTTGACGAAAGTCTACGGTCGCATGAAGACCGGGCTACGGACGGCCACGTGGCACTACCGAAAGGGAAGACCATCGTTTTCGGCGTATGGCTCTGGTGCATCATACTGCATCTGCAGCAGCGATCTGAGTAGCACTTGGAAACACAGTGACTCAACGACCTGTTACTAATCAGTTATTTCATGGACAGCTCCTAGCCAGATGCCCTATATCATGCATTGCACTGACCCAAAACACCTCTATTTGCGACGTCACTGGTATCAAGTGAAAGCTTAATGGAGGGCAGGGTGGGAGTCCGTTATATTTGCTTGTGAAAGCTGGTTCTTTCTTGGTGCCAGTGACGGCCGTATGTTGGTTAGAAGAAGGCCAGTTGAGGACCTGAAACCCACCCCTCTGTGTGCTAGACACACGAGGCCTACATCTGGAGTTACGTTATGTGGTACGGTTTCGTATGGCAGTAGGAGCTTTCTCGTGGTTATCCCACGCACCCTGACTGCTAATTAGTACGTCGGTCTGGTGATTCGACCTGTTGTGCTCCCATTCATGAAGAGCACATACAACTGTCGCAACCCACTGTGATCTACAGAGTGTTGACACGTTGCCTTGGGCTGCTCGATCACCGGATCTGTCTCCAATCGAGCAATATGCGACATCAGCGGAAGACAATTGCGGAATCATCTACAAACTGCAATAACCATCACTGCACTGACCGACCAAGTGCAAAAAGGTATGGAACTCTATCCCAAAAAAATGACATCCGGCATTTGGACAACAAAATGGATGCACGTTTGCATTCAACATGCTAGCGGCTACACCGGTTATTCATGTACCAGAATTTCACACTTGCAATGGCTTATCTCGTACTCACGTAAATTTTTGATCTTGCTGTTTGGCTCAAATGGCTCTAAGCACTATGGGACTTAACATCTGAGGTCATCAGTCCACTAGACTTAGAACTACTTAAACCTAACTAACCTAAGGACATGACACACATCCACGCCTGAGGCAGGATTCGAACCTGCGACCGTAGCAGCAGCGCGGTTCCGGACTGAAGCGAAGCGCCTAGAACCGCTCGGTCACAGCGGCCGGCTCTTGCTGTTTTCGTCACTTAAATATGTTACCTAGATAAATGTTTTCCCGAGATTTCGTTACTCTACATTAATTATTTTTTGGTGTTCAAATTTTTCCGTTATTATATTTTCAGCATTTGGACAATATAGTAAAATAAACGACAAAAAATTTGGCCTGATGTGAGAAAGAACCAAGCAAGGTTTCAAAAAGCCTTCGCTAAAAAGGAAAACATTGAACTGTAAAGATCAAAGTCAGGACGCAGAAGTGTTTCGAAAATGTGTAAGATAGTAAATCATAACGTGACAGGAGTATGTTCTGAATAGAAATGACAATGACTTACAAAGCCACCTATAATGACAGTGCTGGCCGCGGTGGCCGAGCGGTTCTAGGCACTTCATTACTGCTCCGGCTACGGTCGCAGGTTCGAATGCTGCCACGGGCATGGATGTGTGTCATGTCCTTATCATAGTTAGGTTTAAGTATTTCAATGTCTAAGGGACTGATGAACTCATGTGTTAAGTCCCATAGTGCTTAGAGCCATTTGAACCATTTGAACCATATAATGACAGTGCTTGAAGCACCGGACTGTGTAAATCTTTACTGCGGGCGTACACAAAAGGAATAGATCTCAAGGCAACTCCTGTACCGCATGATGATGATCATTTTGGAGGAATGGCCATATGTCGCACCTAATATGTGCCAGAAGAACCAAGGCGAACTTCAACATGGATTAGTAAAACTCACTGTGGAATTACAGCAGCGTAAAAACACAAAGGATTGTCATAATCTGCTCTTCCATTGCGACTGTGGTAACCAGCATTGATGAAAGCTGTCACGGTGTAACGATACAGTTCTTATTAGAACAATCGATTTGCCATGACAAACGGTTCATAAGTAATGCGAACAGTATCATTTATTTTTGTGTAGAGATAGCATAATTGTAAAATGTAAACGTAGGATCTCAGATGCTATCACGGTCCTTTGGAATCAGTGAACAGTAATGCAGAATTCTACAGATTCTTCAGCCGGTAATCTATCCGTCTAATTTCTCTACGTTCGAAGCTACTGTTTCCCGCTTGAAGTATTGCAACTCACAATGCACGGCTGTGCAAAACAGTCCAAAATATGCGATAGTTGTTTCAGCCTTTGGTGGAATCAGGAAAAGAAGTAGATGTCAGAGACTGATACAAACGAAAAAGAATTGCTCATGACCACTGAATAACTTTCTATAAAGTCGGGAACGGTGTTTTTAACAGTATTAAAGTGAGATCGCCAAAAATTCTAATTTTTCAAAGTGTTCAATTTCCCAACGTACAACTTACAGTAAATTTTTCATTTTGTGAGTATAATTCCTTTATAATTATTTAAGATATTTAAAATCCGTCTGAGCTACTACAAGAAAATGCAGATTTATGTCACCAAATGCGTCTAGTTTTATTCGTTTAAAGCAACGTAAATGGTGATATTTAATGTGTGATCCAAATTTAGTGTGAAGTGTGCAAACTCACTCCAGCTGTGTTTAATTGTGTCGTTTTTGCGTCAAAAAATGTGTAACGCTGCAAGCCAACGTGAGATCGGAAGAAAACCTCAACTTCGAACGAAGGAATATCTGAAAAATATTCACGCAAAAGATGTTTCCTAATGTAAGCGAAAATCGAACATAGAATACCACCACTGACGATGTTTTAAATCAATTTTTTGATGATATAAATGCGTATTTTCTAGTAGTTATATAGAGGAAATTTAAATAACCTTAATAAGGTATTATAAATTCTTTCTCATCATGCTATGGTGTTCCAAATTTTTCATCATCTTCCGTGTAGTAATTTTACTCTCGCTGTTCATACAGTTCCTGAAAATATTAGGGAAGCATCTAAGCTTGATAACAACTTTCTTAAAATGGTTTCCTCTGTCATTTGCAGTTCTTGTGTATTTTTGCGTAGTAGATAACTTTGTATGCATGTGTTATAGATTTATTAATACAGAGTAATATAGGTTTGGTTAAAACGGGAACTAGGTAAAGCTCTGGCTTTTGCATATGCCATTTTGAAAGCTTCATAAAATCTAACAGATAGACTTCATTAAATTTCTTCATCACTTCTCACTCTCTATCCGTTAGTTGAGACTAGTGATTAGAATAAAAGTAGTATAGTAACCGATACCATGCTAGGCAATGGTCAGCTGCACTTGGGTTCAACTATTCGTATTCGAACTCTAACCGGGAGACTTAGCGGTGGTAAGGCAAGCCTCGAGTTCGGGAGGACGATGGCTCAACACCAGATCCAGCATCCTTACTTCAGTTCTGAAGGCTGGGGTACGGAACAAGCTACTGCAATTAGACACGTCTGAAAACGTCAGTGAACCGGCCGAGGTGGCCGAGTGGTTCTAGGCGCTACAGTCTGGAACCGCGCGATCGCTACGGTCGCAGGTTCGCATCCTTCCTCGGGCATGGATGTGTGTGCTGTCCTTAGGTTAGTTAGGTTTAATTAGTTCTAAATTCTAGGCGACTGATGACCACAGAAGTTAAGTCGCATAGTGCTGAGAGCCATTTGAGCCAAAACGTCAGTGAATGGTCTCAGTAATTAAAAAACTCGAGATTTACTAACAGATTACCTTCATTGGCCGTCAACGTAAACACCATTAGATGCAACACACTTGTAATATCAGCTGTAAAAGGGTTGGAAACTATCAGCAAACAGTTCTTGTGGAATCGCTCAAAGTGTTGTTAGATATCCGCATAACTACAGGAGATGAGGCCTTATGGTACCAGTACAATGCAGAGAGCAAGCGACAGTCAATGGGATGATGTTGATCGTCTTTCCTGCTGGCTGACAAAATCCAAGATTAAGACGATGCTGATCGCCTTTCTCGACAGCGAGCGCTTGACCTATATGAATATCTATCAGAGGGAAGGGGGAAGGCAATGAACATACTGCCTGTCGCTTGGTCTCCGGATTGTACTGGTAGCACCACGTCTCATCTCCTGTAATGACGTGGATAGCCAGCAGCGCGTGACCACGACGATTCGAGCGACTCCACAAGAAGGGTTTACTGACACTCTTCAACTGCCTTACAGCCGATGACAGAAGTGTGTTCTAGCTAATGGTGATTGTTCTGAAGGTCAGTAAAGGTATTTTGTTTGTAACTCTTGCTTCGTTTATCTTCTGAGACTATTCACCCAATTTTAGACGCACCTTGTATCTCTCATTGTTCGTTGTTACGCAATGACAACTGAATATCATGAAGCTGTGTATTTTCAGCCCACTCCCGACGAGGAAAGCTGAGGTGTATATTATACGAACATCTTAACTAAATAATTTTATGCGTCTTCTACATTGTGTTGTTACAGTTGTTAATTCTTTAACGTATATGTGAAATCTCACCTGAGCTCCTGTTAGCAAATGCTTCAAGTTCCACTACCTATTACGTTCACTGCACATTATCAGGTGAACTCCATTTTAGCGTCAAAATATAATATCATTTTTTAACAGCATCTAAGGTGGTGTTTTACATATGCTACAGAAGTCTCATATAGGCAGCATGATTATGAGGTGTCTTGTGGCAGCAGCATTCAGATATCGTGTTGACATGAGTCAAAGGCCAACAATACTAGCGAATAACCGATGACGAGAAAACTTGAACACAGTGCCCAGGACAGCTTCACTCTTGAAGATGAACGTACAGACTGCAGCGAAACCAACCGTCGCTACAGCAACAACATCTATAGCTTATCACAAAGGGCTACTGTAATCACATTATTTTAATTTAGCCTAGATAGATCTTACTAGTGTATAATTTTTTTGCATAGATAATTAATTTTTAAGAATGAATGGATTACAGTATGAGACTAAACAGCAAACCGGTTGCACCTACACGTTAGGTACAACGACCTAGGTTTCGACATCTAATAGGAGAGTCTTCATCAGAATGAACAGTTTGTAAAACAAAACGTTTTGTTTTATTGACTGTTGCTTTTTAGCAATTTAATTTTACGATTTAGCAACTGTTGATTCTGCTGAAGACACCGCTAGTAGGTGTCGAAACCGCGGTCAATGTACCTAACGTTTATGTGCAATCGGTTGGCTGTTTAATCTTATACTGAAACTAGTAAGCCGTTGCTGAATAACAGCCATGTTGCAAACTGTAATGAGTGGATTGTATTTCATTTGGAAAAAAAATTTCATTTAGCACCATCAATTCAGGCAGCCTCCAGCCAGTTAAGTTCAAATTTGATCTGTTGTACAAGTTACAATATAATGTATTCACAGTATGAAGTGTCGGTCGAAATGTTTAGTATACCCGTGAGATGCTACAAATGCCATCCCCAGTTGGCTACAGGGATGGAAAGCTCCCCATACGACCATCCATATTTAAAAGTAACAAAGTCACACAATGGGTAACAGCTTATGAAGTGAAAATTAATAGCGGTGGCCAATTTAAACATAAAAGTATGGGTGCCTCACCTCACACAGCCATATTGGTAATAGGAACCATCAAACTACGAAAGATAACAAATGGTCACTAAAAAATCTGGTTTCTTGCCAAGGGACATCAATAAAATGATTTACGCATTGAATCAAAAATACAAACGTTTAACAAGTGGACATCGGATTTCAGATAAAAATTGTAGGCTTTGCACAGGTGGGTGGATATATTTAACACAATGTCGAAAATAAGCAAATGATTGCGGAAAAGGTTAACGACAAAAAGGAAAGTCACGGAAAAGTACTCTCGCCTACGCGCATGCTGGGTGCAACTAGCTGGCTGTGAAAACTGGAAGTGAATAATGAAACCCTGATGCAAGTTAACTGACTTCGCGCTTGAATCGGCTCGGTGGCTGAAACGACAGATCATGCTTATCCTCTAAAGATGTGTGAGGGCAGAAGACGGCAGCAATGGTGGCTGTTTCAGCTCGGCTTCTGTGTTCCGCTCTAAGTCAGAGACATCTCGCTCTATAGCTCTAACACCCAGAATATTGCCCCAAGCTCTGGAATAAGGGTCTGCAGCTTCCTCGAAGTAAGAGTGTTCTAACTTTTCTCTACGAAACTTGGCTGCTTCTGCCAGCATCGGAATCTTGCTCACCTCCTGCAGCAGGCCTTTCGAGTTCCGAACAATGATGATTTAATAAACAAGCCCAATAATTTCCTACTCTTTCAGATTTTGTCATGGTTAACCAAGAAGGTATATTTCTCCCGTGTTGTGGGAAGAAGGCAGAAGATCTCTCCCACTGCATGAGAAATTTTCTGATACGGCCAGGAAAAATATGTCTATGTATGGGTAATCGCCCCCACTACGAAAATAATCACTATGAGCCAACTACAGAGCCCCTCACAGAACTTTGAACGAACATTCAAGCTGCCTAGCCTGGGCCTAACGCCTGCCCCCATGCTACACAGTTCATATTCAGTTTCTTACCTTGGTTAAAAAAGGTTCCTTTCGCTTCTCGTCCAATGAAATTTTATGGCACACTGACGTCCTCACTCCAATCTACTGCTGGGTTGGGACAACATACTGTCCTCCTCTGCTCTATACCTGTGCAGGGAACGGCTTTCAGGAGAAAACAGAGTTACGACCATTCGTTACCCTAAGTCAAACTTCACTTTCATGGGCCAGCTGAGAGCTGTAATTACAAGACTCCCTCGCATACCAAGAGGAAAAGAAATATAGGAATTAAATTAGAAATGCAATCATCTAACGAACAGTTCA
Source organism: Schistocerca nitens (assembly GCF_023898315.1). Classification (NCBI taxonomy): domain Eukaryota; kingdom Metazoa; phylum Arthropoda; class Insecta; order Orthoptera; family Acrididae; genus Schistocerca; species Schistocerca nitens. The sequence continues at coordinate 281,658,047 of NC_064614.1, read as the reverse complement.
TGCAGTTCTCATGCAGCGTAAGTGATCTAACTTGATTGACTATTGGGATCTGCATATTAAATTATGAAACAGGTTACAGTACAGTTTGGGAAAAAACTGTCACGTAACAATAGGACACAGCAAATGAAGTAGTAAATCAATGCATTTATGATAAACAATCTATTCTGAAAGACTGTACACAGTACCACCACATTTCAAAGCCACACCCACGTAAAAGTAGGCAGGTCGGAAATACACTGAACTGACTTCTTGTTATCGACCTTACTTTTGTATCTCGCTGTAGTAAGTGTTCTCTGATAAACAATCAATATTTATAGAACATAGACAATACCGCCACATTTCATAAATGGAATGACAGTGCTTTCCGATGGTCTGCAGTCAAAAACATACTAATAAATCAGAAAAGCTCATTCGTGGTGTGCTAATGGCCATGTCCAAACAGCATGCCTCCTTTCTGTCATTCTCTTACGTCTCCACGCCTACCCTTCTTACTGCACTGATTTCATCAGTCAACTGACACATACAAACCACATGACTATCATGACTTATATCGGTGGTGGAGGGTCAGATGACTGTCTGGTACAAGTTCTACCCCATCTAAAACGCTCCAAAGCGACCAGCGTGCTCTTTCTAGCGAGCGAGAAAAATTTTATGCAATGAGATTATTCAATGGCCTGTAATGTAGGCTTCGTTGGTACTGTCACTTCATAACGTTGTAGCCACAGACGAAGAGGTCAATAATGACGGAACTCGTATTCGGATGAGGACGAACTGGGAAAGAAAATCAGGAGTCTAATCTTGAAAGGACCCGTCAACGCTTTCACTTTAAACGGAACACCTAAACACCCAGTCAGTCTTCTTTTTCTTGTACTTTTCTCCTGCATCGGCGCAGATGGGTATTAACGGATTAGGCATAGTTCAAGGGGTGGCCAGATGCCCTTACTGTCGCCAACCTTTCACCTCCCCATTCACCCCCCTGTCAAGATCGAATATGCATACCCCAACTGCCTGCCTGTAGCGTTATTCGCTTGAAAGGAGGCGAAAGTTTCCTAAATATTTGCAAATCGTGTAACAGGCGGGTTTGGGCACCATTCCGGTATTCATATAGTAGGATATGGGAAACTGAAAACCACATCAAGGGTGATCGGAATAACGAAAAAACAACTCTCTGTCTGAACCATCGATGGCGGACCAACGATCCGAACGACCACCGTGGCATCATCAGCCCAAAGGGGTTAATGGATGTGGATATATAGGGGCATGTGGTCAGCGCACCGCTATTCCCCTCCCCGTTGGTGGTCTTTGTGATCAGACCCGCTACTTCTCAATCAAATGGCTCCTCCTTTGGTCTCACAAGGGTTGTGTGCAACGCGTTTGCCGTCAGCGCTCGGCAGAATTTGACGGTCACCTCCCCGAGTTCTACCCAGGTCCGACATCGGTTAACTTCGGCAATCTGGTGGGAACCGGTGTGGGATCCGGGGTCGGTGCACTTCCTCGTCCCGGAAGAGACGCTTTAACACGCATTGTATATCGGGTGAGTTCTAAAAGATTTAGAGACTGGATTAATAAAAAAAGATAAAAGTTAAGATCGTGGTCATGCTTCAAGTGACTGAATTTTCTCATTTTGAGAGAAATAACAGTGTCTGTTTTATTGTTAAAAACCAATCAACAGCAACGATAGCATTAATTTTTTTTATATTTAAGACAACCGGTTTCAACAGACTGTGCTGTCATCTTAAGGTATTAAAACCTTTTGTTGTACAACATGTTCATTTTACGCTGACCTCACGCACAAGATGACAAGTGGATAAAAACAGCACATTATAAAATGTTTTTAACCGCTACAAATATTTAAAAACGTAAAGCACCTTGTGTATGTCCATACACTTATTGGCCACAGTTACTTGTTGCATCATACAGACACGATACACAATAACACAATTGTTTACATATGCTGGACATATTATAAACAGTGCTATTTTTATCCACTTGACATCTTGTGATTGAATTCAGCATAAAATGAGCATGTTTTGCAAGAAAATATTTTAAGACTGAATATGACAGCATAATCTGTTGAAACTAGTTGCCTCATATAAAAAAAGTATTTAATGCGACCTTGACTGTTGTGTAGGTTTTAATATGCTTGATGTATTTTACATAATCCCCCCCATTCGCATACAAGGTACAGAACGTGCATACAAACACGTGAAACTATCGGAAAAGTACTTTGGGATGTTGTTCAACTCGTGCGTCACATTGACTTGAATTTCTGTTATGTCGTCAAAGCGTTAACCCTTCACGTGAATTTCTGCACTTCGTCATTTTCCGGTACGTTCGTATTGATAACATCAAGCCCCCGTCACCAGTGATGATTTTCTCCAGAAAATATTTGTCTGCGTTTAGTAAACACATCAAAAAAAAAAAAATTATGCGTCACCTCGGTTCCGAGAGTTCCGGAACCTGTACAGAAAATTGGAATAGATATCAACGTAAACATCATTTCCGCCGTTTTTATTGCTCTCGAAAACCACACATTGCATGTTGTACAACCATATGACGAGACCTTCAGAGGTGGTAGCCCAGATTGCTGTACACACTGGTACCTCTAATACCCAGTAGCACGTCCTCTTGCATTGATGCATGCCTATATTCGTCGTGGCATACTATTCTCAAGATCATCAAGGCACTGTTGGTCCAAATTGTCCCGCTCCTCAACGGCGATTCGGCGTAAATCCCTCAGAGTGGTTGGTGGGTCACGTCGTCCATCAACGGCCCTTTTCAATCTACCCCAGGCATGTCCGATAGGGTTCATGTCTGGAGTACATGCTGACCACTATAGTCGACCGATGTCGTTATCTGAAGGAAGTCATTCACGAGATGTGCACGATGGGGGCGCGAATTGTCGTCCAGGAAGACAAATGCCTTGCCAGTATGCTGCCAATTCGGTTGCACTATAGGTCGGAGGATGGCATTCACGTATCGTACAGCTCTTACGGGGCCTTCCATGGCCACCAGCGGCGTACGTCGGCCAGCATAATGCCACCCCAAAACGGCAGGGAACCTCCACCTTGCTGCACTCGCTGGGCAGTGTGTCTAAGGCGTTCATACTGATCGGGTTGCCTCCAAACAAGTCTCCAACGATTGGTTGAAGGAATATGCGACAGTCATCGCTGAAGAGAACATGATGCCAATCCTGAGTGGTCCACTCGACATGTTGTTGGGACAATCTGTAATGCGCTGCATGGGGTCGTGGTTACAAAGATGCACCTCGCCATGGTCGTTGGGAGTGACGTTGCTCATCATGCAGCCTATTGCACACAGTTTGAGGCGTAACACGAAGTGGTGTGGCTTCACGAAAAGCATTATTCAACATGGTGGCGTTGCTGTCAGCGTTCCTCCGAGACATAATCCTTAGGTAGCGTTCATCCACTGCAGTAGTAGTCCATGGTGGGCCTGAGCGAGGCATGTAATCGACAGTTCCTGTCTCTCTGTATTTCCTCCAAGTCCGAACAACATCGCTTTGGTTCACTCCGAGACGCCTGGACACTTCCCTTGTTGAGATCTCTTCCTGGCACAAAGTAACAATGCAGACACGACCGAACTGCGGTATTGACCGTCTCGGCATGGTTGAACTACAGACAACACGAGCCGTTTGCCTCCTTCCTCGTGGAATGACTGGAACTGTTCGGCTGTCCGACCCCCTCCGTCTAATAGGCATTGCTCATACATAGTTGTTTACATCTTTGGGCGGGTTTAGTGACATATCTGAAATGTGAAAGAGACTGCGTCAGTGATACACTATCCACAGTCAATGTTTTCTCTATGAATTATGTAATTATTTGTTTCAGTGCATATATTGGGCATTTCAAGTATTCTGTAAGTTAATGGAAAACAACGAGCAAGTTACTTCGTCGTCATTTATATGTTTATCGCTTTTTGTTCCGTAAATTATTAATGGAAGAGCTCTTACACATATTCATTTATACATATTAATATACGCATATTGAAATGAACATATGTGTATGGAAAGGAACAATAACTTCACAAAGCTTTTGTTTGAACCGTACTGAAGCTTTTATGAAGTGCTTTTCATTAAACAATATATACCCGATTTAAAAGTTAATATGTAGAGGGTGACCTGAACAGAATTAATTTTATAAAAGCGAGAAATAAAAGTAAAGAAAGAAAAATCTATACGTCTGTAATTAATACGGCAGCTCATATTTGCGTTCGTTCTCATATAATGAAAAATCTTTTCCCGTATTTCCGGGAACACACGTTTAATGAAAACTAAGTAAACTGCTGCGCCATGTTCCACAATTCTCCACATCCGGTTCGAAAAATCTGGTTAACAGACTTCTCGTCATTTCGTTTGTTTTTCCATTGAATACTTTGTTCCACATTTTCATTGAGCAGTGAGAACAATCTTATTCATTCTGTTTGTGGTACATATCAGCTGTTTAGATAGATATTCAGTCAGGGGATATACTGTCTGAAGAGTTATTTCGCACCCGCTTAGTAATTTTGAACGACAAAATACTAAAATGTTTCATATTTTCAGTAATATGTTAAGTCTTCGTTTTAAAGTTTCGTACTACCGTTCGTGTTATAACAAAATGGAGCAGAAATAATTATTTTCAGATATTTTCGTGTGCATTCCGCATGTTCTGTGAATTAACTTAGCTCATATTCGTGTTCAAAATGTTCAAATGTGTGTGAAATCTTATGGGACTTAACTGCTAAGGTCATCAGTCCCTAAGCTTACACACCACTTAACCTAAATTACCCTAAGGACAAACACACATACACCCATGCCCGAGGGAGGACTCGAACCTCCGCCGGGACCAGCCGCACAGTCCATGACTGTAGCGCCTCAGACCGCTCGGCTAATCCTGCGCGGCTCATATTCGTCACGGCATGTAAATGAACGTGTGTCATCTCCTTAAAAGCTTAGAGACTGGAATTCATGGTTGAAATTGGTTGGAGACTGTAAAATGAAGGTGAAATGCTGTAGCTTTAGTCAGAAGTTGCTCTTAAGACTTACTTAAAATATCTGAAAGTCATATCTGGTACTGAAAATCAGATTAATTTTTATGTTCTAGATCATAAGAAAAATGACGGTGCTTGTGTCTCTTCAAGCATTATCGAAACAGTAGCTTTTGTGTTCTTTATACGCAGGGCTTCAAAAAGTAAGTTACACACGTCATCTCACGCTAAGCCTATTGCACAACAAGAGTGACACATGGGCAGAATATTGTTGAAGTTCTGGGGTCCCCAGACACGTATCTGCTGCGGTACGGTAAACAGGTGCCTCACAGTGTCCGATCAAAATGGCGCGAGGACTGGAAGCTTACTCTTAAGTTGAAGTACATGGAACAGTACGGCGGCGAAACGTTTACATAGCACATAGATTCACGCGAAATCCTGAAAATATGTGGACCAAATGCAATTTCGCGTACAGCGGTAGTGAAATGGTGCAAAAAATTTCACCAAGATCGGACGAATGTAGGTGATTCTGAGCCTTAGTCTTACATTTTTTTTTTCAGCCGATTGACGGGTGACGTATGGTTGACAGAAACTGCGGGCGTTGCAGCTTTCGTGTTTCCTCCACAAGCACCTGTAACTACTTCAAGTGTCCGCCAGTGACGTAACTCGGCTGCCTGGAGGCGCGTGAAAATGGCCGTAGAGCAAGAGGAATTCTCTTCGGGAAACTAAGGATACAGGGTATTTTCCGGCTCAATATTATGTAAAAATCAACACCTATTTCTGCCAGGCACTATTTATAATGTATACGTTTTACAGATTTTTTGTTGATATCAGGTAGTGCACCGCACTTTCTAAACAAATTAGAAGTATTTTGAATATTTTTGAATCTGCTTAGGGCTATTAAAAAATTACAAAGAAATTGATGCAATTTTTTTCCAAAATGCTTCCTCAAATTGAGATACCATTTAATCCAATGTTATACATTGGACGGAGACCAAATTTTTACGAGATATGCATGACGTGATGACTGAGGTACTAGACCTGTTTAATTCCACCTATTATGTATATTACAAGGATAAAAAATGTAACATCTTCCATTTTAATTTTTATAATTTTTTTCCTAATAAAAATGTTATATTTTCTATAATTTAGTTGATTCTGCGATGAAGCTTATGCCTAATAAGTACGGACTATTGCAAGCTATAGAAAAAAATTAGAACAATGCTTTATAAACTTTAGGAAATATTTGTACCTGAATTCAGAAATATACAACTTGCGGGAAAATGCAAATGAAGACGTGAGTCCAATTAAACTGTGCCTCAGAACATTCCTGAAGCACAGTCTTCATCCTGCAGCGTTTCTTCATCTTCAAGCTTCCACTTGGCTTTCTTTTAGCACTTCTTGCTTGATTGGTAACTTGAAGAGCGAATCTTTCAGCATCATGCACCCGTTGTCTGTCACATACAAGCAAATGATCTTCCATATTAGAGCCACATTTTATGCCTAAATTTCCCAGGACTTCCAGCTTTACTATCACTCCAACATTGAAACACACTACTGCATCTAGCACACCAACTTTAAATGTATTTAGTCCTACAAAAACTTTCTTGGGTAATCTTTTTCATAAGCAACGGTTGAAACTTTCATTTGTATTCTTAAGTGCCCCAATGAAGACATATAGTAAGCAAAACAGGGTCACTCAGGTCTCTAAAAATTGGTTTTATTTCAAAATTGGTTTTATTTCATTCATAACAGGTTCAGGAAGAGAATGCTTATGATGGTATATTTACTTTGTGGCAAAGTCCGTGAACAGTGTGGTCATCTGTGTACAACTTATGAAAGTAGGTGGCCCATACAGTTTTTTTCATTGCTGTAACATCATTCAGAGGTGCAGTTCGTCTAATGGCCAGTCCATAATAACTCTGAAGAAGGTCTATTTTTGTTTCTGTCAATCTGCCTCGGTCAGAATTTCTCTTCGTAGCTTCCTCAACGTAGCACCCATCCTCTTTTGCACATGTCCACAACACTTCAGTTTTGTTGTCAAGGTATCACCATTAACATTGAACTCCTTAATTTTATTGAAAGCCTTAGAGTGCTCATCGCCCAGGTACTTCGTATATCTAACGCTATAAACGGGCACCGACCACTGAAATATTTTTAGAGCTCCATCACAATCCATATCTCCACTGTAACCATCATAGTTCTTAGAACATTGATGTTAAATATGTTCTTCAGTGTTACCATGGCAGGTGTGGCAGTACTTAGATAAGCACTCAACATCAACAATTTTTCCATTTTCCAGAGAAGTGGCACTTACACCATTCAAGGAACGATGTCCTCGATGTTGTCATGTCCCATCAAGTGCAACAGCAATGTCCCTGGTTCCACTAATATTTACAGTTTCTTCTACTGCACGTTTCATAGATGCTTTAGACACAACCGTCAAAGCACCTAAAAGTATTTTTATGTACTTGCTGAACCTACTGGGAGGAGGAGGAAGGTCCATCAAATCACAAAACGTTTGAGCAGCTTTTTTTTCCTTTTCCTATTGCACTCACTGCATACACTAACTTCAAATTGACATCATATGAATTATGCACAATGTTCGAAGCCATTTTCGAGGTAGATTTATTACAGGGTCTACACAGAACAATTAATTTTGACGCTAAAGCCTTCCTGATACTTAACTATTCAATTATTTCCAGGCAGCCTACACCGTCACATTGTTTGCATTTCGCCACTTCCTTTACCAACATCAACAACAACAAATCCACTACAAACAGCATCATTTTTTAACACAGAAATTTGAATCGCCAGGAGGCGTGCAATGTGGGACTTTCTTCCCTGAAGAACTGGTACATAGGTTACTTTCAACAGTGTGGTTTGCTTTGTTTGTGAATTCGTTACCGCGGTATTTCCTTTTATTGAATTTCTTGATGCATGGCATAGTTCATATTTATTGCACACTAAAGGATGTGTACTTCCACAAATATGTGGGCAACAAACATTCAATAACACGTGAACAAACTGCTCCAGCGAAAAAAAAGTAAATACTAGCAATGATAATCATTTATAGACACTAGAAACCCGCCCTCTTACCAACATATACGATGTATCATACGTATAATCGCTGGAAACAGAACGTTCACAGTTCTTTTCGAAATAATTCTGGTTTCTGTAACAAAAATAAAAGGACCGTGGTGGCATACATGACTGCAACTTTAAAATTTAGTATATGTAGGTCATTTTTCATTTGAAACCTTATAATGTATATATCAATGTAATCAGGAAAGACTACAGAAGTTAATAAAGGCATTAAAAATTTCAATTGTTCCAACATTTATAAGTATCCCGTATCCTTAAGCATACATGAGTCTGCCGCTCCAAGTCACTGTTCCTTCAGGGCCTCTGGTGGAAACGGAGTACAGCATCGTTCTGCTCCGCTGTAGTTTACCGAGTTTGTCGTCTCGCCCAGCAGTACTACAACAGGAGTTCGTCTCTTCCAGTAGCGTTAGACTGCAGCTGTCAGACTCGCAAATATTTCCTCTCGATATCTATGTTACCGGGGCCTATGTCGTGTTTCTTAATTTACTCGCGTTATTTCCTAGTGGCACTGATTACATCTTGCGACAGACGCATATCTTAGACTGCCGTTTCTTCTTCTACAAGCTCCAGATTCTTTTGGGTGCAGATTATCTGGCGAATGGATTATCCGTATATAGTTCAGAAATATTACAAAAAATTTAAGAAACCAGAAGTATTATGTTAAGATCAAAAGGAATATTTTCATTTAGAGCACAGATGTCTGTTTGTACAAACGAAGACGACAAAAATATTCATTAGTGGTTAAATAATGATGGCTCTGAAGCGGCATTTTAGCAGCTAAATGATGCAGATATAGTGAACAAAAGGGTGTGTGGTAGGGAAAGAGTGCGAAGATAATGCACTTGAGGAACCATTCTTCACACATATCGAGTCACTAATATGCATTGATTTGTTATCAGAATATGCAGGGCCGCTTTCATTTGATTATACTGATGTTTTGAGTCTCACGAAAATGAGGTCTGCCGTCAGGTTGGACGTTTATTTTCCAAAAGCAGGTGATAGCAAATGCAGTATCTGTTAGGTTTATTTTTTCAATACGTTGTCAGTTTCTGGGGAGTAGTAAGTAAGTAATGCAGTAAAATTTCAAATAGGTCATGTGGTGTCATTTGTAAATACAGTAAACAGCAATGTGATCTCTAAAAAGGGTTCAAATGGCTCTGAGTAATATGGGACTTAACATCTGAGGTCATCAGTCCCCTAAAACTTAGAACTACTTAAACCTAACTAACCTAAGGACATCATGCACATCCATGCCCGAAGCAGGATTCGAACCTGCGACCGTAGCTGTCGCGCGGTTCCAGACTGTAGCGCCTAGAACCGCTCGGCCAAACGGCCGGCAATGTGATCTCTCTCTGATTTTCTCTGGGCGATTAGTTAATGATGAACTTCCAGGTGCTCTGCCAAGTTGTTGTTTCCATTTTACGCACAATATAACGGCGCAAGACCCAGTCGTCTTCTCAAGTGCTGCGAGGTTTGCTGTTATGTGCAGTCGTTGCCTGGGCACCAACTAGACTCTGAACTAACGTTGATCTCGTGCCGCCCTTCATGGGTGAGTTCGAGCCTCTACGTGCACTACGATCTTTGATGGATCCCGGGTCACAGTTTATATATAAAATATAAGACACTGATCTCTTTCACTAAATGTCAGGCAACCACAACCCACCACAAAGGAATTTGATGCTAAAGACTCTGGTCCATACAGAACACTTTAAGACAAAGAGGGTCTCGCCGAGGAATTACAATACCCACGAATAGCGTCCTGAAGTAATGTGTACTCAGATGATCAAATTGAATGGACGATGTACTAAAAACGAAGAACGCCTGAGAAAGAGGTTGAGATCGAGACGGGAGGAAGAGAAGCCAAAGATGGGTTATCTATCATATGCTGGCCGAATATCCGGAAAGAGCATCTAGTGTTTTTCGCTCCATTCACCTGTTGTTGTTGTGGTCTTCAGTCGAGACACTGGTTTGATGCAGCTATCCATGCTACTCTATCCTGTGAAAGTTCCTTCATCTCGAAGAACCTATTGCACCCTACATCCTTCTGAATCTGCGTTGTGTAATCATCTCTTGTTCTCGCTCAACTATTTTTACCCACCACGCTGCCCTCCAATAATAAATTAGTGATCCCTTGATGATTCAGAACATGTCCTACCAACCGATCCCTTCTTATAGTGAAGTTGTGCCACAAATTCCTCTTCACCCAAATTCTATTCAGTAGCTCCTCATAGTTACGTGATCTACCCATCTAATCTTCAGCATTCTTCTGTAGCACTGCGTTTCGAAAGCTTCTATTCTCTTCTTCTCTAAACTATTTACTGTCCATGTTTCACATCCATACAGGCTACACTCCATACAAATACATTTAGAAAAGACTTCCTGACACTCAAATCCATTCTCGTTGTTAACAAATTTCTCTTCTTCAGAAACGCTTTTTTGGCCATAGCCAGTCTCCATTTTATATCCTCTCTGCTTCGACCATCATCAGTTATTTTGCTCCCCAAATAGCAAAACTCATTTACTACATCTACATCTACATTTATACTCTGCAAGGCACCCAACGGTGTGTGGCGGAGGGCACTTTACGTGCCATTGTCATTACCTCCCTTTCCTCTTTCAGTCGCGTATGGTTCACGGGGAGAACGACTGCCGGAAATCCTCCGTGCGCGCTGGAATCTCTCTAATTTCACATTCGTGATCTCCTCGGGAGGTGTAAGTAGGGGGAAGCAATATATTCGATACCTCATCCAGAAACGCACCCTCTCGAAACCTGGCGAGCAAGCTACACCGCGATGCAGAGCGCCTCTCTTGCAGAGTCTGCCACTTGAGTTTGCTAAACATCTCCGTAACGCTATCACGGTTACCAAATAACCCTGTGACGAAACGCGCCGCTCTTCTTTGGATCTTCTATTTCTCCTCTGTCAACCCGACCTGGTGCTGTTCCCACACTGATCAGCAATACTCAAGTATAGGTCGAACGAGTGTTTTGTAAGCCACCTCCTTTGTTGATGGACTAAATTTTCTAAGGACTCTCTCAATGAATCTGAACCTGGCACCCGCTTTACCAACATTTAGTTTTATATGATCATTCCACTTCAAATCGTTCTGTGCGCATACTCCCAGATATTTTAAAGGAGTAACTGCTGCCGGTGTTTGTTCTGCTATCATATAAACATACAATAAAGGATCCTTCTTTCTATGTATTCGCAATACATTACATTTGTCTATGTCAAGGGTCAGTTGCCACTCCCTCCACCAAGTGCCTATCCGCTGCAGATCTTCCTCCATTTCGCTGCAATTTTCTAATGCTACAACTTCTCTGTATACTGCGGCAACATCCGCGAAAAGCCGCATTGAACTTCCGACACTATCTACTAGGCCATTTATACATATTTTGAAAAGCAATGGTTCCATAACACTCCCCTGCGGCACGCCAGAGGTTACTTTAACGTCTGTAGACGTCTCTCCATTGAGAACAACATGCTCTGTTCTGTTTGCTAAAAACTCTTCAATCCAGCGACACAGCTGGTCTGATATTCCGTAGGCTCTTACTTTGTTTATCAGGCGACAGTGCGGAACTGTATCAAACGCCTTCGGAAGTCAAGGAAAATGGCATCTACCTGGGAGCCTGTATCTAATATTTTCCGGGTCTCATGAACAAATAAAGCGAGTTGGGTCTCACACGATCGCTGTTTCCCGAATTCATATTGATTCCTACAGAGTAGATTCAGGGTTTCCAGAAATGACATGATACGCGAGCAAAAAATATGTTCTAAAATTCTACAACAGATCGACGTCAGAGATATAGGCCTATAGATTTGCGCATCTGCTCGACGACCCTTCTTGAAGACTGGGACTACCTGTCCTCTTTTCCAATCATTTGGAACCTTCCGTTCCTCTAGAGACTTGCGGTACACGGCTGTTAGAAGGGGGGCAACTTCTTTCGCGTACTCTGTGTAGAATCGAATTGGTATCCCGTCAGGTTAGGTGGACTTTCCTCTGTTGAGTGATTCCAGTTGCTTTTCTAACTCTTGGACGCTTATTTCGATGTGAGCCATTTTTTAGTTTGTGCAAGGATTTAGAGAAGAAACTGCAGTGCGATCTTCCTCTGTGGAACAGCTTTGGAAAAAGATGTTTGGTATTTCAGCTTTACTCGTGTGATCCTCTGTTTCAATGCCATTACCATCTCAGAGTGTCTGGATATGCTGTTTTGAGCCACTTACTGATTTAACGTTAGACCAAAACTTCCTAGGATTTTCTGTCAAGTCGGTACATAGAATTTTACTTTCGAATTCACTGAACGCTTCACGCATAGCCGTCCTTGCACTAACTTTGATATCGTTTAGCTTCTGTTTGTCTGAGAGGTTTTGACTGCGTTTAAAATTGAAGTGAAGCTCTCTTTGCTTTCACAGTAGTTTCCTAACTCTTTTGTTGAACCACGGTGGGTTTTTCCCGTCCCTCACAGTTTTACTCGGCACGTACCTGTCTAAAACGCATTTTACGATTGCCTTGAACTTTTTCCATAAACACTCAACATTGCCAGTGTCGGAACAGAAATTTTCGTTTTGATCTGTTAGGTAGTCTGAAATCTGCCTTCTATTACTCTTGCTAAACAGATAAACCTTCCTCCATTTTTTTATATTCCTATTTATTTCCATATTCAGAGATGCTGCAATGGCCTTATGATCACTGATTCCCTGTTCTGCGCTTACAGAGTCGAAAAGTTCGGGTCTGTTTGTTATCAGTAGGTCCAAGATGTTATCTCCACGAGTAGGTTCTCCGTTTAATTGTTCGAGGTAATTTTCGGATAGTGCACTCAGTATAATGTCACTCGACGCTCTGTCCTACGACCCGTCCTAAACATCTGAGTGTCCCAGTCTGTATCTGGTAAACTGAAATCTCCACCTAAGACTATAACATGCTGAGGAAATGTATGTGAAATGTATTCCAAATTTTCTCTCAGTTGTTCTGCCACTAATGCCGCTTAGTCGGCAGGTTGGTAAAAGGAGCCAATTATTAACCTAACTCGGTTGTTGAGTATAACCTCCACACATAACAATTCACAGGAACTATCCACTTCTATTTTACTACGGGATAAACTACTACAAACTGTGACAAACACCCCACCACCGGTTGCATGCAGTCTGTCCTTTCTAAACACCGTCTGTGCCTTTGTAAAAATTTCGGCAGAATTTATCTCTGGCTTCAGCCAGCATTCCGTACCTATAACGATTTCAGCTTCGGTGCTTTCTATCAGCGCTTGAAGTTCCGGTACTTTACCAATGCAGCTTCGACAGTTTATAATTACAATACCGATTGCTGCTTGGTCCCCGAATTTCCTGACTTTGCCCCGCACTTTAAGCGTCCAATACCCTCAGCATCACCTTATTTAATTCGACTATATTCCATTATCCTCGATTTGCTTTGGTTGATGTTCATCTTAAATCCTCCTTTCAAGACATTGTCCATTCTGTTTAACTGCTCTTTCAGGTCCTTGGCTGTCTCTGACAGAATTACGATGTCATCAGCAATTCTCAAGGTTTGTATTTCTTCTTCATGGATTTTAATTCGTACTCCAAATTTTTCTTTTGTTTCCTACACTGCTTACTCAATATACAGATTCAATAACATCGGGTGTAGGCTACAACCCAGTCTCACTCCCTTCCCAACCCCTGCTTCCCTTTCACGCCCCTCGACTCTTATAACTGTCATCTGGTTTCTGCAGAAACTGTAAATAGTCTTTCACTCCCTGTATCTGACCCCTACCACCTTCAGAATTTGAGAGTTTGCAAGTCAAGATTGTCTGCAAATGCCCCTTTTGACACCCACATCTTCGATCTCAAAACCCGCAGTTCCAAACGAAATCTTCTTCATGGATAGAGGTTGGAGTGCTACAGTACCATATAGTAGCCATGGGGCTGCAGGAGTGTGTGGTTGGCTTTTTCTTTTCTTTTTTAAAAAAAGAAAGCGACGTTAACGGAGAAACACCTCTTACATTTATTATGTCATGGCGAACAAACGCTCTCTTTAGACACCCATATCTTCATAAGTAGCACCCCTAGTGCCAAAATAAAACCTTCTTCATCGATGGCGAATGGACGGTTATCACACAAATCCCAGGTGGCTGTGAAATTCGCTTGCGGAACTCTGGCAGCAGTCACAGACACATCGTGTTTACTTAATTATACTTGTATTTAGTCTTCGATGGCCAGTAAACTAACTGTAGAAACTTACGTTACCGTGTTTAGTGTTTACATCGTTCACACAAAAGGTATAATTTTGCTTACAAAATTCACGAATAAACGTGATACTAAAGGCGTTTCGAACTTTGTACATCATCAGAGGCTGGCATAGTGCGTGCCGGCTGCACTCACCGTGCTGGCCGTTGCCGAGCGGGATGTCCTCGCCGCCCTCCCTCCGCCACGTCACGGTGGGGGTGGGCGAGCCGGTGGCTGCGCAGCGCAGTGTCACGTTGGTGCCCTCGCGCACCACCATGTCCGTGCTCGTCGGGTAGTCCAGGATGTCGGGCGGAACTGCAACACACGAGCGCCGGCGGCTCTCAGCACAATGCCTCTGCTGCTTCCAGCCGTCATGCGGCACACCAGTGCACGCCGCACTCTAGGGCTTCACTACTCGCAATTAGTCTGTGTTAAGTGCTCTGAATGGCAATCGTGTGCATTTCTCGCTGCATAGAGACTGACAAAAAACAAAACAGGGCGAAAATAAATTCACACACAAAACTTATAAATAACGTTCTTCAAACGAAGTAAAGACTTTACTACTTCCGAAGTTATGTGAAGTGTAACTGATTGCACTGTTGTATGATTCATTAATTTCTTCAGATTTTATTCTAAATCATATTTGTACACTAACGTTTCTGGACAGCAACACTCGAAAAAATGTATTAATCCAGATCTGACAATTTCTCGAACGTTGTTTCAGAGGTTTCCTTCTCTGTTTGTTAATGAGACCACAGGTGATAGCGTGTTTGTTAATTCCCGGAAGGTATTCGATACTGTCACCTAACGGAACAGACTACATTCGTAAGGAATATCAGACCAACTTTAGGGTGGGCCTGAAGTCTAAGAGCCGGCCGGAGTGGCCGAGCGGTTCTAGGCGCTACATTTTGGAATTGCGCGACCGCTACGGTCACAGGTTCGAATCCTGCCTCGGGCATGGATATGTGTGGTGTCCTTAGGTTAGTGAGGTTTAAGTAGTTCTAAGTTACAGGGGACCTCAGAAGTTAAGTCCCATAGTGCTCAGAGCCATTTGATTTTGAAATCTAACAGAACACTTGCGTTTGTCAGCGTAGGCAAATATCCAGATGTAAAAGGTAAATTTGGGTATGCGCCAAGGTAGTGTTACAGGACAATTACTGATCGCAGTATGAAGGGTGAACCAGAACTCCATCGACACTCTTTCAGAGGCTTCCAAGTATTTTGGTGTAAGGAACACATTGTCTCCGGCGGTTCGTCACAGAGTTATTGCAGTTTGTTTGGTCTCTTACCCCTATTATTTTTGTATCTGCGTTGCACTGAAAGTAGTGCAAAACAGTGCAACTGTGGACGGTATGCAATGTATGTCTTGTTTTCATTCGCTCACAGTACCTGCTGCTGATAACAGTACTGCCCTCTTTTAAGTTATCCTCCACCTTGTGTATGAGTTCACTGAATTCAATGGAAAAGCGCCACAACGACACTGTGATGAGCTGTTCCCGCACCGACGGCAACCACATCACAGTACTTTTGTGTCCAAGGGTTGTAGTTTTTCTGTGTTTTGTGTCGTGTTTTCTATATTTTGGTTATTGCATATTACAGGCTTCTGAGTCCGTCCTAAGAATCGTCAGGCAAATTTTATCTCATGTTTCATCAGATATTTACAATTTAGTTTTTGAAATGTGTAACAGGAATCAACCAAAAGAAATACAGCTTATAATCTCTCTTTCATGCAATGTCCAGTGGCCACGGAAACGGATGTTTTGTTTCCTTTACAGAAAAAAATGATTTTTAAAGGGTAATGCGATAGAGCGTTCCGATATTATTTTAGTGCGATATTCGTTTTATCGATATTGATAGGGACATTAATACAGGAACAATAACTAGTACTCCAACAGCGATTGAGCAGCGCTGTTGCATGGTGGTGGTAGCACGGCCCAGGGGAGTGCTGTCGTTGCTGCAGTACTGGTTACTCTTCCTGCCCCTTAAAATTCATTCGATGAAACGAATATCGCACTAGACTAACTTTGGACAGCACTATGGAATGAACACGTAAAATTCCGCTTTAAAAATCTAATTGTTCTTAACGATAACCAAAGAGGAGGCGGAGGAGATTAATGTTTGGCACCCAGTATACAACGAGGTCATTAGAGCGGAGCATAAGCTCAGATTAAGGAAGGAAGGGAAAGGAAATCGGCTGTGTCCTTTCAAAACAACCATTCTGGCATTTGCCATAAGCGAATTAGAGAAATCAAGGAAAGCGCTAATTAGGATGTCCGGACGCAGGTTTGAACCCTTCTGAATGCAAGTCCATTGTACTAACCATTGCTCTCTCCCTTACAGGAAAAGAAAACCGACGTCTTCTGTTGACACTGTATTTGTATGGGCTGAATCCATCTACAATTTGCAAAACCTAAATCGTAATTTCGATAAGGATAGAAGCTTAAGTAATGAATTAAATTTTGTGCCAAGGTGGAACTTCAACCCAGGTCTCCTGTTTACTACGCGCATATGCACTACTAAACCACCGAGGCAATGTGGTTTCTGCAGCTGCAGGGAGTATACTGTTCCAACGCCCTTCCTAGCACCAACTTGCGACAGTGATTTAGTGGTTAGCACATCTGCGTAGTAAAAATTGTTCAAATGGCTCTGAGCATTATGGGACTTAACATCTTAGGTCATCAGTCCCATAGAACGTAGAACTACTTAAACCTAACTAACCTAAGAACATCACACACATCCATGCCCGAGGCAGGATTCGAACCTGCGATCGTAGCAGGCCCGCGGTTCCGGACTGCAGCGCCTAGAACCGCATGGCCACCGAGACCGGCCATCTGCGTAGTAAGCAGGAAACAAATTTTAATTCATTAGTTCAGCTTCCATCGTTATTGGAGATAAAGTTGAGGCTCATATGTCTCCAAGAAAATATAACTCCATCAGATCAATAGACCATGTACGCCTGAGGATTTCCCCATTACGTACAAAGCTGGGGTGCTATTTCAGTATCCGATAGCCTCGGAAATACTGACGATTTAAAAAGAGGGGAATGGTCTGAAGGCGTGAACTGAAATTTGTGTTAGGGAGGGCTTTGGTTTAGCGTTGTCCGTGGAGTTGGGGCAGCCACCTTGCCGTCCTGGTGTAGTTGCTAGCACATATACCTAGTCAACAGATGACCTGGGTTTAAGTGCTGCCTTTAGCGCAATTTTATTTCATTACTTCAGCTTCTATCATTATCGAAGATAAAGTTAAGACTCATATTTCAGGAAAATGTCACCAGAGCTTCAGCCAATAGCAGAAAGTTTTCGATCACATGATCAAATCTTGATATTCAATGATTTTTAAACTTTAATTACATAAAGATAAGAGATTTTTTGTGCGAATATTGATCGTAAATGCGATTCGAAACTTATATTCACTCCGAATAACAACAGTCAGAACCATATTTTTAATGCAGGAAAATAGCCTATTGCAATGTCGTCGGCAAACCTCAACTTTTTAGTTGTTCTCCTTGAACTGCAATTACCTTCCAAAATTTCTCCTAGGTTTCCTTTCCTTCTTGCTGAATGAACAGATAGCGTAACATTGGGGATAGGCTCAACCATTATTTCCCTTTCATGTCCCATGACGCTCAGAATTGTATTCTGGTTTCTGTACAAGCTGTAAATAATGCTTCGCTCCCTGTATTTTACATCTACATCCACATGATTACTCTGCAATTCACATTTAAGTGCTTGGCAGAGGGTTTATCGAACCACAATCATACTATCTCCCTACCATTCCACTCCCGAACAGCGCGCGGGAAAAACGAACACCTAAACCTTTCTGTTCGAGCTCTGATTCCTCTTATTTTATTTTGATGATCATTCCTACCTATGTAGGTTGGGCTCAACAAAATATTTTCGCATTCCGAAGAGAAAGTTGGTGACTGAAATTTCGTAAATAGATCTCGCCGCGACGAAAAACGTCTTTGCTTTAATGACTTCCATCCCAACTCGCATATCATATTTGCCACACTCTCTCCCCTATTACGTGATAATACAAAACGTGCTGCCCTTTTTTGCACCCTTTCGATGTCCTCCGTCAATCCCACCTGGTAAGGATCCCACACCGCGCAGCACTATTCTAACAGAGGACGAACGAGTGTAGTGTAAGCTGTCTCTTTAGTGGACTTGTTGCATCTTCTAAGTTTCCTGCCAATGAAACGCAACCTTTGGCTCGACTTCTTCACAATATTATTTATGTGGTCTTTCCAACTGCAGTTGTTCGTAATTTTAACACCCAGGTACTTAGTTGAATTGACAGCATTGAGAATTGTACTATTTATCGAGTAATCGAATTCCAACGGATTTCTTTTGGAACTCATGTGGATCACCTCACACTTTTCGTTATTTAGCGTCAACTGCCACCTGCCACACCATACAGCAATCTTTTCTAAATCGCTTTGCAACTGATACTGGTCTTCGGATGACCTTACTAGACGGTAAATTACAGCATCATCTGCTGTCTTCATAATATTTCAAAACGCTTTATTCCTAAAGAGAGGCAGCTGCCTTTTCAGAAGTTGCAGGGGCAAAAGTCTGAATGACTGACTGATGTGGTCTTGCAACATCAACCAAAATGGGCTGCTGGTACTGCGAACGGCTGAAACCAAGGGGAAACTATAGCCGTAATTTTCTCCGAGGGTATGGTTAAATGGTTATGGCATCCTCTTAGGTAAAATATTTCGGAGGTAAAATAGTTCCCCATTCGGATCTCCAGAGGCGAATACTCAGAAGGATATCATCATTAGGAGAACCAAGGCGAAAGGTTCTACAGATTGGCGCAGGTAGGCTACAAAATTTAAAAAGGGAAACGGATAGGTTGAAGTTAGATATTGTGGGAATTAGTGAAGTTCGGTGCAGGAGGAACAAACTTCCGGTCAGGTGAATACAGGGTTACAAATAATCAAATACAGGTCATGCAGGAGCAGGTCTAATAATGAATAAGAAAATAAGAATATGGGTAAGCTACTATGAACAGTATAGTGAAAGCGCTATTGAAGCCAGCATAGACACAAACTCAACACCCACGTCAGTAGTACAAGTTTATATCCGAACTAGCTACGCAGATGATGGAGCGGTTGAAGAAATGCATGATGAGGTAAAAGGAATTGCTCAGATAGTTAAGGAAAAGGTGGTAGGAAAAGGAAAAGAAGGAAAGACAGTAGGTGAACATGGACTGGGGCAAAGGAATAAAGAGGAAGCCGCCTGGTAGAATTATGCATAGAGCCTAATTTATTCATAGCAAATACTTGGTTTAAGAATCATGAAAGAAGATTGTATATTTGGAAGAGACCTGGAGACGCCGGAAGATTTCATATTCATTATATGACGGTAAGACATAGATTTTGGAACCATATCTTAAATTGTAAGGTATTTCCAGGGGCAATCTGGCCTCTGGCCACAGTGTATTCGCTATTGACTTAAATTAAAATTGAATAAATAGCATAAAGTTATGAAATTAAGGAGATGGGTGTGGGTAAGTAGAAAGAACCAGAGGTTATTGAACGTTTCAGATGGAGCATTAGGCAGTGGATGACTCGAAAAGGGGAAAGGAACGCAGTAGCTTTAAGAGATAAAATAGTGACGGCGGCAGAGGATGAAATACGTAAAAAGGCCAGGCCTAGTAGAAAACCTTGGATAACACAAGAGGTATTCAACTCAGTTGATCAAAGGGAAAAATTTTAAAATGCACCAATGAAAGAGGTGAAAGGGAATACAAATGTCTAAAAATGAGATTAACAGGAAGTGCAAAATTGCTAAGCAGGAATGACTAGAGGACAAAAGAAAGGATTTAGAAACATATTTCAATACGGGTAAGATAGAGACGCCCTACAAGAAAATTAAAGAGGCCCTTGGAGAAAAGAGAGGCAGCTGTATGAATATCAAGAGCTCAGATGGAAAACCAGTCCTAACCAAAGAAACGAAAGCTGAAAGGTAGAAGGAATATATGGAGTTCTATACAAGGGTTATTGAGTTGCAAGTAGTATTATAGAAAGTGAGGAGGCTGTAGATAAGGATGAGATGGGATATGTGGTACTGTGAGAAGAATTTCACACAGCACTAAAAACCTAAGTCGAAACAAGGCCCCGGGGGTAGACGAAATTCCGTTAGAAGTACTAATAGCCTTGGGAAGCCAACGATGACAAATTATTCCATCTTATGCGCAAGATGTATGCGACAGTCGAAGTCCCATCAGACGTTAAGAAGAATATAATACACTCCTGAAAATTGAAATAAGAACACCGTGAATTCATTGTACCAGGAAGGGGAAACTTTATTGACACATTCCTGGGGTCAGATACATCACATGATCACACTGACAGAACCACAGGCACATAGACACAGGCAACAGAGCATGCACAATGTCGGCACTAGTACAGTGTATATTCACCTTTCGCAGCAATGCAGGCTGCTATTCTCCCATGGAGACGATCGTAGAGATGCTGGATGTAGTCGTGTGGAACGGCTTGTCATGCCATTTCCACCTGGCGCCTCAGTTGGACCAACGTTCGTGCTGGACGTGCAGACCGCGTGAGGCGACGCTTCATCCAGTCCCAAACATGCTCAATGGGGGACAGATCCGGAGATCTTGCTGGCCAGGGTAGTTGACTTACACCTTCTAGAGCACGTTGGGTGGCACGGGATACATGCGGACATGCATTGTCCTGTTGGAACAGCAAGTTCCCTTGCCGGTCTAGGAATGGTAGAACGATGGGTTCGATGACGGTTTGGATGTACCGTGCACTATTCAGTGTCCCCTCGACGATCACCAGTGGTGTACGGCCAGTGTAGGAGATCGCTCCCCACACCATGATGCCAGGTGTTGGCCCTGTGTGCCTCGGTCGTATGCAGTCCTGATTGTGGCGCTCACCTGCACGGCGCCAAACACGCATACGACCATCATTGGCACCAAGGCAGAAGCGACTCTCATCGCTGAAGACGACACGTCTCCATTCGTCCCTCCATTCACGCCTGTCGCAACACCACTGGAGGCGGGCTGCACGATGTTGGGGCGTGAGCGGAAGACGGCCTAACGGTGTGCGGGACCGTAGCCCAGCTTCATGGAGACGGTTGCGAATGGTCCTCGCCGATACCCCAGGAGCAACAGTGTCCCTAATTTGCTGGGAAGTGGCGGTGCGGTCCCCTACGGCACTGCGTAGGATCCTACGGTCTTGGCGTGCATCCGTGCGTCGCTGCGGTCCGGGCCCAGGTCGACGGGCACGTGCACCTTCCGCCGACCACTGGCGACAACATCGATGTACTGTGGAGACCTCACGCCCCACGTGTTGAGCAATTCGGCGGTACGTCCACCCGGCCTCCCGCATGCCCACTATACGCCCTCGCTCAAAGTCCGTCAACAACACCGCGGTTCCTGGTGTGTCCGCTGTGCCGTGCGTGTGATCATTGCTTGTACAGCCCTCTCGCAGTGTCCGGAGCAAGTATGGTGGGTCTGACACACCGGTGTCAATGTGTTCTTTTTTCCATTTCCAGGAGTGTAGTTTAAATTCCAGCCCGCAGCTCGTGGTCGTGCGGTAGCGTTCTCGCTTCCCACGCCCGGGTTCCCGGCTTCGATTCCCGCCGGGGTCAGGGATTTTCTCTGCCTCGTGATGGCTGGGTGTTGTGTGATGTCCTTAGGTTAGTTAGGTTTAAGTAGTTCTAAGTTATAGGGGACTGATGACCATAGATGTTAAGTCCCATAGTGCTCAGAGCCATTTTTTTTTAAATTCCACAGAAATCAGGGTCCAACAGGTATTAATGTTACCGATCAATTTAATAAGTCACGGTTTCAAAATACTAACACGAATTCTTTACAGAAGAATGGAAAAACTGGTAGAAGCCGACGTCGATGAAGATCAGTTTGGATTTCGGAGAAATGTAGGAACACGTGAAGCGATACTGACCCTACGACTAACCTTAGAGGATAGGTTAAGGAAAGGTAAACCTACTTTTATAGCATTTTTAGACTCAGAGAAAGCTTTTGACAGCGTTGACTATAATACTGTCTTAGAAATTCTGAAGGTAGCAGGGATAAAATACACGGAAACCAGACGGCAGTTGTAACAATCGAGCGGCATGAAAAGAAAGCAGTGGCTGAAAAGGGAATGTGACAGAGTTTTAGTAGAACCCCGATGTTGTTTAGTCTGTGCACTGAGCAAGTAGTAAAGGAAATCGAAGAAAAAATAGTAGGAATAAAAAATTTAGGATGGAGAAATAAAAAAGTGGAGTTTGCCGATGACATTGTAAATCCGTCAGACGCAGCAAAGGACATGGAATATCAGTTCAACGGAATGGTCAGTGCCTTGAAAGTAAGATATAAGATGAATAAGAACAAGGACAAAACAAGGAAAATGGATTGTAGTCGAATTAAATCAGGTGTGGCTGAGGGATGTAGATTAGGAAACGAGACACTTGAATTAATAGATAGATTTTGCTATTTGGTTGGCCAAAGTAACTGATAATGGCGCAAGTAGAGCTGATAAAATTATAATGTAAACTGGCAATGGCAAGAAAAACATTTCTCAAGAAGAGAAATTTATTAAAACCGAATATAGATTTAAGAGCTAGGAAGTCTTCTCTGAAGGTATTTGTCCGCATTGTAGCCATCTATGGAAGTGAAACGTTGACAATAAACAGTTTAAACAAGAAAAGAATAAAAGCTTTTGAAATGTGGTGCAACAGAAGAATGTTGAATATTTTCTGGGTAGTTCACAAAGTAATGTGGTTGTACTGAATAGAGTTGATGAGAAAAGAAATTTGTTGTACAAACTGACTAGAAAAATGGATCAGTTGATAGGTCATATTCTGAGACATCAAGGGATCACGAATTTAGTATTGGAGGGAAGTGTGGAGCGTGAGAATCGTAGAGTAAGGCCGGGAGGTGAATACAATAATCAGATTGAGAAGGGTTTGGGTTGCAGCAGTTATTTGGAGACGAAGAGACACGCAGGATATTGTAGCTTGGAGTTCTCTATCAAACCAGTCTTCGGACTGAAGACCACAAAATATTCCAGTCATCATCGTCAAAGATCTACAAGTACTATAAACATAATATCACGTTTTGTTAACCAGTGTTCTAAGATAAGTCATATGGTCGGTATTGCCTCGCGTGTTCCTAAATTTCTCCGGAACCCAAACATACCTTCCTCCCAGGTCGACTTCTTCCGGTTTTTCAATACTTCTGAAAAATAATTAGTGTCAGTATTTTGGAACGTTGACTTATTAACCTGATGGTGCTGTAGTATTCACACCTGTCAGTTCCTTCCTTCTTTGGAACTGGAATTGCTATATTTTTCTTGAAGTCTGGGTGTATTTCACCTGTCCCTCCCATATATCTTGCTTACCAGGTGGAATAATTTTGTCATGGCTGACACTCCCAAGGATCTTAAAACCTCTGAGGGAATCTTGTCTATTCTAGGAGACTTGTTTCGACTTGTGTCTTCCAGTGCTCTCTCAGATCATATCAGATTTTCGCATTTTCACATACTTTTTCTTCTCTTTCTACAACATTATTCTCAGGTTTGTTTCCCTTATATAAATACTTTGTACATTCCTTCAAATTCTCAGCATTCCTTGTCCGGGATTGGCTTGCCATTTGAGGTCTTCATATTCTTGTAGCTCAATGGTCACTATTTTCCATGTAGGAGGCGTCTATCTTTCCATTAGTTTTGCATGATTTTACAGTCTTGCCACTCCTGTTTATCCATTTTACTATTTGTCTCACTCTCGTTCTTAAAAATCTGAATTCCATTTCGTCTTCTTCATCTAACGTAAACTCAATATCTCATGTGTTATCCATTGATTTTTACTAGGCTTTGTATTTCTACATATTTAATGCTTTACTGTCGTCCCCATTTCAACTCTCTATCCATTGGTTTTCTGCTCTATGGATTTCCCCCGTTTACATAAATAGTTGCCTTACGTTCGCTCTAATGTTCTTATGAACCTCTAGTCGCGTCAGTTTACCTCAACTTGCTTTTTGCAGTTTCTTCAGTTTCAACGTTCAGCTCATAACCAATAAATTATCGTCAGAAATCACACCTGCGCTGGAGGAGTGTTACAGTTAAAAATCTGTTCTCAAAATCCCTGTCTTACTATTTTGTAATGTATGGGAAACTGTCCAGTGTCCACAGGTCTCTACCACTTAAACAACCTTCTTTCATGATTCATGAACAAAGTGTTGGCGAAGATTAAATTATACCTTTCGCAAAATTCTACTAGCCGACTGTTGTTTCATTCTTTTCACCCAGTCCATGTTCACCTACTATTTTTTCTTCTCTTCCTTTTCCTACTACCGAATTCTAGCCACCTTTCGCAAGTTTTATTCCCCCTTAACCACCAAACTTATACTAATGTGATGAGTGTCTATCTTGGCTACGACAATGCGTTCACTATATTGTTGACTATAGCTTACCCATTTCCCATTTTGTCCTTTATTATAAGGTCTACTCCCGCATCACTTGATTCGGTTCTGACGACACCAAAATGCTTCCTGCCACGCCGCTTCACTAATTCCCCTACAGGTAGCTTCAACCTATCCATTTCCCTATTTAATTTCTCTAACTTACCTACCCGCTCACTTCACACGTTCGCTCCCACATGAACAACATTCCACCTTACAACCCTACCCGTGGAATGCAAGTTTTGTTTCTCCTGACGACGATATTCAGCTGCGTAGTCCCCCTCCGCAGATCCAAACGATGTACTATTTTACGTCTAGAATGTTTTATCCAGGTTGATGCCACCATCATTAATCCATATAGTAGAGCTGCGTGCCCTTAGAAAAACAAATAGCTGTTCTAGCTTTCCCTTGCTTTCACCCGTTGGCAGTATCATCACAGTAAGGACATGTTGGCTAATTTTACAAGGCCAATAAGTCACTCATCCAGACTATCGGCTCTGCAGTTACTGGAAAGGCTGGTGAAAAGGGGCACTTCAGAAACTGCGGATTTGTCTGCCCTCTCCACATATACCCCTTTGTTGTGGTTGCGTCCGCGGTACGGCTATCTGTGTAGTTGAGGCACGCAGGTTCCTCGACTCACTAAGATTGGAAGCCAACGATCTGAATAGTGTAAAAAGTTACTAGAGAGGTGGGAGACCAACAATCTGAGTAGTGTTAATAAATCACCAGCGACATTCGTACTGCGCGATCACTACGAGTCATTCGTACTTCAATTTTGATTAGGCAGATTTAATCGCAAACATAACGCCATCTGTTAGCTGACGATATTATGTTTCCAGTACTGTATCGTGCTGGAGAATCGTAACTAAATTCAGAAACACTTGGACAAAATTTCCACTTGGTAGAATGAATGTCAGTTCTCTCTAGGGGTAAGCGAAATACAATCGCCGGACAACATAGAAACAGTTACTTTACGGAATCAGTGGTAAATATCTGGAACCTCGTTTAAATATTTAGCGCTGACACTAAAAGCGATACGAAACAGGACGAACACGTAATGTCTGTTGTACGGAAGGAGAATAGAATCGTAGATTTGTGGGAAAGTCTCTGGAGAGGCGCATTCTACGTGCATAAGCGTAGGTAAAAAGCTATGGCGATCGCTTCTGGTGGACTGCTCCTGCACTTGGTGTCTCTACCACATAGACATGAATGCATACGAACCCAGAAACGCGCTGCTAGGATAGGAATCTTTTGTAGAAAAGCAACGTCGTCCTAACGGAACCTCTTGAGTAAATTTGGAGAACAGGTAATCGAGGAAATCCGTGAGATAGCTGCGCTGCCACTATCGCTGTACTGCATTGGGAGAAGGAGATTAAGATAAGGGAATTCGACCGTGTAGAGAGTTATACAGTCATTTTTTCCTCGCCCAGTGCGTGCACGGAATAGAACGGACAATCGCTAATATGGGTGCATAATATCCTCCGCCACATTCCTTACGTACTTCATATTTAGACAATCTTGCAGGTGTAATGCTAATTCTGTCTCACGCAGCCATTCATTGGCATTAAAAGCTTTTTGTCCAGCTCCCGATACTACGGTAGTTCTTCGATGTATTACTACGTTTTTTATAATTATACAGTCTTATGTGACGTACGTACGCACTGTCTTGGTTTTTCTCTCCTATCAAACTAATGCATTCCTTCCACAGATTTTCGAGCAATAACACAGTTTGTTTCTCTTCCACCGAAATTCTATGTTTTTCTCGTATTTCCCTCGTTTGCGAAATCTTTCTCCGGCTGAGAATTTCTATTGACGTTGTATCCCACACCTGTACTACACCACCGATTTCGTTCAGAAAGCGATTGTCCCCAAACGACCTCCACTAACGCAACCGTGCGATTTATGATTTTATCGTCAGGTTTATAATTGATCAAAAACTTCAGAATTGCTCTTATAAAAAAATCACTTTCCGAGAATACTGCATCAAAACACATTCTATTGTGCATCACCAGCTACCTTCGCCAATATTTGGTGAATTTATGTGTTTATTGCCAAGCTGTGCAACGAGGGATAGCATTTTATGAGTGTAACCAATTTTGTCTTGCTACAGAAACCTTAAAACAACCATGTAATACAAACACAAGCGTCGTTAACGTGTGCAAGATGCCAATAAAATTACTGCTCCCCTGTTTATGAGATGAATATCACTCAAGGACCTCTCCCCTGTTTATGAGATGAATATCACTCAAGGACCTGTCTATCATCAGCTGTAAAATAATGGAAGTACGTAATTGTACATATGAAGTTCTCATGTATACGCCCTGCAATCCTTTACCTTTCCTTTGCGCATCTTGCATGAAAATATTACTACATAGAATATATTTCTGATTATTTTTAGTGTAAGCAACAGAAGAACTGGAAGAAAGATGCTGCAAATGAGCTTGACTTCACGACTCGCGGATTACCACTCTATATTCTTTCCGCTGCGCCTCGATAGCGATCCTCTTTCAGCCAGCGGGCAGTACTTTCCAGTTTCTCGCAAAGATGATCGCGCCTTTTGAGGCGCCATGTCACGGACTGCGCGGTCCCTCCCGCTGGATGTTCGAGTCCTCCCTCGGGCATGGGTGTGTGTGTGTGTGTGTGTTGTTCTAAACATAAGTTAGTTTAAGTAGTGTGTAAGTCTAGGGATCGATGGCCTAAGCAGTTTGGTTTCTTAGGAACTCACACACATTTGAACATTTGTACGTAAGTGTCCCTTGTTCCGTGACGTCAGGTATTTGTAAGAAGTCGTTCACTGCCCTCCGGACAGCGTGACAACGTGTGATACATCTGGTTCGCCGATCGTCTATGGCGCGACACACAGCACTGTATTAGGATTCTGAAGTCCAGACTACAAGTTCCTGCAACTGTCTGAGAAGCTTACTCCCACGTAACTGTAGTTTAGTAGCTAAATGATGGTTTTTGACACATGTTTCATGTTTGCTGAATTCACGGTTCATATTCAATAGCTCACTGAGTGGGCGAGAGGTAATGTCTATTAGCGAACAAAGCTAACTTGCTGTCGGGCAGCAGGCCTGCGTAAACAACCTAGTCACCAACGAAAGTACAGTATGGTTCATTGAAGTTCAGTTATAGATCTCACATAATTTCCAAATCAAATGTTCAAATGTGCGTGAAATATTATGGGACTTAACTGCTAAGGTCATCAGTTCCTAAGCTTACACACTACTCAAACTAAATCATCCTAAGGACAAACACACACACACACCCATGCGCGAGGGAGGACTCGAAGCTCCGCAGGGACCAGCCGCACAGTCCATGACCGCAGCTCCTGAGACCGCTCAGCTAATCCCACGCGGCAATTTCGAAATCAGCTAAAAACGCTATGAACAATAATAATTAAGGTCTAGCATGGAACTGCTGGTAAAGTCCACAATGTTGTACACACCCAAACGAACAATTTTCCGAATATTGTCGTAATTCTTCTGAGTTACTGCATAGCAATATAGCGAAAATGTTAAGAGTCCGAAACCGATGCTTGCCCGAAATACTGGAATTTTTTGAGGCTGTGTGTCACCCAGAATCCTAAAGGCGAAAAAGTTTGCGCCGTGGCACTTTTCAGAAAGTTAAACAATGCTGCTAAGCGTCAAATGTTCAAATGTGTGTGAAATCTTATGGGACTTAACTGCTAAGGTCATCAGTCCCTAAGCTTACACACTACTTAACCTAAATTATCCTAAGGACAAACACATACACCCATGCCCGAGGGAGGACTCGAACCTCCGCCGGGACCAGCCGCACAGTCCATGACTGCAGCACCTGCTAAGCGTCCAAAATCGCTCATGGCAAATTTTGTTTTCTTTAGCATTAAGACATTAATATAGTCTTCTCAAACTACAATAAATATTATTACTTACGGTGATTTACAAAAATAAACATGATTACTTGTGACGCGTTTCTAAGAAAGCATTTTCGCTGTAAGTCTTACGTTTGGTTGCATAGTGACCATACGATCAATCAGAACTCTCATTTTGTCGCCACATATTTGTTGCGTAATTTCGCCGTGTTTGGGTCCTCAATCAAGCTAGCCATTATCTAGGCGCACTAAGGCAGTTACACGATTTCTTCCAGTGGAGTACTTACACGCCCGACTAACGTTGCGGCGGCTGTCGATTGTTTACCAGTACAGCTCCACTGGCCACCCACTGACAGTTCACTTGCTGGCTACATAAGAGACTCATCTGTAGACAAGCCCACTAGGCGGCCCCAGTTTACATATAATGTCATGAGGTCACGGTTGGCAATAGGTGTTACTAGTTTTCGGGGAATTGCCGCAAGGCTTAGAATTAGAGACGACAGCACGCTTCACATTTGCAACGGCCACTCCCACAGTCCGCACATTGGAGAGACGCAGGCTAATGAGGTTCTCACCCCTCCGCTACTCCTCTGTCCTCCCAAACGAGTGCCTATTGGTAGCCGGACAACGAGAACGATATTGGCGACGGGTGGAGCCTTATAGACTTTTTTCTGTCCGTAGGGCCCACTTAGCCCCGATGCCGGCGGTTTAATTGCTTTTCACTTGCACGCGTCCGCTGCGTCCGGCAGTCAGGTCGATGTTGCTTGTTGTGGAGAGTGGCCCCTCCCCCACCCCTCCTCCCCAATGACTGCTCCCCCGTGGCGTGTAATGACCCCTGCAAGTGTACTGAGCCGGGCGGTCAATCAGGACCACTCGCTGCCAACAAGTGCCGCCCATCGGCTGCCTCTCGTGCTGCGGACGAGAGATTGCCGGTTTTTTTGTACACCTACGGCGGCGCAGCCACGGCAACGTGCATCACAATAGCAGGTAATAACGTTTGTCAATGGCAGACGGAAAGGAGAGTCTCTTTCATGTTGTACATATATATGATCGTTTTCTAATGCAAGCTTTCTGATCACTGCTATCAGTTTCGTTATAACCTCCATCTGCAAACAACGCTCCTCTCTGTGCAGTGTCTTTGCCGTCACAAAACTGCGAGAATTTTGCATGCTACACTGTTATAAAAATGTAATTTTGCACACATTGCATGTGTGGTAGTTTGGTTGATAATTACGATCATTTTTGTGTCTGATGACAGGATATTTCTGGTAGCTCGTATAACGGAAAATTCTTGCTTTGAAATTGAGCAGGGCGTCATTTTTTATTAACTTGAAAACTGCCAGTATTGTGATGCTTGCCGCTATTTCTATTTTTCTAATGTATTTACGTCACCTTTCAACGCCTGAACACAAACTCGCGACTGTAGTGTCGAGGATAACTTTCGAAATGTTCACTTGCGCCAGTACCCAAGGGTGTAAAGACGCGAAAGTTCTTTGTGTATCGTAAGAAGTCGAAAATTATTGTGAGACAGACACTTTTTGGAAAGCAACAGATGGCTTGGAACCAGCCACGAGTGAAGTAAAGCTAGTGATAATTTCACGATTTTCTTTCACTGTAGGCTTATGTTTCGTATTCAGAGCAGTATTACCGGTATCGAAATGCGGTGTTTGTCTAAACTGTGGCCGGCTTGAGTGGCTGTACGGTTCTAGGCGCTACAGTCTGGAACCAAGCGACCGCTACGGTCGCAGGTTCGAATCCTGCCACGGGCATGGATGTGTGTGATGTCCTTAGGTTAGTTAGGTTTAATTAGTTATAAGTTCTAGGTGACTGATGACCTCAGAAGTTAAGTCGCATAGTGCTCAGAGCCATTTGTTTACACTGTGATCAGTACCTTCCTTTTTCTTAGCAGATAGCCTATATGAAAAATGGTGTATGGAACACGTGCTCTTTGAAATCATGTGTTGAGCATGGGTTTGAATAAATCTATCTTACACATATTTACCTGAGTTTTTAGGATACTTTCCTTACATTCCTCCAAGACATCTGCGGCTAGTCGTTTAACTTATTTTCATTTGTGTCTGTGAAATCAAGGTCAAATACATGATCAAAAGTATCTGGAAACCGCATCCACATCTACAACTACATATTTGTTCCGCATGCCACATTATCTTGTGTACCAGTGTCACTTACCCTTTTCCTGTTCCATTCGCGTACATGTCTCTAATTTTTTCTCGAAGGTCTTTTCACGAGATATACGCAATGAAACGGAACTTATCTTCTGGTAAACCTTCCGGGATGTAAGGTCGTGGTCCATGAAACTCTTCAGCTACTATGAAACGGAACTTGTTGTCACGTCCCATATTTTTCTCAATAAATTCCGGTACAGCAGAATAATAGTGAGAATGTTTTTACTCGGCAGAGAATGGACCAAACGGTGTTTATTTATTTATTTTTTTTTTCATCTGTGCCACGTTCACTGCATCCTTTCCCTTCTGCGACCTGGACTGTATGAATGAGAAATTAAGTGAAGTAGCAGAAAGCTTTAGTCAGAGGTTGTAGCACTGCATGAGTAGAGTGGTTCTGTGGTAGGATAGTACCAACCCCTAAACACAAACAAGTCTGGCAAAGAAAGTGTTCAAGGCAGGTCAGAGTAGTCGCGAAGGCACGAGTATTGGCTCTGTCAGGTTGGCGAACCATCCACTCCACCACATTTTGAACATGCAACGGTTGGGCGATGTGGCCGCAGGTCCACTTGTTCCTGGGTAGCGGCGCTGGGCAGGAGTGGAAAACACAGCTCTCGTAATGGTAATATTAACAAATGTATTAGAATGTTTCAACATCTGTTCATTACTAAAGCCCAGATGCAGAGATCAGGTGTGAGATTACCACGAAACCCCCATAAGAGAGTTTATTTTCGTAATTTGCTCAAATTTTACCAAGAACTTTGCGATTGTGCCTTGGTTAGGCACGCGCCATGGGCCCTAAGCTCAGGGTCGTATTATTCCTCTCTGCGTAACGGAAGTTAACTCATTTAATGTATTTTAATCTGGTGTTTATTTAACAGTAATATTTTGGTGGATTTTTTTTTATTTTTCATATTTTTTCTTTGTGTACTTTGTTTCCCGCCACGTGGTCGGTTGGAGCAACCGCCACATTGTTAAAGTGCAGTTCCGGTCTGAAAATGTACAGTAGACGAGTGAATAACTATACGGTAGTGCGTGTGTGTAAGGAACAATCTTGTGTGTCGGTATTTTTTTGCCTTTCTGTTGGCTACCGAAACTTGGACATACGTGCGGAATAGTATCAAAGTGATAAATAGTAAACGTTTCTTGTGTCCCCCGTAACTATTTGATTTGCTTACAATGAAGAGCGTTGCATAAAATATACGGTTTAAACTCTTGTATCTAGGAACAATTCAGATTTTAATGTCCATTGATGGGATAAAGCCTTGTAAAATTTTCCCGCCGTATGATAGTAAATGTTCTTCCCCCCACCCCCAGCTCAGTAACGTGGTGTTGTTTCGGAACGCAGGATTAAACCAAAATTGGCAGTCACGGTCAAGTGCACCACTTGCTATCCCCTCGTCAGAGTACGTTTTAATGAAATTTTAAATATTTAGGTGGATACTCTTCCGCCCTGACCGAGTTCGCTTGCTGTGTCTTTGCTGAACTTGGTCTGCGTGACCTGCAGTAATTAAACGTAATATAAGTAGCAGGCGTAGGGTTAAGTATAACTGTGTAAGTGCATAAAATTCCACTGAAGCCAGGTCTGCGTTTCCCTCTCCCTTCCCATAATTAGGTGGCGAATGAAAATCATGTTAACTAGAGAGACCAGTTGTGATGATGCATAATATGAGAACCCTTGCTGTTGCATGAGAATAGGCAGTAACTATTCCAACAGATACAAGGCTATTTGTCGGAATGTCTCATGTATTAAATAAATATCAATTATCTACACTACTGGCCATTAAAATTGCTACACCACGAAGATGACGTGCTACAGACGCGAAGTTTAACTGACAGGAAGAAGTTGCTGCATATGCAAATGATTAGCTTTTCAGAGTATTCACACAAGGTTGGCTCTGGTGGCGACACCTACAACGTGCTGATATGAGAAAAGTTTCCAACCGATTTCTCGTACACAAACAGCAGTTCACCGGCGTTGCCTGGTGAAACGTTGTTGTGATGCCTCGTGTAAGGAGGATAAATGCATAGCATCACGTTTACGACTTTGATAAAGGTCGGATTGTAGCCTATCGCGATTGCGGTTTATCGTATCGCGACATTGCTGCTCGCGTTGGTCGAGATCCAGTGACTGTTAGCTGAATATGGAATCGGTGGGTTCAGGAGGGTAATACGGAACGCTATGCTGGATCACAACGGCCTCGTATCACTAGCGGTCGAGATGACAGGCATCTTATCCGCATGGCTGTAACGGATCGTGCAGCCACGTCTCGATCCCTGAGTCAACAGATGGGGACGTTTGCAAGACAACAACCATCTGCACAAACAGTTCGACGACGTTTGCAACAGCATGGACTATCAGCTCGGAGACCATGGCTGCAGTTACCCTTGACGCTGCATCACAGACAGGAGCGCCTGCGATGGTGTACTCAACGACGAACCTGTGTGCACGAATGGCAAAACGTCATTTTTTCGGATGAATCCAAATTCTGTTTACAGCATCATGATGGTCACATCCGTGTTTGGTGACATCGCGGTAAACGCACATTGGAAGCATGTATTCGTCATCGCCGTACTGGCGTATGACCCGGCGTGATGATATGGAATACCATTGGTTACACGTCTCGGTCACCTCTTGTTCGCATTGACGGCACTCGGAACAGTGGACGTTACACTTCAGATGTGTTACGACCCGTGGCTCCACCCTTCATTCAATCCCTGCGAAACCCTACATTTCAGCAGGATAATGCACGACCGCATGTTGTAGGTCCTGTACGGGCCTTTCTGGATACAGAAAATGTTCGACTGCTGCCCTGGCCAGCACATTCTCCAGATCTCTCACCAATTGAAAATGTCTGGTCAATGGAGGCCGAGCAACTGGCTCCATCACAATACGCCAGCCACTACTCTTGATGAGCTGTGGTATCGTGTTGAAGCTGCATGGGCAGCTGTACCTGTACACGCCATCCAAGCTCTGTTTGACTCAACGCCCAGGCGTATCAAGGCCATTATTACGGCCAGAGGTGGTTGTTCTTGGTACTGATTTCTCAGGAACTATGCACCGAAACTGTTTGAAAACGTAATCACATGTCAGTTCTAGTATATTTGTCCAGTGAATACCCGTTTATCATCTGCATTTCTTCTTGGTGTTGCAATTTTAATGACCAGTAGTCCTCGACTCATTATTTTCTCCAACATAAAGAATAGGTGAAACCAAAGGTTAGACACTTCCTCAGTCCCATTCTTGATCGACAAATGAAAGTAAATAAAAGCTGTATGCTGAATATTAAACCCTTCATAAGTGCCTTCTGAAGTGGTTCTAAATAAAAAAAAAGATTGCGTTATCCGTCGCCTCCAAATTTTTACCGGTTGGTTAAACCCACCAGCTAGGTATTATTAATACCTCAGTTGTAACTCGCAGAGACCTGTAATTTCGTGAACCACACTAATTTGTTAAACCAGTACTACAGAGGGTAACTTGGAGAAGCTGTAGGACATAAGCGACGGTAATCTTCCTACTAGGTCTAGTTTTACCAGCACCACTGGTAGTAAAGTATGGTTGCAGCAGGAGAAGCAAAACATTTGTTGACTCTTCTAGGAACGTACAATCTCGGAACTTTAACAGCGCCGTGATGCAGAATGCCTCTCATGAAGCATCTGCCACTGTACTCCGCTGAGCATCTGCATAAAGCCGGCCGAAGTGGCCGTGCGGTTAAAGGCGCTGCAGTCTGGAACCGCAAGACCACTACGGTCGCAGGTTCGAATCCTGCCTCGGGCATGGATGTTTGTGATGTCCTTAGGTTAGTTAGGTTTAGCTAGTTCTAAGTTCTAGGGGACTAATGACCTCAGCAGTTGAGTCCCATAGTGCTCAGAGCCATCTGCATAAAGCTTTAATAAATAAACCTGTAGCGAAAAGGGCTGCTCTTCTTTGTATCTTCTGTATTCTTTCCCATCAGTCCTGCCTCGTATGGATTCCATACTGTCTCTGTATTGGCAATACGTTACATTTGCTTATGTTGAGAGTCTGTTGCCACTCCGTGTACCAAACGTCGATCCTCTACAGGTTCTCCTGTATTTCACTACACTTCTCTAGTGTCGCGACTTCTCTGTATACAAAAGTGTCATCCGCGAAAAGCCTCATGGAAATTCCGACGAAATCCACTACGTCATTTACACTCCTGGAAATGGAAAAAAGAACACATTGACACCGGCGTGTCAGACCCACCATACTTGCTCCGGACACTGCGAGAGGGCTGTACAAGCAATGATCACACGCACGGCACAGCGGACACACCAGGAATCGCGGTGTTGGCCGTCGAATGGCGCTAGCTGCGTAGCATTTGTGCACCGCCGCCGTCAGTGTCAGCCAGTTTGCCGTGGCATACGGAGCTCCATCGCAGTCTTTAACACTGGTAGCATGCCGCGACAACGTGGACGTGAACCGTATGTGCAGTTGACGGACTTTGAGCGAGGGCGTATAGTGGGCATGCGGGAGGCCGGGTGGACGTACCGCCGAATTGCTCAACACGTGGGGCGTGAGGTCTCCACAGTACATCGATGTTGTCGCCAGTGGTCGGCGGAAGGTGCACGTGCCCGTCGACCTGGGACCGGACCGCAGCGACGCACGGATGCACGCCAAGACCGTAGGATCCTACGCAGTGCCGCAGGGGACCGCACCGCCACTTCCCAGCAAATTAGGGACACTGTTGCTCCTGGGGTATCGGCGAGGACCATTCGCAACCGTCTCCCTGAAGCTGGGCTACGGTCCCGCACACCGTTAGGCCGTCTTCCGCTCACGCCCCAACATCGTGCAGCCCGCCTCCAGTGGTGTCGCGACAGGCGTGAATGGAGGGACGAATGGAGACGTGTCGTCTTCAGCGATGAGAGTCGCTTCGGCCTTGGTGCCAATGATGGTCGTATACGTGTTTGGCGCCGTGCAGGTGAGCGCCACAATCAGGACTGCATACGACCGAGGCACACAGGGCCAACACCCGGCATCATGGTGTGGGGAGCGATCTCCTACACTGGCCGTACACCACTGGTGATCGTCGAGGGGACACTGAATAGTGCACGGTACATCCAAACCGTCATCGAACCCATCGTTCTACCATTCCTAGACCGGCAAGGGAACTTGCTGTTCCAACAGGACAATGCACGTCCGCATGTATCCCGTGCCACCCAACGTGCTCTAGAAGGTGTAAGTCAACTACCCTGGCCAGCAAGATCTCCGGATCTGTCCCCCATTGAGCATGTTTGGGACTGGATGGAGCGTCGTCTCACGCGGTCTGCACGTCCAGCACGAACGCTGGTCCAACTGAGGCGCCAGGTGGAAATGGCATGGCAAGCCGTTCCACAGGACTACATCCAGCATCTCTACGATCGTCTCCATGGGAGAATAGCAGCCTGCATTGCTTTGAAAGGTTGATATACACTGTACTAGTGCCGACATTGTGCATGCTCTGTTGCCTGTGTCTATGTGCCTGTGGTTCTGTCAGTGTGATCATGTGATGTATCTGACCCCAGGAATGTGTCAATAAAGTTTCCCCTTCCTGGGACAATGAATTCACGGTGTTCTTATTTCAATTTCCAGGAGTGTATATACATTGTGGAAAGTAATGGTCCTTTAACACTCTCCTGGAGGACACCAGAAGTTACATTTACTTCTGCAGACTTCTTTTCCGCTCAAAATGACGTGCTGTGTTCTGTTTTCAACAAACTCTTCAGTTACACTGTTTGTCTGATATGCCGCACACAAGTGACTGAAAACTTCCTGTTTCCTTCAATAACGTAACTATCCTGTGAACGGTCCGGACACTTGGATGATGTCGTCCAGTATACCGAGCAGCATACATAGCACACACCCGTTGGACATTTTGATCACAATAGCCATACATCAACACGATATCGACCTTTTCCGCAATTGGTAAACGATCCATTTTAACACGGGAAATGTATCATGAAGCAAATACCGTCCGCACTGGCGGAATGTTACGTGATAGTATACGTTTGTGGCTATTACAGCACCATCTATCGCAAACCGAAAAAGTGGTCCAACTAAAACATTCAAATTTATTTACGTACTGCACGAATATGTAATAAAAATGGGGGTTCCTATTTTAAAAAAAGCAGTTGATATCCGTTTGACCTATGGCAGCACCATCTAGCGGGCCAACCATAGCGCCATGTGGTTTCCCCCTTCAAGCTAGACAAGTTTCGTTCTTAGCAGTTTTTTCGTTTTACGCTTATTTCGCCGGCCGGAGTGGCCGAGCGGTTCTAAACGCTACAGTCTGGAACCGCGCGACCGCTACGGTCGCAGGTTCGAATCCTGCCTCGGGCATGGATGTGTGTGATGTCCTTACGTTACTTAGGTTTAAGTAGTTCTAAGTTCTAGGGGACTGATGACCTCAGACGTTAAGTCCCATAGTGCTCAGAGCCATTTGAACCATTTGAACACTTATTTTGTGAGATATTTGGCCCGGTTACGATTAATGGACCTCCCTGTATATGCAGATTAATAATATTCTGAAGGTTTTTTTTATGTGTAACGCCGTGGCATTGGATTTCAGCCATATGCTTCTAGCAAAGTGTCAAGGTGAGCTCGTCGAAGAATGCAATGAAATACAGCACAGGCTACATTTAAAAAATTTCAGACAGCACCAGGTAATCCACAGCATTCGGGTTTGGGCGTTCGTTCCATACGCGCGTTTGAACTGCCTTTCGAGCTTCCGGCTGAAGAAATCATAGCATACTTCCGGCCTTACGGCGCGATTCACGGTCACATCGCAGAACGCTGGGCGCAGTTCAATATGTATCTCGTTTTAAACGATGAACATGACTAGGATGTTACTCTGGCAGAAGGACCAGCACTGACAAGTGCGATGCCTCCGTAAATACACTGTCTCAAAGAACTCCGCCCTACTGGTGGCTCGGCTGTCCTGCTGTCGCCCGCGGCACTGTTTGCAATGGATCGTATGGACACATCTGAGGCGCCGACGACATCAGCATGGAGCAACGATGTCGAGGACGCCCGGAACCCGCGCAGGCGCCTGCGGCATCCGCGACGGAGCGGTAAACGCATGGCAGCAGCAGTGGATACCACAGACACTCATCGAACAGCGCTTCTGTCTCTCCCCAGTCAGTTGCCTACCAGCGGGATTCCCCCACACAGCGGCCACAGCTTAGTCGTATCGCGTGGATAGGATTGACATCAACAACATTAATAGCCAAGTGAAATTCCAACTTCTGCGGGAAATGATTTGGACTTCCGACCACGACGTCACGCTGCTTCAAGAGGTGCACTTGGCCTCCCTGCCGGATGTGGTCGGGCTGGTTATGACTCTTGCGCCTTTCCTGATGGAGATCTTGGACGCGGAGTTGCCGCGTATGTACGTGACGGCATATCAGTTGAACACGTCATGTATGACAACCACCATTGTGGCCACCCGCATTGTAAATGCGTACGCCCCATCTTATTCTGGCCACAACAGGGCACAATTCGAGAACATAGCTTGATTTTTCTTTGAGGAGACCACTCCTCACTTTCTTGGCCGCTACGAAGAGTGTATGCTTGGCGGCGACTTCAGTTGTGTGTTACATCGGAAAGAGCAACAACGACACTTCAACCGCTGCCAGAAACTGTGCTTTTGTTATTCATGGACTTTCTCTCTGTGACACAAGGGAGATTCGATATGGCGATGCAAAAGGCTATACATATCAGACAGGCCACTCTGCGAGTCACCTAGATAGGATTTATGTCTCCCTGAGGCTATCCAAAAAGATGCAGAACGCTGTCCCTTGGCGTTTCCAGACCACAGTGCATACGTTCACACTACCCTCCTCCCACGGCAGGAAGTGTGGGGCAGTCGTGTGCCGTGGAAGTTAAGAACCACGTACCATACCAATCCCGACTGCCGCGGAAGTGTAGCGGAAGTTTTGACAGCATGTAAATGCTGGCATCTGTCATATAAAGTGCTGGAGTGCCCCATGCCGGCGATACGGCGAGTCTTGATGCAGTTTGGAAGGAGCTGTCAGCATGGAACCGCCACACAACACACATCCACTGCAATGTACTGTACTTCGTGATCTTGATAGGTAACCAACCACCCTCTCCGGCCGTTCAGATAGATCACAATAGGACCAAAGCTCACAAAGTTGCGCTGACCTATCGCAGATTGCAGGAAGTGGTCGTGAGGACTCGCCGTAAAGGTACGACGAAGCAGGAAGACCCCTTAATCCACCACATGCTGACTGACAACATCTCTCGCTGACAACTGGTCTCGAAGTTCTTCACTTGTGGGGAGCATGGGGCCACCAGTCAGGCAGCTATCATGGCTGTATTTGTGGAACACTTTCGCCACATCTACCAGTACGATCAACATGGTTTGGAGCCTGTTTCGTCCCACATCACTCACACCATCTCGGGCATCGAAACGGAAACCCTGACGGAGGACGTACCTTTGGTGACGTCATAGACGAGACAGAAGAGGGTGCTCCAAACAAGTCGTCTGCCGTGGATGGTCTCCCTGTGGAATTTTACTGGGCTTTCAAACATTAGGTGGCACCAAGGCTGACTGCGATGTTC
Organism: Schistocerca nitens; assembly: GCF_023898315.1. Classification (NCBI taxonomy): domain Eukaryota; kingdom Metazoa; phylum Arthropoda; class Insecta; order Orthoptera; family Acrididae; genus Schistocerca; species Schistocerca nitens. The sequence continues at coordinate 281,618,681 of NC_064614.1, read as the reverse complement.
CAAGGACTGTTGACGACTTAATGCCGACTGCAAGAAATGATGCCGTCGGATCCATCCGAGCATAACGTTCACAGAAAAAACGACGCTGGGTGGTTCCGTGTACGCGCAGACGGCCACTTCTGAGTGTCGGGCTGTGATTGCTCTAGCAACTGCGTACAATCTCCGTGCAACATTGGTGGCCGTCTATTTTGACAGCGCTTTTGGTCGGATCCGACATCGTTACCTCTTTGCTGTCACGGAGCGGATGGGCTTCCGGGCCCGCTTCACTTTTACCTTACGACTTCTCTATGCCAACGCCCACTCCCTTGTCAGGCTAATGGTCGTTCAAATGTCTCTAAGCACCATGGGACTTAACATCTGAGGTCATCGGTCCCCTAGACTTAGAACTATTTAAACCTAACTATCCTAAGGACATGCCACTCATCCATGCCCGAGGCAGGATTCGAAACTGCGACCGTAACAGCAGCGCGGTTCCAGACTGATGCACGTACAACCGCTCTGCCACAGCGGCCGGCCCAGCTAATGGTTGTATCGCCTTAGGATGCCCTCTATCGGTGCTTCTCTACGGTCTCCCCCTGGAGCCATTTGTTGGGAGTCGCACGGCGCACTTGTCAGCATTCACCGTGCGGCAGTACGTGTTCCATTGTCGTGTCTATGCAGACGTCCTGTTGCTACTGGTACAATTGTGGGAAGAGACCGCACTTGTGCCTGATCCGATCTGCTCATACGGGGACATGGCAGGCATTGCTTTGAGTGTTGCCAAGTCCACGGCGCTGCCAGCTGACAGCCGACTCACACGAGAAGTACTGGCGCATCTACCCTGCGTCCAGATCTTCCAAAGCCTTGACATCGTCTTTACATACACCACCCATTGCGCCATAGCCCACATACGGCGGCCCCTCCAGTTCACCCATACAACCGTTCGGCAACATCTGCTCAGTTGCCTTGATGCCTTGCAACGTGTGGAATACCTGAATGTGCATGTAATTTCCACGTTAGTGTACACAGCACAAGTCTTTCCAATGTTGCCGGTGATTGGTTGCAGGCTACATTGGGCTACTTCCTGACGGCTGGTAACATTTGTGAAATCAAGTATGGTACACTCACCTCAACTCCCCGGAAAGCTGGGGGACTTGGGCTCACCAACGTCAGGTGTGGCAGCCTTATATCTGAACATTATGAACAAACGGTGGTCGGCCACAGCGATCTCACACACGCGACAAGTCTCAAGTCTTGGACATTTACACACCGGCCTCCATCTCCCCGCTGGCGTCGGTACATGAAGCGCCTCACTTTGTGCATTCGTCTGTCTTTTTCGTGGACCTTATGTACAATGGACTCCCATGTACGCGCGCACCGCATCCAAAGGAATTCAACATTCAACTACCGCTGGCGTACTTTGCAGCAATGTTGAGATTAAGCATCCATTAACGAGACTGTAGTGGGAGTTACTGAACTTCGGTGGCAGGAGGAACATGACTTCTGGTCAGGCTAATACGTGGTTATAAGCAGAAAGTCAAATAAGACTAATACAGGAGTAGGTTTAATATTGAATAAGAAAATAGGAATGCGGATATCCTGCTATGAACAACATAGTGAATACGTTATCATAGCCAAAGTAAGACACGCCATCACAGTAACACAAGTTTACATGTCAACTAGCTCCGCAGATAATAAATAGATTGAAAAAATGTATCATGAGATAAAAGAAATTATTCAAATAGTTAAAGAACGAAACATTCATTGTGATAGGGAACTGTAATTCGATAGTGGGAAAAGGAAGAGAAGGAAAAATAGTAGGTAAATGTAGACTGGGGGAGAGGAATGAAAGAGGAAGCCGCCTGGTATAATTTTGCATAGAAAGTAATTTAATCATCGCTAACAATTGTTTAAGAATATTAAAAGAAGGTCATATACGTGGAAGAGACCTGGAGACACCAGAAGGTTTCGCATTGATTGTATAAGGGACACAGAGATTTAGAAACCATATTTTAAATTATAAGACATTTCCAGTGGCAGATATTGACTCTGACTACAACTTATTAGCTATGTAGAATAAAACTGAAAAAATTAAGGACATGGGACCTGAATGAGTTGAAAGTATCAGATATTGTTGAGAGTTTCACAAGGAGCATTAGGGCACCGTTGACTAGAACAGGAAAAAGGAGTACAGTAGAAGATGAACGGTTAGTTTTAGGAGACGAAATAATGAAGACAGCAGAGGATCAAATAGGGTAAAAACATAAGATCTGGTAGAAATCATTAGATAACTCAAGAGAAATTCAATTTAATGATGAAAGGAGAAAATTGAAAAATGCAGCAAATGAAGCAGGCGAAAGGCTGTACAAACGATTAAAAAATGAAAGTGACAGGATGTGTAAAATTGCTATGCAGTAACGGATAGAGAACAAACGTAAGGATTTAGAAGCATATTTCACTATTTGAAAATTAAAAGAGGCCTTTGGGGAAAATTCAAGATGTCAGAGGGAAAACCAGTCCTAAACAAAGAAGAAGCTGAAAGGTGGAAGGAAGACATAGAGCGTCTACACAAGAGAGATGAAAGCAATATTATAGGAAGGGAAGTGGACTAGATGAAGGTGAGGTGGGAGATAGGATACTGCTAGGGGGAATTTCACAAAGGTCTGAAAGATCTGAGTCGAAATATGAGCCCCTAGTAAACGTTATTCCTTCAAAACTACCGATAGCCTTGGGAAATCCAGCCATGTGGGGTGCTAGATGTATTAGACTGGTGAAGTGCCATCAGACTTCAACAAGAATGTAGTTATTCCAATTCCAAAGAAAGCAGTTACTGACAGGTGTGAATATTACCGAAGTTTCAGTTTAATTAGGCATGGCTGACTAAGAGAAAACTTTTGAAATTCCGAAGGTAGCAGGGATAAAGTACTGGTAGCAAAACGCTCTTTACAATTTGTATAAGAACCAGACAGCAGTTATAAGAGCCGATGGGCATCAAAGGAAGAAAGTAGTTGAAAATGGAGTCTATCCACGATGTAAATCAATATGCACCATGAACAAGCAGGAAAGGAAACCAAAGGGAAATCTGGAACAGGAACTGAAGTTGACGAAGAATAAAAAAAAATTTCGAAGTTTCCCGATCACATTGTAATTCTGTCCAACTTGGAGGAGCAGTTCAGTGGAGTGAACAGTGTCCTGAAAGGAGGCTATAACATGAACATCAAGCATTAGAAAACAAAGATAATGGAATGTAATAGAATTAAATCAAGTAATGCTATGGGAATCACATTAGGAAACGAGACAATTAAAGTAGTAGGTGAGTTTTGCTATTTGGGCTATAAAATATCTCACGATGGCCAAGGTAGAGCGGATATAAAATGTAGACTGGTGTAAATAGCAAGAAAAGCGTTTGTGAAGAAGAGAAATTGATTGACATCGGATATCGAGGTATTAGGAAGTACACTCCTGGAAATGGAAAAAAGAACACATTGACACCGGCGTGTCAGACCCACCATACTTGCTCCGGACACTGCGAGAGGGCTGTACAAGCAATGATCACACGCACGGCACAGCGGACACACCAGGAACCGCGGTGTTGGCCGTCGAATGGCGCTAGCTGCGCAGCATTTGTGCACCGCCGCCGTCAGTGTTAGCCAGTTTGCCGTGGCATACGGAGCTCCATCGCAGTCTTTAACACTGGTAGCATGCCGCGACAACGTGGACGTGAACCGTATGTGCAGTTGACGGACTTTGAGCGAGGGCGTATAGTGGGCATGCGGGAGGCCGGGTGGACGTACCGCCGAATTGCTCAACACGTGGGGCGTGAGGTCTCCACAGTACATCGATGTTGTCGCCAGTGGTCGGCGGAAGGTGCACGTGCCCGTCGACCTGGGACCGGACCGCAGCGACGCACGGATGCACGCCAAGACCGTAGGATCCTACGCAGTGCCGTAGGGGACCGCACCGCCACTTCCCAGCAAATTAGGGACACTGTTGCTCCTGGGGTATCGGCGAGGACCATTCGCAACCGTCTCCATGAAGCTGGGCTACGGTCCCGCACACCGTTAGGCCGTCTTCCGCTCACGCCCCAACATCGTGCAGCCAGCCTCCAGTGGTGTCGCGACAGGCGTGAATGGAGGGACGAATGGAGACGTGTCGTCTTCAGCGATGAGAGTCGCTTCTGCCTTGGTGCCAATGATGGTCGTATGCGTGTTTGGCGCCGTGCAGGTGAGCGCCACAATCAGGACTGCATACGACCGAGGCACACAGGGCCAACACCCGGCATCATGGTGTGGGGAGCGATCTCCTACACTGGCCGTACACCACTGGTGATCGTCGAGGGGACACTGAATAGTGCACGGTACATCCAAACCGTCATCGAACCCATCGTTCTACCATTCCTAGACCGGCAAGGGAACTTGCTGTTCCAACAGGACAATGCACGTCCGCATGTATCCCGTGCCACCCAACGTGCTCTAGAAGGTGTAAGTCAACTACCCTGGCCAGCAAGATCTCCGGATCTGTCCCCCATTGAGCATGTTTGGAACTGGATGAAGCGTCGTCTCACGCGGTCTGCACGTCCAGCACGAACGCTGGTCCAACTGAGGCGCCAGGTGGAAATGGCATGGCAAGCCGTTCCACAGGACTACATCCAGCATCTCTACGATCGTCTCCATGGGAGAATAGCAGCCTGCATTGCTTTGAAAGGTTGATATACACTGTACTAGTGCCGACATTGTGCATGCTCTGTTGCCTGTGTCTATGTGCCTGTGGTTCTGTCAGTGTGATCATGTGATGTATCTGACCCCAGGAATGTGTCAATAAAGTTTCCCCTTCCTGGGACAATGAATTCACGGTGTTCTTATTTCAGTTTCCAGGAGTGTATTTTATGAAGGTATTTATCTGCAGTGTAACCATGTGTGAAGCGAAAATTTGACAATAAACAGTTTAGATAAAAATTGAATAGAAGCTTTGGAAATTTTGCGCTACAGAATATTGGATGGGTCCATCAAGTAACTAATGAGGAAATACTGAATAGACCTAAGGAGACATAAAATTTGTGGCTCAACTTGACCAAAAGGAGGGATCGGTTGACTGGACACATTCTGAGACGTCAAGGAATAACCAATTTAGAAGTATAGGGAAGTGTGAAGGCTAAAAATCGTAGAGGGAGGCCAAGAGATGAATACAGTAAGCAGATTCAGGAATATGTAGGTTCCAGTAGTTATTCCAAGATGACGAGGCTCGCATAGGATAGAGTATCACGGAGAATGCATCAAACTAGTCTTCGGATTCAAGCCCACAACAACAACAACGACAACAAGAACGAGGTGGACGGCGGTGTCGCGCAACCTTCACCAGCCATACTTCCCGACATCAGTCCAAGCGGCATGGTATCAAGACGTGTGAGGAAATACGTCACTAACCAGCGTTTACATGTAATTGCCTTAGTGGAGACTCCTTTATGCTCCACCTGTCACTTGGTGGACGACGATGCCATCGCCTGACCGGCGGCAGTGTTCCTCAGAGCCGCTCCATCCGTGTCCAACGGTGCACTTTCATTCGCCCGGAGGACGTCTGTTTCCCTGCAGCCAAGCCTCATCTATAGTATGGGTCAATGGATGGACTGTCGCCTACCATTACGGAGACGGGACAAAACAAGGCTCAGTCTTTGGACCCTCCTACAAAATAAGAATGCGGTGATTGAACGGCGTCCACTCTACCGCACCTATTTTGTCACTTACCTTCGTGGGGTTTTGAGCGATGCCCCGCGCGGATGTAATGTGCTTGGCGTGGTTGGGTCGACTATTGTTGAGGTGCACTATGTTATTTCAGTCCCCCGGCAAGCCCAGCAGCTGATGCCGCACTGTCCTCCTCTTCCATTTCCGTCTCCCCTTTCGTGGTTATAATTATTTCCATGACTGTCTCTTCTTGTCGACTTCCGGTTGGTTGCTAGTGTTGGGGACGCCGTGGCCAGGCCTTGTGTGATCTAACCCTGAATTTAACGTTTCAACAATAGTCTATATCCTATATTAAGCTGGCATCTGTTCTTTCGGACATGTCCAAAAGAACAGATACCATCTTCATATAGATACGGTTTACCGGTCAATGATCTTCTTCAGTGTGGATGCAGTCACATTGCTCAAACTCTTACGGGAATCGGTAGACTGACTGCCGCAAGTAGTGAGTATAGTGGGCAGGGTCACTACAAATATGGTGTGTGGACAGTAAGTTGGAAATGTGAGTCTCACGGGGAGCATGCCAGAGATAAGTCCTTCAGTCGCACTATCCTCTTTGTCCTCGATCGCTCAGTCGTATGCAGCGTCTGCCATGTAAGCAGGATATCCCGGGGCACACAGTTTCAACAGTCCCCGTTGATATTTATCAACGCCTGGAAGCAACTAATGGTCTGGATTTCATTGTAATTTCATTCTTAGAGAGCTCCGAAAGAACAGTTACCACCTTCATATAGGATATAGGCTATTGATGAAACGTTAAATTCAGTTCAATTCAATTCCGATGTCAGAAAAAAACGAATCGACATATCGAAGCCCTTTGTCGGTAACATCATCCATGTTCACTGCAATATTTTCACTTCTGTCGTGCAGATAAATATATTTGTTTAAACTGGATTATTTGGACATTTGTGGTAAGTTCCTACGGGACCCAACTGCTGAGGTCATCAATCCCTAGGCTTACATTGCTTAATCTAACTTAAATTAACTTACGCTAAGGACAACACACATACCCATGCCCGAGGGAGGAATCGAAACTCCGACGGAGAGCCGCGCGAACCATGGCAAGGCGTCCCAAGACCGAGCGGCTACTTCACGCGCGAAACTGGATTATTCACAGGAAGTATCCAGCGTGTGCTAATGCGTCGAATGGAGACCAGGGCAGCACTAAACAGACCAACTCCAGTTTCACCCTGCACGACGTAACTTTAGCAGGTAAAGGTCTTTGATTTGTCCGTGTGCATACGAAACACTATTTTCCAATATCCGTGAAGACAATAACCGATTAGATGAAGTTCTAAATGCTAAATGATGTATTAAACAGCAGGATTGGCCTTTTTGTTGAAACCAGGTGCACTTCTAGGATCACCCCGGTATACGATGAACAGGTACCCATATTCACGAAAGCGCAACGTTAAAAAGAGGCCATAAGCCACATGAGTTTAGACTGATTGTAGCAGGCTACTTTCTTGAACATAAAATAATGGAACATTTATGTCAAATTTCTATTTACCTTAGGCAGCATTTTGTCGAATTGAAAGATCAGATAATTGCGGAAAGTTACTTGTAATACTGTGTTGTTCATTATAATGGAACACAGAACTAAATATTTTCACAAAAATTTCTTTCATATATAGGCAACAAGAACTTTTGTAAGAACGCGATCGTTCGTCTGAAAATTCAGGAAAACTTATTTCATTTTAAATGTTTTTATTTTAAATTTTTTAGTTTTTTATTAAAGTCTTCAGTTTTCAGTTACATTTCATTTCACACAGTCTCAATTTTTATTGTGTGTTTTTATATCTGTTGTTATTCACATTACATAATCCTCATCGGAATATGTGAAACTTTATTGTTAATAACAAAATTTGTTAAGTTATTCAGCAACAAACCATTGGAGACCAGGAATTCATTCTCATATTAAGTATTTCAGAGAACACATGATGTTTAACGACACGAGTCGGACGAGAAACTAAATTGAAAACAGTGGCTGAGAGTAAAGACTGAGACTACTTTACATTCCTATGTACTTCCGACGTATACAGTACCCATCTGAACAACTAGTAAAACCAGAGAGAAAATTTAGCAAGAAATCAGAGGAAGCATGCTTCTTTCATGGAAGTTGAAAGACTGAATCTCTGCAGAAAAATCTAGGAAAACAGTTACCTTCGAAAAGCCATGGGTTTGAATACGATAATTAGTGTGAGAGATGTAAGGTTAATGTTCGAATGTGTGTGAAATCTTATGGGACTTAACTGCTGAGGTCATCAGTCCCTAAGCTTACACACTACTTAACCTAAATTATCCTAAGGACAAACACACACACACCCATGCCCGAGGGAGGACTCGATCCTCCGCCGGGCCAGCCGCACAGTCCATGACCGCTCGGCTAATCCCGCGCGGCGATGTAAGTTTAAAACCACAAAGTGCAGAGAAGGATGAAATCGTGAGCTAATTCAGTCTGCCAAAAGTAACTAATCTATTTCCTCATTCTGTCATGAGGACCTCAGTAACGAATTTCTATAGCAACAAAAGATCAGTGGGGATATTAGTTGCTCAAGATTTCATCCTGTGAAATAAGTGAAATAAAAAAGTGGTTCAAATGGTTCAAATGGCTCTGAGCACTATGAGACTTAACATCTGAGGTCATCAGTCCCCTAGACTTAGAACTACTTAAACCTAACTAACCTAAGGACGTCACAAACATCCACGCCCGAGGCAGGATTCGAACCTGCGACCGTAGCAGCAGCGCGGTTCCGAACTGAAGCGCCTAGAACCGCTCGGCCACCGCGGCCGGCCAAAATTGCATGGCGTGAGATTCGATCTAAAAAAGTGGGAAATGAACGTAACAAGTGACTTCACCAACTGCACTCGTATTTCGCAGCAACTTTTATAATTTCTGATTTTTCTCTAAAACAGGCGAATGGCGTGTCGGTTCTTGCGTATTTTTTTACGGCTATCGATTTCGACGAACATTCCTCAACTGCACTGTCCACGTTGTGCATCCCTAACAAAAGATTCGCTTCATGCACGCAAAGCTTATGCAGTAGAGGTATGTTCTTGGACTTTCGAGGTAAAAGGAAATAATTCACGGAAGTGGAAGAATGCTGCTTTTAGTTACAATTCCTACGCTTGCCGACAGTTTAATAGGATGTAAGGTTTTCCTATGTTTTCTACCATTTTAAATAATTCATCTTCACTGAATTGGCACGAAGACGAATGATAGCGCAGCTCGAGTAGTGGATAAGATCCTTCAGTGTGTTTATCTGTGGTTCGCTTGCCCGCCTGCCAGTTGTGCAGGGCTGGGGCATCCTTATTTGAGGCATAGAAGCGAACAGGTGAGGTTTCAGAGGAGGAGGATTTGATATTTATTAATCAAAGAGAAAATATCTGGAATATTTTATTACGGAGATGAAAACATAACTTATTGGCTCTATTGATGGAGAATATTTTTAAAGGAATTTTTCAAGGTAACCAATGCACGCTCAAGAACGTAATGTCTATTTATCAGAACAGTTAACCAAAGGAAATCGCCGTCCGGAGTGGCCGAGCTGCTCTAGGCGCTACAGTCTGCAACCGCGCAACCGCTACGGTCGCAGGTTCGAATCCTGCCTCGGGCATGGATGTGTGTGACGTCCTTAGGTTAGTTAGGTTTAATTAGTTCTACGTTCTAGGGGACTGATGTCCAAAGAAGTTAAGTCCCATAGTGCTCAGAGCCATTTGAACCATTTGAACCGAAGGATATCTTTGTCCCTCAGATAACTAATAAGATTTATGATTAATGTTGATTTGATTTCTTTCGTTTTATTTTGTCACAAGTAACGCACCTGGTTGGAATATCTGTAACTTTGTATTGAGAAAATGTCGTAATTGTTCGAGTCCTCATATGCTGTACAGTCTTTTTTGTAAATAATCAGTGTTTACTTTCTGAAGGACGACTTCCGTTAAAGTAAATCCCTTCTACATCATTCCCAGTAAAGGTTTTAATATTTTGTCGTGTGTGCATTGCTCCTTACGTGACATGAAGCCATGAAGATTGTTTCTGACAAGCGAAAAGAAAGAAAATAGTAGTGAGCAGATTATTTTTTCTTTAGTTGCTGTAACTGCTGGTTTCTATTTTCTTTCGCGAATGTCAAGACACCAGACACGAAACAACGTGCTGAACGTGAAGTAAGTAACTTTTATTTCAGGGAGCAGATCTCACTTTTGGTTCTTATGAGGAAACGGTTCACAGTCGGAATTATCGGGTGTTGGGTTAAGCAACCAAAAAATGGTTCAAATGGCTCTGAGCTCTATGGGACTTAACATCTGAGGTCATCAATCCCCTAGAACTTAGAACTACTTAAACCTAACTAACCTAAGAACATCACACACATCCATGTCCGAGGCAGGATTCGATCCTGCGACCGTAGCGGTCGCGCGGTTCCAGACTGTAGCGCCTAGAACCACTCGGCCACTCCGGACGGCGGCTAAGCAAGCAGATTAAGTTACAGTAAGCAGTGTAAATAATCTCAAACAGTTACTTTTCTTCTGAGTACAGCGGTATTTTATTTTTGTGAATAGTTCGGGTGAGAAAGTGCACTTCATGTCTTGCAACTTTCATAATGTACTTTAGTACTGAGTTTCAATTAAATAGTTTTCATTAAGTTTAAATAGTTTACATTGAGTACAGTCAGTTAGTTTTGGAATTTAATTAGATTAGTTTTCATTATTTCAAATTCTGTATTTCACTAAGTTTAAAGTTTTGTTTCACGAAACTGTTCACATGCGCTACACTGGGCCAACCAACAGTCGATATTGCTCAGCAGCTGAATGCGATATCTAAAGCACATGTTACACGAGGAACATTCAGACTTCGGTTTCCCGTGAATCGCTCCAGGCAAATGTCGGGATGGTTCCTCTCAAAGGGCCGGCCGCGGTGGTCTAGCGGTTCTAGGCGCTCAATCCGGAACCGCGCGACTGCTACGGTCGCAGGTTCGAATCCTGCCTCGGGAATGGATGTATGTGATGTCCTTAGGTTAGTTAGGTTTAACTAGTTCTAAGTTCTAGGGGACTAATGACCTCAGAAGTTGAGTCCCATAGTGCTCAGAGCCATTTGAACCATTTGAACCTCTTAAAGGGCACGGCCGATTTCCTTCCCCATTCTTGACCCAATACGAGCTTGGGCTCTGTATCTAACGGCCTGGATATCGACAGGACGTTGAGTTTTATCTTCCTTCATTTTTTTCCAATACACGACAAGACAGTTTTTGAAAAAAGAATATTCATTATTTTCATTTGTAGATAAGTTTTTGTAGAAAGCTTACAAGGGTATACAAGCACATTTCCTCCGTTTCCTTGGCTACGTGTTTCGCTACGGAGAATAATTTTAGTAGTAGTAAGCTGGGGCACTCGATATGGATACCATAACATTTCACTCTTCAAATGAGCCACACTGAGTTACTCTGCTTTATGGATCTGCGACGCAGCTTCAACATCTCTCAGGTAGCTGAATAAAACTTTTCTCATTTTTATGATCCCGCGGTAAGCGGCGGCAGCTCCTGTGGGTCTGTTACTCAACGGTCTGACAGCAGCCGGTGGCGGTCACTGCTCTGCGGGACCGCTCCAATCTCTTCCCCCCCTCTCAGAAATGAGGAGCACATTTCTTCCCGATTTAGGCACTGTCAATATTTTACGAGGCACGTCGAACTTCGCCATATCCCACGACCGCAAATCCATACCCCCCAGCCAACTGCGGTCTACGCTGTCACGTCAATCACCTCGCTGCCAGCGCCCTGGCGCCCGACCGAACAGACCGTCTTTCCCTCTAAAACTTTAGGCGTATCTGTAGTTACTGGAAGAAAAGAGCGTTCCTAGATGTGATATACATAGACAAAAATCAATTAAAAAGTGGCAAACTATTTCCCGTCACAGTTCATCTGCTTTATATTGAAATAAGTTAGAAGCTAGCGCAGGGTCATCAGCAACGAAATTTTCGGGTAGATTTTTCGGCATTATCTGGTTTAGAAATTAGCAATTTGGTTAATAATTACCGACGGTACTTTTCTCTTTTGGCTAAAGCTGATATAAATTAAAGATCACTCTTCGTAATTGTGAAATCCAGATCGATGCGTACATTTTATTTCTGAATCTATCCTGTTTCTGATAATTTCGCTGAATATTTCCCAACTTCTCTGCAGAAGATTATCAAGAAAAAGCGGAGGTAACCACATAATCGTTTCTACCTTACAAAGTATCAAGTATTCAAGCATTATTAAAAATCAGGTTCAAACCAAACAAAACAGAAGAACTGATATGTCGCACACATAACTTAAATGAGACGTCCGTTAGAAAAATGCTGAATTGTTGTAACCAAAAGTGCAGTATAGAGTCGACGGCGATTGTGAGGAGAAATTATTTCATAGAATCGTCATTATGAAATTTCACTGGGCACTTAATTCATGACATGCCACTGTATTTGACATACGTCTGTCTCTTTGGCTTCATGTAATCTTCGCATTGCGTTGTATTCTAAACTTACTATTTTTAACTTTGCTGGAGAGTGAAACTGAAGACGAGTAGAAAATATTCAATTTGCACGAAAAATTATGTTTCGGGAATGGCTAGCTTGATTTCTTATTTTCGGAACCGTATCAGTCCGCAGCTCGTGGTCTAGTGGATAATTTGTATAGCCGACACAGTAGCTCAGCGTGTTCGGTCGGATGGCCAATTGTACTCTGTAATAAAAAAAAAAATTGAGTAAAGGAATCAACTATCAACTTCAATGAATGATATGTGACGTCCACCCAGACCAGATTAAACGAACAAGAAAGAAAAGTGGCTAGCATTGCTACCTCTGGATCACGGGGTCCCCGGTTCGATTTCCGACCGCGTTGGGGATTTTCTTTGCCCGGGGACTGGGTGTTTGTGTTATTCTCATCATTTCATCATCATCCTCATCATTCACAACAGTGGCTTGACTGGATTGTGAACAAAATGGGACTTTGTATAGGTGTTTATGACCGCGTAGTTGAGCGCCCCACAAACCAGTCATCATCACCATCAACAACCGTGTCAGCTATGAGTATCTTAAGTGCGCCAGTATTGTGCGCACTAGCAAATCGAACTTCATAAGGCAGGTCCTAAATAATTATTACGATTAGCAGCAATCTCAGATAGCCATACGGAAACTTCGTACAAGCCGGTTATCCAATAACTACCAGCCTCATTTCCTTAGAAAACCTGCTAATAAAGGATGCTATTAGAATGAAAAAAATGTAGTATTACATAATGTCAGAAATAATTGTAAAGCTTATTATTGTTCATACACTTAAGTTAACATACACATCATAACCGTACAAGGCCAGTAGGAGAAAAGGGTAAAGATGGGAAAGACAAGTGAAGTATGTCAGACAGAAGACGGATATTGCTTCACAAAGATAGTCGATTTTCTCACTAGGCGCTGAACAGTATTTCAGACTTTACGCATTATGACAGTATGTACCACAAACATTAGAGTTTTCTCCATAATAAATATCACATTTTATAGTCAAACCATCATATTTGCTCTTAAACAGTTTTACTAAATCAAGAGAGAGAGAGAAAGTAACTGATGTGTTGCTACAGATTTTAGGACTTAGTATGGGACAATGGCATCAGTATGGTCCAATATTGTTTACTGTAGTTTATTGTGCGATTACCTGTTGTGAAAAGTTACCCAGCTCTATCTCATGAGTGTGCAGTAAATTGTAAAACGTAACGTGCTGAAGTATTATCGTCTTCTTAAGGTATACCCTGCGTGTGGACTCAGAAGAAAAGTTTTCATTTTGAAAAGAGTCCACCAATGTCTGGCTGGCTCGTTTCACGTAGATCACTCTCTGCCTTCGCTCCTTCATAGGTTTCAGCCAGTTATTTAGCCGACTTGTTTCATATAATGCCAATTTCCACCCCTCTGACAGGAAAGGAATGACCATTAAGCTAATAAATAGCAGAAACCGTTGCAGAAGGTTGGAAGATTGAGTCCTTTCTCATCCCAAGTTCCGACTGCAATTTAGTTGCATCTTCTGGTAGAGGCAAAGCACGAGGTTTCTATTGCCCGCTACCGCACCTTGTAACTGAATAACCGTTTTTTCCTGAACTGGATCCTGGTTAACCTAGGGCTAGTGGGCGGGCCTTTTGTGAAGTTACGCCCAGGTAAAACGAATTCCTCTCCCGATGGGACACAGGAATGTATCCCACCCCCGCTTGCACTGTGAAAAGGCTTCAGCCGGACTTCACTGACGCACGGCGTCGCCAGGGTCTCCTCACGATAACCAGGATTTCTCAATATCTGTGGAGATAAAGGGAGTGAGGAGAGAAAGAGAGAGGGTGTGGGGTTGGGAGGGAGGTCCAGAAAACAAATACTAATTCTCGAGGTAGCTTGTCGACCAGTGTCACTGGAGTGCATGCTACACTGAGTCACTCATTTCCTCTTCCGTGTGCTAAGAAACTCGTCAGTGACAAATATGAGTTTTGTTTACGCAGTGGGGTTCAAATGGCTCTGAGCACTATGGGACTTCTGAGGTCATCAGTCCCCTAGAACTTAGAACTACTTCAACCTAACTAACCTAAAGACATCACGCACATCCATGCCCGAGGCAGGATTCAACCTGCGACCGTAGCGGTCGCGCGGTTCCAGACTGTAGCTCCTAGAACCGCTCGGCCGGCTTACGCAGTGGGGTGTTGAGACTGACAAGCGCTATGGTGTTCACTGGTAACAGATTTCTCATTCTTTGTAGAGACATTTACTCAGCCATGCTATGAAAAGTATGGAGTGAGGAGTAACCCTCACATCGTCAAAGGATTTTCTCGAACCATTTCTCTCTGTGTCCTTCTGGAGTGTAGAGACTATATCGATGGTCAGCCACGGAATGCCTGGTTGTCGAAACGTCTGAGTGGTGCAAACTGATGGTAAACAGCTTTAGTCAAAAAACAAGATCTCACTCTGTGTGGTAACATCCCGTTGGCTACTCTCAAAATTTTATTAGGAACGGATCCGAGGAGAAGATTTTCTTTCGACTGTTTGGCGAACTAACTGAGTATGAATGACGAACACTTGTTTTTGGTGCATGAAACACCGGGAAGTCAGAGACACAAAATTTATGGACAGCCTGCGCCTGCCTTTGATGCCGTACCGACTCATTTTGTGGGATGTAAGTACTGACTTGCGCCTGTTTGCCGTGAACTAACTGCAAAGTATGTTAAATGTATTTTTAACTGCGAATATGGACAACCAGAAGCTGTAGAATGGAATTACGACAGGGACTGAAACCAGGATTCCCGTTTCCATTTGGCTATTAGCGCAGGGCTCACGGCCAGATCGAAACTTCCATATGTAGTCAACCAAGCGTCTCGTACCGTGCAAAGTATGTTGTCGTTCAGGCATCGTTTACTTTATAGGAAGTCGTAACTTTTGATTTTGCTTAGCACTGTTGTCATGCTTTCTGTTTTTAGCAACTTCAGTTCTTTCGCCATTTATGAGTGGATTCTTATGACAGTGAATCTTCATTACTGCGCCACGTGCCTGTATAAATTCACTTGCATGTATAGCACCTCTCCTTATATAATTGGTAATGCAATTATTTCTGCCACGTTGGTTAGAGTTGTTTCGGTAACGATGTCTGAAGGTAACATCTTTTTTTATGCTATTCTCCACACTATTCTCGGGCCAGTCAGGTGTATATAAACTGTGAATGAGACAGTTTAGTTTTGAACGTAGATGTTCATAATCTATAGTTCTTTTTTATGTAAGTAGATTATTATAAAACAAGTAATACTGATGATCGAGTTTATTTTGTTATGATTTCAGTAGTCACACTTTAATTATTGATAACGAACAACACCCACGTCAACAGTTATTTATGCAGGAGCGCAAATTCTCTTTTAATAATTCCATCACTCAAAGCTTGGCTCAAATGGTTCAAATGGCTCTGAGCACTATGGGACTCAACTGCTGTGGTCATTAGTCCCCTAGAACTTAGAACTACTTAAACCTAACTAACCTAAGGACATCACAAGCATCCATGCCCGAGGCAGGATTCGAACTTGCGACCGTAGCAGTCGCACGGTTCCGGACTGCGCGCCTAGAACAGCGAGACCACCGCGGTCGGCACTCAAAGCTTGATTCATGTACATGAGTAGCGGAGAGTTTCATGTAGCTATCCCGAAAAGTGAAGACCACGTAAGATCTTGCAGTCCGCCCCCTTCACATGATGCTATAGTTAGTTAGCATATCAGAATAACAGCGATCACTTACGTGACTTCCCTCATATATGTGACTTCTCATCATTAGCAGGAATCTTGTAATTTCAAATACAATTGTAATAATTGGGACAATATTTCACATCAAGGTCAATGGTGTCCATAGGCACAGATTCACAGTTATAACCCAAATGACTCGTTTGCGCACTCGGATTTACTGGAAAGTCTCTGCTTCTATTATCTTGTACTTTTCCTACATCCAGCTTTCTCTGTTAATTATGACATACCCTGTACAATTTGATTTATTATAAAAATATTACCTCTGCGTTGTTTGCTAGGAAAATGGTGGCCATCAATAGTTTTTAAACATTTTTAGGGTTCCGTACAGTAAAAACGGAACCCTTATAGGATGACTTTACTTATCGTCTGCTTGTCTGTCTGTCCGACCAGTAAATACGCATTTTCTCAGGAACAGATGGACGTATCAAGTTGCAGTTTGTCACGTACTAAGGTCTTTGGTCCCTTGACCGTGTAGTGAGTGTAAGCTTCTAAGAGAATGCAATCGAAAGGTACGGCCATTCACAAATTTTGATACACGCAAACTCACTCATCAAAACATATAGGGTACTTCCCTTTCTCCTATAATCATAAAATATGGCAAGCAGGACGGTTTCACAGTAAATGTAAAATAAACAATCCGAAAATTTTTAATCTGTAACTATATCACAAGATAAAAAATTTGCTGTCCGATTGTCTGTCTGTCCGTCTGTCGGTCGCTTTTTCTCAGGAACGGTTTGACGAATCAAGTTAAAATTTTCGTCGCATGCAAAGGTCGACTGTCCCTTAATAGTTTAAAAAACTGAAGCTTCTCAGGCAATGCAGTCATTAGATAGGGATATTTATCTAAGATATTTTGATGATCTCAAACTCACTCATGAAAAGCTGTACTTGCTGGTGCCTAGAATCATGAAATTTGGCAAGTAGCAAGGATTGGCGGTAAAAGTAAAGTAAAAATCCCTGAAAGTGTTATTCTGTAGTCATATCACACGAAAAAAATATTTCTTTCGTCATTTGTAATCCAACTGTCTGTCTGTTTTCTCAGTAACGGGTGGACGTATCAAATTGAAATATCCTTCACGTTCTAAGGTCTATAGTTCCTTGATGGTGTATAAAAATTAAGCTTCTAAGTCGATGCAATGAAAAGGTATGACAATTTACATCACATATTCTGATGCTCACGAAATCCTGACTAAACCTATAGCATACTTGAAGATGACCTACAATCACGAAATTTGGTAGGAAGCAGGATGACACAGTATATGTAAAGGAAAAAAAATTGGGACACTGTTAATTTCAAGTTATACAAAACAAATAGTATTTTTTTTTATTTGCTATCCGAATTCAGACTTACAATTAAAGACTGCTCGAACTTCTCGGGATTCCCAAGACCAATATCTTGTCAGTATAAATGTCGACAACAAACAAAACAGATTTATGTAAACTAGACTTCCGCGGCCGTTGACGCAGTTAATAAAATTCTTCTGGGTTTGAGGCCACATTGTCATCTGTAAAATCCGACGTTTCGGCGACAATTGCAAGGCGCCTTCCTCAGGATGCATAGTCGCCGTAACGTCGGAATTTACAGATGACAATGCGGTCTCAAAGCCAGAAGAACTTTATTAACAAAACATATTTTTGATTCCCGGATGAATAAGCTGTCTATATGCATATGTAATTTTATACGGGATCCACAGAGCGCAACCCTACCCGCACCTGGGTAATTTTGTACACTACTGGCCATTAAAATTGCTACACCAAGAGGAAATGCAGATGATAAACGGATATCCATTGGACAAATATATTATACTAGAACTGACATGTGGTTACATTTTCACGCAATTTGGGTGCATAGATCCTGAGAAATCAGTACCCAGAACAACCACCTCTGGCCGTAATAACGGCCTTGATACGCCTGGGCATAGAGTCAAACAGAGCTTGGATGGCGTGTACAGGTACAGCTGCCCATGCAGGTTCAACACGATACCACAGTTCATCAAGAGCAGTGACTGGCTTATTGTGACGAGCCAGTTGCTCGGCCACCATTGACCAGACCTTTTCAATTGGTGAGAGATCTGGAGAATGTGTTGGCCAGGGCAGCAGTCGAACATTTTCTGTATCCAGAAAGGCCGTACAGAACCTGCAACATGCGGTCGTGCATTATCCTGATGAAATGTAGGGTTTCGCAGGGATCGAATGAAGGGTAGAGCCACGTATCGTAACACATCTGAAATGTAACGTCCACTGTTCAAAGTGTCGTCAATGCGAAAAAGAGGTGACCGAGACGTGTAACCAATAGCACCCCATACGATCACGCCGGGTGATACGCCAGTATGGCGATGACAAATACATGCTTCCAATATGCGTTCAGCGCGATGTCGACAAAAACGGATGCGACCATCATGATGCTGTAAACAGAATCTTAATTCATCCGAAAAAAATGGCGTTTTGCCATTCGTACACCCAGGTTCGTCGTTGAGTACACCATCGCAGGTGCTCCTGTCTCTGATGCAGCGTCAAGGGTAACCGCAGCCATGGTCTCCGAGCTGATAGTCCATGCTGCTGGAAACGTCGTCGAACTGTTCGTGCAGATGGTTGTTGTCTCGCAAACGTCGCCATCTGTTGACTCAGGGATCGAGGCGTGGCTGCACGATCCGTTACAGCCATGCGGATAAGATGCCTGTCACTCGACTGATAGTGATATGGGGCCGTTGGGATCCAGCACGGTGTTCCGTATTACCCTCTTGAACCCACCGATTCCATATATTGCTAACAGTTACTGGATCTCGACCAACACGAGCAGCAATGTCGCGATACGATAAACCGCAATCGCGATAGGCTACAATCCGACCTTTATCAAAGTCGGAAACGTGATGGTACGCATTTCTCCTCCTTACACGAGGCATCACAACAGCGTTTCACCAGGCAACGCCGGTGAACTGCTGTTTGTGTACGAGAAATCGGTCGGAAACTTTCCTCATGTCAGCACGTTGTAGGTGACGCCACCGGCGCCAACCGTGTGTGAATGCTCTGAAAAGTTAATCATTTGCATATCACAGCATCTTCTTCCTGCCGGTTAAATTTGGCGTCTGTAGCACGTCATCTTCGTGGTGTAGCAATTTTAATGGACAGTAGTGTAATAAGAAAGAGGTATTCGATTCTTTTCCTGAAATCAGCCCAGCAGCTAGCCGCAGTGCAGAGCATTTTCCTTCGCAGCCACTGCGTCCGTTCTGGCGACGCAGTCAGGAGACTGGAAGCGACCAGGTGGGCCGCAGTTTGCCGCCGCTCCGGCAGGGCGGAGGGCCTCCTGGGCGCGGGATTAGGGAGGCAGGCGATTACCTGGTGGCGGCCCTTCTGCCGCGGCTCCTGCGGGATTACGCGCGTCTCTCCGCCAGGGCCGGCGATCAGAGCGGCCCTGCTGTGGATTACCAGGACGCGGCACACAACTCCCCTCTTTTTTCCTTTTACTGATGTCGATCTGCTCCACATGTGTGGTGCTGTCAAGATTGCATTAGCAACAGAACTACGGAATATACGAAGAGCAATGGGAGAAACAGTCGGTGAATTTCTAAGAGCTCGGAAGGTCTACGAAAATTTGGTCTTAGGATCGGAATCATCGGTCTGTGACCATGCCAGCATCAAAAATGGAGATGACGACCAAAATAGACTTCTTCAATCTTGAGAAATGTATATGAAATAGAGGATGGGGAAATATTGGGAGGAAAGGATAGATGGGAAATTCGTGCTTTCCGGCCGCACAGGGGACTGTGGTAATGCAGTGGCGAAATCTGAAAACTTGTGCCGGACCTGGACTCACACCCGGATTTCCTGCTTCGGCCATCCGTACATGGTTCCTGACCGACTCAAATGCCTACTTGTCGCACGCTGCAAATTAGCGTCCCTCGTCCGTATAAGTGCTGTCTGTTCTTACAGACGTAACAGACACCATTCAGATATATACACTACTGGCCATTAAAAGTGCTACACCATGATGATATCGTGCTACAGGCGCGAAATATAACCGACAGGAAGAATATGCTGCTTTTCAGACCATTCACACAAGGTTGGCGCCGGTGGCGACACCTACAACGTGCTGACATGCGTAGCGTGTTGACAAGCGTAGCCTGGTGAACCGTTGTTGTGATGCCTCGTGTAAGGAGGAAAAATGCGTACCATCACGTTTCCGACTTTGATAAAGATCGGATTGTAGCCTATAGCGATTGCAGTTTATCGTATCGCGACATTGCTGCTCGCGTTGGTCGAGATCCAATGACTGTTAGCAGAATAAGGAATCGGTGGATTCAGGAGGGTAATACGGAACGCCGTGCTGGATCCCAACGGCCTCGTATCACTATCAGTCGAGATGACAGGCATCTTATCCGCATGGCTGTAACGGATCGTGCAGCCACGTCTCGATCCCTGAGTCAACAGATGGTTATGTTTGCAAGACAACAACCATCTGCACGAACAGTTCGACGACGTTTGCAGCAGCATGGACTATCAGCTCGGAGACCATGGCTGCGGTTACCCTTGACGCTGCATCACAGGCAGGAGCGCCTGCGATGGTATACTCAACGACGAACCTGAGTGCACGAATGGCAAAACGTCATTTTTTTCGGATGAATCCAGGTTCTGTTACAGCATCATGATGGTCGCATCCGTGGTTGGCGTGTATTTGTCATCGCCATACTGGCGTATCACCCGGCGTAATGGTATGGGGTGCCATTGGTTACACGTCTCGGTCACCTCTTTTTCGCATTGACGGCACTTTGAACAGTGGACGTTACATTTCAGATGTGTTACGACCCGTGACTCTACCCTTCATTCGGTCCCTGCGAAACCCTACATTTCAGCAGGATAACGCACGACCGCATGTTGCAGGTCCTGTACAGGCGTTCCTGGATACAGAAAATGTTCGACTGCTGCCCTGGCCAGCACATTCTCCAGATCTCTCACCAATTGAAAAGGTCTGGTCAATGGTGGCCGAGCAACTGGCTCGTCACAATAAGCCAGTCACTGCTCTTGATGAACTGTGGTATCGTGTTGAACCTGCATGGGCAGCTGTACCTGTACACGCCATCCAAGCTCTGTTTGACTCTATGCCCAGGCGAACCAAGGCCGTTATTACGGCCAGAGGTGGTTGTTCTGGGTACTGATTTCTCAGGATCTATGCACCCAAATTGCGTGAAAATGTAACCACATGTCAGTTCTAGTATAATATATTTGTCCAATGAATATCCGTTTATCATCTGCATTTCCTCTTGGTGTAGCAATTTTAATGGCCAGTAGTGTACATTTGATTAATTTGTTTCATTGCTGGAAACAGTAATAAGATTGCCCTCTTAGAATATCGCATTAATGCCTAAACTACCACTGTTGAGGTAAGTGATTGTGAAATAGGAAATGAACTAAGCCCGTTCAACACTAGAAAGGTATATTGACCATATGACGTACCTGTGAGATAGAACAGAGTATACTGATCATATGAGATATGCATGAGATAGAACGAGAGAGTATGCGAAATAACATCCTCTCCATATAGCAGTGGTTTACCCTAGGAAGCTGGAGGAACGAAATGTACCTACCGACTGGGTATAAAAGGTGCATGTCATTTCCTTTTCGACGAAGATTATCGCACAGATGCACATAACTGATGGCCTATAATTTCCAAAACGTGTCGGATGATTGTGGAATAAATTTTATACTTAAACATTATAATTTTCTCCATAAAGATCAACATACGAGGGGCGTTCGATAAGTAATGCAACACATTTTTTTTTCGGGAAACAGTTTTGTTTCATTCAGGATTCCAGTAAGTTATTCTGTACTCTTTAGGCTATAAAACCCTATTTCTCAAGGTAATCTCTGTTAATGCGACGGCATTACGCCAGCTTAGTGCTCGCATGGTACCACTCTACTGGACGACGACGGAGTCAACGTATTGTTTCATCAGTAACCTCTCCAATATACATGTAATGCTTCCGGCAGCGTCCATCCTTCATGGCCGAAACAGATCCTTGATTTAGGATGGACGAGGACGAACCGTCAAATGAAATTTTGTGAACTCCTCTCGGCTGCGCAGACATATGTGAGGCTTTGCATTGTCATGGAGAAGAAAAAGTTCCTTTGTATTTTTGTGGTGACGAACACGCTGAAGTCGAGTCTTCATTTTCCTGAGGGTACCACAATACGCTTCATAGTTCCTCATTGCACCATGAGAGAGGACATCAAACACAATAACCTCTTCAGAGTTCCAAAGACCGCCAAGATTACTTTACCGGCTGACTGTGTGGCTTTGAACTTTTTCTTTGGCGGACAGGTGATGTGGCGCCACTCCATGGATAGCCGTTTTGTTTCTGGCCCGAAATAAGGAAACCACTTGTGACGATTTTTGACAAAAATTTGCCACTATCAACCTCCTAACGTGCAATCAGTACCGCACAAATGGTCCTCCGTTTCTCTTTATGGCCCCTGTTAAGCGGCAAGGAACCTAGCGGGCGCCCGTCTTTGAGTACCCCAACTAATGGACGAGTGTGTCAGCACACCAACAGGAACATCCACCTCGAATGAGTGTGCTCATACATTCCGACACTGCACGTCACAGCTGTGTGCGGCCAGCCAGCACGTGCAGGTGGGACAGGTTTCTGCGACCTTGAGATAATGACACACGCCTCGCCCAACGACTCACCACTCTTTTTTTCACTGCAAGGTCTCCATAGACATTCTGCAAGCGCCTATGAACATCTGCGATACTCTGGTTTCCCGTCAAAAGAAACTCATTGACAGCTCTCAGTTTGAACGCACCTCCGTTACGGACACCATGTTGAATGCCACGTGTAGCACCACCACCAACCACAATTTCATGAAACTATGGGACTTCTCCACGATGTTTCACAACAAATTCGCCATTTTTTTAATCTAAATTGTACGGGAAAAAGTATTGCATTATTTATTGAACGCTCCTCCTATATTCTGAAAACAGAGAAACTCCGCTCTTTCCGTCCATTTGACCTATTATGACGGAAACTAATGAGCTAAGGTTGATGATGAGTTACTTGAATCTAGGAAGACATGCGATATAGTGCCCCACCACCGTTTAATGAAAAAAATAAAATGTGGTTATTAGGTACCCGTGGTGTAGGTGTAGCGTCTTTGATTCGTAATCAAAACTTCTTCGATTCAACGTCGAATCCCGCCGCTCCTTAAATTTTGATTAATAATCAGCATTGGCTGCAGAGTTCTTCTGGCATAAGAAGTCACCCCTCATTCTGCCAACGGCCTTGTCAAAGAGAGTGGAGGAGCGGACAGAAGTTCAGGGCACTCTCTTGTCTTACGAGTGGGAAACTGCCCCTAAAGGTGGAAGAATCAGCATTGATCACCGGCATGAGGATGCAGAAAGCAATGGAAACCACTGCACTGAAGACACATAATATATTTCCAGAGGACATGTCACCTGTGACTGAAGAAGTGTTACGATGATCTCTTCATTGCCAAAAGATTCCGGAATAGTCCCCCATCTCCAGAAGGGGACCGCCAGGAAGAAGGTTACCATGAAAAAAAGATTGAATAATCAACGGAACGATAACATTCTACGAGTCTGGGCATGGAATGTCAGAAGCTTGAACGTGGTAGGGAAACCAGAAAATCTGAAAAGGGAAAGTCAGAGGCTCAGTCTAGATATAGTAGGGGTTAGTGAAGTGGAAAGAAGACAAGGATTTCTGGTCAGATGAGTATACGGCAATATCAACAGCAGCAGAAACTGTTCAAACGGTAGGAGGATTCTTTATAAATAGAAAGGTAGAGCAGATAATGTATTATTGTGAACACCTCAGTGACAGGGTTGTCCTTATCAGAATCGACAGCAAACCAACCTGACAACGATAGTTCAGGTATACATGCCGACGTCGCAAGCTTAAGATGAAGAATAGAGAAAGTGTATGCGGGTATTGAAAAGGTAATACAGTATGTAAGGGGATATGAAAATCTAAGAGACTGGAATGCAGTTCTAGCGGAATGAGTAGAAGAAAAGGTTACAGGAGAATATGGGCTTGAGACAAGGAATGAGAGAGGGAAAGACTAATTGGGTTCTGTAACAAGTTTCAGCTAGTTATAGCGAATACCCTGTTCAAGAATCCCAAGATGAGGAGGTATACTTGGTTCCGATACTGGATTGTAAGGCGTACCCAGGCGCAGATATAGACTCAGATCACAACGTAGTAGTAATGAAGAGTAGGCTGAAGTTTAAGACATTAGTCAGGAAGAATCAATACGCAAAAAAGTGTGACACGGAAGTACTAAGGGATGGTGAGATACGCTTGAAGTTCTCTAAAGCTATAGATACAGCAATAAGGAATAGCTCAGTAGGCACTACAGTTGAAGAGGAATGGACATCTGTAAAAAGAGCCATCACAGAAGTTGGGAAGGAAAACATAGGTACAAAGGAGGTAGGTGCGAAGAAAGCATGGGTAACAGAAATTGATCGATGAGTGGAGGAACTACAAAAATGTTCCGGTAAACTCAGGACTGGAGGAATACAAGTCACTGGGGAATGAAATACATAGGTAGTGCAGGAATGCTCAGAAGAAATGGCTGCAGGATAAATGTGAAGACATCGAAAAAGAAATTATTGTCTCAAGAACAAGCTCAGGATACAGGAAAGTCAAAACAACCTTCGGTGACATTAAAAACAAGGGTGATAACATTAAGAGTGCAACGGGAATTCCACTGTTAAATGCAGAGGAGGGAGCGGATAGGTGGAAAGAATACACTGAGAGCCTCTATTAGGGGGGAAAATTGTCTAATGTGATAGAAGAAGAAACAGGAGTAGATTTAGAAGAGATACGGAATCCAGTATTAAATCAGGATTTAAAAGAGCTTTGGAGGACTTAAGATCAAATAAGGCAGAAGGGACTGATAACATTCCATCAGAATTTCTAAAACCATAGAGGAAAGTGGAAACACGTTGGTGTCTAGAATGTATGAGTCTGGTGACTTATCATCTGACTTTCGGAAAAGCATCATCCACACAATTCCGAAGACGGCAAGAGCTGACAAGTGTGAGAATTATCGCACAATCAGCTTAACAGCTCATGCATCGAAGCTGATTACAAGAATAATATACAGAAGAATGGAAAAGAAAATTGAGGATGCACTAGACGACGAATACTTTGTCTTTAGGAAAGGTAAAGACACGAGAGAGGCAATTCTGACGTTGAGGTTCATAATGGAAGCAAGTCACACTCATAGGATTTGGCGACCTGAAAAAAGCGTTAGACAATGTAAAATGGTGCAAGATGTTCAACATTCTGAGAAAAGTAGGGGTACGCTATAGGTAGAGACGGGAGATATGCAATATTTACAACAGCCAAGAGGGAATAATAAGAGTGGACGACCAAGAACGAAGTGCTTGCGTTAAAAAGGCTGTAAGACAAGGATGTAGACTTTCGCCCCTATTGTTCAATCTCTACATCGAGGAATCAATGATGGAAATAAAAGCTAGGTTCAGGAGTGCAATTAATATTCAAGGTGAAAGGATATGAAAGATACGTTTCGCTGATGACATTGCTATCCTGAGTGATAAAGTAGAATTGCGTGATCTGCTGAAGGGATTGAACAGTCTAATGAGTACAGAGTATGGACTGAGAGTAAATCGAAGAAAGACGAAGGTAATGAGAAGTAGTAGAACTGAGAACAGCGAGAAACTTAGCATCAGGATTGATGGTCACGAAGTAGATAAAGTTAAGGAATTCTGCTACGTAGGCAGTAAAATAACCAGTGACGGACGGAGCAAGGACATTAAAAGAGGACTAGCAATGGCAAAACGGGCATTCCTGGCCAAGAGAAGTCTATTAATATCAAATATGGGCCTTAATTTGTGGAAGAAATTTATGAGAATGTTCGTCTGGAGTACATCATTGTATGGCAATGAAACATGGACTGTGGGAAAACCGGAACAGAACAGAGTCGAAGCAGTTGAGACGTGGTGCTACAGACGAATGTTGGAAATTAGGCGGACTGATAAGATAAGGAATGAGGAGGTTCTGCGCAGAATCGGAGAGGAAAGGAATATGTGGAAAATACCGACAAGGAGAAGGGAGAGTATGATAGGACATCTGTTAAGACATGAGGGAATGTCTTCTGTGGAACTAGAGGGAGCTGTAGAGGACAACTGTAGAGGAAGATACGAGATTGAAATATATCCAGCAAATAACTGAGGACGTGTGAGCTAACGAGCATTTCGCTCTCATTTAAGTATATGGCCGAAAGAGTCAGCCTTCAGGAATTGTGAAACGAACCCTGTCGTCCAGGACCGGATGCCATAAAGGGCGCAGATTCACCACGAGATGGGGAAACTCACAGGTGTCTATTGTCTGTTGGGGCCTAATCGCTGTAGTGTTCGAGTGAGACAGACGAGAACCTACGTCATAGGGAAACCCAGTAGAAGGCTTTTGTAGCCAAGGAGACGTAGCAGTGTTTAACCCTTTGTTTCCTGACATAAGAAAATTTATACTTTTTAACATTGTCTTTGCAGAATTTATGCTATTGTTGCCTCAAATGACGGTAGGATGTTTTGTAAAATTTTATTTTATTTTTTGCAACTTTTTTCTCTCCTGGTACTCAGAAGTACCGTCAGACTCCATGGACAGAATCACAACATGCGCAGAAAAATGCTCCAATTTTTATAACTTAATATTAAATATATTTACATTAGAAAATTAACAGAAATATGATATTTCTGAAATTTTTTTAAAATTTCGCATGAATTTATTCTAGAGCAGCTTTACAATACATAGTAACTTGGCTATACATTTTTGACAGTATATACATATCACATATTTAGTGATACCTCATGAAATTGTAGGAAACAGTTCTTTTTCTCATTGCAGCACAAATACGCTTTACATGTACTACATTGTGAATGTGGTCTCGACTGAATTTTATTTTTTGCACACATTTCGCATCGTCCTCTTTTACAACTGAACACTACAAAATGGTTTCCTCGGTTGCCAAGACGTACATCCTTCGGTACAGAAAAGTTATCCTTCCTTCTCTTTGGGAAAGTTATTTCATCTTTACCAGAGTTTCTCTTTTTGAGATTTGGCACTTGCTGTTAATTCATTAGCCGTAGTGCCACAGTACGCCTGAATTCCAGCAGTGGCAGTGCCCCATGTAGATCACTGAAAATGACGTAAGCATTGACAAAAGCAATTTCTATTGCTCCCCAGAAGAGACGGTGCCACCATTTCTTTGATCACTTGTCAAGACCATAAGTTGAACGTAATCTGTCTGCATTATCCACACCACCCATGTTTTTATTGTAATCACATACAACAACTGGACATGGTATAGACATACTAGTTCCATCTTCCTGTTTCTTGTCACTACGCTCTGTTCGGTGCTATGGAAGTTTGACGCAAAATACACTACTTTATTTTCCCTCCACTGAAATACTGTTAGCTCTAAAGATGACACTCTGTGATTTGATTTAGACATTTTTCTTTAGGTAAATTCCCTGGCAAACCTTTCCTGTTTTTTCTAATTGTTCCACAGGCAAATGTATTTACGGATTTCTGTGTGAGAAAAAGTGGACAGAACAACTAGTGAGAGGTAACGCGTTGTTGCTACAATAAAGTGTTCGCACAACCTGAGGGTACTAATAAGTCCGCCTTATATTTTCCACTTTATCTCATTCACTTGTAACGTAATGCTTCAAACTGTTATAAAAAAAACAAAGAAGGTAAGTACGTACAATGGAAAACTCAATGGAAGTTTCAATAAATTGCGCACAAATTCAGGCAACACCATGGAAACAAGCACATACAATCTTCTGTTTTCACAGCAGCGCGCGAAAAACAATTTCAAGCTCTGACCGCCAGAGAGGTCTATGTATTGCACAATAACAACTATGAAACAGTAGAGCGGAGTTACTGTTACATACCGACAGGCTCTCAGATCACGAAACTACACCACGAGAAAATAATGAGAGTCAAAACTTACTGGTACTTTTAAGTACCGTCAGGCAACAAAGGGTTAATATGGCCGACCTAAGATCGGCCACAAAGGGAAACATTTTTGAAAACTATTTAATTCTGTACTAGCGCAGGGAATCAAGGCAAAGTAATTTTAATCTGCCATCCCCCATAAATTTTCATGGTGATCCCAATAAAACTTGAATGTTGATCATATCTATAGTAGTTTAGGATTTACTGTTAAAGTGAAATTAACAAGTTTTGTAACAAAGACCTGAATGCTAAAATCTGAACGCTTTGGTCGACCTTAACGATCGACATGTCATATAGAAGCGCATCATTAAAATGACAAACGTTGTAAATCTCAACTTAAAAGATATAGTAAATTTAAATTATCAGTATTTTCAGTTAAGCATTAGATCATCATTTCCCCCACACAAAATACATTCAACGACGACAGGATGATACCTCATTGAATCATTAGGTAACAGAATATTTGTTGTAAAGTTTAGTGCATAATAGTTATTTTTGTTCTTTATTTTTTTTTATCAGAAAGCACATTGGTGCAAGGCTACTGGCCGTGACATTCAAAGTTAAGAAGGAAATTTTATTGTATCTATGTAACAGAATTTAACATTTATTATGTAATTGATATTATTGTTACCTTATTTAGAACGTGAAAGTGGTCAAGCTTTGGTTGTTTAAATATGTTAAAATTTAGAGTAATGTAGAATAAGCTGTAGCCAATCAGATCGGCGGCTTCAGGAAAGGGTACTGCACTAGTCAGCTGAGCGGTGTTCGGCGCGTGGGAAACGCGATAGGAGACGGGCAGAGGGCAGTTCTGGTCGAGACACCAAAGGGGACAGTTTGGATGGAGACGCGAAAACGGACAGTTCAGCTGGAGACATCAAAGGGTACAGTTCAATGCAGACGCGAAAGCGGATGGTCGGTCTTTAGGCAGCTATGAAGTGAAACGACTTAGAAAATTTCGCGTTGTATGGTAGCGCGGGACGTAGTCTCTGAGCGGTGAGCAACCGGGCGCCTGGAGTGAACTCTAACTTTTCGTGTATATATCGATGGTGAGTGCTGTGTTTAGCGATGAGATTTTGAATGATCGAACTGTGGCAAATGTATATGCGCTCGAGTGTAACAGTAATTCTAAATACGACCACTTTCGCTATTAGTTTTCTTCCTGAATAAATTTTATTCTAACCAAATCGCAATTGTGTGGCCTACATCATTTATGGGTCGTTAATTTAGATGCCGATATTATTATTATTACTGCTATTATATGTTATATCAACTTCGTATTTCGCACACTTGCCATCAGCGATACTATTTAACCAAAGGGTCACAAGTGTCTAATTTAGGGCGTGTAATGTGTCACGTGCGGTTCAACCTCTAGACGAGATTCAGCCAAGACATTTAGACGAAGAAGAACCGCATGTGAACCCGAACTTCTATGCGATGTTAGCTCGCAATTGGGGGCTCGTCCGGGAAATGAATTTGGAAAGTTTTAATTTAGGTACAAGAATTCTGCAAAGTGTTGCAACAGGATTGGATTTTGGAAAGTGTTAGTTGCGGAATATGAACTCTGGAAATTTAAGAATGGGATTTGAATTCTGCAAAGTGTTTCCAAACGTATTATGTGAACTTCGATAGGCAGGACCTATCGCAAAAATCAAATGTGAGATCGGTTCAGGACTGAATATTAGGTTTCTTTAATAGTTGTGAATTTATAACTGTAATACCCACAGTTAATTACCTAGGTCCCAAGTTATGGCAATTTAGGCAGTTTGCGTGGGGGCTCTGAGCTACGAGCTATAAATTTTGCAACAGTTGTGTGCACCGAGTTTCAGCAATTGTTAGATGTGATAAAAAAGTAACGTGGAAGAAGAGGCCACATCGAAACCACGTGGTTCCAGTCAGCAGCGGCATCTTCAACGTCGATTCATCGCGCAGCGGCGGTTTGCAGTACCACAGCGGCGGCTTCAACTGCTACATCGGTAGCAATACCAAGGCAGAAGGATCCAGCACAACAAAGTACCTGCGCTGAGAGAGAGATTATGTACGGTTCTGTAGTTCAATCGCCAATAATAGACGTCGCTAATATTAAGCAGTCGGCCAGTTTGTGTGGATCCGAAAATACTAGCGAGCCGCTTAGCCCGAAGTCGGAGCGGGAGAACGTGATCGGCGGTGAATTTAGTAGGGCAAATAGTCCGAAATCAGGCAAGGGAGATGAATTTGGGGGAGACATGACGTCGCAATTAATGCAAATGATGAGAGGATTGGGATCCAAAATTGATTCTCTTAGAATCGATATTGGTAACGTAAATTTAAAAACTGAATCTGTTAAAACGGTTATGGTTGATTTAAATTTAAAAATTGATTCGGTTCAATCCGAAGTAGCTTCGGTTGTGAAAGACGAAGTAGGTAAAATGGCTAGTGGAATCGAGGAATAGATAGACGGTAAATTCAATGGGATGTCAGCTCGCAGACGTAGGTTCCAAATGCCACTCTGACGGAAAGAGGGTAGCACAGGAGAGGACTTCGTGGCGGGCCGCATGAAACCAGTCAGACATATTTGGCGGTAATCTGGACTTTCTAAATGATCTAAAGATTTTTATAGTACACCAATATAGCGTTAAAGGGTCAGCAATGCTTACAGTACATACAATACGATCTAGTAGATAATGTCGGAAGCTCTTTGAAGCCTTTTGCACCGGCTGGTGTGGCCGAGAGGTTCTAGGCGCTACAGTCTGGAACCGCGCGACCCCTACGGTCGCAGGTTCGAATCCTGCCTCGGGCATGGAAGTGTGTGATGTCCTTAGGTTAGCTAGGTTTAAGTAGTTCTAAGTTCTAGGGGACTGATTACCTCAGATGTTAAGTCCCATAGTGCTCAGAGCCATTTGAACCATTTGAAGCCTTTTACAGACGATGTTGGTTTCTGTTGAGAGGTTGCAACGTTAGGATACTGTATAGAAATTGGGGAAGATTTGCAGGAGGTAGATGATGATGTTTGATTTGTGGGGTGCTCAACTGTGGGGTGACCAGCGCCATACCAATTCCCTATATTTACACAGTCAAGTCTAGCCACTGTCACGAGTGATAGTGATGAAATGATGACGACAATACAAATACCCAGTCCCCGGGCAGATAAAATCCCCGACCCGGCCGCGAATGGAATCCGGGACCCCGTGATCCAGAGGCAGCAACGCTGCTCATTAGACCACGAGCTGGGGAGGCAGGATGTCGATGGTTGGTGCAAGGACAGACAGTTGACTCTGAACATGATGAAATGTAACGTATTGTGCGAAAATAAGTGAGGAGTTGTCACTGCTCACTTATGCTATTGCTCAAACCGCAAACAATAAAATCCGTAAAATACTTAACAATTCGATTGGAGCGACCTCAAGTGGAAAGATCGCATAAAGCACTTGTGGGAAAAACAGTTGCCAGGTTCAGATTCTTTCGGAAAATCTTAAGGAAACCTAATTCATCCACGAAAAAAGTGAGTATTGTTGCTCACCCATCTGCGCCCTTACCGAAGATCCGCGGAAGTTGTACGCTTCGTATGGAATCGTTAACTAACCTGACATCACACACATCCATGCCCGAGGCAGGATTCGAACCAGCGACCGTAGCAGTCGCGCCGTTCCGGACTGAGCGCCTAGAACCGCTAGACCACAGCGGCCGGCCAAGATGTAACGTGTGATTCCAGCATTTGTGATGATGGTGATGACGATGCTTTCGTTAATCAGGTTACTAGTGCATTGAAATCATTGCTGGCACGTGATGAAGAAAGTAATAAGATATGCTGCGCCTGTGTGGAAGTGAGTAAAGGCGAAGGACTATCGTACAGGTGTGTTGTGTCCTGTGCTTGTACTGGAGAAGACACCCCAAGACAATGTTTGTGATGACCACTTATCCAAGAAATTAACATTCTAAACATTTTTGAAAAGTGAAACTGAAAGTACTTACAAACCTCATATTACTGTTTACATATGTTTAAATATTCTACTTTCCTAGCAGAAAATGGCAGGTAATTTAAGCGTCGATTATTATCACTCACATGTACTATAAGTTATGACTCAAACGCACAATTCCCTAACCACTGTGTATAATATTACCACAGATATGGGTAGATCACATAACTAATGAGGAGGTATTGAACAGGGTTTGGGAGAGGAAATGGTGAAGAAAGCGTTTCTGAAGAAGAGAGATTTGATAACATCGAGTATAGATGTGTCAGAAAGTCGTTTCTGAAAGTATTTGTATGGAGTGTAGCCATGTATGGAAGTGCAACATGGACGATAAATAGTTTGGGCAAGAAGAGAATAGAAGCTTTAGAAATGTGGTGCTACAGAAGAATGCTGAAGATTAGTGGGTAGATCACATAACTAATGAGGAGGTATTGAATAGAATTGGGAAGAAGAGGAATTCGTGGCACAACTTGACTAGAAGAAGGGATCGGTTGGTAGGACATGTTCTGAGGCATCAAGGGATCACCAGTTTAGTATTGGAGGGCAGCGTGGAGGGTAAAAACCGTAGAGGGAGACCAAGGTTGGTTGGTTGGTTTGTGGGATTAAAGGGACCAGACTGCAACGGTCATCGGTCCCTTTTTCCAAAAATTTAAAACCACCCAAAGAGAATAAAAACGAACAGCAGGAAAGACGTCAGACGACACGGGACAAGAAATACGCCGACGGAGATCAGACAAAACAAATTAAAATCACACAGAGTGTGACGGTGGTTGGCCAACCATAGAGAAAAAAAAGGAAAAGCCAACCACCGAGAACACATTAAAAACTCAGGTTAAAATCGGAGGCCAAAAGCCAGAATCAACACTAAAAAACAGAAACACTCAGAGTAAATGATAAAAAACCCCTGCCCGAATAAAACGTAAAACTAAGCCAGCCATAGCAGGGTCATCAGTTAAAAGGGCAGGGAGCGTGTCAGACAGTGTGAACTTCTGCCTGAGCACAGCTAAAAGCGGACACTCCAAGAAAATGTGGACCACAGATAAAATGGAGCCGCAGCGACATAGAGGTGGGTCCTCACGGCGCAATAAGTGGCCGTGGGTCATCCGTGTGTGCCCAATGCGCAGTCGGAGTAGGACGACAGACTCCTTGCGAGAGACGCGCAAGGAGGAGTGCCACACAGTCGTCGTCTCCTTAACGGCACGGAGTTTGTTACGGGTGGTCAGACCGCGCCATTCAGCGTCCCAGAGCGAGATAACTTTGCGGCGTAAGACCGCCCTCAAATCAGTCTCCGGATGGCCAATGTCTAGAGTGGGTTCACTGGTGGCCTGTTTGGCCAGGCGGTCAACATGTTCACTGCCCGGGATACCGACATGACCGGGGGTCCACACAAAGACCACAGAGCGGCCGCAATGGGAAAGAGTATGCAGGGACTCATGGATAGCCATCACCAGACGAGAACGAGGGAAACACTGGTCGAGAGCTCGTAAACCGCTCAGGGAATCGGTACAGATAACGAAGGACTCACGTGAGCAGGAGCGGATATACTCTAGGGCACGAAAGATGGCAACCAGCTCAGCAGTGTAAACGCTGCAGCCATCCTGCAAGGAACGTTGTTCGGAATGGTCCCCTAGAGTTAGCGCATACCCGACACGACCAGCAACCATGGAACCGTCAGTGTAAACAATGCCAGAGCCCTGATACGTGGCCAGGATGGAATAAAAGCGGCGGCGGAAGGCCTCTGGAGGGACGGAGTCCTTCGGGCCCAGTGCCAAGTCGAGCCGAAGGCAAGGGCGAGGAACACACCATGGGGGAGTACGCAAAGTGGCCCGGAAAGGAGGTGGAACAGTGAAAACCCTAAGGCCGGAGAGAAGCTTTTTGACGCGGACCGCGATCGTACAACCAGACCGGGGCCGACGTTCTGGCAGATGGACGACCGATTGCGGGAACAGGAGAGGATAGTTTGGATGCCCGGGCAAGCTAAAAACATGGGCAGCATAAGCGGCCAGCAAACGTTGGCGCCGTAACCTCAGAGGAGGGACACCTGCCTCCACTAGTACGCTGTCCACAGGGCTGGTGCGGAAGGCACCAGTGGCAAGTCGTATCCCGCTGTGTAGTATTGGGTCCAGTACCCGCAACGCAGATGGGGAAGCGGAGCCATAAGCCAGGCTCCCATAATCCAGACGGGACTGGATTAACGCCTGGTAGAGCCGTAACAAGGTAGATCGGTCGGCGCCCCAGCTGGTGTGGCTCAAGCATCGCAGAGCATTGAGATGCCGCAAACACGCCTGTTTAAGCTGCCGAATATGAGGCAGCCAAGTCAACCGGGCATCAAAAAGTACACCCAAAAACCTGTGGGTCTCCACCACAGCAAGAAGTTCGCCGTCAAGATAAAGCCGCGGCGCAGGATGGACCGTTCGGCGCCGGCAGACATGCATAACGCGGGTCTTGGCAACCGAAAACTGAAAACCACGCGCTACAGCCCAAGACTGCGCCTTGCGGATTGCGCCCTGTAGCTGACGTTCAGTAGCTGCAATGCCAATAGAGCTATAGTAAAGGCAGAAGTCGTCAGCATACAGGGAAGCGGAGACAGAATTGCCCACGGCCGCAGCGAGCCCGTTAATGGCTATTAAAAAAAGGCAGACACTTAAAACAGAACCCTGTGGCACACCGTTCTCCTGGACGTGGGAGGAACTATATGAGACCGCGACTTGCACGCGGAAGGTACGATACGACAGAAAATTGCGGATAAAAAGCGGCAGAGGACCCCGAAGACCCCATCCATAAAGCGTAGAAAGGATGTGATGACGCCATGTCGTATCGTACGCCTTCCGCATGTCGAAAAAGACAGCGACCAGGTGCTGACGGCGGGCAAAGGCAGTACGAATGGCCGACTCCAGGCTCACCAGCGGCCTTTACGGAACCCACCCTGAGACGGAACCAGAAGGCCCCGAGACTCCAGTACACAATTCAAGCGCCGGCTCACCATCCGTTCAAGCAACTTGCAAAGAACGTTGGTGAGGCTAATGGGACGGTAGCTGTCCACCTCCAGAGGGCTCTTTCCAGGTTTCAAAACGGGGATGACAATGCTTTCCCGCCATTGCGACCGAAACTCCCCCTCGACCCAAAGACGGTTGTAAAGATCGAGGAGGCGCCGCTGGCAGTCCACTGAAAGGTGTTGCAGCATCTGACAGTGGATGCCAGCTGGCCCAGGAGCGGTATCAGGGCAAGCGGCTAGGGCACTGCGAAATTCCCACTCAGTGAATGGAGCATTGTAAGATTCTGGGTGGTGGGTGCGAAACGAAAGGCTCCGACGTTCCATCCGCTCTTTAATGGAGCGGAAGGCCAGTGGGTAATTGGAAGAAGCGGAACTAAGAGCAAAATGCTCTGCCAAGCTGTTGGCAATTTCGTCGGAGTCTGTACAAACTGCTCCATTCAGTGAGAGCGCAGGGACGCTGACAGGGGTCCGATAGCCATAGAGGCGTCGGATCTTGGCCCAGACCTGCGATGGAGAGACATGGAGGCCAATGGTGGACACATACCGCTCCCAGCACTCCTGCTTGCTTTGGCGGATAAGGCGGCGGGCCCGCGCACGCAGCCGTTTGAAGGTGATGAGGTGTTCAATGCAGGGATGTCGCTTGTGACGCTGTAGCGCCCGCCGGCGATCTTTAATCGCTGCAGCGATCTCAGGCGACCACCAAGGCACAGTCCGCCGCCGAGGGGACCCAGAAGTACGGGGAATGGCAGATTCTGCAGCAGTAACGATGCCGGTGGTGACCGATTGAACCACCGCATCAATGTCATCATTAGAGAGAGGCTCAATAGCGGCAGTGGAGGAGAACAAGTCCCAGTCAGCCTTATTCATAGCCCATCTGCTAGGGCGCCCAGAAGAGTGACGCTGTGGTAGTGACAGAAAAATGGTTCAAATGGCTCTGAGCACTATGGGACTCAACTGCTGAGGTCATTAGTCCCCTAGAACTTAGAACTAGTTAAACCTAACTAACCTAAGGACGTCACAAACATCCATGCCCGAGGCAGGATTCGAACCTGCGACCGTAGCGGTCTCGCGGTTCTAGGCTGCAGCGCCTTTAACCGCTCGGCCACTTCGGCCGGCGCAAGTGACAGAAAGATCGGAAAGTGGTCACTACCACACAGGTCGTCATGCACACTCCATTGGACAGACGGTAAGAGGCTAGGGCTACAGATTGAAAGGTCAATGGCGGAGTATGTGCCATGCGCCACACTGAAGTGTGTGAAGGCACCATCATTTAAAATCGAGAGATCGAGCGGCGACAATAAATGCTCAACAGTGGCGCCTCGACCTGTTGCCACTGACCCACCCCACAGAGGGTTATGGGCGTTGAAGTCGCCCAATAGTAAGAAAGGTGGCGGCAATTGGGCTATCAGCGCAGCCAGGACATGCTGCGAGAAATCACCATCCGGTGGAAGGTAAAGACTGCAGACGGTAACAGCCTGTGGCGTCCACACCCGAACAGCGACAGCCTCTAAAGGTGTTTGGAGAGGGACAGACTCGCTGTGCAGAGTGTGAAGGACATAGAGGCAGACGCCACCAGACACCCTTTCATATGCTGCCCAGTTCTTATAATAACCCCGATAGCCACGGAGGGCGGGGGTTCGAATTGCTGGAAACCAAGTTTCCTGAAGAGCAATGCAGAAGAAAGGGTGAAGGCTGATAAGTTGGTGGAGCTCAGCTAGATGGTGGAAGAAACCGCTGCAGTTCCACTGGAGGATGGTACTGTCCATATCTGAGAAAGGCGTGACGGGACTGGGAAGGCAGATTACGCCGCTGGGTCACCTGCTGCCTCCGATGGTGCACCCGTGCAAATGCTATCCATTGAGTCTGATGGACCTGCGAGATCGAGATCCTCAGCGGACACAAGGTTCTCCACCTCATCCTCAGACGCAGAGCTTTTAGGTAGCTGTTCCTTTGGTTGCCGTTGTTGAGAGGGCTTATTGGAGTCAGTCTCCGGGACCGCTTCTCCGGCTTAGAAGTGGGGACTGGTGTCCCCAGTGGTTTAGTGGGTGCTGCTCCCGAGGTAGATGGTGTGGGAGCAACAGCGAGAGAAGGGGCCCCCATCGTCAAGGGGGCAGGTGAGGTCCTCTGACTCTGAGAGCTGACTGTATATCTTGCAGCTGAAGGAGCTGGAGCAGGAGTGACAGTGGAGGCATAAGATGACATCATGCGCACGGGATGTAGCCGTTCAAATTTCCGCTTATCCTCAGTGTAGATCAGTCGGTCCAGGGTCTTATATATATACATATATATATATATATATATATATATATATATATTAAATTCTTTATTTCCAAATGCTTATTAATTATACAATCTAGCCCACTGCCTTATGTGATTAGTGGGCCGAGGATACTTATACATTTATACAAGTTGCAGCAATTCTAAGTGTGATTTAGTAACAAGTTAGTAGGCAAGCTATATGGATACTACAATGGGCAAATTATATGTTAATTGAGTACTAAGTGGTAACCTAACTAACTAACTATAAACTAGTCACTAAAGCCTGCAGCGTTACAAATGTGTCAGCTGAAAGTATAAACCTACCATAAGGCCTTGCTCATCGAGCTAACCCCAATGAGCGTGCCCCTGACACTGGGCAGGCCATGGAGTTGGTCGCTGCAGGTT
Source organism: Schistocerca nitens (assembly GCF_023898315.1). Taxonomy (NCBI): domain Eukaryota; kingdom Metazoa; phylum Arthropoda; class Insecta; order Orthoptera; family Acrididae; genus Schistocerca; species Schistocerca nitens. The sequence continues at coordinate 281,581,084 of NC_064614.1, read as the reverse complement.
CCTAAGAATAGTATCTATAAACTAGGTCCTACAACTAAACTTATCCTAAGGTCAAATTAGGTGCGTTGTCTGGATCGGTGAAGTTACACCCGACTCCCCCTAATCCCGAGGCACGGCGGATTCTAGACTGAAGAAGTCGGCCTTTCCGCGCCCAGGCGGTTTGGTAATAGGGTGCTAGACTTTATCGGTATTTGAGTAGGTCTCTAACAGGTGCTAATTTTGTTCTCTCAGGTAGTCCCTTAAGACTTTCTGTGATACCACGTTAGCCAGTTTGTTAATAGTCTGAAAGGTGTCGTGATGTCTCAGCAGTCTATACGTGTCATTATGAGGTAGTTGGTCACGTAACACTGAGGCCACATCATTGAAAAGGGGGCACTCGTAGACTACATGGTCAGGAGTACCCTCCGGAACACCACAGTCACAAGCAGGTGTCGCCTTTTTCCCGAATCGACATAAGTATGTCGAATAGGGTCCATGTCCAGTGAGAAAGTGAATCAGTCCCCTGGTTGGTTCAAAATATGACATTCCCATTCTTTCCCTGACATCTGGTAATAAGTCAAAAGTTCTGCGCCCTGTTTCTTCGCCTTCCCATGAATGTTGCAACTGATCCCCTCTTAGCCTAATCTCAACTTTGTTTTCAATCCTGCTTCCTAGAATTTCCTCTATTTTCTCCAAGTTCCCCTTTTTTGCCCAGTACCAAGCGGCCTGCTCACGAATTTTGATATCTAAGGGGCAGAGTCCCATTATGACTAACAGGGCTCCTCCCGGTGTGGTCCTGTATGCCCCCACTGATCTCATAATCATGTTCCTCTGCACTCTTCTCACTGTCATGGCGGGCACCACCCTCGTGAGCCTGTGTGCCCAGATTCCCGAACCGTAACCCACTATGGAGGTGAGTATGCTATTGTGATATAGTTTGATGAGATGTGGTGGGAGGTGGAAGCGTTTGTGTCCAATGGAAATGAGGTTGTTGGGTACTTGTAAAGCTCTTTGAGTTACGGTTTCAATGTGCCTGCCAAATGACCACCTTTCATCAATGATGATGCCGAGGTATCGAGTCTCACGTCGCCTGAGAAATGGTGAGCCCTCTAACCTGACTGTTGGATTTCGAACTAGTTGTCCCTTTAGAAGGAGGTATGTGGACTTAGCTGGTGAAATTATCATCTTAGTGTTCTGGCACCAAAGTTGTAGTGTTTCTATTGCTCGTTCTATCTTAGGCTCTATTTGTCGGCTTCGGCCGCCAACCAATAGGAGGAGGTCATCGGCGTAGGCTATCACCTCTAGCACTTCGTCACTTTGCTGTAATTTGTCTAGTAAGGGTTCCATGTGGATGTCCCAAAACAGGGGACCTAGTACGGAGCCCTGGGGACATCCCTTAGTGATTGTTTTTCTTACCCTTGTGCCAGGGGATGATAGCCAGACCTCCCGATCCTCGCAATAGCTCCTCAGACACCCATATAGCGGCCCTGGACACTCCTTCTCCCGTAAACAGGAGAAGAGCGAAGGCCACCACATGTTGTCGAAAGCGCCACTTATGTCCACCATGATGCCGACAACGTACTTGTACAGGGTAGAGCCACAGACCTCAGCCGCCAGGGCGATTGCATCAGATGCCGATCGCCCAGGCCTAAAGCCAAACTGCCTGCTGCTCATCCCGCACAGCACTCGGTGCGCAGCCAGTCTGTCAGCCAGCAGTCTCTCCAGAACCTTCCCAAGCAGATCAAGCAGGCAGATTGGTCGGTAGGATTTTGTTTCTGCTGGGTCTTTGTCAGCTCCTTTCTTAATGATCACTACATTTGCCCTCTTCCAAATTCGAGGGAACTTTTGCTGCCTGAGACATTCGTTTTATAGGTGAGTTAGAGGGGCGACTATCTGGGGGGCCAGAAATTGCACCACCTCCGCCACAATGCCATCTGGCCCAGGAGCTTTCCCTATCTTCAGGGATTTTATATGGGCAGCTACCTCCTCTTCAGAGAATGGGTAGACTGCCATATCATTTCCATATACATTGCTGCTGTAGTACTCTCGCAGCTGCCGTTGTTCGTTTGTCTCTCCATCCGCTGTGTCATCAGGCAGCAGGGACTGGAGAAGGACCTCAGCAGTTTGCTGCCAGGACTCCGTCATCCCATCCCCACGCCTGAAGGTTGAGAGCTCCATCGGAGAGCGAATTTTTTCCCGGACAAGCTTATAGGGAACTCCCCAAGGGTCTAGAGCAAGTTGGTTTAGAACAAAGTGTTCCCAGCTTTTAGATCTTACTTCACGTAAATGTTTGTGGAAATTATCTTTCGCTTCCCGGTATAGCTGCAGCCATCGTTGTCTTTCTAGACAGACGACACTGCGCTGGTAGTGCTTCCTGAGCCTTCTAACAGTCCGGCGCATCTCCTCTAGTTCAGCTGACCATGGTGACGGAGAGGCCGCCATGGCCTTCCTCCTAGTAGGTACAGCAGCCTTCACCGCTCGAGTTATTGATGTCATCAGTTCCTCAGCTCTGTTGTCAACGTCAATGTCCAGCTGTCCGTCACCTTCTGGTAGTGCAGGAATGTCGCACTCCATAGCAAGTTTCTCCCAATCGGCTCTTTTGTAATTATATTGCACCTCCCACCCCATGGCCCAGCGGCTCTCCTTCACTGAAAGTAATGAGATTATGGTCACTAGTGGTGGCGTTCTCTACAACTTCCCACTGCTGGATTAGGTGCGCAGCATTAGGCGTAGCCAAGGTCACATCAATGTTTGTGCCTTGGCCACCTCCCGCCACATAGGTCGGAGGATTGCCAGGCTTGTTTGCCACCACCAGCTGCAAGGCCATGATGGCCTCTTCTGCCCTCTCTCCATTTGGGTCCCTGGTGCCGCTGTACCATAGGGAGGATTTAGCGTTTATGTCTGCAGTTATAACTACTTTCCGCCCCCGCAACGCTGTGATGACTGTGGTAAGGTGTGCCAGGTGTCTCTCAATGTCATCACCATACTGAAAGTACATGTTGATGAAGATGATGGTTCCGGATGGAGACTGCAGCTCCACGACGTTGCAGTGGCTGGTTGTGAACTGTGTTAGAACTATGGCTCTTAGGAGTTTGTTAGTTATAATTATTGCCGATCTTGGGTCTTCCCCTCTGCTTATAACTTGCCAGGTCGCAGCTGTGAAAACTAATTTTCCATTTAGGGAGTACGGCTCTTGCAGACAGACCAGATCCAGTCTCCTCTCCTCCACTTCCTTACGTAGCTCCTGCATCACAAGTTTGCTGTTATGGGCGTTAAGTTGTCCAATGGTGATTTTTGTCATTTAGTTTTTATGGAAAATATGTGTGAATTCTGTCGTTAGGCCAGGTCTTGTTCCAGTCAAATGTGATGCGTCCATTTGCCAAAACTGCTTGTTCGTAGATATCGTCCAGGTCGAATTTTTCGCCACGTCTTTCGAAAACTTTCTTGAGTAAGTCCCGCAGGGCTCCGAAGTCGGTGGGGAGATTCACTGACTTGAGTTGGATTCTGTCTACGGCCTCCATTACCGGGAAGGTGACTCTCCTACCATATTCATGTCTCACCCGGACCACATGTCTCAAGGCAGTGGTCAGGGTAGTCGGCTGCTCTAATCTTGCCAGTTGCATTGTAAATTCGAGGTTTGGATAGACTCTGACTGGGTCGATGAGTGGCAATCTCACGACAGGATCTATTGTAGCTAGTTCACTAGAGCTAGTTATTTTGTTTTCCTGAACTGGTTCGTTTATATTTCTGTTCTCCTTCGTTGAGATTGCCACAGTCTCTGTTACAGGATGCCATTGCCGTTGATCTTTAGTCGGCCTTGTCTCCCGGCTTTGGGAGGAGGGAGACTTGATTGTAAGAGGCTCAGTTTGAGTTCCTCTGTCAGTTGTGGTAGAGTCCGTTTGAGTACTCGCATCATTGGTATTGATTGTGGCGTCAGTGAGCGACCTCAAAAATAGCTTAAAGGCACTTGCCCTCATGGCATCCCTCCTCCTTTTGCTCGGGGATTTTTTTGGGCATCCTGTTCGCTTTGGCTTGTTCAGCCATAGTCTATCCTCGAAATTAATCTCTGCTCCAGGAGTCTGTAGGTGGGGCAGTTTCGCCCAGTGGCGCCACAAGGTTTTTTGCCCCTTCTCTTACAGGGGACGCAGACTGCTGCAGCCCTACAGTCTTTTCGTACATGTCCGTCCTCACCACATTTTGAGCAGGCCGACCCCCTGGTACAGTGCCTCAGAACGTGGTCGAGATCTCCACAGTTGTGGCAACGCGGTACCACAAGATAATCACGTGTATTTATGGCATGAAAGCCGATGTACAGTTTGCCCATTGTAGTTATTTTCCTCCACATTTGAGCGGAGACCTCAGCGACGTGGTGAACCACATCACGGTCCCGAGGCCCCGTTTTAAATAGTTTAAAATTTTCTTTGAATTCATCCTCTGACATTTCCTCAAAATTTTGTGCCTTTATAGTTTTATGTATTTCCTCGTTTGTCATAATTGTCTTATATTCCATGATTTTGCGTTCTTTCTGTAAGATACTGCAGTCCGGCGAGCAAGGGAATGAGGCTCTCCACAGTTGACACAGACGGGAGGCGGAGCACATGGAGTATCGGGATGAGATGGGTGTCCACAATCTCGTCATGTGAGGCTAGAAGTACAGCGAGAGGACATGTGACCGAACTTCCAGTACTTAAAGCACCGCATCGGGAGAGGGATATAGGGTTTGACGTCACATCGGTAGACCATCACCTTGACCTTCTCTGGTAAGGTCTCACCTTCGAAGGCCAAGATGAAGGCACCGGTAGCTACCTGATTGTCCCTCGGACCCCGATGAAAACGCCGGACGAAATGTACACCTCGGCGCTCTAAATTGGCGCGCAGCTCGTCATCAGACTGCAAAAGTAGGTCCCGATGGAAAATAATACCCTGGACCATATTTAAACTCTTATGTGGGGTGATGGTAACGTTAACATCCCCCAACTTGTCACAAGCAATTAACCTGCGTGACTGGGCAGAGGATGCCGTTTTTATCAAAACTGACCCAGAGCGCATTTTGGACAAGCCCTCCACCTCCCTAAACTTGTCCTCTAAATGCTCTACAAAGAACTGAGGCTTCACGGATAGAAACGAGGCACCATCAGCTCTGGTACAGACGAGATACCTGGGCGAATACACGTCACTGTCATTCATTGCCTTTCGTTCCTCCCATGGTGTGGCCAGGGATGGGAACGATTTGGGGTCATAAACGTTAGCTTTAAAATGAGCCCTCGAACGCTTAGAGACTGCTGGTGGCTGGCCGCCAGCGAGAGATGATGTACCACGCTTCATTGCGGGTCATCCGCCCTGATGCCACCTACTCCGACCAAGGGCCCTCCCCACGGGCGCCACCCAGTCGCAGCAATAGCCACCTGGCAGGATGGCCATTGCCGGGAGTCCTGATGCCCCAGGGAGATGGGCATCTACTCCTTGGCATACGTGGGGAGTTAACGGCGCAGGCATCAGTAGAGCGATCCCTGTGTTGTCAGGGGGCTACAACCAACAGGGTACATGGCGGCCCCACCACAACGGACTGGCTACCGTGCTGGATCTTAGGTGCAAAAATGTCCAAGGTCGTCGTCGCAGTTAAAAGCAACACTGCAGAGTGCAGCGTGGTAATCGCACCCAGGGACGTATCCTCGCCCAAGAGATGGAAAACGAGCGGGACACCATTGCAACGACGGAAAAGCCGGCTAAAGGTCTCAATGCACGACGGATACAGTGCACCATGTAAGGCGCCCTTCCCCAATTGGCTCGCTCTTCGGAATAATTTAGAAACATGGAGGTCAAACCCGAGAAGGGACCATCACATAAGGCCGAAACATTTGAGACTCCTTTTAGTCGCCTCTTACGACAGGCAGGAATACCGCGGGCCTATTCTAACCCCCGAACCCGCAGGGGGGGGGGGGGGGGAGACCAAGGGATGAATACACTAAGCAGTACGTACTGGGAGATGAAGAAGCTTGCACAGGATAGAGTAGCATGGAGAGCTGCATCAAACCAGTCTCAGGACTGAAGACCACAACAACAGGATGTGAAAACGAGTCCTTTCGTATCTTTTTGATATCTGCAGTTAAACTTTATTGTACTGTTGTTTTTACAATTACATTTATTTAGCATAGTAAAAATAATGATGGCATATTACCTAGAACTGACATTTTGAGCCGTGGCTGTGTACAAAATATAGGATGATTCCTTTAAAGAAGAAGACAGCAACCAGCCACCATTTATGATGCTATTCAGTCACGTAAATAGCGCCGTAACCGATTTCGAACCGACAAGTTCATCGTCAGATGGCCTTCACATCAAGATTCACATTCGTTGAAGATCAGTTTTTGTGTTGAAAGATTCTTCGGATGCTGATGCCCTACAGTAAAAGTCGGTTAGAAACGAGCTATTTAAGCGTAAGTAACCTTCATAACGACTGAACGCAATAAAAAAGGAAATTATGGTTAAATTGGTCGTTTATAACATCGATTTTTTACTGTAGGGCACCACTGTCCCAAGGTTCTTTCACCAAAAGAACAACAAAAGAACTTCAACAAATGTGCGTCTTTATGTGAAACCCGTCTGAAGATGAACTTGTTGGCTCGAAACCGGTTATGGTATTATTTATGTGAATAAATTGAATTTTCAAGAATGGCTGGTAGCTGTCTTCTTGTTTCAAAGCACCAACCTACAAAAGCAGAGAAGCTACATCCCCCTGACATACAGTTGTTCTCAGGTTACTAGATACGAGCGTGTGAGAATATTTTTTGCTTAACTGTACACTGTTCCCCTACTTTCCCTTACCTCTATGTATTGTCGAATTTGGGCGAACTACTACACTTGTCTTTGCAGAGAGTTACAAATTGTTTCAAGCACGTCCAGGTCTTCGCGTGAAATTTTTCAAGTCCATACAGTCCAACGCTCCAGTTCTGCAGCCATATAAACAGGCGTGCTGTATGTCTCGTTTTTAAGATGACCCTCTCAGAAGGAATCAGAGGATTGCTACAGGCGCTTGGAGGCGAAGGTACATACCCTGCTAGACCTCTCCATCTTGGACCATACTGGAAAGTTCGATGCGGCTTACATCAGCAGAAATTTTGCGTGTGTCCCAATCCACGACATCCTCCAGAAATCCTCGAAGATCACGCCGGAATTCGAAAGTCCGTCAAGTTTCCTGGGAGAATGCTTGGCTCTTTGAGATGATCATGTGCTACTCTTAACTGCCCATTCAATGAGGTACGTTGCTTATCTGGTGACGGTTTCCGTCAAATTTTAGCTCATGTAGATGGGGCGTCAACATATCATATGAGTTTATGAAAACATTTTTATGTTCCCACTGTTCCCAGAAAGTTTTTACTTTGGTTATCATATACTTCCACTCCTATGTTCCCACTGTTCCCAGAAAGTTTTTACTTTGGTTATCATATACTTCCACTCCTGTCAGGTTTCGCTATTAACTAGGATCCACGTTGTATCTTGGCGAAAGGAGTCTGTAAGACAATAGGTCTGCCTTTCCTGGTCTGCTGATGATATATGGAAATTTGGGTCTGGCCATGGGTCCCGCTACGATTGCCTTATGATACGGCGACCCCTCGCGATCAGCTGGAAATCCGGGTTTGAGTCACCGTCCGACCCAACTTTTCGTTATCGTTATTCCATAATACAGCTGATGGTTGACCGTAGTCGCAACCGTGAGGATTTCAATGAAAACCGAGAGGTAGAAGCCGTGAAATACAACGTATGAAATAGATTCTCAAGTGTATCTGACGGTGACGATCAGAATTTCCAACGGAAATACAGTTAAAGAAAATAATGTAGAGGGTGTGTTCCATCGCAGTGATGAAGACGGACAATTTTTAATTTGGGACCAAGGTCAGAAAATGAACAGAATCGAAAATTACGAAGCCAAATATGCTGTGGGATAAGTATGCCGCTTAATGCACACGATACATTTGTATTTTTTAAGAGCCATCAACACAGATTTACAGTGAACGTATGGGTGAGTGTAATCAACCGTTATTTACAGTTTGTATATGGTTGTGTTTCTGAGAAACATATTCCCCACGTTGTCCGAAGACATTACACCTGACCTTCACGCGCTGATATGGTCCTAATTTAATGGAGCCCCAGACCACCTATCTTACTTGTGATACCACCACCAGATGTTCGCTGAAAGATGGATAGGGAGGCCCTATTTAGTGACAATCTTGTTCACTTTATGTAACCTCATTGGACTTCTTCTTCTGGATATCATGCGAAAAATCCTGTGCACAAAATGTTGCCAGCGTCATTCTTCGAAGAATAGCGGGGCTGTAAGGGGTAACACAATTGTGTATGAGGGTGTCATGTTAAAAGATAAACAGACCAGACAAAAAAAATTGTCCCTCCCACGAGACATCGCACTGACACCGCTAGCACCGCTTCCAGCTTTTATCATGGCCTCAGTTTGGCGCCGACGGAAGCCGCAGCAATGGTCACCGCGATGACAGTCGGTGGTGCTTAAAGACGTTGTTGCGCTACGTGTGTGGGTGCTTCTGCTAACCAGCCCATGTGCTGAATCAAGGTACGTGACATAGCTGTACGATCTTGCATGACCGAGCGAATAATATCTGACCTATCATTTCGGGTGCTAGTCGCGCGGGGGCGTTGAGATTACGCAAGGTGCTGAGTATGTCCCTTCTGAACTCATCGATTTCATATTCGCATTTCATGCAAGCTCTACGAACTTGAGTAGCAATATCACGCCACGATAGAGAGTAGTCTAGGCAGGCCACAATCTGGCCGCTCTCGAATTCTGAAACGTGCTGGTAGTCTTTCTCCTTCTTGCATGAAGCATAACACGATCTGTTCACAAACCACTGACGTTCAAAGACGATTTCTGATCGAGAAATCTACTGTGTAATCTTCTCTTATATGCAGATAGACACTGGTGGGCAAAAATTAACGTCGAAAGTAACTTTAGCGCTGCCAACAAACTTAGCTCGATGAAACTTGGGCCGTACGTAGAAAGATCTGCTTCAGTATAGTACAAAATGTATCTGGAAAAAAATACGCAATTAAACAGACAGAAATGACACTTTTATTCAAAGGCAATAATTACACTGAAGTCACCGCGGCTTATGATGGTCTCCTGAACATTACAAAAAGGGGGGACAAGGCTCACTGTAGGTCACCACGAACAGCAATACATGTTCTACAACGTGCTCACATGCTGACCACAAAGCTTGTGCGGACTTCTTGTGGTACGATTTTCCACTCCTCCACCTGCGTGACTGACAAGTGCTGGATGGTCGTTGGTGCATAAGGACGTGCTGCAGTACGTCTCGTCAATGCGTCCCTCAAGTACTCTGTAGGATCTAAGTCGCTGGAACGGGCAGAGAAGTCCATTCGCCGAGTATCCTTTCGTTCCAAGACCTTCTCTAGCTCCTCAGTTCCATGCGGTCGCGCATTGCCATTGCAGAATGCATCCCTGAAAGGACGCATGTGGAGAAGGAGTACAGTGCCATAATATCGTCGAGCGATGAGTGATCCTTGTTCAAAGACCTGAAGGTCACAAATCCCGTGCCACGTTATGCCTCCCCATACACTAACACCTTGACAACCAAAAGGATCATGTTCGACAATTTTCTTGGGTGCATTACGTGTTCCCATCTGTTTCCATACAAGTTCACGTTCTACACACCAGTGCAGTACCTATTTTTGTGCGGTTACACTGAAATGCTTGTAAAGCCGGAAATGCATATCCTCCTATTTCCATCTATTGTACTATAATTTTTCCCCTTATTTTGTTACCTGAACATATGACATTTCTGTGTCTTAATATATTGTAATTGTTTTACTATTTGTATATAATTATGCATTTATGTCGATGTATAATTGGATTGTTTTGTAAATATTATTTGTATTTTTACGCTGGATCTTGCCTAGGGAAAACTATGCTATCGAATGAATGCATCGATAGGTCTTGTGGAGAACCAAAGTATTTAGGATCTTTAGTAGTGTTAACTCTGCCGCGTGGAGCGCGGGCAGAGCAGAGAGGGTCTGGCTGGAGTAGTGCAGTGGAGCAGGTGTGTTGTGTGACGCTCCCGCGAGTTGCCGCGCTTTCGGGGTTTGGCAGCATGTAATTGCGCTCGAATTGCTATGATAGTTTCTGACACGGTGTCGCGGGCGGGAAGCATTAGCTGGCGCACATCAAGAGCCCGTTTCGGCTGGAGACCGTGTCGAGAAGAAGGCACGCCAACATCCAGCTTCTGCAACAGCGACGGCCGACAATGAGTGACTGTCGCTACCTCCTCGATCGACGACTTCAAACCTTCAATCAACCAACAAGGAAGACTGGTAGCACGTAAAGTTTTAGAACCGTATGGCAGACTTCAGCTTTTCAAACTGTTAAATTTTTCTCACTAAATTACAGCAACGTAGCATGAACCTTTGTTGCTCATTGTCCCAATTTGCATTACCAAGCAGGGTCCCTTCCTTTTCCGGAATGAACCCGAGTGTCGTTGAAATTCAAACGCCAGCATTAAAGTAATATCATTCGATTTCACTGCTTTAATTTCAAAGTTCAGTTAAGGCATTCATAGCTGGCTACAATATTTAGATTACACAAGCACAAATTAAGAGTGCGAGTTTTGTTACCGTATTTTAGCTTACCTGTGACTGCAGCTCATCTTGGTACGTACTAAATTTTACTATTGTTAATTGTTCAGAATCATTTAATTCAAGTTCAAAGTTAAATCTGTTATTTCTAAATTGCGTAGATTCAAGTAGCTTTTGAAATGATTGTTGAGGTAGCCCAAGACTAACCTTATTTTACTGAATTTCGTAGTGCTTCAGAAACAAAGCTCACTATTAATTTCAGTCACTAAATTAACTTTCAATTTTCCGGTTTTATTAATTCTTTTGCTAAATTAAGTCAGAGTGTAGCGAAATTTATTACTTCTGACAAACATTCAGTTTTCACACTACACGTGTCAACCTTCAGTTGCCACGCTTCTAGTGCTAATTATATGTGCAATTACCTTTCTTTTTCAGTTACTATAGTAATTGTCCATAGGACTGGCGACCGTAATTTCCCCCAAATCTCAAATATCTAATTACCGCTAGTTAATTGTTAACGTAACGGCCGCACATTTTCTTTCTTTATTAACTTTACCCCTTTTCAAAATTAATTTCCACCAGTTTCATTTGCATTTTTCCTTTCATTTAGATGTAACCCTTTCCTCCCTCTTTACCTACAGATAGACTTCGGTGACGATTGCTTTTCCCAAATTTCCATTAGGTACACGCGGTTTAATTTTTCACTGTCATTAAGGTCGATAAGTGAGGGGGAGGTTACATGCTAATCAAGCCAATTCGACGTTTGTTTGCACGCCCTTTTCATGGTGTTGCAGTTTTTGTGGCAGCAGTGTATTTCGTCATTTACAAGTTATGCACTATGGGTTATTTGCGGGAGTTGCAGAAGCAAATGTATATATGCAGACTGAAGTGACGTACGAAAATTTTTCTCCAAGGCCGGTTGCCCTGCTCACTATGAAAACGCACTAATCACTACGCCACCTTGGTACAATAGCTTTGCACAATTGTACGAACTATGTTACATGCCTCCCTCCTCAGTTCAAAATCCTATTCACACCTCAGCGCACTCGGTATTTCCCCTAAACTGACACAGGATTTTAGAAGGAATACTATGTGGACTGCGGAGTTAATGGGAGTTTTAATTGCGGAGGGGGGCGTGATAGGATAGCCCATGTAGTTACTTAAAGCCCCAGTGCCAGGGTGGCATAGAGATTAGCGCTTCTGCCTAGTGATCAAGAAACCAAGGTTCGAATCCTGGCCTTGATACAAATTTTCATTTGTCACTTCAGTCTCTATATAAACGCTATTGGTTTTTGAGACTGCAGAAGGCCTCTAGAACCGTATAGTTTCATTGCAAAAAAAATGTGCCGAATTTTAATTGTTGTTGGCAGTGTGTGCTGAACTGTGCATCTTCTCTAGCACAAACTTTCTTTCAAATTGGAATGGCAGGGATAGGGCTGAGAACTTTGGAGGCACTCAGGTCATTAAGCTCAAAATCCGTAACACCTTCGTAAGCCATTTACAAGACATTCCAGGGCACGGGTCGGAGCGACGTATCTGTACTTTATCTCTCTATCGCGGCGTCTATCTGGAGGGTGAGGTGTAAAGTCATAAAGCGAGCCAGGAAGGCGTGCACTGGTGCTCAGCAGCCGTAAGGCCACTGCCGTCCCGCCAGCTTTATGGGGCCGTACACAACTTGGTCAGCGGGCCGCAAGAGCGCTATTGGCGTAGCGTCAGCACGCGACGTCGCCGCCCCCCCCCCCCCCCACCCGGGTTCGCCCAACCTCCTCCCGGGCGTCGCACCCGCCCTGAACTTGCCAGGCTCTCCGCTGGGCTCCAGCCATTGTGTCGTTTCCTAACACGCGTGCGTGTCGCGTGTTTTTTGCCAATAACGACCCGGCCACCAGGTTCAAGTTTCTGGTAGTTTCCCGAGGAATTAACAGCACCTGTGTGTGGAAACTTTACTACTGCCACAATTATGTAGCGATCTCGAAAGATCGATAGCTAACTGGAGCACTGTAGAAGAACTGTCGACAGACGGCAAGGTGAGCATTTATTTGGACTATCACGTTACCAACCACAATTACAAGAGAAAAGCCTTCCTGTAATGTAACCACATTCAAAAATTGTATACAGTTTCCTTCTTCAACGAGCGTTGCAGCGTAAGGTACATAAAAATACCGAGTACCCGCAATGACAATCTGGATTCCAGAACCAGTGATATGCCTCATCATCAGTCTCCGCAATATAATAACTGCAGTACCAGTTTCAGAGGAACTAAGTAACAAATACTTAAATCTAAACTTTCTCATTAAAGTACAAATATCCTCAACATTCATAGCTTCTCGGGGTATAGGCCACATCGCCATGTCTCAAAATGGTTCAAATGGCTCTGAGCACTATGGGACTTAACATCTGAGGTCATCAGTCCCCTACACTCAGAACTACTTAAACCTAATTAACCTAAGGACATCACACTCGTCCATGCCCGAGGCAGGACGCGAACCTGCAACCGTAGCAGCAGCGCGTTTCTGGACTGAAGCGCCTAGAACCGCTCGGCCAAAACGGCCGGCTACCATGCCTCCTTTAACTCTCTGTTTACTAGTGTTTCCGCACGGAGCCAGCTGCTTAGGTTGATTACCTAACTCACCAGTGGTTTGATAGCAGTACCATGTCGTTCAATGGTAGGCATTAAGAAGTAGCAGCCACCTCAGTGTTGGATAACATATCTGTCTCGGCTTTCATAGATTTCAGATATCGGCTAAAGCTCCTGCACCTTGTGGAGCCAGTTCTCTGTAAGTTTCCCTTGTTTATGATTTCACTGTTCTGAGAACTTCAGTTCTTGTTGATATTGTGTTGTTTTTGCTAACATTATGTCTCATGTTGTACAAGTCGTCACTAAGTGTCAGCGTTCATACTAAACAACACGTTCATGATTTGTTCCAGTCTGTGAAGAATGCCAAGTAAGAGTCATATCCTCTTCCCAGCACTGAATCATGGACTGCCCGTGCAGCTGGCCTAATCTGTATCCGCCACAGAATGAACTGCCGAGAGACAGTGACAATGAAAACGTAAAATGTAATTCCAGATAAAGTCGCTCTATCTTCGTGTGGCTGTAGTCAATACAGGCATGATCTTCCGTTAAATTAATGTAGAAGATAGAATGAATCTGCAGGTATTGCTGTCACTGCAAGCTTGAGGGGTATCAGTGTATTCGCCATCACCAATATCAAGTGAAGCACTACACGTCAGCTTTTGCAAACTATAATTTCTACGAACTAAATGGATAAATGAAATGAAGCTGCACATATGTCTGAAAGAAAATATTACGAAACACGCATTTTGTAGCACAATGAAACATCCACCATCATACCACCGCAAAAATTGAACAATCTCTGGTTTATTAGTGCTTCCACTGTCAAGCCATATAAAATACTGTAAAACATCCCTTTTATGAAGATACTTGCAAAGAAATTGTAACAATTGCACCAAATATTTTGTTGATGGTAAGCAAAGGGTTAAGACAATTTCGTTTGAACTTGGGTCCAAAGCCTCGATATCTTTTTCAAGAAAATGGGGTTGCAAAATTCTCAGTTTACTTGCTACTGTTCAGTTTCTACCGTTCAGTCATTATCAACCAACAGTCAGATAGTATATTGCAACAGGTGTAACACACAAATCAATCTCTTTTGGGGACAGAAATCTCTCGCGGGGATAGCTGTTTCTAACTCCAGTCTGTATATTACAATATATTGAGAGAATAAGCTGATGTTAATTTATCGAATAATGCGAATTTTAAGTTGTTCGATGCTAAATATGTTTAAGTTATATTGTACGTGATACACCCAAATATACACTCCTGGAAATGGAAAAAAGAACACATTGACACCGGTGTGTCAGACCCACCATACTTGCTCCGGACACTGCGAGAGGGCTGTACAAGCAATGATCACACGCACGGCACAGCGGACACACCAGGAACCGCGGTGTTGGCCGTCGAATGGCGCTAGCTGCGCAGCATTTGTGCACCGCCGCCGTCAGTGTCAGCCAGTTTGCCGTGGCATACGGAGCTCCATCGCAGTCTTTAACACTGGTAGCATGCCGCGACAGCGTGGACGTGAACCGTATGTGCAGTTGACGGACTTTGAGCGAGGGCGTATAGTGGGCATGCGGGAGGCCGGGTGGACGTACCGCCGAATTGCTCAACACGTGGGGCGTGAGGTCTCCACAGTACATCGATGTTGTCGCCAGTGGTCGGCGGAAGGTGCACGTGCCCGTCGACCTGGGACCGGACCGCAGCGACGCACGGATGCACGCCAAGACCGTAGGATCCTACGCAGTGCCGTAGGGGACCGCACCGCCACTTCCCAGCAAATTAGGGACACTGTTGCTCCAGGGGTATCGGCGAGGACCATTCGCAACCGTCTCCATGAAGCTGGGCTACGGTCCCGCACACCGTTAGGCTGTCTTCCGCTCACGCCCCAACATCGTGCAGCCCGCCTCCAGTGGTGTCGCGACAGGCGTGAATGGAGGGACGAATGGAGACGTGTCGTCTTCAGCGATGAGAGTCGCTTCTGCCTTGGTGCCAATGATGGTCGTATGCGTGTTTGGCACCGTGCAGGTGAGCGCCACAATCAGGACTGCATACGACCGAGGCACACAGGGCCAACACCCGGCATCATGGTGTGGGGAGCGATCTCCTACACTGGCCGTACACCACTGGTGATCGTCGAGGGGACACTGAATAGTGCACGGTACATCCAAACCGTCATCGAACCCATCGTTCTACCATTCCTAGACCGGCAAGGGAACTTGCTGTTCCAACAGGACAATGCACGTCCGCATGTATCCCGTGCCACCCAACGTGCTCTAGAAGGTGTAAGTCAACTACCCTGGCCAGCAAGATCTCCGGATCTGTCGCCCATTGAGCATGTTTGGGACTGGATGAAGCGTCGTCTCACGCGGTCTGCACGTCCAGCACGAACGCTGGTCCAACTGAGGCGCCAGGTGGAAATGGCATGGCAAGCCGTTCCACAGGACTACATCCAGCATCTCTACGATCGTCTCCATGGGAGAATAGCAGCCTGCATTGCTGCGAAAGTTGGATATACACAGTACTAGTGCCGACATTGTGCATTCTCTGTTGCCTGTGTCTATGTGCCTGTGGTTCTGTCAGTGTGATCATGTGATGTATCTGACCCCAGGAATGTGTCAATAAAGTTTCCCCTTCCTGGGACAATGAATTCACGGTGTTCTTATTTCAATTTCCAGGAGTGTATTATAAACATTCTGTTCCAATTTGATACAGGTTATGTTATTGTTTATACACAGTAAATGTTATAGTTTATAAATAAATATAAATAATTATAAGAGTACATCCTGTGTAAAAAAGAACTATCCTGTAGTTGCCTACTGCAACTCGCAGCAAAACTTTTCTACAACCATTTTCATCTCTGCTAAGTATATTCCATGATTCTCCAAGAAAACACGTAAGATATCAGCTCCTGTTGCCGTACACAACTATGCAGCTGATTCAGACAGAAGTAGCAACGTACGTATTACAAACAAAGTCTCTACTAAGGATTGTCAAAAATATGAAGCATAATCTGATTACAGAAACCTAACAAAGTACTTGTATGTTAATACAGCTATATTTAATGACATGGTTCGACATAAGAGTCGAAGATCAAAATGTTTTTGGGCGGTCGGTCCAATAAATGATTTTCCCTGCTTTTTCTGTCTTGTACTTATTGGCTATAACTGTCAAGCATATTTGGAAAAAAAAAAAAAACGTATACATATCGTGAACACTCTGGAATCTCGGAATGTAGACGTATGTAATTCATTGCGTTCAGTGGTCAATATAAAGTCGCATATGTATAAGCTTCTGTATTCCCTACATTTGATGACTAGAAATGTGTGTGGGAATATTCGTTATCAAGCAAATATTATCTTATGAGCTCTAGTTGTAGATGCAGTTGACTGACAGGTAAAAATCAGTGGTTCTAATATTTGTGGGTATTTAGGAAACGTTTATGAACCAGGAAACATTCCACATAACACTATTTGTAATAAAATAAGTTACAATATAAGAAGCAAAGGTGATCAGCGCAAATACCAGAGGATTACGTGAAATATAAACTATAGAATAAATTCTGACATCGTGGAAGAGTCAGAGTGTTTGATGTGGTTTCTAGACAGTAAAAAGTTTTGTACCTTATGCTGCAGTCATTTAGATGCTATTACTCGCAGGTGTAAGCTAAACTTAATATGTATTCAGGAAATAGCTGAAAGAAAGATACAATCTATCTGAATGCACTTGGCGTAAAACTAGAGTACCCATAAGATATAAAATCGCATCAGAAGTCTATATAAACAGAGCTACATACTTCGTAACAGAAAATTATGCTGATACAAACACTCAAAAGAGTTACTGGTAAAAAAAATTGTGATACAAATGTGTCAGCAGGCTAAATATTCGTGCACTCACTAATGAACACAGAATTTACTAATACTGAGCCTTACTTTACAGATATGGAAATGAATGCGGAACAGATTGATACGATCTTTACCGACCTATCGAGGGCCAACGCTGCTGAGAGTCTTTGGACCGGCTAACCATGGTCAGAGGAGGTGCGCGTGGTATGAAAATTCCTTCGTAAACTGTGCGCAAGCGCAGAGCCGCAGTGTGGGTTATAGCAAAACTCTGGAGAGAGAGAGAGCGTGACTGGTGTGAGCCGAGCGGCTTGCATGCCGGACACGTGAGCTTCCTGGGGCAGGGAAGCGAGAATTGGGGAAGTGCACTGGAGTACACAGCAATTGACGCCCGGGCGAAGGAAGGCGTTAGCCTGAGCAGATTGAGCAGAACGGCTTTCTGCTGATCCATAACGGGTGAGCATCAGCTAGATTTTCTCGTTCCTATGTAGATAGTGTTGTTACGGCCTATTTAGATGCACTGCCAAGATAGAATAATTCAAGTGCCGTCTTGAGGATTGTGTTTCGAAAACTTTGAACACAAGCTGCACCGTCGACCTTAGTGTGAGTGAAGTTTAAATTTGCCTAAGCAAAGTAGGAACTCAGCTCTTATTTGTAGTGAAACGGCTGTCAGTTATCTCGGTATTAAATTGTACAAAATTTTTTTCCAAACTGCCACCACTGAATTAATTTACAGTTCGTGCACCTATCACTGCGATGCGCTTAAACAAGTGTCTATTCTAAGGCGCCTTGGCACAGAGCGTCGCTCATCGGCGTATTCTCTTGTGGTTATGACTCTGTTTTCATCAGCCGTTGTCTAAGTGACGTGGTAACTGGAACTCTTATATCTCAGTGAAAGCGTTTAGGTCCAGCCATATCATGAAGGTTACGACGCCACATTTGGGCAGCGACCTGGGTGAAAATGTCAGTTGTTTTTTAATTAAGTCAGTTTGTCAGCTATTGAAATTAAAGTTTTGTAAAATATTTCAAACCAAGTCAATTGTTGCTTTCTTCTCTCTGTAGTTATCAATGGTGTGATCAAGTATTAATTAACTCTTTCAAAAGTTTACAATCATTAGTGTTAATTCTTTCAATTGTTTCGTTCTTTGGTCATAAAATACTTGTTTCTGATAAACATTTTGAACTTCATTTGTTCTACCTAAATTAAAAGTTTAGCTGGTATGACCTATTAAAAGATCTCTGAGGAATTTTACTTGTTTATTAAGTCAAGATTTATAACTGTATTTGATGCATTTGTTTTAAATATTTGATAAGATTAACTCTTGGTTTGTGTTGCTCAAGTATCAAAGTACGTAAATATTTTATTTGACATGATTGTGTTGTTTAGGTATCAATAACGCAAATATTTTCTGTAACATCTAATAAATGATATTAAGTGAAAATCTTAAAGAGAAGACCCAGTTGTTTGTTATACACTTACCCCTGGATCCAAGCCAACCTGCTCAACCGCACTTAGCGCATTCCATTTTGAAGGGAGACAGTCCTCGTATCAACCATGTTTACATACTCCATGTGGAAACTTGGTTGGCACGAGGACAGAATTCTCTTAAAAAGAATAATCATGCTTTGATGCACTTCATAGTGAGCTATCGTTTGTAAACGGCGTAATATGCCGGAATTACGATCGTGATGAATAAATTAATCAAATAACAGTCCAGGTAGTACGTGCTCTCCCTACTAAAACAGCATTACGTACAGAAAGAAAGGCACGACTAATTGGAACGCTATAAAATGATGTACAACTGGGAAACATCGTTAATACAGAAAATAATAATAAATGTTTTGTGTACATTGCCTGAGAAAAATAAAGTGAAGCACCCGAAAGATAAGGTGCGATCTTATTGGCCGATATGGAAATAATTATCCTTACACTGACCTGAAGAGTGCATTAGAGTTGTCAACAAACCTGCTATGGTTCATCAGATGCATGAACAGCGTCAGATAACGAGTGATCACGGAACTGCCACGCACTCGTGTGAGACAGCATGATCAGCACTTGGCAGAGACTGAAACAAGCCTAGGATCTTCTAAGGGCTGGCTTTTGTGGAATCACGCAATTTGTGGGGCATTAAGATGGAACAGCGCTGTGATGTTGGACTGTATGGGAACATGAAGGCAGGCACACTCGTCGTCAAGGTAACGGCGACCACCGGAAGGGAGGATCGCCCATTTGTGCACTAAGCACATCGTAACCTCTTCACTTTGCATCTGCCATCCGAGTATAAGAAGTGGCCTCGCTGCAACATTCTGTATCCTCCCGCACCATTGGTCGGTGACTAGCAGAAGCCGGGCTTGTAAATTATCGTCCAATGCATAGACTGCCGTTAGTCCCACTACACAAACGACCGCTTTTGGAGCAATACTGTGACCTAGAAGCATGGAGTGCTGATGAATGGTTTAGCGTTGTGTTCAGCGATGAATTGTGGATCTGCGCTTCACCAGATGACAATCGCTGGCGAGAATGGCGGCGACCTGGAAGAGGTCGCGTTCTTCCGGTGTTTCAGAGAGAGACACGTCTGGCGTCACGGTGAGAGGAACCATCGCGTACATACATACATACATACATACATACATACATACATTACTCCTTGTTCCATAGATCATGAATACGACATTTTGTAATGATGTGGAAAGTGTAACTTTAACACAAGTTTTCTCTACACAAAATAATCAGTTAATTTTTTTTCAGTTACTAATTCATATCGAAGAATTCATCCGTTGAGTAGAAGGTGTTGTCATTCAGAAATTCTTTTAATTTGCTTTTAAATGTTGGTTGGTTATCTATCAGACTTTTAATACTATTTGGCAAATGACCAAAGATTTTTGTGGCATCATAATTCACCCCTTTCTGTGTCAATGTGAGATTTAACCCAGAATAGTGAACGTCATCCTTTCCTCTAGTGTTGTAGCTATACACTTCACTGTTATTTTTGAATTGGGATGGATTATTAGTGACAAATTTCATAAGTTAATATCTGTATTGAAAAGGTACTGTGAATATCTCAAGTTCCTTAAATAAATGTCTGCAATGTAATCTTGGGTGGGCTCCAGCTATTATTCTGATTACACGCTTTTGTGCAATGAATATTTTCTCTCTTAATGACGAACTGTCCCTAAATATGATGCCATATGAAAGCAGTGAATGAAAATAGGCACAGTAGGCTAATTCACTGATATTTTTATCACCAAAATTTGGAATAACCCTAACAGCATAAGTAGCTGAACCTAACCGTTTCAGCAGATCATCGACGTGTTTCTTCCAATTCAATTTCTCATCAATGCACACACCCAGAAATTTTGAGTATTCTTCCTTAGCAAAAGACATCCGTTCATAGTCTATATTTATCAATGGAGTTATGCCATTTACAGTACAGAATTGTATAAACTGTGTTTACTCAAAATTTAGTGAGAGTCCATTGCAGGGAACCACATGATAATTTTCTGAGAGACGTTGTTATTTGCAACTTCCTCAGCTGATTCTTGCTTCTTGGGTGTGATTACTATACTTGGACCATCAGCAAAAAACTAACTCTGCATCTCCATGAATATAGAGTGGCAAGTCGTTAATATACAGGGTGGTCCATTGATAGTGACTGGGCCAAATATCTCAAGAAAAAACTACAATGAACGAAACTCATCTAGCTTGAAGGGGGAAACCAGATGGCGCTATGGTTAGGCCGATATATGGCGCTGCCATAGGTCAAACGGATAGCAACCACGTTTTTTTTTAAATAGGGACCCTCATTTTTTATTACACATTCGTGTAGTACGCAAAGAAATATGAATGTTTTAGTTGGACCACTTTTTCGCTTTGTGATATATGGCACTGTAATAGTCACAAACGTGTAAGTACGTCGTATCACGTAACATTCCGCCAGTGCGGACGGTATTTACGTCGTGATACATTACCCGTGTTAAAATGGACCGTTTACCAATTGCGGGAAAGGCCGATATCGTGTTGATGTATGGCTATTGTGATCAAAATACCCAAGGGGCGTGTGCTATGTATGCTGCTCGGTATCCTGGATGACATCATCCAAATTTCAGGACCGTTCGCCGGATAGTTACGTTATTTAAGGAAACAGCCCCATGTGAAACGTCAACTACGACCTGCAACAAATGATGATGCCTAAGTAGGTGTTTCAGCTGCTGTCGCGGCTAATCCGCACATCAGAAGCAGCCAAATTGCGCGAGAATCGGGAATCTCAAAAACGTCGGTGTTGAGAATGCTACATCAACATCGATTGCGCCCGTACCATATTCCTATGCATGGTTACGACTTTGAACGTCGTGTACAGTTCTGCCACTGGGCACAAGAAAAATTATGGGACGATGACAGATTTTTTGCGCGCTTTCTATTTAGCGACGTAGCGTCCTTCACCAACAGCGGTAACGTAAACCAGCATAATATGCACTATTTGGCAACGGAAAATCCACGATGCCTGCGACAAGTGGAACATCAGCGACCTTGGTGAGAAAATGTATGGTGCGGCATTATGGGCGGAAGGATAATTGGCCCCCATTTTATCGATGGCAATCTAAATGGTGCAATGTATGCTGATTTCCTACGTAATGTTCTACCGATGTTATTACAAGATGTTTCACTGCATGACTGAATGGCGATGTACTTCCAACATGATGGATGTCCGGCACATAGGTAGCATGCGGTTGAAGCAGTATTGAATAGCATATTTCATGACTGGTTGTCGGAGCACCATACCATTGCCCGCACGTTCGCCGGATCTAACGTCCCCGGATTTCTTTCTGTGAGGAATGTTGAAGGATAGTTACTACCGTGATCCACCGAAAACGCCTGACAACATGCGTCAGCGCATTGTCATTGCATGTGTGAACATTACGGAAGGCGAACTACTCGCTGTTGAGAAGAATGTCGTTACACGAATTGCCAAATGCATTGAGGTTGACAGGACATCATTTTGAGCATTTATTGCATTAATGTGGTATTTACAGGTAATCACGCTGTAACGGCATGCGTTCTCAGAAATGATAAGCTCACAAAGGTACATGTATCACATTGGAACAACCGAAATAAAATGTTCAAACGTATCTACGTTCTGTATTTTAATTTAAAAAACCTACCTGTTACCAACTGTTCGTCTAAAATTGTGAGCCAAATGTTTGTGACTGTTACAGCGCCATCTTTCACAAAGTGAAAAAAGTGGTCCAACTAAAATATTCATATTTCTTTACGTACTACACGAATATGTAATAAAAAAGGGGGTTCCTATTTTTAAAACGCAGTTGATATCCGGTTGACCTATGGCAGCGCCATCTAGCGGGCCAGCTACAGCGCCATCTGGTTTCACCCTTCAAGCTAGACAAGTTTCATTCTTTGTAGTTTTTTCGTTTGACGCTTATTTCGTGAGATACTTGGCCCGGTCACAATCAATTGAGCACCCTGTATATTAAGAACAATAAGGTACCCAAGACCTCAGCTCACGATTAATAGTGACTGAGGTAGCAATGACGACACAATGGTACGTAACAGACATCCTGCGTCCTTAAGTGCTACTTCATGCTACTTCACTTGCGACAGATACTTAATGTCTGTTTTCAACAGGACAATGCTCATCCATATAAGGCATGTGTCTCTATGATCTGCCTGCACGATATTGTAGTAGTCCCGTCGCCAGCTAGATCCCCACATCTTCGTCTCGGCGCCGGTGCCAGTATCCAGGATATCAAGGCTCAATTACAGCAGTTGTGGGGCAGCTTGCCTGAGGAGAGGGTGCATAAAACCAGGTCAGATGGGCTGCAACGTCATACCGGCAAGTGGATTCATACTGCCAAGTGCTTTAATCAAACCGTGAAGTTTCTCTTCGGTTCCTTCCCCTCTTTAGTGAGCTTGGCTTTTTCTCGTCAGGTAGAGTATTTTCAGGCACGTTTACAGAGGAGAGCTGATAGTGCACACGGCCTCCACTCCAGACCTCGGACCAACATGTGTGAATCTGACAGCTTGGAGGACAGTCGCCGGCTCTGACACTGCGACATGGTATATAGTGGTACAGCGACGTCACGAATTTACTGCTACTGCGGAGGGCAGCTGCTCCCTCAGCTGAACATAGGGCGGATGAGAACAGTTCCGGCAGATTGCTCTGCGTCGTCTCTAATCCTCACACCTAGACAGTCAGGTACCTTCCGAGATGTTCCAGATGGAGACAACTTTGTCGAGAGCGTTGCGGAGCCTAGTGGGCATTCAGAGGTCATGTCCGTCAATAGAGTAACTTGTGAACTTGCATTCTGTTGGAGAAGCCGTAGCCCGTCCCGTGAGATGAGCCGCTCAGAAAATGCAGCTACATGCATCTTCTCATTCTGGCGCCACTAACCTTAAAAGTAATGGGAGTAATGTTTATAAAATCAAGAAATGTGCTGATGATGAACTTACAGCAGCCTTTCGGTCTTCTGCGTCTGCAACATTAATATCGATAACAGCGTATCTTGCGAATGGAAGGCTGAAACTCCATTGAACTATATAGAGGAGGAAATTTAAGAACAGAAAGTATCTGATATATTTAAAAACGGAATATTTTAAATGCGTAAACTTCCGCGGCCGGGTCAGTCGACATAAAAGTTTTCTGCTGATCGTGACGCATCACAATGTAAAAACCTGTACTGGAGAAACCACCGTTTCGGTCACGACTACAGTGGTCTTCTTTTGAGTCTACTGATGCGCTTCAGCTGTGTCGAATCGCTTATACTTTATTGCCACTCACTGACCGTGACGTCATTTTAAAAGTGTCATGGTTAGGGGGGACTGGTCACGTGAGGCGGACGGACGACAGTACTCAAATCCTTGCACATTGTTAGTTGAAAAGTTAGCATTAAGTTGCTTAGTAATGCATTGCCCCGATTTGTTCCGAGTTTTTGGCATCAGAGAGAAAGAAAATGGACATGTATAGAATTGTTGGAAAATATTTCTGCTGAATTTGGTCAGACTGGAAGGTACTGAAGATCTTGATTCCAGAATATTGATTTCTGATGAATTTATCACTGTTTAATCATCTGCTGGTAATGACGATAGTGATCATGGATTATCTGACGAAACAGAAGCTCAGACTGACGACATAAGACACTTATACAAGCAATAAGGCAACGGGACAAAATAATCGTTTATTTGTAACGCCAGGCAGAAACAACTACGCCTGAAGTAAGATGTGACAATTCCTACATGGTCTTGCTGAACGTAAATTACGTGCGACTGTGGCATGCTTCAGTAGCTAGTCACAATATATGTTAAAGTAATGCATAATTTACGTAATGTTGTGAAAATAAATGAAAAGAGTTCGTTTATGGCATCCAAACAGTGTCATTTCACTTTTTATGTGAGTTTCTGGATTATCCGGATTTTCGAAATGTGCGTCAACTACGTTTCGCTCTAGATCGGATAAACAAGGTAAGCTGTTGTTACATGAAATATTACTTTAACACGTGATATGACTTGTCTACAGTTCCGCCACAGAGTTCATAAAAACTCCTTTGATGAGCTACATTCTGGTGTTCAGTTCTGAGACTGGTTTGATGCAGCACTCCATGCTTGTCTATCCTGTTCAAGCCTCTCCGTCTCTGCATATTGCTTCCTCTATTCAAGCCTTTGTCTCCCCCTCCAAATTTTTACTCCTCACACTTCATTCCAAACACGAAGTGACTATTCCTTGATACCTCAATACGTATCTTATCAAGTAACCTCTCTTTCACTCAGCCTGGCATACATTTGTTCACCAGTTTGGTTCAGTGTCTCCTCATTAGTTATTCGATTAATCCGTGTAATCGTTAACGATCTTCTGTATCACTTCATTAAAAAAAAAATATTCTCTTCACATATGAACGGTTTATCGATCAAGATTCACTTCAGTACCAAACTTTGCTCCAAACAATAGCTTCATCAAAGACTTCTTAACGCTTAAATTCATATACAAAACAAATTGTGTTTTTGAGAAATGTTTTTGATCCTATACCGTATCATAGTTGTGCTATTATAAATTATTCGTGTGTCGTTGCCTGATATAGTCCCCTTAGCGACGTCTAATTTAATTAGAGTACATTTACTATTCTGATTTTATTTTTGTTGTTGCTCATATTCTGTCTCATTTTCAAGACATCGGCCGGCCGGAGTGGCCGAGCGGTTAAAGGCGCTACAGTCTGGAACCGCACGACCGCTACGGTCGCAGGTTCGAATCCTGCCTCGGGCATGGATGTGTGTGATGTCCTTAGGTTAGTTCGGTTTAAGTAGTTCTAAGTTCTAGGGGACTTATGACCACAGCAGTTGAGTCCCATAGTGCTCAGAGCCATTTGAACCATTTTTCAAGACATCATTCGGTTCAACCGCTCAGACTGCGAAAATGTCGGACAGAACTTGTACCTAAACCAATCTCTTAATTTGTTCTCTTGTTCGTGCCGGGAGATATGAGAAATATAGTTCTGTCAGCAAGGGTTCAGAGAATTTTTATCGTTTTCAATTTCTCATTTGAAGCTATTGAGTCAGCGCTTCCGCGGAAACGTTCTTGTAATACAGGAGCGCAAGTAAGGAGTGGATGGGAAGGGAAGGAATCAAAGCGACTCAGAGTTTCAAAGATGTTTTCGGTATCAACAAAAATTGTGTTTCATGACCATTGTTTAGTTAAGATCCTCATATACATGCATCAGATTTTAGCATTACTTTATATTATGTGCATTGGTGGGATTTCGTTCTGTTACATACTTGGCCTATTCGTAAGGTAAGGAGCGATCGGTCGCGAGATGGATTCACAGTGAAAATCCGATGCAGCTTTGAACATATGTGTTGGTCAGGGTCTCTAATATGCCCGTAGATAGCGTCAAGTTGATCTTTTGTCTCCCGTCAAGTATGGGTGCCTGCCGAAAGATATCGCCTTATTACATGTACCCCACGTAACGTAACTCTCATACATTTCCTTCTTCATGACAGTTATCGGCTCCACACTGCAGGGGAATTGAGAACGCCCGCGCAGTTTTTTCGATGGGAAGTGTTTGATCACAAACCTCACAGATAGGACTGGGCTATGAAGACAACATTTTGCCACAGAACACGAGCTGCAGTCCAGCGTAGATAATTAGTGGAAAGCACAGGAAACTGCCTTCCATGATGAGGTTATTGTAAACTGATACAACGTTAGGACAGATGAATCACTTGGAGCGGCGACTTTGTAGAAAAGTAGCTGGATGGAGTAGTTAAATATAGCAAGTAAAATAGTTTTGATATCCGCTATGGTTTACATTTCGCGATCGATCGTTCCTTACTTTCGGAATAGCTCTCATAACTCAGAAGAATTAGTCGAATTACAGTAGGCCCGTTATACCTTTCCAGTGTGAAATGACAGCGATATTGCTAAAAATCGGTAAGTCGTAAAGAGAGAGATTAAATGGAGTGTAGACAACAACTGTTGTATGACAAACATCTCCATCTATCCTGAAACGATAGAAAATCATTCCAATAAACTGCTGTGTTACAGTAGAGAGACCAAATGTGCTTTACTGAAAGTGCAAATAGATATAGAGAAACAGATGGTTTCATTTTCGGTATACAGTTATTTATTGTCATTGAAGAAGTAAAGATAACTTGCAACGGTAGAAAAACAAGAGATGAGCCAAACGAATCAATGTCTTTGGCTTTCTCTCTTGTGCCACAGTAAAAGTGGAAGCATTATCAGTCTCTGTGATAAAGTTCAGTAACATCTAAGTAGCTAAAATATTTATCTCGGAGACTTGCTGTATAGAATGAACAGTTAAATGAGTACAGAATATGGGGTGAGATAAAACCGAAGAGAGATGGAAGTAATGAGGAGAAGCAAAAATGCTATTTGCAATAAACTTGACATTAAAGGTGGTGCCCAGACCAGTATAGACATAGAGAGCATTCCTTGTTAAAAAGAAGTCTACTTGTACGAACCATATGCATTAATCTGCGGAAAAAATTTGTGAGAACGTGCGTTTGAAGCACAGCATAGTATGGAAGTGAATCATAGATTATAGGAAAACCGGAAAAGATGAGAATCCAAATGATTGAGATGCGCTGCTGTATAAGGATGTTGTAAATAAGTGGACTGGTAAAGACCGAAGACGTTTACAAAATCGTCGAAGAAAGTAGCAAATGAAATCACTCATGAGAAGAACGGACAAGATGGGATCCGGAAGCTGTGACGGGCGGTTCTAGGCGCTTCAGTCCGGAACCGCGCTGCTGCTACGGTCGCAGGTTCGAATCCTGCCTCGGGCATGGATGTGTGTCGTGTCCTTAGGTTAGGTTTAAGTAGTTCTAAGTCTAGGGGACTTATGACCTCAGATGTTAAGTCCCATAGTGCTTAGAGCCATTTGAACCAATTTTTGGACAAGGTGGTAGGAAATCTCTTCCAACATGATAGGATAACCAGATTGTACTAGAAGAATCTGCAGAGCGTAAAAAACTGCGAGGAAAACAGAGACAGAGACGTCAAACAAATGATGCAGGGCGCAGTGCGCAAGTGCTACCGTAAAACTGGATGAATAGAACAGTGGGGTGAATAGAAATGAAAGTTTCAAATATGTTTTTTTCCTATCTTGACGAACATAATTTAAGGATTTGTTCGACTAAGTTTGTACTGAATCAATCTAATTGTGAGATTATGAATTTCAAAATTGGAGATGCTGTCAGTTGATGTTTTGTTCACTTTATGACTAACATCGACTGCAGTGTTAAATTTGCTTACTTCGAACTTTATCTGCGAGCACCAGGCTAAATTGTCTTCTTTTAATTTAAGTACGTGGAAAATAAATTTGGCCGCGCGGGATTAGCCGAGCGGTCTCAGGCGCTGCAGTCATGGACTGTGCGGCAGGTCCCGGCGGAGGTTCGAGTCTTCCCTCGGGCATGGGTGTGTGTTTGTCCTTAGGATAATTTAGGTTAAGCAGTGTGTAAGCTTAGGGACTGATGACCTTAGCAGTTAAGTCCCATAAGATTTCACACACATTTTTAAAATAAATTTGCAGTCCCATTTCATTAACCAAAAGTTCAGTTTTAGAGAGTACGTGAATCTGACTTGCATTTCGGCTGATTGAAAACATTAGGTTTTGTTTCCGGAATTTGTGGGGTGAAAAGAAAAAGCAATCGTCAGTATTTCTTCGGAAGAAGACTAAGAGTAAGACTGAAATGAAGACTCACCTGGCACTGTTCTCTTCCCAGAATTTTAGGCTGTGACTGAAGTTTACGGCAAAAGTGAGCAGTAATACATGTAATACGTTTTGTTTATAAAGCACGGTTTTCTTCCTTTTTTCCCTTTTCTCAATCAAGGCAGATAAACACGCTCATTTTAACAATCAGGAATCGTCTTCTGAGTTAAGCAGATGCTGTTGGAAAGGTCTCCGATACTTCTGGGCGATACCTACGTTTTGTAGATTTAAGGACTTTTGCTCTTTAAAGATGAGATCAGAGATTAAATTATTAACAAATGAAACAAATTCGTCAATTTAAAGTTACAATAATGTATTTAGAGATATAAAACTGTTTATTTGGGAAAAGAATAAGAAATTAATTTTTTCAATATTCTTGGTTTTGCTCTGAATAGCACTTTTTCTGAACCAGATTTTGATTTTTCCCTATTCACACAAAGAACGAAAAAATAGAAACAATAAAAAAATGGATCACTGCTGTTTCTGTTCACTCCTCTCTGGAAGATGACTAGAAAAACCAAATTTTTATTTCTATTATGTTATAAAAACATGAACTACGTCCTAAAACTAATTGTAAGTTTTAAGTTATGAAGATAATGCTTAATCAAATTTAATTTTAATTTTCGTTTTTCTTAATTATCATTTTTCTTTTAAATATGTTAACTGTTTCTATTTACCTCTTTTAACAATGACATAAAAGAATACCTCGTGGCGTGCCGCATCAATCCAGTCAGAAGACTGCTGAAAAACAAAAGCAGAAACTCCTACTACTTGGTATATGAGTTTTCGCAAGTGTGCTCATTGGTTACGAGCAGGTCATCAGGCGCTCGGCGCCGGCCGCCCTCTGTCGTTTTCTCCGGCTATCCCGTAGCGGTGTTCGGGCTCGGTGCGGCCAGCACTGATGCGTCGTCATGAGTGTCCACAGGCTCGTGAGCAACGCTCTTCGCCTCTCACCTTCAGTTTCTTTCGGGAGTGTCCCATGAACAGCTTGTGGTCATATTGCTCGCAAGTGTGTACGCACTTGTCAGGACTGCAGACCGACAAGGTGTTGCACGTCTTTTCTGAGGTGATAGAGACACGTTATCGGAGGAGAAATCATTGCATGGGGAGAATAATACTACGTGTTTCATCTTTGGCGTGTGAGACCGCTATAGTCGTCGAGACAAACTCCAGCAACAGTGGGAAGACGTTCCAGGAACTGGAATGCCTTGTTATCAGCCCTAGAGAGAACGGTTATTTTACGCAGTCCTAGCACAGTATATTTCTCTAGTAGGCGTACACTGCACCGACTGTTCAGAAGGTTCAGGGGAGGTTTTTTAGTCAGTATTTTATCACTTTCCATTACGAGGTGATTCTGGCAGTATTCAAAATGAATTCGGACGTTTTATTCCCTACCATTCAATAGGTGGCCATTGATTTGCGACACTTTTCTTCCTTTCCGCCTTTCTGTTCGGTATGTATTCCCTCTGAAGCAAAAACTAACGCTATAGTTTGTTTTTGCGGGAAAAAGAAGGCAGTAAGGTCGGTCCACCTGCTCGAACTTCCTGCTCTTCCAGTACAACCAGAGCAGATCAGGGATCTTGAGCGAGGTGGTGCGAAATCTAAGTCTCGTGAAAATTCGCCCCCTGTGTAACACCATAGCGCTAATGCTCTACTGATTTATTTTGCCTTTTGTTTTATTTAATGTTACATCGTTGAGCTCCTATAAATGTGTTTGATTGAATCGATAACACAAAATTGTATACTCCTTTCTTTGTAAAACCTTTGATGTCTTTTAGAGTGTTGGAAATGTAATCTCTGTAATATGTACAATATGAGCAAATTATACGTTTTGTCTTTGTCATATAATCTCTTTGGTTATCTTTAAAATTAAATAATTTTATTTCAATAATTTTGTGTAGATCTACCAATATATGCAAATGTTCTGTTTTATTTAATGTGTTTGTTTGCTGTTATGTAAACTGCTGACCTTCACTTAGGGTTCTTAGTTATTTCGTATGTAAAAGGTGGTGTGGTTCCCCTCGGGAACGGAACTGAGTAGCGCGCGCAAATTGTGGTTGGAATAGGTAGAAGAAGTGGATTAAGAGTCAGTCGGGAACGAGCTACCAAACTATCAACTGCTCATGTAAAAGTTGTGTATTGTGCTGGTTCCGAGAGTGGCTTTTCCTGACGCTTTCCAATGCCTCGGATGGATGCATAAAGAGCTGGAACTATTCTGAAATTGGTATCTATCATCGCCACCAAGAAATGACAGAGTCCAGCAATTCTACCTGCAAATTCACCTACCAACATGCAATCGCCACCGCATTGCGCAGTTACTGTAATGGAACACTATAGTAATGTACAGTGAAGTATCAGTTCATAGAATGTTATAGTGTACCCAAATATAAGGTAAAATTTGACTGAACTCTTGTACCTACCGTGATTTATCCTCAGTCACATATCCACTTAGGGTCCTTCGCACGCTAATGTGTCTACCATGTGTCCTTTATTGAAGGCATGTTAAAATTAATATGGCGTTAGAGTGTGCTAAAATTAATATTGATTGTTGAAAGGATCTTACAAATATCTCAGATTTGTGTTTTATTGCAGTAAAAGTTCAGAACTGCAACAGTTGAGAGTTATACGTTCATGCTTGCTAAGTACTTGTTTCTCTAGTGTATTGAAAGTATGTTTAGTTTGCTCTGCTACAGTGGTCAAGATTAAGGGCTCCCCTCCATTGAAAGTAGTTCAAATGCACAAAGTTACTTAAATATAGAAAGTTTCAATTACTCTTGCTATTCAAGTGAAATATATCAGACGTTTTTTCTGTGGAAGAATCGGTTGACCTATGACCTTGCGATCAGATGTTTTCGGTTCCCATTGGAGAGGTACGTCCTTTCCTCTACTAATCACACGGTTTTGCGGTGCGGTCGCAAAACAGACACTAAACTTATTACATTGAGCAGAGACGTCAATGAACGAACGGACAGTGATTCACACTGAATATACGTATGACGTCTAACATTTGTATTCCTGTAATGGTTTCAAACTACGGAAATGAACATTTGTTACTCCTATGCACATTGGTGGACTGAATGAATACACTTACGTTTAAGGCTATGGTTTGAAAACGGACGTGATTATGCCAAACTAGCCGCCAGAGACAGATGACTGTTAACGCAACTGTTACGCATGTTGCTAAAAATAAAAATATTTCATACCCAAGTTCCTAGTCCTACCCTCCATTCTACATCTATATCTACATTTATACTCCACAAGCCACCCAACGGTGTGTGGCGGAGGGCACTTTACATGCCACTGTCATTACCTCCCTTATCTGTTCCAGTCGCGTATGGTTCGCGGGAAAAACACTGCCGGAAAGCCTCCATGCGCGCTCGAATCTCTCTACTTTTACATTCGTGATGTCCTCGGGAGGTATAAGTAGGAGGAAGCAATATATTCGATACCTCATCCAGAAAGGCAACCTCTTGAAACCTGGACAGCAAGCTACACCGCGATGCAGAACGCCTCTCTTGCAGAGTCTGCCACTTGAGTTTGCTAAACATCTCCGTAACGCTATCACGCTTACCAAATAACCCTGTGACATAACGCGCCGCTCTTCTTTGGTACTTCTCTATCTCCTCCGTCAACCCGATCTGGTACGGATCCCACACTGATGAGGAATACTCAAGTATAGGTCGAACGAGTGTTTTGTAAGCCACTTCCTTTGTTGATGGACTACATTTTCTAAGGACTCAACCTGGTACCCGCCTTACCAACAATTAATTTTATATGATCATTCCACTTCAAATCGTTCCGTACGCATACTCCCAGATATTTTACAGAAGTAACTGCTACCAGTGTTTGTTCTGATATCATATAATCATACAATAAACGATCCTTCTTTGTATGTATTCGCAATACACTACATTTGTGAAAAGCAATGTTCCCATAACACTCCCCTGTGGCACGCCAGAGGTTACTTTAACGTCTGTAGACGTCTCTCCATTGATAACAGCATGCTGTGTTCTGTTTGCTAAAAACTCTTCAATCCAGCAACACAGCTGGTCTGATATTGCGTAGGCTCTTACTCTGTATATCAGGCGACAGTGCGGAACTGTGTCGAATGCCTTCCGGAAGTCGAGGAAAATAGCGTCTACCTGGGAGCCTGTATCTAATATTTTCTGGGTCTCACGAACAAATAAAGCGAGTTGGGTCTCACACGATCGCTGTTTCCGGAATCCATGTTGATTCCTACAGAGTAGATTCTGGGTTTCCAGAAACGATATGATACGCGAGCAAAAAACATGTTCTAAAATTCTACAACAGATCGACGTCAGATATATAGGTCTATAGCTTTGCGTATCTGCTCGACGACCCTTCTTGAAGACTGGGACTACCTGTGCTCTTTTCCAATCATTTGGAACCTTCCGTTCCTCTAGCGACTTGCGGTACACGGCTGTTAGAAGGGGGGCAAGTTCTTTCGCGTACTCTGTGTAGAATCGAATTGGTATCCCGTCAGGTTAGGTGGACTTTAGACTGTTGAGTGATTCCAGTTGCTTTTCTAACTCTTGGACGCTTATTTCGATGTCAGCCATTTTTTCGTTTGCGCGGGGATTTAGAGAAGGAACTGCAGTGCGTCTTCCTCTGTGAAACAGCTCTGGAAAAAGGTGTTTAGTATTTCAGCTTTACTCGTGTCATCCTCTGTTTCAATGCCATCTCAGAGTGTCTGGATATGCTGTTTCGAGCCACTTACTGATTTAACGTTAGACCAGAACTTCCTAGGATTTTCTGTCAAGTCGGTACATAGAATTTTACTTTCGAATTCAGTGAACGCCTCACGCATAGCCCTCCTTGCACTAACTTTGACATCGTTTAGCTTCTGTTTGTCTGAGAGGTTTTGACACCGTTTAAAATTGCAGTGAAGCTCTCTTTGCTTTCACAGTACTTTCCTAACTCTTTTGTTGAACCACGGTGGGTTTTTCCCGTCCCTCACAGTTTTACTCGGCACGTACCTGTCTAAAACGCATTTTACGATTGCCTTGAACTTTTTCCATAAACACTCAACATTGCCAGTGTCGGAACAGAAATTTTCGTTTTGATCTGTTAGGTAGTCTGAAATCTGCCTTCTATTACTCTTGCTAAACAGATAAACCTTCCTCCCTTTTTTATATTCCTATTTACTTCCAAATTCAGGGATGTTGCAACGGTCTTGTGATCACTGATTCCCTGTTCTGTGCTTACAGAGCCGAAAAGTTCCGGGCTGTTTGTTATCAGTAGGTCCAAGATGTTATCTCCACAAGTAATTTCTCTGCTTAATTGCTCGAGGTAATTTTCTGATAGTGCACTCAGTATAATGTCACTCTATGCTCTGTCCCTACAACCCGTCCTAAACATCTGAGTGACCCAGTCTATATCTGGTAAATTGAAATCTCCACCTGAGAAAATTTATGTGAAATGTATTCCAGATTTTCTCTCAGTTGTTCTGCCACTAATTCTGCTGAGTAGGGAGGTCGCTAAAAGGAGTCAACTATTAACCTAGCTCGGTTGTTGAGGGTAACCTCCACCCATAATAATTCACAGGAACTATCCACTTCTACTTCACCACAGGATAAACTACTACTAACAGCGACAAACACGCCACCACCGGTTGCATGCAATCCATCCTGACCGGCCGAAGTGGCCGAAAGGTTCTAGGCGCTACAGTCTGGAACCACGCGACCGTTACGGTCGCAGGTTTGAATCCTGCCTCGGGCATGGATGTGTGTGATGTCCTTAGGTTAGTTAGGCTTAAGTAGTTCTAAGTTCTAGGGGACTGATGACCTCAGAAGTTAAGTCCAATGGTGCTCAGAGCCATTTGAACCATTTTGAACCAATCTATCACTTCTAAACACCGTCTGTGCCTTTGTAAAAATTTCGGCAGAATTTATCTCTGGCTTCAGCCAGCTTTTCGTACCTATAACGGTTTCAGCTTCGGTGCTTTCTATCAGCGCTTGAAGTTCCGGTAATTTACCAATGCAGCTTCGACAGTTTACAATTATGTTAGAACTTGATAAATATGTGTTTTATAAGCAGACTAGGCCTTTTTTGAAGCACATTCCGCGTACCTCCACTTCTAGTGGTCTTAGTGTGACATTTTTGTTGCAATCTAGCAGGATTTTATTAATTGTTCCGATTTTTATTTTCAGTTTCAATTTAATATTGTGCGTGACTGAACAAATCATTTTTGTGAATATTTTCCGGCTTCAATTCAGAATTCATTCTATACTCTGAATTTAATCTCATGTTTATATTGATTCAGATCACTGAATCAAAGAGTTTGGCATCCAGGTGCATACAAAATTGTTGAGGCTTTCGTGGCCACTTGTTGACAAACTGCCTATTGGCTTCTGTCTCGGGTTCTTCGGCCGACGTTCATCTAATGATTTTTCTGACGTTTCGCCAGCACGAGTGGCGGAGAAGCCCTCGGACGTTGGCGCGCCAGGTACATATAGCCTGCGCCCGCGTGCTCGGCTCCAGTTCACCACTGGCAATGGAGGGTGAAGCTTTGACAATGCCAGCCACTCGTGCTGGCGAAACGTCAGAAAAATCATTAGATGAACGTCGGCCGAAGAACCCGAGACAGAAGCCAATAGGCAGTTTGTCATCCATGTGCATATTAATACCATCAAAAAAATGTGCTTTTCGTATACTAATCAAATACTTTAATGCTTACCGTTTGGATATCAAAGTAATCTGCCTCATAAAAACTAAATGGATAACTGTTAATCTTTCGAGATACAATAAGTTTTGTGCACTCCATGTCAAATTTATTTCTTGGGGATCCACACGTTTTCAAACACACCGAGTCAGTTATACCAAAACTGGAAAGTTTTGTATCTTACCATTCCCCTCCTCCCCTTCCTGGATAAATTTCTGCGGACGCCAATTGTCATAAGCATTTCAAAGAAGGCCATCAGGACGTAAAAGATGATGAGCATCCTGGACGACCACTACCAGTATGTTAACAATGTACAATTTAAATTTATCAACAATTTCGATTTCTTGTTCTGTAACCGAGCGAGATGGCGCAGTGGTTAGCACACTAGACTCACGTTCGGGAGGATGACGGTTCAAACCTGCATCCGGCCATCCACATTTAGGCATTCTGTGATTTTAGTATAATTTTGTTTGCAAGTAGTGGATCGGTTAGCATAATCTCTGTTTTCTCAAATGATATTCTGAGGCCAATTTTCTGTGCTTTTTGTTGTAGTGATTTATCTTTTCGCCTGCTTCTTTGAACATTGTTGGCTAGGAGAGCAAGATCATCAGCGTATACCATCAGCGTGTCCCAAGAAGTTCCAACTTTTATAATTTTTAACACTTCCAGTTCTTATGTTCTGACGGTTATCCTTGTACCATTCTCTCATTATGTTTACCTGTTCACAGGTGAACAGTAATGGTGATAGACAGTTACCTTGCCTTAGGCCTGTTTTTATAAGGAATGATTCAGAAACTTCTCCTGTAAACTTTAGTTTCGATTTGACCTTGGTGAGAGTAAGTCCTATTAATTTAATTAGTTTTGGATGAAGTCCCATATTTCTTAAAATTTTTGGTACTGATGGTCAATGGAGACACATCTACAAATGATACTGCCAGACGTTTCTTTCGTTTCCTGTAGTACGCCATTTTCAGTGACTCGACAAATGGACCAATGATCTGCTCTGCTCAGCTTCTTCATGGTCTGAAACATCCCTGGCATTCCCTTAAGTCATATTCTATTTGTTCCATGATACTTTCACGTAGGATCTTGAATCAAATCTTGTATGTGCTATCTAGGAGAGAGATTCCTTTGTAGTTGTCCGGTTTGCTCTCATCCCCTTTCTTGTGTAATAGGTGGATGATGACCACTGTCCAATGTTTTGTTCTTTGTCCAAATTTTTCTTAGAGTCTTGTGAAATGGGGTCACTTGAATATCTCCATATTTCAACAAAAACCTAATCTTCTCCACATGCCTTAAAATGTTTTGGCCTTTGAAGACTATTTCTACTTCTTGGAAAGTTGGAGGTCTAATTTGCTAGGTTCAGGTTTAATTGCGATATTTACGTCGATTTTTAAGAGTTGTTTGGGTTCTTCAGAATTCAAAAGTTATTAAAAGCTTTTGTTATGACTTCAGCTTTTGCTATGATTTCAGCACGATGAACCCGGGGAACGGATTGTGGATTGTGGATGGTTGCCAATGTATATGGAGCACATCTGAACGTATAAGAGTATGGATGAGAGTACTTGCTGAAGCCTGCCATATAATGAACCTGTTGTACTGTGTTTGTCGTCAGGCGGACTCTTTTATAAGCTTCTTCCACTCAGTCGTGATACACCGTATCGGGAAAACCATTGGTTTATCGACCTATGTTTATTTGGGATTATTTCCTTGTTTCATTGTTCTCTAAACAAACATTTCGTTACTAATTCTAATAGTGAAACAGCCTGCATATCTGCTTAATTTGAATCTAAATACGATTCTCGTCTGATTAGTATTTGTGGAGCTTTTCTCCTGTTGTACGACGTAGCTTTAGTCAAGTCATATGTTATTCAGGACAAAGAGTTGGCTTCATTTCTCTCTGTCAGTATGAAAATAAATGTTACGCTTTAGTCACACGGTCCAAACAAGAAGTTTTCAGGCAACTTCACACTTTCTCAGAACATAGTCAACGATATACTACAGACTAAACCCACCAGGAGTGGCTTTTTCAGCTTTTTACAGCATGCTCATCCGGGTATCATGAGGCCCATTTCTCAAATTTATTCTAAAACGTTACTAAATTAAATATTGGTATAAACAGGCAGCCTGCCATCGACAGAGCCCAAAGACAAAATTACGGAAAAGCTTTCATTCGTATAAAAAGAAACGTAAGTCAACTTAGAACGCTACCCTAATCACTATAACTGCTGTTCCAGAACCAGGCAGGAGTCTTCTACCCTTTAATCATACCCTTAGCCGTGGAAGAAGTTGACACTCTCTCTTACACTTTTTTTCTATGTGTCTCAGAGATCTCAGATCAGTACTCCAGTCATCGGCTCTCCCTATTAGTCTATGTCTTGCCCTCAACAACGATTTACTAAAGATAGGACTATTTGTTGGAAAACCGACGACGTAAAAGATAAACTGAATGTGAAGATTGTTCACAAGGATTAAAGACGCAATAGTGAGTAGAATTATATATTTAGGCATACTACTGACATAGCAACGCGAAGTAGAGCAAAAATTATATATTCTAAATCGTAAGATTTTGTTCAATAAATTTTTTTACACTTAACCCGAAAATTGACAGTTTTGTTGTAAAAGCACAAACAGTAATTTTACATGTCCCTTCTATGCAATATATTTCCACGATCACTCTCTGTGTATCGTCGTCTGCTTCTCAATCTACCACGTTACCATACGTAGATAATGCCACACTCTATGACTTTTAACACTAAATCGTCTGTTATCCAGCAATACTTAGTACATCTCACTCACTCGATCAGTTACCTACTACAGTCTGCCTTCCCATACTGAAAAAGTAGTAATTCCTCCACCAAACATACTACGTTCGCCAGTGTAGATTTCGACCAGTCATCAGCATTAAGAATTCATCCCCTTCCACTTTCCAACGATTCACAATGGCAGTCAAATCTGGAAATTTTGATTGCCTTCTTACGATATTCTATACCATAAATGGTCACCGTTTTAACGTTGGCAGCCGGTTGGTGCAAAAACTCGGTGTTGACTGGCATGCTGCTTCGTGTAGCCGTGTTATATTTAAAGATGCACGCGGTGTTCACTGGGCTCAAGAAAGAGAATCTGTATTCTTAAATGGTAAAACTTTAAAAAGATTGGCGTTTGTTTTGTCGGTCACAGAGTGCGAAAAATAGGGATTGAACGGCATGCTGTTCGCTGATATATTCTGAAGTTCTCACAATATCCAATAGGCTCAAACAACAGAACTGTCACAAACTCTATAACCAAAAATATTTCATTCTATTGTATAGTGCGCGCTGTCAGAAATTTCTTAGCACATAAAAGCTACGTGCCGAAGATGGACTCCAATGTAGACCTCAGAAGTTTGCGGTTAACTGTCAAACAACTGAGCTATCTGTGTAAATTTCAAGTCACGGCCTATAGTTTTAACATGGTAGGACTTGTCTACTATTTTTCGCTATGGACCTCTTGTATATCTTGCTGGACGAATACTTGATATAGCCGCACCAAGAGACTGTTAACACAATAAAACTTTGCTCAAGCGGGCACTTTCAGCAGAGCAAAATTTCCTCTCTAGTTCATATTCTAAACTTCACTCTGATGCAAAAATTTATGCGATTTCTCTATTACACCCAGACGAATTTTACATTAACGTTCACGGCCTCCATTTCTAGTCCTCATAACGTTTGGGCATTCAAAATGTAGGTGGCGCGTGGGCCCGTTGCGATCGATTTACTCATTAATATTTTATTAGCGCCCCGTGATTTTTCTGCACGCAAAGCAAACTGTGTAAATACGTGCTTACCTGCCCACAAAAATTAACGCAAATATCAGATGTTTAGTGATGACAGTACACAACGCAGAGAATTTATTTCAGAACTCGGATAAAGAAAGATCATATTTGTACTCTCATGGGATTTCAACTTTATTAAAATTAAAATACAAATGTCTGAAATATTAGAACAAAGTGTAGCTCTCAGCTACAATAATACTCCAAAGTTAGAAACGTCTTGGGTCCAGGAGGTGAGGAGACACTTTGCTTACGTCGCAGTTCGTGTAACGTTGTTTGCACACCGCGATCAGAAATCCTCGGTACACATTTCTCTTCTCACAAAACACTGTGGAACCGAAACTCATAATTTCTAGAACAAATACGTATTTCCATTAAGACGCGCATGAATATTTCATGAGCGGCGCCTCAGCTTAATCTAACAGTCTACGCGGAAAACAATTTCGACGCGGATTTCTTTCCGGTGTTGTCAGACTTGCATATTTTAACATGCATATTAGCTTCCGTCAGACATCTAGCCAGTCTGCACCAGCGCTATGCACCAGGGTATTTGTCCTATCTTGTCGGTATGACATTCCCGTGAAAGTGAAGGTTCACTCACGTTTGGCACATTGCACAACTGCACCTGTGAAGACATATACAGTCACTCGAATATTATATCTGGCAGCACGTGAAAGTACACGATCTATATCGTCACTTTGCACTGTACGAGTACACATACATTTTTTTACACTGTTTCTCAGAACCCCTTAATTAAAAACGTAGTATTCCTACTGCCCGTACTTTTTACTTGAAGTTGCATCATTTCATTTAAACGCCGAGAATTCCTTTCATAAACGATTTCCATGTTTGCTGTCGAATACGTGGAAGCGCCGTCCAAATGGGCAATATCATACGATCACAATATACCGTAATGAAAAATGGCATTTTATTCCTGTTGGAAGAGTACCTATGTGAATTCCACAGAAACTTGATTTGCAGATATCAAATACTTGGCTCAAGAGATCGCTACAGATGGAAACAAACATATTTGTGATACTATAAATGCGCCATTTTTTTGTCAATTGCTAACTGCTTCAGCATAAGTGTAGAGCAATCATATATTTATTGCGAAACTAAAAAAGGTCTAAATACTTCACATCAATAATTCCAGTTTCATAAAATTTATAATTCAGTCAACAGAAGCATTTCGCTTCTGCCCGACAAACGTAGCAGTGATATAAAAATTTTACACCGATGTATATACATCGAAAGAATCTCCTACACGAAGTGGATACAAGTAGATCACTGCTTTTTAAATTGCCTTTTGGCTATAAAGTCTTACATCAGTGAATACACTCGTCACTCTCTTTGTACGCGCTTATTATTGACGATTGCCTTATATTTAAATATTTCTACTGTACACACAATATTGATAAATTCGGAAATCACACTCACGGGCGAGGTGTGTCTCGGACACGTTATTACTACTTAAATAGTTCATTTTAGTTTTTAGTGATCTGAAAGTTCCATGGATTATAATTACAATCTCTCGCTGAATTGTGAAACAAACCAGTTTCGCAGACGTAATTCACTTACTCAGTGAAAAACATGGCAGCTTGCTTACCATCTGTGTAATTGTCTTAAGCTTCCTTTTTATTTTTAAGAAATTGTCATTTATACAGGGTATTTCAAAACTTGACGGCAAATCTTCAGGAATGGATTCCTCACACAACAAGAATATAGAAAGTCTAGTACACATGGGATCTAAAATGCGTACTTTAAGAGCTATGAGTACTTCTTCACCTTCGATACTGTGAAACTAATCTCGTTCACTGCCTGCTCTTTGCTTTCCGTTTGTTGGAGGAGGAAGAGAAAAATGCTCAGTAAACACGTGATTTAAAATGCATACTTAAAAGCGAATGAGCAATTGTTCAATAGAAGAGATGTGTTTCACAGTAGCAAAGATCAACAAGCGCTCACAGCTTTTAAGGTATGCACTTTAGAACGCATGTTTACCGGACTTTTTTTCTTGTTTTGGGCCATATTAACAGCTCCCAAAACTTAGAAAGCAAAGAGCTTACAGTTTCAGAGATTTGTTTCACAATATCGAAGACGAAGACGTGCTCTTAGCTCTTAAGGTATACATCTTAGAGCCCATGTTGTAGCCTTTTTTTTTTTTTTTTCTTTGTTGCTATGTGAGGATTCCATCTCTGAAGTTTTGCTGTCGAGTTTCGAAACACCATGTACATGACTCCAATTTCTATTTCAGTTTAATTTTATTAACTATTTAATTCTATGCATTACTTAGTAGGTGAAAAAGATTTTTGTGATTTAGTACATCACTCCTTCCTGTGCAGCACTAATGCTGAGTGAACTGTAATGCCACTCCTATTTCCTTCTAGTATTGTTTTATGAATGTTATGTGGCGCTACCACAAGTGTACGAATAAAGGATTGCTTTCGGTCAGTTTCTTGCTTGGTGAACTCAGCTGACTACTCCCCATATCATTCTTTACGTTCTAGTTTGCAACTATTCCTCTGAGTAAAAGCCAAATAGTTAAGTTAATGCTTCATTGGTTCACGGGCGTCACGTCAGATAATGTTATGAAAGTTGCACAATATTTCAACTAGGCATCTGCTCTTCTTCAGGCTCTTACTGAGCTGTTGCTGTAATGGCTTGCCAATATGTCCTCTGACTCTCTGGAGAAGCGCAGGTACTTAGAGGTGGGGCGACAACGTCATCGTAGACGCATCATAGAGCAAGGTGACATCCAGGTCTCCTGCTGGAGATTCGGGCCACGGTCTTGACATTCGCGACGCTGGTAAAGGGCAGCCGCAAATCGCGGCACAATGGGCGCTCGAGCTGTGTGTTGGCGCCCTGTTTAAATTTGCGGACTCCGATTCTACGTCAATGTTGACTCGGATTCGTTCGACTGCGGCCGTCGATGCCTGGTTCCCATGCCTTCCTCAGCTGAAATCACGTGTCCCTATTGATCAAGTCGTCACTTATACATATTTCAACGGCTACTTTAATGGTGGAGTCCCAGTATGTGGAAGCGGACGAAAGGGTCTTTGTCTTTCCGTACTTCATGGTACTTCCCATGTAAAGACAGTGTTAAGCCACAGTAGACTTCTCTGGATGACCTAATATGGTCACCTATCCATAATAGTGCGACACGTCTGGCCAATGTATAATTTCCACGCTGATATGGGGTTTTATACAATGCTGCTCTCCTTAGACATAGGTTGTCTTTAACAGAAAAAAGCATAGTTTGCCCTCGCGCTGAAGGTCAGAAGACAAATATTATTTGATCTTTCTTGAACAGCCTGCCAATCTTAAAGCACATGCCACCACCATACTCGTGGAATTCTCCGTTTCTTCTGGTTCTCCTTGCGCTTTAGCGCGTGCAGGCTGATATGCGTTACAGATCTGTTTTGTACAAACACATAGAGCGAAGATGGCTAAGCTCTGCTGATTAGTTCCCTGCACCTGAGATAACTCTAGCCCTACGAACGAGAGTCCATAACACGCCACTGTGTTGAGATGGGTGATGGCAGCTCGTAGCTGGTAGATATAGCTCAGTGTGAGTTGCTTTACGAAACAACTGTGACCCAAGGAACCATCTACTTTTCTGCTGACTAAGACATCTAGGAACGGGAGTTCTCTATTTTTGTCCACGTCCACGGTGAAGCAAATGCTCGGATGGAAGGAGTTAAGGTGTTCGAGAAATGCTGTTCCATGTGGCCAAACCACAAAGGTGTCGTCTATAAATCTCCAGAAACGTTTAGGTTTCAACACGCTGAATGAAACTCTTCTTCCTCGAAGTTTTCCATAAAAAGGTTAGCTAGTATGGGAGACCCATAAGGATAGCCATTGCAACCCGTCAGTTTGCTCATAATATCGTTCGTTAAATAAAAATCAAGTCGAGGTAAGCACATATTTGAATAAAGTAAGAAGTCCTCCTCCATTTTAAAT
Organism: Schistocerca nitens; assembly: GCF_023898315.1. Lineage (NCBI taxonomy): Eukaryota > Metazoa > Arthropoda > Insecta > Orthoptera > Acrididae > Schistocerca > Schistocerca nitens. Next base: position 281,538,386 of record NC_064614.1, on the reverse strand, counting down.
GCTATAAGTTGTAATGAATCCACCACAGATACTCGTGTGAACAAAGAGAACATATCGAAACTAACTAATACGTCAACTGGTTCGAGACGCAAAGTCTTTAGTCGTTTTATAAAATCTTCTGAGTTACCGATGTGATGTTCACATTTGCCTACCAAAAGGCCTCAGAAGACAAGCCGGATGCCGGATGTTTTTCTAGGTAATAAAGATTCTTTCGTCCGCTTACAAAGCACTGGGACTCCATCAGAAAGAAACAGTCGAAATGACTGATCAATAGAGACACTGAATTTACACTCAGCAAGGCATTGGAGGTACTAAGGCATCGTCGACCGCAGACGAACGAGTCCGAGTGAATACAGAAAGGTAATCAGAGTCCGCACACTTAAACTAGGCATCAACACAGCCCCAGCACGTACTGGGTCCCAATTCGTGGCTGCGCTTTTCCCACGTCGCGAATGCGAAGACCGTGGCCCGTTTCTCTAGCAGGGGGCACTGGATGTCACCGTGCTCTACAATTCGTCTACAATCACGTTACATACCACCCCTTGGCGCCTGTGATTTTCTAGCGAGTCAGCGTACATATCGGTGAGCCACTGCAGCAACACATCAGTAAGCACCTGAAGATGATGGGCAGCTGTCTCGTTGAATTATTGTTCAACTTCCACAACATTATCCGACGCGACATTCGTGAACCAATGAAGCAGTCACTAAATCGGGAAAGTCTCAAACAGCACAACCAAGTTAATTATTGATAACGAGGAAAATACTGGACCTGCTAGATGTCCAATGAAACCTCGAAGAAAATTCAGCTTTTCAAATTTGTGTACGTATGTCCTTTACATGCAGCCGAAATTCACTACGCAGGATCGTCGAATGCGGTGGAAAATGTTCAAAAATAATCTCGGAGGATTTGTTTCATAAAAGGAAGGAATCAGAGAATTTTGTACTGTGAGCATCGACAACTGTAGAAATGCATCGTCTTGAAAAAGACCGCTCCAGCAGTATGAGAATATTTTTTTATGGTCAGATTAGTTTCATGGTGTTAGAGGCTCGGTTCAGCTCAGTTCCAGACTTAGCGATCATTACGTGCCCCAAGTCCTCACGACGACGTTCCGCCTTTCGCTTCCTTCATTGGAATGATGTTTCCGGCATTCTGCCGTATTTTAAAGTGACTACCGACCTCTGGACTGATAAACATATTTATTACATTTGAAAGCGAATGCTGGGTCGTCTACTCGTTATGGCTTGAACTAATTTATAAAATAAATATGTATCCCTGGAGATGTGGCTCTAATCTCAAGAAACTAGTTGGGTCCTAAATATTTATCATACAGCCGAAGCGGTGTTCTTCATAATGATGAAACTAAGGAAGATTGATGCCCTGACGAAGACGAGGTCATTAGAGCCTACAATGAAATGGAAACCCTTAGCTGCTTACAGGCGTTGACATACGTCAACGGGGACAGATGAAAATGTGTGCCCCGACCGGGACTCGAACTCGGGATCTCCTGCTTACATGGCAGACGCTCTATCCATCTTTTTTTTTGTTGATCTCATTTTGTTCTATTTTTTTGGTTGTATATGATCGGGGCGGACTTCTCATGACACCCGCTCAGGTAGTTCGTTGATCCGTGTACTCAATTTTTTGTTTCTTACAGAGGGTAGCTAAACCCTCTGACCGAACACGCTGACCTACCGTGCCGGCTAAATCCATCTAAGCCACCGAGTACACAGAGGATAGTGCGACTGCAGCGACTTATCTCTGGCACGCCTCCCGCGAAACCCATATTCTCAACGTATTGTCCCGCACTAAAATTCGTAGTGCCCCCGCCCGTTATACTCATTACTCGCGGCTCGTTGCCGATTCCCGTAAGAGTTCGGGCACTGTTTGTGCATCTGCACAGAAGAAGAAGATGGTCAAGTGGCCGTTGAGCCTTAACTATATATGTACTAAGATGGTATCTGTTCTTTCGGCCATGTCCGAAAGAACAGATACCATCTTAGTATATATGTCATTAGAGACACCGGGTGCATGAATTCCGTGAGACGAGCTGTGTATACCGAACTAAACGACGGCGCAAATCACAGTAGTGAAATACTGCAAATGTGCAGGTCGTTTGTGTTGAATCAGTTCAAACATGGACCGACGTGTCACAATGTCGTGTTCGGACGTGTCCGTTATCACAAAAATGTTCAAATGTGTGTGAAATCTTATGGGACTTAACTGCTGGGGTCATCAGTCCCTAAGCTTACACACTATTTAACCTAAATTATCCTAAGGACAAACACACACACCCATGCCCGAGGGAGGACTCGAACCTCCGCCGGGATCAGCCGCACAGTCCATGACTGGATCTCCTCAGACCGCTCGGCTAACCCCATGCGGCGCCGTTATCACACCGTCGATGACGTTATTCGATTCGACGATGCATCAATGCGGTCTGTGTAACGTGTCGATAAAGAGTGGAGTACTATTTGCTTCCATGTAGGACAGCGAAAGAACAGCGGACGTAGAACGTTCTGACAAAGACCAGAGACGGGTGTCAAGCGTTGTCAATGACAATCGCTTCAATTTCGACACAAATTTCTGCAGTTATTTAACGCATATTCATCTTACCTAGTTCCCGATCGAAAACTGCGGAGGGTCAGAAGTCGATGGGCATTTGGAGTCGCTTACCTCGCAAAAGGTTGTTGTTCAAAGCTGTATATAAGGCTTGACGTCTTGAAAGGGCCGAAAATTACAGAAACAGGACAGTTGATACATACTGTTGGCCCAGTAGGCACGTTTCTTCCTCTCTCCAAGAGCGTCAAGTGCACCGACTGTTCAACGCGTCGTTTAACCTGCAGCGTGCGGAGAGTCAGCAACTAACCGTTGTCCAACGAGCACGTAGGCCCGTAAAAGCTATTACGAAACCAGTTAAAGGCACTGCTATATTTGTAGCACGAAGGTTACTGGATTGGAGCATTTTAGGACTGAAGATGACGTAGTGTAACGTCGAAACTCGTTGCCTAGATAACCTATATAACGGCAATTGGTATTGTTTTTATTGAACATTGAACAGCCGTAGTGCCATACTCCACCAGAAGATGGAGTTACATTCATCGAAGTGTTTAAGTCCTATGAGTGTTTCTGGTTCCATTAGTTGGGCTGTCTCAATTGGGTTGCTGTAAACAGGGAACAGGATTTAGGAACCTGCGGCATGTGCAGACGACAGAGCCACAGCCATTTATTTCACTGAACAGCATGTTTATTTCTACAAAATCGGTGACCAAGCGTTGCTTTATTTACAACAAACAGAATTAGTTATTTTCGCAGGTTGCATTTGTATTTTAATCAATCCCGGCATGTATACAGAAAGGGAAGAAACGGCAAACAGAGTTCTTAAGAGTATCATTGACTGGTTTCCTGCGAATGGTCTCACCATCAAATTTAAAAAGACACAACATATTCAGTTCTGTACATATAGGGGTACTAAATCAATGATAAGTGTAACATATGGTGAGGTTATAATAAATAACTTACAAACTCAAATATTCTTAGGTGTCTATATTGATGAGAATTTGAACTGGAGAAAGCACGTTTTGGAACTCCCAAAACAATTTTTTTCAGCCACATTTGCACTCAGAATCATTGCAAATCTTGAGGAAAGACAAATCAGTAAGTTGACATATTTTGTATATTTTCAATTTATAATGTCATTTGGAATAATGTTCTGTGGTAACTTATCTTTAAGAAAGAAAGTCTTTGTTGCTCGAAAACAAGTTGTCAAAATAATAAGTGGTGCTCACTCACGGACATCTTGCAGGCAGTTTTTTAAGGAATTTGGCATTCTGACTACTGCTTCATAGTATATTTACTACCTCATGATGTTTGTTGTAAATAATCCACTACAGTTCACAAGAAACAATGCTGTACATAATTACAATACCAGAAGCAAAAAATGGTATTCATTATTCCACATTAAAGTTCTATTTAGCACAAAAAGGTGTGCATAATATCGCAAGAAAAATTTTTGGTTACTTACCCAGTAATATAAAACATCTGGCAGCCAGTCAAGTAAAATTTGAAAACAAAATGAGAAAGTTTCTCCTTCACAACCCCTATTCCGTAGGATAATTTCTATTGCTATTACGTATAAGAAATGGTGAGTTGGAACTAGTAACTGACATATTACCCTTAAATCCTTACAAATTTTAAGGATGTGCCGGCCGCGGTGGTCTAGCGGTTCTGGCGCTGCAGTCCGGAACCGCGGGACTGCTACGGTCGCAGGTTCGAATCCTGCCTCGGGCATGGGTGTGTGTGATGTAGTTAGGTTTAAGTAGTTCTAAGTTCTAGGGGACTTATGACCTAAGATGTTGAGTCCCATAGTGCTCAGAGCCATTTGAACCATTTTAAGGATGTAACCATATGTGCAAATTAATTTGTAAAGTAAATGTAAAATGACTCATTGTACATCATTACGATTTATCGTACGAAATGATCCATGGAACATGAAAGTAATTAATTTTCCTTTACATCTTCAAGATGAGTTATCCTCCGGGATAACAGCGGCCGTATGAACAAAGATGCAAACATATATTCCTGGTTTGACGAACAGTCGGATGTACTATCGTATCTAGACAGCCAGATCATAATCTCATTCCAGAATGAGATTTTCACTCTGCAGCGGGGTATGCGCTGATATGAAACTTCCTGGCAGATTAAGTGCCGGACTGAGACTCGAACTCAGGACCTTTGCCTTTCGCGGGCAAGTGTTCTACCAACTGAGCTACCCAAGCACGACTCACGCCCCGTCCTCACAGCTTTACTTCCGCCAGTGCCTCGTCTCCTACCTTCCAAACTTTACAGAAGCTCTCCTGCGAACCGCTCAATTGGTAGAGCACTTGCCTGCGAAAGGCAAAGGTCCCGAGTTCGAGTCTCAGTCCGGCACACAGTTTTAATCTGCCAGGAAGTTTCATAATCTCATTGTCTGAGGCTATTTGAAAGACAGCTGAACGTAGCAATCAACATCCCCGCAATCTGATAACTCTATGGGATCTAATCATCAGTTTGTGGCTTTAGCTAGTTGTTGGAAAGCTCTTCCAGAATGAACTGGAGCCATTACCGTGGCTAGAGATGGAGTGGCAAAGTAGCAGCGTAACGAGTGAGGTGGCGAGATGGTTATCACACTGGACTCGGATTCGGGAGGACTACGGTTCAAACGCGCTTCCAGCCATACAGATTTGGGTTTTACGTGATTTGAAGGGGATGAAAAATCAGTCGACCAGTTGCAAATAAAGGTTTCTTGGTCCTTGACCTAGGTTTCAATATTTGTAAAAATATCTTCTTCGGAAGAAGTGGGCCTTGTTTCATCACATGATGGTACATTAAATTAGATGAAGCCGAGCGATTCCTGTCTTATGTAAAATTGACAAAACAAGAACTATCCCGAGCCATGGCTTTAGATAGAAGCCAGATTACATACATCGTACTTCAGAATGCTCACTAGTAAATGTCCACAGGTAGAGCTTTTGTCAACATACAATTGACAAGAGCCACTCGGCTTCATAATCTACCATCACGTGATGTAGCAAGACCTACTTCTGAAGAAGATATTTTCACAAATATAGAAACCTAGGTCAAGGGCTAATAGACCTTTATTTACAATTGGTTGGCTGATTTTTCAGTCTCTTCAGATTTACACAGTTGCTGTTTCGCAGTCACGTTTAAGATTTTCCGTGATTTCCGTAAATCGCTTCAGGCAAATGCCTAAATGGTTCCTTTCAAACGGCACGGCCGATTTCCTTCCTCATCCTTGATAGATTCCGAGCTTGTGCTTAGTCTACGACCTCGATGTCGACGGGCTACCCACGGTAGTAGTGTGATGCATAGTGTGGGTGGCTGATAACTAACGAAATGTAGCGTATCGCAAGTAGCTGCGGAAAAACAAAAGTGAAACATGAAACAGTTGTTTAGCATTCTTTCAACTTGGACAGCCATTCAGGCGCGCCCGCGTTTCTGGTGCGCTTTAACAATGTTCCAAATTGTAGGGGTGGGCGTGAAAGACTCAACGTGCGGTGTACACATGCAACCGAGAAGGCGGGTTACTGAACTAGCGTAGGTGGCACGCCGGGAGCTGAGCTGACGGCGACGCTCACAGCACGTGAGTGACTGCGGCGCAAGGCAACCGGCGGCGACTGGAGGACGGTGGTGGCCAGATAGCGGACTCCAACGGCAGGGTGCTGGCAGGTCGTCCTTTCATTCCTCGGCCACAGCGAGCAGTCTCTTTGCGAGAGCAGAGGAGTGCTGGTTGCCAGGACATCGGTGGACCCTGGTTCGAGCCTCGGGTACCGAGTGGCAGCGGCTTCATAGTTGTGGCCACGACTCAGAAGCTGCGGCTGACTACAGACTAGACGCAGATACGTAGTCCAGTAAGTCGACGACGACGCCTAACGAGATATGTGCCTAAATGCAGCTGCTCTCTGCTGACTTCATGGAAGTATCTGCACTTGTGCCTCATGAGGAAATGTTCTGGAACGAAGGCATTGATCAAAGTAGTTGTTGTCATATAGACGTTGGTCAAACTAGAGTGGCTTCCAGATGTTTGGCCTCCAGGGCGTTGGCTTGCACGGAAGTGTCTCCCCACTGCTGAGGACACTGAATAAGCAAAGCCGTAATTGGTGGCGGTCAATCCTGTGCTTGGTGCTCTGCCCTTGGCTCTAAGTACTGCTACAGTTGATACCACTACTGAAACAAAATAACGAAAAGACCTAAGGTTGCTTCATGGACACCTGACCGAGCGCACACTGCCAACTCAGCACGTATATGGTAGCTTTACAGGGAAATATTTTGATTATAAGAATTTTTCTAGCATCAAAAATGTCAAGTAGCACTGTCATAGGGGCGTAACGTTTTTTTTTTTCGTCATCAATCTTGTCATTGGTTTGATGCAGGTTACAACTAATTCTCCTCCTGTGCCAACCTCTTCATGTCGGAGTAGTACTTGCAAGCTACATCCTCAATTATATGCTGGATGTATTCCATAATCTGCTTTCTTCTGCAGTTTTTACTCTCTAGAGCTCCATCTAGAACCAGGAAAGTCAGTCCCCATCTTACCAGATGTCCTATCGCCCTGCGCTGCCCTGTTGTCCATGTATTCCTGTCCTCGCCGATTCGCGGAGAACCTCGTCATTCCTTACCTTATAAGTCCATCTAATTTTCAACATTCTTCTATAGCACCACATCTCAAATGCTTCTGTTCTTTTCTGGTCCGGTTTTCCCACAGTCCACATTTCACTACAACCCAATACTGTGCTCCAAACATACGTTCTCTGAAATTTCTTCCTCGAATTAAGGTCTCTGTTTGATACTAGTAGACTTGTCTTGGTCAGGAACGCCCTTCTTGCCAGTGCTAGTCTGCTTTTTATATCCTCCTTGCTTCGTCCGTGACGGTAGCATAATTCCTGAACTTCGTATATTTCGTTACCACCAATCCTGATGTTAAGTTCCTCGCTGTTCTCATTTCTTCCACTTCTCGTTACTTTCGTCATTCTTAGATTTTCTCTTAATCCTTGTTCTGTAGTCATTAGTCTGTACTTCCCATTCACTAGATCCTGTAATTCTTCTTCACTTTCACTGACGATAGCAGAGTCATTAGCGTATGTTATCATTGTTATCCTGTCGCACTGAATTTTAATTCCACACTTGAATCTTTCTGTTATTTCCGTCATTGCTCCATCGATGTATACATTGAACAGTAGGGGCGAAACACCACATTTCTCTCTTTAATCCGACTTTTTCGTTCTTGGTTTTCCACTCTTATTGTTCCCTTCAGGTTCTTGTACCAAAACTCAAAATTTGTTAGTTTTCTCGAAAATGTTGCAGTAATTGTTGCAATTGTTTTTATATCTACCTATGTTATGGATGGGAAGAATAATACCAGACAAATAATTCTTGTTGCACTAAATGCACAACACACTCCCGTATTCGCAGCATACAGAGGCTTTCGATCAAACTGATCAGTTTCCCCGGAACTTCAACCAAGGCTGTTCCGAGACCTCATATATCACGAAGAATGCAGTCATACAACTTCCTGATAGATTTAATTCGTACCAGTGAACCCCCCATGTATAAAATAGCTTAAAAAATCTGATTACTTTACACATGAGTTAATGAGTTAAATGTTTCACTTTAAGTACGTAAGCGAGTAAATATTTACAAATAATTTGAAATTATGCTTAAAGCTTTTTGAAAATCGCTAAGTGCTCTCATTATCGGACAATAGATTAATACAGTATGTGTAATTTGAACTCCATTTTAAGCAGAAGTTAGTTTGTCACGTATATAAATATTTATGACGTCATGTCACCTGAATTACGTGTCGTAAAATGATATTATTTTGCAGTTACATTCAGTGACATATTTGTACACTATGATCAAACAGTATTGTGAATAGAGTCGGAAGCTAAAAAGGTTTACCGCGTGAACAGCGAAAATGCAGTAAGCGGTACTTTTTTCCTGTCGTCATTTTGTGCAGGTATCAGCGAGAAAAGGTTCCATACAAGTTTAAATTACGTTTAAAGTTTGTTGGATGCCATTAAGTCTTCTCATTCTCAAATACGGGATGAATAAAGTCCGGGTATTTGCGGGCCGTCAGTTATGTTGCGTCAAGGCCATCACACACTTTTCTATTGTAATACTTTCTTTAGTGTTTTAAACTTTAATAGAAGATTACAAATATTTGACATACTATTATACCTCTTCATGAGTAGAATATGACAGCATTGTAAATTTTTCAGTTCTGACAGTAATTGCACCAGATATTGAAAATCTAATATTTTCGGTTAGATGGAAGCCTGCGACTGGTGCTCGGTTCTGCGATAATGGTTCAGTAACATAGATTCCAAACCGGGATTCAAACCCAGATCCGTGCCTTTCGCTGGCAATGCAACCTCCCGGATTTGAGTCCTGGTCCGGCAGACTGTTTTAATATTCCAGTAACACTAAACAGACCAGGCTCCAATGCAGAGCGAAAGATTCATCCTGGAAAAATTATCCCTAAGCTGGGCTAAGCCATTTATTCCAACAACGCTACTCTCAGACAGTATGCAGGAGAACTTCGTAGAAGTTTGGAAAGTAGGACAAATGTAATAGCAAAGGCAAACCTGTGGTGTCCGGCCGTGACTTATACTGGATTGCTCAGGTTGTAAGAACATTGTCAGCGGAAGGCACAACTTCTCCTTTCCTCACACAATTTTAGGCTGCCAGGAAGTCTCATAACTGGGTACATTACGTTACGCAATGAAAGATTCGCTCCGGAATCCTGTCATTCTTCATTGGGAAATGCAGCACTTAACACGCAATCTAACATGCGCAGAATTCGAAAGCCAGTTTAAATACTGGCGTCGAGCGACAGGATTTTACTTGTTTAGTCTTCGTTGTAAGATTTCAGCTGTAGTCTCTGCAAAACTGTGTAAGCTTGTAAGGTAACACTTTTACGTGTAGATTTTCGCTGGCGGGATTAGTGAATTCCGTTCGCATGCTGTTTGTATTGGTTCCTTACAAAATACATATAGTTTTCTCAGCACCCCCAATTAAGTTGTAATTTAAATAAAATATTTTTTTGTCTACGTAGAAAAGTAGGAAGCAGAAGTTAATTAATGTTTTCTATGCTTCCAAGCTGCAAACAATATTTATTATGCGCTCCGGAGGAAGATGCGCCCAGCGGCAGGCGATGTGAGGTCCACCTAGCTACGAAAGATAAAAATCGTGAACAAAACCCTTTCCAGACGAGGCGTGTGCCATCTGGTGTGTGTGAAAAGAACTTGAAAGAAAATCATTGTCAGTGGATGCGAGTGCCATCTATGACTGAGTGGGAACCTTTAGAAGGAATCCGAGACCGTTTTTAGAATCTGTAGCATGTGTATCATTAATAAAAAGAATTAATTCTTACACGCATATCTTGTCAACATATGCAACTGGCGACCAGTTACCCTGGACAGCAAACGACTGTAAGATAAGTCTATTAAGGGTAGTTGATAGTAAAGTTAGAGTTCTACATTATTAGAGTGTGCTCGAGTTAAGCAGGTAGCCCTGTTCGAAAATTTTTAAAAGATTGGTTTTTTGAACCTTCTCTGGGAAGTATTGTAGCGTTCATCCCAAGTTCGCCAGAAACTCTGATATCGAGTTTCAAGGAAAATGTGTCTCCGAAAACCAATCAGAACGGAAACAACTATCGCAATCGACACGTAATTTCAACCAAGGCCTAACAGGCATTGTGGAAATTATGTGTCTGCTCGAAATTGAGATCAGACCAGCCTCTTACAACTTCTGTGCAAAATGTGGCGGTATGCATATCGAGCGAGCAGGGCAGCGGGTGACAGGGGCTGTCAAAGGGGTCCGCATGACAGCTGTGCCTACGAAGAAGATGTAGTGGGACCTCCTTTTGGATCTCGAAGGATTTGTGTATAGTCCACGGATCGCTGTGCCAGCGTTCTAAATCGAATTCTCTGTCAGCGTATGTAGCGATATCTTGAAAAGTTTATTTTCGGTGTATGCTTTTGTCTCGATTTTGTGGTCAAAGGGAATGATATTTCCTTCAAAACGTCATCATTTCATAAGAACTTAATAATTTCAGTTATCCTACGTGTGGTAAAAGAAAGTATATCAAAAATGTCTTATACAAATGTATTTTGCTAGAGGTCTAATAGTAGGGCTTCAGGAATTCCCACATATGACCATTGTTCCGGATGCAAGGTGTCCTTCTACCTGATGCAGCGGTTGTAGGGAGCGTGCCAGCGTAGAAGTGGGTATAAAAATGATTTCCTAGAAACAAATGTGATAGGAATGAAAATATTTATCAGATTTAAAACTACGTTATAAGCTTTAGCATTACTTTCAATTTTACTGGAAATAAATCATCTATTTTTCAGGCGTTCCAAGTGGGCTACTTCCTTAAAATAACTATACGTTAATCATAAGTGATAAATGATAACAGGAGGGTTCAGTAAGTAATTCAACACTTTCGTTTTTGAAGGGATCTATGTTTTATTCGGGATTTCAGTACACTATATTATTCCCCTCTCCCTTGGCTAAAAAAAACCTATTTTTTAAAATAAGCTCTGTTCAGTGCGACGACCTTTATGCACCTTACTGTGAGGGCCTTTGTGCCAATATGTAACATTATAATGGTAGCCGTCGGAGCCGTCGTCTTGCTGCATCAATAACCTCTCAACCAGATGGAAGTCGAAATATGCGAGATCCGGGCTGTAGGGTGGATGAGAACAACAGTCCGTTGAAGATTTGTGAGCTCCTCTCGGGTGCGCAAACTTGTATGAGGCCTAGCGTTGTCGAGATGAAGTTCTTTTGTATTTTTGTGGCGTCGAGCACGCTGAAGCCGTTTCTTCAGTTTCCTGGGGGTAACACAATACACATCAAACTTGATCGCGACACGATGAGGGAGGAAGTGAAACAGTCGCAGAAGATCGTCGCCAGGATTTTATCGACTGGGGGCGCGGCTTTGAACTTTTTCCAGAGACAGGTGGTGTGGTGCCATTGCATGAACTGCCGTTTTGTTTCCATTTCGCAGTGATGAAAGTATGTTTTGTCGTCTGTGACGATGTTAGACAGAAAATTGTCACCATCAGCATCGTAACGACCAAAGCAATTCCACATACACTACTGGCCATTAAAATTGCTACACCAAGAAGAAATGCAGATGACAAACGGGTATTCATTGGACAGATATATTATACTAGAACTGACATGTGATTACATTTTCATGCAATTTGGGTGCATAGATCCTGAGAAATCAGTACCCAGGACAACCACCTGTGGCCGTAATAACGGCCTTGATACGCCTGGGCATAGAGTCAAACAGAGCTTGGATGGCGTGTACAGGTACAGCTGCCCATGCAGCTTCAACACGATACCACAGTTCATCAACAGTAGTGACTGGCGTATTGTGACGAGCCAGTTAGTCGGCCACCATTGACCAGACTTTTTCAGTTGCTGAGAGATGTGGAGAATGTGCTGGCCAGGGCAGCAGTCGAGCATTTTCCGTATCCAGAAAACCCCTTACAGCACCTGCAACATGCGGTCGTGCATTATCCTGTTGAAATGTAGGGATCGAATGAAGGGTAGAGCCACGGACGTAACACATCTGAAATGTAATGTCCACTATTCAAAGTGCCGTCAATGCGAACAAGAGGTGACAGAGACGTGTAACCAATGGCACTCCATACCATCACGCCGGGTGATACGCCAGTATCGCGATGACGAATACACGCTTCCAGTGTGCGTTCACCGCGATGTCGCCAATCACGGATGCGACCATCATGATGCTGTAAAGAGAACCTGGATTCATCCGAATAAATGACGTTTTGCCATTCGTGCACCCAGGTTAGTCGTTGAGTACACCATCGCAGGCGCTCCTGTCTGTGATGCAGCGTCAAGGGTAACCGCAGCTATGGTCTCCGAGGTGATAGTCCATGTTGCTGCAAACGTCGTTGAACTGTTTGTGCAGATGGTTGTTGTCTTGCAAACGTCCCCATCTGTTGACTGAGGGATCGAGACGTGGCTGCACGATCCGTTACAGCCATGCGGATAAGATGCCTGTCATCTCGAGCGCCAGTGATACGAGGCCTGATACGAGGCCGCTGGGATCCAGCACGGCGTTCCGTATTACCCTCCTGAACCCACCGATTCCATATTATGCTAACAGTCATTGGATCTCGACCAACGCGAGCAGCAATGTCGCGATACGATAAACCGCAATGGCGATAGGCTACAATCCGACCTTTATCAAAGTGGGAAACGTGATGGTACGCATTTCTCCTCCTTACACGAGGCATCACAACAACGTTTTACCAGTCAACGCCAGTAAACTGCTCTTTGTGTAAGAGAAATCGGTTGGAAACTTTCCTCATGTCAGCACGTTGTAGGTGTCGCCACCGCGCCAACCTTGTGTGAATGCTCTGAAAAGGTAATTATTTGCATATCACAGCATCTTCCTGTCAGTTAAATTTCGCGTCTGTAGCACGTCACCTTCGTGGTGTAGCAATTTTAATGTCCGGTAGTGTAGATGGTTCTTCATTGTTTATCTTTTAGTCGACGAAGAACCCAGAGCTGGCACACACGTCAGTACCCAACTGATGGACGACTATGTCAGCAATACCAGCAGCAACGTCCAGTTGAGAAGCGAGGTGTTTGAATGTAACCCATCGATATCTAATAAGACAGTCCGCACGTTCCAAAACTGCGAGAGTCACAGTGGTGTGTGGCCGGCCGGCACGTGCTGGATCGGACAGGTTTGCGCGACATTGCTGCGATGATGGCAGACGCCTCGCCCACCAACTCACCACTGCTTTTCTTTACTGCCAGGTCTCCGGAGACTCTTCTGCAAGGGCTTACGAATATTTGCGACTCTCTGGATTTCTGCCAAAAGAAATTGACAGCTTTCTGATTGGACCAGACCTACGCTACAGACGACATTTTGAAGGCTATGTACACCTCCGTCACCTACCGGAACGTTATGAAACTGTAGGAGTTGAAGAGGAAGTATTCCGCGATGTCGCACAACAAATTCCGCATTTTTTTCAATCGAAATTGGTCAAGAAGAAGAATGTGTTGCATAACTTACTGAATGCTCCTCGTGTGTCGCCAGTTTTCAGTATTCTCATCTGACGTCGGCCACAATGTCACAGCCCTAGCTGCATGCAGTGTTATTTCCCGGGCAGTGGGGCATGCGAGCGGGGAGGCAGCAGACAGAAGCGAGTAATAGAAGCGCTATTGGAACCCCGATTTACAGCGGGCGCACTCATAAAGCCAGCCCGCCAGGACATCACTCTACGGCGTATCGCTGCTCCTGCCACTGCCACGTCAGCGCAGGAGCCTGCAAATGTTTCTCATCATTTATACCCACTGCGTCTGATGGAGTTCTACTTGTAGCGCCTGATCGATTCTGGTCGCTGTGGCTTGATGACGTACGTGCTGTCCTCTACCTCATGTACGCCCATCAGTATGACGTACCTGGAAAATACGTTGCGCTTCCCCACGCGAAATGTGCAAAAGCAGAAAATGAAACTGTCAAAGCTTTCTTTCTAAGCCAATACTTCACTCCACAGAACCGTTTACCTGTCAATTCAAATTTAGTACACGAATCTAACAGAAGCAAAGAGTAAAATGGACGAATAGCGGTTATTACATTTGTATCCACTATAACAAATTACTTCTTACTTAATAATCTTTCTAAGATATACGTGTTTTTAAGCTCGTCATTGACTAGTTCTGTCTGCTGTGGTCTAACATCCACCAGTGAAGTAGTTCCCAACGTATTTGAGACCATTACCACTGAACTAAATTAGATATCATCCAGTACCATGAATAAATTTTGGGACCTAATTGAACATTAATCTGTAAAACACTAACACTCCCATTTTTAAAGCAACATATCTTAGTTAACGCTCAAACAATTGCAACACAAGCGTTTTCTACATTTTTCATTAACCCAGGAAATAATGGTGTATATGGTTGAGCTTATTTCTTGCAGTTCTTACTGGAATTAAGGAAAACGTGGAAGGGAGGATCCACCAATATAACTTTCTTTTCACGCAAATTGTTTATTTAACAATGTTGTTGTTGTTGTGGTCTTCAGTCCTGAGACTGGTTTGATGCAACTCTCCATGCTACTCCACCCTGTGCAAGCTTCTTCATCTCCCAATACCTACTGCAGCCTACATACTTCTGAATCTGCTTAGTGTATTCATCTCTTGGTCTCCCTCTACGATTTTTACCCTCGACGCTGCCCTCCAATGGTAAATTTATGATCCCCTGACGCCTCAGAACATGTCCTACCAACCGATCCCTTCTTCTAGTCAGGTTGTGCCACAACCTCCTCTTCTCCCCAATTCTGTTCGGTAACTCCTCATTAGTTATGTGATCTACCCATCTAATCTTCAGCATTCTTCTGTAGCACCACATTTCGAAAGCTTCTATTCTCTTCTTGTCTAAACTACTTATCGTCCACGTTTCACTTCCATACATGGCTACACTCTATACAAATACTTTCAGAAACGACTTCCTGACGTTTAAATCTATACTCGATGTTAACCAATTTTTCTTCTTCAGAAACGCTTTCCTTGCCATTGCCAGTCTACATTTTATATCTTGTCTACTTCGACCATGATCAGTTATTTTGCTCCCCCAAATAGCAAAACTCCTTTACTACTTTAAGTGTCTCATTTCCTAATTTAATTCCCTCCGCATCACCCATATAACCATAAATATCTATTTTTTTTACAAATGAACAAATTTGCAAAATTATTTTGAGTTTAAACCTTAAGATGGATAAGCTTGAAAAAGAAATCAAAACAGCAAACAATACGACAATGGTTACAAGACGGACGGACCTGCAGCCCACCCGTTGTCGGGTGAAACAGCAGTGTTTACTACCGCGCTGGACACAGCCTCTCTCATTAAATGCCCTTCTTCAACACATGGAAACTATATCAGCACCATTGATGATAAGAGTGAATCAATTACCAAAAACTTTTAATTTGAAAGCTGTATTCGAAAGGTTCTGGGTTAAGATGCGGACCTGTGCTTAAAGGTTAAACAGATTAGCAAAGAATATGACAATGATAAGGCTTATTTCGAAGCAACCTACCTCTTAATTTGAATCGGCGACTGGATCCCAACCGGTCACTTTTGACAATCTTATTTTGACTAAAGCCCTGGTGACAGTTAGCTGTTAATATTTTCAAAGTTAAACGGATTGTCAGTTATGCAGTGATTAAGACCGCTCTGAAGAAATGTCTTAAAACTTTACTTGTGAACACTTATGACAACTCACTCGGCGGAAACACAAGATCCAGTTAAAGTACACTAATAATGACCCGGTCTTTCAAACACAGCAACGCACTGCTTAGTACAACAAGTTGTTCAGATTATAATTAATGAGAGAGAGAGACGCAATTATAACCAAAGAATTGAACCGGTTAAAAACTAAATCTTACTACAAGGCCCCTGTTTTGTTTAACTGCAACCTCTGCTTCAGTACAAATGTTCCCGCTATATTTACGACCAGAGGCTGATTCATAAGAAAATTAATGATCGGCTATAAACCAGAAAAGAAAGGCAATATAAAAGCGGGACAAATTTTTGAACGACAACTAGTGACTGAGTACAATACTACGGCCTATATTTACGACCAAAGAGCCGACCGACTGAGGGTGACGTACAAACCATAAAATAATAAGGAGGGCAGGTATACAATGCCACAAATCACCACGAGGATTACAGAATGTTACTCCCCTTTATCAGCAAGCAGTTCAATGGACCCACGGTGCGTCGCAGTGGTCACTGAGATGCCGATGAAAGTCAGGTAGAAGATGGCAGCCAGGCCACGAGCGGTCGTCCGACACGAATGTTGCCAACCAACCAACGGAATGTCGGCCTGCTGCTTGTAGTCGACGCTGGCCCCGGTAAAGTCTCCGGTATCTTCGCTCTGCGCAGGCCTTCCTTGCGCAGCTCGTAGCTTCGGCCGCTCGGACCTCGTGACCACCTCTTGTCGCGACGCTTCCGCCAACCCCCAAACTTGGTGCCTCCTCTTTATTTGGCCAGTGACCCTAGTATGTATATATATATATATATATATATATATATATATATATATATATATATATATAGGGTGAGTCACCTAACATTACCGCTGGATAGTATATATATATATATATATATATATATATATATATATATATATATATATATAGGGTGAGTCACCTAACATTACCGCTGGATATATTTCGTAAACCACATCAAATACTGACGAATCAATTCCACAGACCGAACGTGAGGAGAGGGGCTAGTGTAATTGGTTAACACAAACCATACAAAAATGGACGGAAGTATGTTTTTTAACACAAACCTACGTTTTTTTAAATGGAACCTCGTTAGTTTTGTTAGCACATCTGAACATATAAACAAATACGTAATCAGTGCCGTTTGTTGCATTGTAAAATGTTAGTTACATCCGGATATATTGTAACCTAAATTTGACGCTTGAGAACCACTCCTCCGCTGTTCGATCGTGTGTATCGGAGAGCACCGAGGTACGTAGGGATCCAAAGGGAACGGTGATGGTCCTTAGGTACAGAAGAGACTGGAACAGCACATTACGTCCACATGCTAACACCTTTTTATTCCAGAATGAGATTTTCACTCTGCAGCGGAGTGTGCGCTGATATGAAACTTCCTGGCAGATTAAAACTGTGTGCCCGACCGAGACTCGAACTCGGGACCTTTGCCTTTCGCGGGCAAGTGCTCTACCAACTGAGCTACCGAAGCACGACTCACGCCCGGTACTCACAGCTTTACTTCTGCCAGTACCTCGTCTCCTACCTTCCAAACTTTACAGAAGCTCTCCTGCGAACCTTGCAGAACTAGCACTCCTGAAAGAAAGGATATTGCGGAGACATGGCTTAGCCACAGCCTGGGGGATGTTTCCAGAATGATATTTTCACTCTGCAGCGGAGTGTGCGCTGATATGAAACTTCCTGGCAGATTAAAACTGTGTGCCCGACCGAGACTCGAAGTCGGGACCTTTGCCTTTCGCGGGCAAGTGCTCTACCAACTGAGCTACCGAAGCACGACTCACGCCCGGTACTCACAGCTTTACTTCTGCCAGCAGGAGAGCTTCTGTAAAGTTTGGAAGGTAGGAGACGAGGTACTGGCAGAAGTAAAGCTGTGAGTACCGGGCGTGAGTCGTGCTTCGGTAGCTCAGTTGGTAGAGCACTTGCCCGCGAAAGGCAAAGGTCCCGAGTTCGAGTCTCGGTCGGGCACACAGTTTTAATCTGCCAGGAAGTTTCACCTTTTTATTGGTCTTTTTCACTGACGCACATGTACATTACCATGAGGGGTGAGGTACACTTACACACGTGGTTTCCGTTTTCAATTACGGAGTGGAATAGAGTGTGTCCCGATATGTCAGGCCAATGGATGTTCAATGTGGTGGCCATCATTTGCTGCACACAATTGCAATCTCTAGCGTAATGAATGTCGTACACGCCGCAGTACATCTGGTGTAATGTCACCGCAGGCTGCCACAATACGTTGTTTCATTTCCTCTGGGGTTGTAGGCACATCACGGTACACATTCTCCTTTAACGTACCCCACAGAAAGAAGTCCAGAGGTGTAAGATCAGGAGAACAGGCTGGCCAATTTATGCGTCCTCCACGTCCTATGAAACGCCCGTCGAACACCCTGTCAACGGTCAGCCTAGTGTTAATTGCGGAATGTGCAGGTGCACCATCATGCTGATGCCACATACGTCGACGCGTTTCCAGTGGGACATTTTCGAGCAACGTTGGCAGATAATTCTGTAGAAACTCGATGTATGTTGCAGCTGTTTGGGCCCCTGCAATGAAGTGAGGGCCAATGTGGTGGTCGCCAATGATTCCGCACCATACATTTACAGTCCACGGTCGCTGTCGCTCTACCTGTCTGAGCCAGCCAGGATTGTCCACGGACCAGTAATGCATGTTCTGTAGATTCACTGCCCCGTGGTTTGTGAAACTCGCTTCATCGGTAAACAGGTAGAACTGCAACGCATTCTCTGTTAATGCCCATTGACAGAATTGCACTCGATGATTAAAGTCATAACCATGTAATTGCTGATGTAGCGACACATGAAACGGGTGAAAGCGGTGACGATGCAGTATGCGCATGACACTGCTTTGACTCAGTCCACCGGCTCTCGCAATGTCCCGTGTACTCATGTGTGGGTCATGGCAACAGCAGCTAACACACCAACTGCACCCGCTTCTCCTGTGACGGGCCTGTTACGGACCCGTTTGCGTGCTACGACCATACCTGTTGCATACAGTTGGCGGTAGATGTTATGCAATGTGCGGCACTTTGGATGCTCTCTGTCCGGGTACCGTTCTACATACACCCTGCAGGCTTCAGCTGCATTTCGTCGTCACTCGCCATAGATGAGTATCATCTCCGCCTTTTCAGAGTTCGAATATACCATGGTCACAGTTCCTACAACACTACACTATCACAGACGTCTGGTAACACGGTGTACTACAGTTGGTCTGCGTGCGGAGACGAATGCAGAATAACAATAGCAGCAAGCGCTACATGCGGACACTGCGACAGCTAGACCAAACCACAACAGCGCACTACAGCCACACTCGTAAACACGGTCGTTATCGTAAATATGTCCCTGCAGACGCTGCTCGCCGACCGTGACCCGTGTTTGTTACAACACGCAACTGAACGTCGGAGGTTTCAAGCGTCAACTTTAGGTTACAATATCTCCGGACGTAATTAACATTTTACAATGCAACAAACGGCACTGATTACGTATTTGTTTATAGGTTCAGATGTGCTAACAAAACTTCGTGGTTCCATTTTAAAAAACGTAGGTTTGTGTTAAAAACATACTTCCGTGCATTTTTGTATGATTTGTATTAAACAATTACACTAGCCCCTCTCCTCACGTTCGGTCTGTGGAATCGGTTCGTCAGTATTCGATGTGGTTTACGAAATATATCCAGCGGTAACGTTAGGTGACTCACCCTAGTATATATATATATATATATATATATATATATATATATATATATATATATATATATATATATATATATAGGCACAACCACAGATACCAACTCTTCCTCATAGATACTGGCAATGGGACCGCAAGAGGGATAGTCAATACTACGCTTGAGCCAGTGCCGCCAGACGGAACAGTCTACTAATTCAGTGGCACACGTCATTGGTACCGACATGAGCCACCACCTGCAGTTGGCTGCACCCTATACTCTTCATGGCATCCGGAAGCAACCTTTCCACATCCGGAATGACTCCCCCCGGAATGCACACGGAGTGCACACTGGCTTCCTTTCCCTCCTTGGCAGCCATTTTTGTAAGGGTCCCCATTACGCGCCTAATGTTGGAGCTCCCAACTACCAGCAAACCCACCCTCTGTGAATGCCCAGACCTTGCGGGCCGAGAAGGTTCCTCTGGAACAGGGTGGGCGACTGCATCCGGCTCACAGACATCGTCAGCCACAGATAACGCCCGAAACCTGTTCGTCAAACGAACCAGGGAGGCCCTACGATCGGCCCCTCGGAAAGTTTTTCGCTGCCTGCCAGACTTTGGAATGATCTCCCACTCGACCACGGGTGAGGGGTCGGTCAACCTCAGTGCAGGAACTAGAGCGGCCACAACAGTGGACCGATCGGAGGACACGTGCTCGACGTCCCTCGCATCCCCGCATTTGATTCCCCACAGTGACGCCCCTTGGCAGCAGCCTCAAGCTGTGTGACGGAAGCCAACACAGCCTGAAGCTGTGAGCGAAGGGTCGGCAGCTCAACTAGCATCTGTACACAACAATCACAATTCCTATCTATTACTGCAGTCGCTCCTGTTTGAAGGTCATAAAAATATGTAACAAGAGAACGGTGTACTCGCCTTATTAGTAGCAGAAACTAGCGGTGCTGCTCTCGCTGACGGTCTAACCGAGATTTCTTCCAGTAATAATACGTACCAACCAGAGACCTTTAGCTAAAATAATGCCAGTTTTGTTTGATGAAAGTCTCCTCACCATGTGTTGCCTTCTCGAGGTTCAATAAACTGCTCCACTGCTCGAATATCACAACCTTAAAACATCATCTTACAACCCATTTATATATTCGTTGGTTTTCAAATCAGAGAAAGAGTTACTAGTGAAAATTATTATTACCGACGATGAGTGATAACAACTACCGCTGAATGAACAGCAGAAGAAATAAAGGGCAGAGTAAAAATGGCCCAGAGTGTTCTTGGCAAACTAAATAAGTTTTCAAAGTGAAGGTTTAGAGTTGTATGAAACTGAATATTTATCAACAGCTCGTTTGACTAGTCTTTACTGACGTAGTCTTTTAACACGAAGACAATTCAAAATGCAAGCTGTAAATTACAGGGAGGGATAGGAATGCAAATAAATCGATTACGGGACTGAAACAGAACATGTAACTTTGATGAAATGAACTGGATGTACGCTGGATCGTAACCAGGGAAATGCATGCTAAGTGACCAGTGACCAAAGAGGATCTGTTCAGCTTTTCCGGATTCCGTGCATTCTAAAAAAGAAGAAATGTCTAAGAAAGCGTAATAAAGGAAGGCAGTTATGTGCTGGATGTATTCCCCTACAGTATTGTTCTATCATCTCATCCCTTCTTCTTTTCATTTTTTTCCATATCTTCTGCAGTCAACCTCTTCGTTCCTTGCATTATCAGTCCAACATACTTTTAGCAACAGGAATTTTCCGAATGAGACGGATATCGGTAGGTGTGATGCACATGTACAGAGAAACAAATGATTACAGTTTCAGAAAAGTTGGATGATTTATTAAAGAGAAAATTCAGTCAATAACGTGTTGGCTCACCTCTGGCCCTAATGCCGTCAGTTATTCTGATTGGCATTGATTGAAAGAGTTGTTGGATGTAGCCCTGAGAGATATCGTGCAAACGACAGGCCAATTGAGGCGCTGGTTGGAGGACCCTGACCATAATGCACCAAACCTTCTCCATTGGAGACAGATCCGGCACCTTGTTGGCCAAGGTATTATTTATACTAGAAAAACAATCAATAAATAGGTTGGTATCCCACAATTGCTCGGGGCGTCTCCAGACACGTCTTATCGGTCATCGGGGCTCAGTCCGAAGCTGGACTCATTACCGAAGTCAGTTCTATTCCACTCAACGTGATTACAGGCTGGATGTCCCCGAGACCAAACGGTGTTGTTGGTGTACAGAAGTCAATGGTAGTCGGAAAAAAAGGGGTGCCTTGAGCTCAGCCTCCTTTTGTGAGCCACCTATTAACGGTACTTGTAGTCATTAAAACATCATTTGCATGTCGGCTCGATGATAATCACGAATCCGGGACTCTCAGTGCCTCTCCGACGACTCTCCGTCCTTATGTTCTGTCGTCTCTAGATCGACCGCTTCCTTCTTGGCGCGGTGCACGGCCACGGTTCATACATTCCTGCCAACATCACCGAACAGTGGAATCGCTCCTATTCAAATGTCGAGTGAGTCGCCAGCTACTCCAACCGGTTTCTTTGAGCCCAACTACACGTCCTCTCACAAATGACGACATCTGCGTATATTGTTGACACGCCTGTTTGCGAGGCATAGTTACTGACCAACTGAGTACAGTGAACGAAATTCGCAAAGACTTTCTGCCTTGATATTGACATGTCCCCCGTTTACTATCCTTGCAACCTGCGCAGTGAAACTGGACTGCAACGTCACACATTCATCCGTTGGCCGACCAAAGTTTACAGTTTTGAATTTTCCGTCGATATCCATATAACATCAGTCCGTGGCCAATTTGCATAGCTTCTTCGCAACGCGTCATTTTTCTTGTCTTAGTGTGTATGCTAGCTCCTTCCTGCTATTGTGTAACGTCTCTGCACTGTCCCATCCTACATCGTTGATTCCATACAACCTACTGGCACATGCACACGGCCTCACAGTGCATCGATGGTGGAGAGTTACGTAACTGCCTGGTTGGAAGGTTAACGGTGGAGGTGTGGGGGGGCATTAATTTAGTCAAGTGAACTTACATTGCACTTGACTCAATCAAGAACTCTTATTTTATAAATAACGGCCACAACAACACCACAGTCAGCCCTATTTTACGTTACATTGAGCCCGTAGTCACGCAGCATACTGTAAGTCATTAAAGACAATATGGCAATATATTCTTAATATATTACACGATAGCCCTGTTTTGACTTATTGCCATTATCAAGTGACCTGCGAAAATAACATAGGTAAGATTATCTATACGTAATAGTGGCTGTTTTACGTTTACCTCTGAATAGCTCCCTACGCCTAGTTGGAAGTGATGACCATATTATTTCTATAGTAATTTTTTCCTGTCAAATCTTGGCAAGTATAATACTTATTGTTGTTATGAAACGTAAAAAAATAAGTATCTGACATATCTTGACAGTTCTTTACTATGATGTTATGTTGTTGTTATCTTCAGTCCTGAGACTGGTTTGATGCAGCTCTCCATGCTACTCTATCCTGTGCAAGCTTCTTCATCTCCCAGTACCTACTGCAGCCTACATCCTACTGAATCTGCTTAGTGTATGCATCTCTTGGTCTCCCTCTACGAATTTTACCCTCCACGCTGCCTTCCAGTACTAAATTTGTGATCCCCTGATGCCTCAAACATGTCCTACACACCGATCCTTTCTTCTAGTCACGTTGTGCCACAAACTCCTCCCCAATTCTGTTCAATACCTCCTCATTAGTTATGTGATCTACCCATATAATCTTCAGCATTCTTCTGTAGCACCACATTTCGAGAGCTTCTATTCTCTTCTTGTCCAAACTATTTATCGTCCATGTTTCACTTCCATACATGGCTACACTCCATACAAATACTTTCAGAAACGACTTCCTGACACTTAAATCTATACTCGTTGTTAACAAATTTCTCTTCTTCAGAAACGCTTTCCTTCCCATTGCCAGTCTACATTTTATATCCTCTCTACTTCGACCATCATCAGTTATTTTGCTCCCCAAATAGCAAAACTCCTTTACTACTTTAAGTGTCTCATTTCCTAATCTAATTCCCTCACCATCACCCGACTTAATTCGACTACATTCCATTGTCCTCGTTTTGCTTTTGTTGATGTTCATCTTATACCCGACTTTCAAGACACTGTCCATTCCGTTCAACTGCTCTTCCAAGTCCTTTGCTGTCTCTGCCAAAATTACAATGTCATCGGCGAACCTCGAAGTTTTTATTTCTCCTCCATGGTTTTTAATACCTACTCCGAATTTTTCTTTTGTTTCTTTTACTGCTTGCTCAATATACAGATTGAATAACATCGGGGAGAGGCTACAAACCTGTCTCACTTCCTTCCCCACCATTGCTTCCCTTTCATGTCCCTCGACTCTTATAACTGCCATCTGGTTTCTGTACAAATTGTAAACAGCCTTTCGCTCCCTGTATTTTACCCCTGGCACCTTCAGAATTTTAAAGAGAGTATTCCAGTCCACATTGTCAAAAGCTTTCTTTAAGTCTACAAATGCTAGAAATGTAGGTTTGCCTTTCCTTAATCTTTCTTCTAAGATAAGTCGTAGGGTCAGTATTTCCTCACGTGTTCCAACATTTCTACGGAATCCTAACTGATCTTCCCCGAGGTCGGCTTCTACCAGTTTTTCCATTCGTCTGTAAAGAATTCGCGTTAGTATTTTGCAGCTGAGACTTATTAAACTGATAGTTCGGTAAGTTTCACATCTGTCAACACCTGCTTTCTTTGGGATTGGAATTATTATATTCTTCTTGAAGTCTGAGGGAATTTCGCCTGTCTCATACATCTTGCTCACCAGATGGTAGAGTTTTGTCAGGACTTGCTCTCCCAAAGCTTTGAGTAGTTCTAATGGAATGTTGTCTACTCCCGGGTCTTGTTTCGACTTAGGTCTCTCAGTTTTCTGTCAAACTCTTAACGCAGTATCATATCTCGCATTTCATCTTCATCTACATCCTCTTCCATTTCCATAATATTGTCCTCAAGAACATCGCCCCTGTATAGACCCTCTATATAATCCTTCCACCTTTCTGCTTTCCCTTCTTTGCTTTGAACTGGGTTTCCATCTGAGCTCTTGATATTCATGCAAGTGGTTTTCTTTTCTCCAAAGGTCTCTTTAATTTTCCTGTAGGCGGTATCTATCTCACCACTCGTCAGATACGCCACTACATCCTTACATTTGTCCTCTAGCCATCCCTGCTTAGCCATTTTGCACTTCCCGTCGATCTCATTTTTGAGACGTTTGTATTTCTTTCTGCCTGCTTCACTTACTGCATTTTTGTATTATCTCCTTTCATCAATTAAATTCAGTATCTCTTCTGTTAGGCAAGGATTTCTACTAGCCCTCGTCTTTTTACTTATTTGATCCTCTGCTGCCTTCACTACTTCATCCTTCAAAGCTACCCATTCCTCTTCTACTGTATTTCTTTCCCCCATTCCTGTCAATTGTTCCCTTATGCTCTCCCTGAAACTCTCTACAACCTCTGGTTCTGTCAGTTTATCCAGGTCCCATCTACTTAAATTCCCACCTTTTTGCAGTTTCTTCAGTTTAATCTACAGTTCATAACCAATAGATTGTGGTCAGAGTCCACATCTGCCCCTGGAAATGTCTACAAATTAAAACCCGGTTCCTAAATCTCTGTCGTACCATTATATAATGTATCTGAAACCTTCTAGTATCTCCAGGGTTCTTCCATGTATACAACCTTCTTTCATGATTCTTGAACCAAGTGTTAACTATATGTTATGCTCTGTGCAAAATTCTACCAGGCGGATTCCTCTTTCATTTCTTAGCCCCAATCCACATTCACCTATTACGTTTCCTTCTCTCCCTTTTCCTACTGTCTAATTCCAGTCACCCATGAGTATTAAATTTTCGTTTCCCTTCACTACCTGAATAATTTATTTTATCTCATCATACATTTCATCAATTTCTTCATCATCTGCAGAGCTAGTTGGCATATAAACTTGTACTACTGTAGTAGGTGTGGGCTTCGTGTCTATCTTGGCCACAACAATGCGTTCACTAAGCTGTTTGTAGTAGCTTACCCGCCCTCCTATTTTTTTATTCATTATTAAACCTACTCCTGCTTTACCCCTATTTGATTTTGTATATATAACACTGTATTCACCTGACCAAATGTCTTGTTCCTCCTGCCACCGAACTTCACTAATTCCCACTATATCTAACTTTTACCTAACCATTTCCCTTTTTTAAGTTTTCTAACCTACCTTCCCGATTAAGCGATCTGACATTCCACGCTCTGATCCGTAGAACGCCATTTTTCTTTCTCCAGATAACGACGTCCTCCTGAGTAGTCCCCGCCCGGAGATCCGAATGGGGGACTATTTTACCTTCGGAATATTTTACCCAAGAGGACGCCATCATCATACAGTAAAGCTGAATGCCCTCGGGAAAAATTACGGCTGTAGTTTCCCCTTGCTTTCAGCCGTTCGCAGTACCACAAAAGCAAGGACGTTTTGGTTAGTGTTACAGGGCCAGATCAGTCAATCATCCAGATTGTTGCCCCTGCAACTACTGAAAATGCTGCTGCCCCTCTTCAGGAACCACACGTTTGTCTGGCCTCTCAACAGATACCCCTCCGTTGTGGTTGCACCTACGGTACGGCTATCTGTGTCTTTGAGGCACGCAAGCCTCCCCACCAATGGCAAGGTCCATTGTTCATGGGGGGGGATGTTATATGTTATATGTTTACAAAGTACATACAGTTCACCACAGGTGATATTACATTTCATTGTTCTTATCTATGATCTGTGTTTGTTTTTGTTTTCCCTACAACTATCCCTTTTCACATTCTATCACGTCAGTAAAGTTTACTTATATTAAAATCTGGTTGTTCATTTAAAATTTCATGTCGATATTTTATTGTATTCTAATTCTTTGAGAATGTTCACCGTAAGTCCTTTCAGTATTTTGAGTAATATTTCTAACGCAGTTTCATTTTTTTCTGCTTTGTGGCGCAGAGTTTTCCGATGTAAATGCAGTCTTTAAATTCACACACATACAACTTTCTTTCCGTGCAACTTACAATTTTCTAAGGAAATTACGTTGAAGCACAGCCAAAACCTCAGAATGTGCCACTTCTGAAATCCACAAAATCACCTGTGACGACTGCAACAATTTTCATATTGGCCAAACCGAAGGAAACTTTAACATCAGATTTAAAGAAAACACTAGGAACAGTGATAGTAATGCGTCAAGCTTCTGTTTACATCTGAAAGCTCCACACAACAAAAGAGAGGACAATTAATCTTCGTTAGAAATATTACGCAAAATACTGACAGCTCATACCACAATTATTCTCGAAGAACTATAAATATATATTCATAAAAGAAAACATCGACACGAAATTCTAAATAAACAGACAGAGTTTAAACATAAATACTATCGGGAAATATTTATTGACATAAACAATACGAAAAGGGATAGTTACATGGGAAGCAAAAGAAACAAAGACCACAGACAAATTTTAAAAGAAAATGAGTACAACGAAATGTAACATCATCTCTGGTAAGCTTTGTATCCTTTGTAAATATATGACATCAGAGTAAGGAACTGTCAAAATACTGAACTGTCAAAATTTGTCAGAAACGTATTTTTTCACGTTTCATAACTTACCAAGACATGACAGAAAAATTTACTATAGAAGTAATATGGTGATCACTTCCAACTAGACGTAAGTACCAACGCAAATGTAAACATAGTTTACGTAAAGATAATCTTACCAACACTATTTTCGCAGGGCACTTGGTTCAAAAAATGGCTCTGAGCACTATGGGACTCAACTGCTGAGGTCATAAGTCCCCTAGAACTTAGAACTACTTTAACCTAACTAACCTAAGGACAACACACACATCCATGCCCGAGGCAGGATTCGAACCTGCGACCGTAGCGGTCGCGCGGTTCCAGACTGTAGCGCCAGAACCGCTCGGCCACCAGCGGCCGGCGCAGGGCACTTGATAACGGCAATTAGCTAGGCCTGTTATGTAAATACACTCCTGGAAATTGAAATAAGAACACCGTGAATTCATTGTCCCAGGAAGGGGAAACTTTATTGACACATTCCTGGGGTCAGATACATCACATCATCACACTGACAGAACCACAGGCACATAGACACAGGCAACAGAGCATGCACAATGTCGGCACTAGTACAGTGTATATCCACCTTTCGCAGCAATGCAGGCTGCTATTCTCCAATGGAGACGATCGTAGAGATGCTGGATGTAGTCCTGTGGAACGACTTGCCATGCCATTTCCACCTGGCGCCTCAGTTGGACCAGCGTTCGTGCTGGACGTGCAGACCGCGTGAGACGACGCTTCATCCAGTCCCAAACATGCTCAATGGGGGACAGATCCGGAGATCTTGCTGGCCAGGGTAGTTGACTTACACCTTCTAGAGCACGTTGGGTGGCACGGGATACATGCGGACGTGCATTGTCCTGTTGGAACAGCAAGTTCCCTTGCCGGTCTAGGAATGGTAGAACGATGGGTTCGATGACGGTTTGGATGTACCGTTCACTATTCAGTGTCCCCTCGACGATCACCAGTGGTGTACGGCCAGTGTAGGAGATCGCTCCCCACACCATGATGCCGGGTGTTGGCCCTGTGTGCCTCGGTCGTATGCAGTCCTGATTGTGGCGCTCACCTGCACGGCGCCAAACACGCATATGACCATCATTGGCACCAAGGCAGAAGCGACTCTCATCGCTGAAGACGACAAGTCTCCATTCGTCCCTCCATTCACGCCTGTCGCGACACCACTGGAGGCGAGCTGCACGATGTTGGGGCGTGAGCGGAAGACGGCCTAACGGTGTGCGGGACCGTAGCCCAGCTTCATGGAGACGGTTGCGAATGGTCCTCGTCGATACCCCAGGAGCAACAGTGTCCCTAATTTGCTGGGAAGTGGCGGTGCGGTCCCCTACGGCACTGCGTAGGATCCTACGGTCTTGGCGTGCATCCGTGCGTCGCTGCGGTCCGGTCCCAGGTCGACGGGCACGTGCACCTTCCGCCGGCCACTGGCGACAACATCGATGTACTGTGGAGACCTCACGCCCCACGTGTTGAGCAATTCGGCGGTACGTCCACCCGGCCTCCCGCTTGCCCACTATACGCCCTCGCTCAAAGTCCGTCAACTGCACATACGGTTCACGTCCACGCTGTCGCGGCATGCTACCAGTGTTAAAGACTGCGATGGAGCTCCGTATGCCACGGCATACTGGCTGACACTGATGGCGGCGGTGCACAAATGCTGCGCAGCTAGCGCCATTCGACGGCCAACACCGCGGTTCCTGGTGTGTCGGCTGTGCCGTGCGTGTGATCATTGCTTGTACATCCCTCTCGCAGTGTCCGGAGCAAGTATGGTGGGTCTGACACACCGGTGTCAATGTGTTCTTTTTTCCATTTCCAGGAGTGTATTAAAATTATATCACCTTATTGTGGCTAGATTTGGAGCTTTCTTTTTCATTAATAACTCCTATGTTTAATACATTTGTAGCCTGTAATCTTTATTCAGTCATATAAAACAGTTATATCACCGGTTTGTTTCACAACAAGCTGCTAATCAGGAAAAAAATAATTTAAAAGGAGAAAATAATTGCCTGCATCTCAGTGATCACAGATATTGCAAGAACGCTTGTTTTATTTTCGTGATCCCTTGGTCTCTACGTCTGTCGGTTCACAGAGATTGAGCCGTGGCGCTCGTTACTGGCGCGCCAGTCTCTTGGATGTCCATTATCGATCCTTCGATGTTTATTATCTTTGCTTGGCTTGTTGTTTTCCGAATTCGCAGGGCGAGTGGCTACCTGCTGAGACGCCGCGAGGTACGAGGTGGAAGCAATCACGTATATGTGGAGTTGGTTGTACGCGGTCTGCCGGTTCAGCATGGAGGATATGTGTTGGCTGCCTGCCTGTCTGCTCTCCTGATTTTGCTCGCCGTACCTTGTGACCGCCTAGCTTGGGTTGCTGCCTGGTGTATCCTACACGGGCCATACTGGACGTCCAGCAGAAGCCAGCAGAAGTTAAGCAGCCTTGTGTTTCTTTAAAGAAAAGGATCAAATGTATAAGACCTTTTGTAACCAATTTTGGTGGCCTCTTAAGTGTGGCCTTCGCGTTTACACTGCCTTTGGGGAGAGCTAATTCCTTTAAATTTAAATAGTTGGGGTTCCCTGTCTTTTGTAATCTTTTGGGGGTTTTATTTGAATTTTCTCTTTGGGGTTCCTTCCTTGTGCTTGGTTAAATGTTTACCTATATAGCTGGAAGTGACTCCTGGTTAAAAATCTGAGAAGGTGTTTGATGTTACTGCCGCTTCCGGCATTTGTCTTTTCAATTAAGTGTTTTCATCCCTTCAAGCGACCTGGTTTCACTCTTCGTTAATTAATGCTGGCTTGTGTGTACTTAATTTTGAATTGGCCATTTGAATTAATATTTTGGAGCGCAGTATAGCACCAAGGCGACCTCATTGCATACCACCTTGTGCCCCGGTCTAGTACCTCAATTTTCAGTGGCACGAGTTAGCTCCACTACCGGTTTTACTGATGTGCTCCCTTCAAAATCTTGTCTTGTATACGTTTGCCCCATGTGTGTCTGAGAACACAGAGATGAGCTCTAGTGTGACTTAAGTGCTAGTCAGTTAATGGAATCTTCATTTTGGCTTGGCTTCCAGTGAAGAGTTTGAGCGGAGTGTAGTATGTTTGATTTGTTATTCATTTAATTACTGTAAGTTTGTTTATTTAATGGAGAGCAAGACATTTAAAGACTGTTCGTATTAAATCCTCTAGTTGATAATTCGTTCCAAATGGCCTACTACTTATTCAATGGCAAGACTGCTGATTAGTTGGTTACTGTGAGTACAAATTCACGCTATTTATTTGTTACCGAAATTGTTGAAGTGTCTATGTCGTGATTCAGTCACTAGCTACGTGTTTGAGCTAAATTGATATAAACCTTACATTGCCTCCTAAAAATTTGTTGCTAGCAGAAACCGTTAAGACAACTAAGTTTTGTCACTGCTTATGTTAACCTTTACTGGGAGCAATATTTCATGTAGTTAAATTTTGTCTTAAAATGTGTATTTCTCTGATGTAATAAACGAGTGATAAAAGAAAAAAGCAAAGGGGCCTGGTCCTTCCCATTGTGTCCGGTTTGTAACACGTATCAGAGATTACAGATATCTTTCACGAGTACACACGGGTACAACACAAACAAAGCAATTGGGGCGGTGTTCCTGGACATCGAAAAGGCTTTCGATCGTCTATGGCAGAACGGCCTAATACGCAAACTTAGCGACGCACGGTTCCCCGACGGGCTCGTACGTCTCATACACTCATATCTCACGGACAGGAGCTTCAACACCGACGTACAGGGCAAACAATCGACACGACGTGGTATACTGGCAGGAGTACCCCAAGGAAGTATCCTAGGGCCCTTACTGTTTAACCTCTACATTAACGACCTCCCAGCTACACATAACACGACGGTAGCAATCTACGCGGATGACACTGCCATCCTTGCGCAAGATTGGAAGCCGTCTAACATTAACTCACGACTACAGACTGCACTCAGAACGGCAGAGCCTTGGCTGGTGAAATGGCGTGTTAGAGTAAACATCGACAAGTGCGAGGCCGTTCTGTTCACTAGAAGACCGAAGCAACTGCGCAAACATCAGCACTGTAGCCCAATAACACTACACGTCCAATACGTTTCCGCGAGAAGGTCAAATACCTCGGTGTCTGGCTGGACAGGAAACTACTCTGGGGGGACCACATTCAACACGTGACCAACAAAACTAACGCGAGGCTCAAACAACTTTACTCTATGCTTAACAGGCGTAGCACACTGAACAGGAGGGTGTCTAGGTCCATGTACATGACACTTGTTAGACCCCTGATAACGTACGCAGCCCCTGTCTGGGGATACGCTGTGCCAACTCGCCTGCGCCGTCTGCAGCTCATACAGAACAAAGTACTCAAAATCATAAGCAACGCTCCGCGCTACACACGCATCGCGGACCTTCACCGGGAATACCGGCTAGATACTATCTTGCAGGTATTCCAAAAACTCTCCACACGACTGTACAATAACACGAGACACTCGCGCAACCCGCTTATCCTTTCTCTGGGTAACTACGACCACAACCATAGATGGAAGCATAACAGACCAAAGACATTACTGGCTAGGAACTAAACATCTATGGTTCATAGAACGCTAACACGACAGTACTGGCGAGCCCCTGCAACACAGTTATTACTGGAAACCCAGATGTGCGACCAGCCGAAAAACAGGCAACCGCAGGGAAACCGTACTGTACACAGCACGCAAACCAGCCACACACACCCCCTACACCGTCTGTGAGCCGATCTATGACCGATCGCCACTAATCTACAACAACCTTGAACTGTTACAGGGACGCAGCAACTGCAGCAAGCGCCGCAACAAGCTCCAGCAACGACAAAGGGACGCGCAACTCCAGCAAGCACCGCAACAAGCTCCAGCAACGACAAAGAAACGAACTAACACAACCACACCTTGCATGCACTGTCGCAGATAGCAAGCCGCTACTGCCCTTACTACCCGTCCTACTGTCGCAGAGGTTTTTTTCCCTTGGCTCTTGCCTTGGCACTTTTTTTTCCTCTGCCCTTACAACCGCTCCCCTTCAATCGTTTTCGACCACTTCTATCTCCTGATGGACCATGTTAATGAGTAATCTTACCCAGACGCATGGACAACATCACAGCTCGCATCCTGTGACGCCTGATTCAAAAACTAACATGTTTACGGAGGTGACAGTAGAACTTTTGGTTTGGTCACCACGTTGGTGTGTGCGTGGAGGGGCCCCATCCTTCGCAAAAAGAGTCAAAAGCTATTTGGGGTGTCAAAGTTAGGCGCCTCGGCCTATCGTGAACAGTAGCAGTCTTATCGCACTAGCTCGAGTTGCCGAGACGGCGACTGCCCACCCGGCGGTAAGGACTCAGAGCGTGCACTAACGTTATCGTTTATGGGAGCGCTAGTTCGCCCTCGGCCTTTGGCGGCAGCTCCCTCACCTGTAGCTGGTAACCCCGGAGTCAGGCGCCGGCTGCACACTCTGCATAGTAATGCGCCGCCGCGGGCCTCGCCGTACACCACACTCACACACACACACACACACACACACCACTCCGCGAGTACCTCTCCCTCTCTCTCTCGCGCTACCTTGCAGCTCCGGCCACGTCTGCCGATACACCACCGTGCACTCCTGCACATCTACAAGCAGACCGCCGCTCGGATGGCATAAAGAGAACCAAGCACGCCTTACTTTCGGACGTGCAGTGAATTCCTAAGTAGGCAGAATTTAATCGGAGGCACAGCTTTGAATATTCTTTCTTAGCCCAAAATGAGTCACACTATTACTGACCGTTTCCGACACGGTACCGGACATGGGCTTCGAATCACGACTCTATGGAGTGGCACGTGTCTCACACATGAGACAAGATGTACAGAACAGAACACCTTTTTCCTGTACTTTGGAAGTGTTACAGGTCCTCTGCTGCTCCTGACCTACGTACACGATTTACGAGACAAACTGTGCTGCTCTCTTAGTTAGTTTGCAGATGACGCTGTCATTTACCGCCTTGTAAAACCAATTACACACTGACTTAGACAAGATATCTATATGATGCAAAAAGTGGCAACTGACTCTAAATAATGAAAAGTGTGAAGTCATCCACAAGAGTACTAAAAGGAATCCGCTAAATTTCAGTTACACATTAAATCTCACAAATCTAATGGCTGTGAATTGAAATAATTTCCTAGGGATTACAATTACGAATTACTTAAACTGTAAAGATCACATAGATAACTTTGTGGGGAAGGCCAACCAGAGAATGCGTTTTATTTGCAGAACACTGAAAAGTATGACCTGTGTGCCGGCCGGAGTGGCCGTGCGGTTCTAGGCGCTACACTCTGGAGCCGAGCGACCGCTACGGTCGCAGGTTCGAATCCTGCCTCGGGCATGGATCTGTGTGATGTCCTTAGGTTAGTTAGGTTTAAGTAGTTCTAAGTTCTAGGGGACTTATGACCTCAGACGTTAAGTCGCATACTGCTCAGAGCCATTTTATGACATGTGTACTAAGCCTGCTTACACTACTCTTGCCGGCCCTCTTCTGGAGTATTGCTGTCCGATGTGGGATTCGCATGAAATAGGACTGACGGAGGACATCGAAAAAGTTCGAAGAAGGGAAGCTTGTTTTGTATATCGCGAAATAGGGGCAGAGTACCGCGGATATGACACACGAATTGCGGTGGCAGTCATAAAATCTAAGGCGCTTTCCGGAGGGACAGGTGCTTCTTACGAAATTTCAATAACCATCTTTCCCCTCAGAGAGTGAAAATATTTAGTAGGCGCCAGTCTACAAAGTGAGGAATGCTCATCATATAAAATAACAGAAATCAGAGCATAAAAATTATATGTTCCTTTGTCTTGGGCGCTTTTCGAGAGCGGAGGGTGGTTCGATCAACCTGTGCCAGGTACTTAATTGTGAATCGCAGAGTAATCATGTAGATGTAGACGAGTGTGGAGGTGACAGATTGATGTATAGAGAGCCGAAGGTCTATGTCATGTTGACATGTGAGGGCTTGATTCAGAGTTGGCGAAATTCTCAGATAATTGGCTATTGTTTTAAACACGCGCTTGCTACATACGCTAAAACTAATGGGAAGTAGTACAGCATGAAGTACCAATACAGTAACTATCATGACACAAAGAATATTAAATGATCAGACTTTTCGTTCGTTCGGAACTGATGCCTACCATCAAGGGGTGACCCTACTGGCACGAATACACACTCTTCTATTTGTTGCGGCGTGAAAGTAAATAGCTTCAAAATGTCTTTTTGAGGGGTTTCTTGCCAGGCCGCAGACACACGGTGTATCAGTGATTGAAGATTACTAGCTGGATGCTGGTATGAAATTACTAGCCTTCCCCCCTCCCCTCCCCCCAACCCCGCCGCAAGTGTACTCTAGGGATTTCCAATTGTTATTAAATTTGATCTACCAGTTTCGGCGGTACATTACACTATCTTTAGGTCCCTGTGTACAGACAACAATGGTAGTAGCGTGAAATACGTAACAAAAGGGGATGGTTGCAATCTTATATACAGTGATAATATGTAGTAACATATAAAAAAACCAAACTATACAGGGAGTAACATCAGAGTTAAAGATAAATTAAGAAATAAAATAAGAGAACAGTTGCACCCTGTGATAATGTAAACTAGGGAACAAAACATATATACCATATAACCGCAAAAAAGCTTAGTAAACGTATGTCACTGTTGCAGGTTATGTTTAGATAATCACAGCGTATTGCTAATGACAACGCCTGTGGAACATTGGAGCAAAACAATTAGTCATATACTGACGAGTACAAACTCCAAGGTAAAATATTTGTTTATATGTTGTCGTATGCACGTAAAACATAAACCACTTAATGGAGATCAACCCCATAACTGTCTATATCATCATGTTCCATACAGTAGTAATAATTAATAAACCAAGAAGATAAAGTTACATTACAGGTTCATAAGGTGCCATTAATTAATAAAACATATTTAATTAACCAAACTGTCACTCTAATGTAATATACCGCAAGGAATTCCCACTAAACAGTAACTATTCAAATACATGGAAATGATCATAACCAACGTTATCATAAAAGTGATAAGTCCGCTAGTAAGCAGACGTATGGCTGGGTGGTGTATCAAAGCCAATCCATGAAATAAAAGAAGAGCATTGCAATACAAACACAATATATTAGAACGACTAGAACAACCAAAAACACATACCTTTATATGTCCCGTAGCTCATAAGCACGAGGGGGGGGGGGGGGAGGGAGAGAGGGAAGTATGACCTACGACAGGAAAACAACCAGAAAACAAGGTATACTATACAATGTATAATATGTCATTTGGTACCTTCATGAGTAGGTGGCTAACTGAGAATATGGATTTCAAGGTATATACCAGAACACTGTCTGGGGTCAAGGAAGTAGCAGTACAGGTGTGCCATCTGAACAAAAACCGATGCCAACTAACAAAAGTTATAGATGTGTGAAAACGAACACCCGTCATGTACCATCAAAACAATGTAAAGAGGGAAGAACTCACAACTTCAACAATATAATGCTAACAAATGTATTGTAGCAACCATCCTGGTTATATGTCGAAGAATAAAGGTCAGCAAATGAGTACATCAAGACAACATTAACGTCATACAGACTTGTGGTAAAACTTGAAAGGTACTGAATTCTAAATTATCTGTGCGATCTCTGCACGATTTTAGACCAAACCTAGAAAAATGACGTTACAAACCACCTCAGAAATAAGTGTAAAGAAATATTTCTGAACATAATGAAGACGAGTAAAACAATATCTTGTGTATTTACACGTGTACTGTACGTAACTGCCAGGAAAAGTATAACAAATACCATCTACAATAAAGTATCCCTCGTAAAATGGTGTCTCAAATATACAGAACACATGAAAGCGTTGCTGAGTCATAGCCAGGAAATTATATTAATGTGTTCTGATATACAGGCAAACACAAATGTGAAGCACAGCCCATTTCATTCATCGATGAACTAATTGGTCAGAAATGTATAACTTCATATCTCTTGTACATTAGCCAACAACCTTATTTGGCAAACCAAGCCCGTGTACTTCAAGCAGGCCAATCTTATAACAGATCTCTTGCGCAAGCAATGAACATTGGTCATGGTACAGAAATGCCTTCTGTGAATGAATGCTTAACAAACTGCCATGAACTAAACAAGAGTGGAAAAATCAGAAAAGAAACTGCTTCCATATCAGATTGAAAACAACACGTATAAAAAGGATAGCAGTGTTACAAACCACTATTATTAAATAAACCGATGCAGCGTTGACATTATGGTGTTAACGTTGCGAATTGTTCCCTCTTTACATTGTTTTGACAGTACATGACGGGTTTTCGTTTTTACCCATCTACAACTGTTGTTAGTGGACATGAGCGTTTGTTCAGATGGTACACCTTTACCTCTAGCGTACTGATAATCCCTCACATAATGTTCTGGTATATTCCTTGACATCCACATTCTCAATTAACCACCCACTCATGAAGATACGAACTGGCATATTTCACATTTTGTACTATACCCTGGCACATATTTTCTGTTTTTTTTTTTTATGTCGTAGACCATACTTTCCTTTGTCTCTCTCTGTGTCCATGTCATACAGAGAAACATATTCTTCTTTAGATTTACTCGTAGTTTACGGTTTGGAATATCGACCAGCCACACGCCTGCTTATACACTGCTGGTAAAGCAAACTTATCTCTTTCCTTGTAATATAGGTTATTTTCCATATATTTTAATACTTACTGCTTAATGGGAATTCGTTGCGGAGTATTACATTAGATTCACAGTTTGGTTCATTAAAGATGTTTTATGAAATGAATGGCACCTTATGAGTCAGTGATTGATAGATTTCTTGATGTAACTTTATATTCTTATTTTATTAGTTATTATTAGTCTATTGGGCTTGATCTCCAGTAAGTGGTTTATGTTTTACCAACATGACAACATATAAATAAATATTTTACCTTCAGTTTGCACTCATCAGTATATGACTACAAGCGTTTTGCTCCATACGTTCAACCGGCATTGACATTAGCATTACACCGTGATTATCTATGCATAACATGCACTATCGACCTCCGTTTAGTAGGTTCTTTTCTACGATTATGGGGCACATATATTTTGTTCCTTGGTTTATATTAATACAATGCGCAAGTTTCCTCTTATTTTATTCCTTAATTTATCTTCAGATTTGATGTTACTCCCTGTACAGTTTGGTATTGTTTCATGGTACTACATATTACCACATCATATAAGACTTACACACTCCCCTTTTGTTATGTCGTTCACACTGTCACCATTGTTGTCTATAAACGGGGGCTTGAAGACCACCTAATGTACCGCCGAAACTGGTAGCTCAAATTGAATAACGACTGGAAAATTAGACGTCTGAAAGGAGTTTTGATTCGATATTCTATACTGAACATCCGAGGTCCCACAACAATCTGTATTAAGATTGACGTACAGTGAGCCAAGGATATATTCTTCTAGGTACTTGCGATGTTATCTGCAGTGTAGTGTATAACACTATCCTTCTAGAACATGACTTTTGGTACCCTGATAGTCAAATTTATGGCAACGGGGCTTAACATTTTTGCCACATACTTATGCGCATTCAGCTTCCAATCACCGATCACCGGATCAGTCCTATTGTCAAATCCAGTAGCTCCTCTGACGATGATTCCAAGAGCTGGAGGAGAATGGGTCTCCAGAATCCCCGCTTTCTTTCGCCTTTCATCAGTTGGTCTACAGACACCTTGGCATCTTTCTGAGCGCTACAGACACTAGCCAGGTTATCGCTGAACACCGTGCTACGCCACTCACTGTCCTAGTTGTCTCTGGTTTTGCGCCATGTAACACTCCGCTGTATGGTCTCAACGGTAAACGCATGGAAACTAGCGATCTCGTACCAGCTTTCATTAAGCTTTTCCCTACGTGTCGTACTGACACTTCGCCTGTATTTTAGTTGTTGTCACCCGTCTATTTCTCAGTGCGATTCAAACACTTCTACAATCTTCTCGCGGTGTTGTCCTTTTGGAGAGACTCCTGTCTTCCCATCGTGCCACGCCTTTGAACTGAGTCCCTCTCGTCATCAATCCACTGCAGCCAGCTGTCGGAATCATCTGTGTGTATGATGCTGCCATGACCTCGTGCCAATGATGCGATCTTTCTCATGTCATAAAAACGCCAGCAGGCCCCACATGCTGTGTTGCGATCTCCAGTCGAAAAGTTCCAGTAACACTGGACACCCAACACCTACCAAGTACTTACACTATTCTATGCAGAATTTTTTCTAAACTGAAAATAGTAATAAGCAGGCACAAAACTATGATTTTAATCAACACATTCCGCAGTCATGTAAGTACTTGAGTACCAGTATAGTGGCGTTGGGTCAAGGTTCGTCGGCGTACAACCATGTCCATGAATTAACAGAGCTTCGAAAACAAGACATATTACTGAACACCGGCCTTAAAACGTGGCCCAGACATACAGCTTAGGTGAGACAAATGTACGTATGCAAGGTATTCTGGAAAATAAGTCGGATGACACTTAATGTGTTCTCACTCTACCTGTGGCATACCCAAGTCAATAGAAATCGTGGAGCCCACACATGACAGTACAGGATATACATCATCTCCTCTTACAGTGGATCAGGTCGCTAACCACGAAGAAAACAACAATTTGCGACAGACCACGAGCTGCAGTCCAACGTAGAAAAGTGTAGGGAAGAACAGGTGGCTGCCTTCCATGATGAGGATATTGGAAAGTTGGTACAACTCTCCAACCGCTAAATAAAATCATGCATACACATACTAATGCCCATCATGCCCAGCGGCTAACCGTGCAGTTTGTACGTCCTAACGCAAATCGTTTGAAAGTTACGACAATTTTATTTCATACAGTTCAATAATTGTGGTAACTATACAAAAGTAGTTTAAGTCACAATTTTATAAAGTCCGGGTTCCTTCTTCCAAATTGTTAGTGAGTCTTTTATAATTCATCGAGGATAGCGGTGTGGCAGACGGAGTACTTGTTATTGACGCTTTCTCAAATTTTAGTCTGGGAAACAGAGAGGGTATATGTCATTTGTAGTTTAAAGTACTGAAACGTTGCATACACACTAAAAACAAATAAAACTGCTTGTTCTTGAAATTCAGAGCTCCAGCTAAGATCACTTACGCCACAGAGTGGGAGAGACAACGTCTACGCCTACGTTCCGAGTAGGTAGACACATAATGGAGATGACTGTGAGCCATGTGCGTTTGGCACAGAAGATTCGAGTTACAGGGAACAAAGGTGGCACAATGAACACATATGGATTACGGGACAAGTAATATTCATGCCAGCAGATCAGTGACAGACAAGACACTCACCACATTCACCAAGAGGCGGCTAATAACGGAATGTTGCCTCTTGCAGGTCACCGATGCCTCATGACAGTATGACCAAAGTCTGCCGCGTGTTAAACCCCGGCGCTAGAATTGTTAATTTGTCGTAATGCCCGATGACGTCCCACTTGTCTATAAATTTTCCGGTATGCAGCCCCGGCAAATTTTTAGCGTTTTCGAGAATCTGCTTCTTGTGCATGTTGATCCATGAGATGTAACCGCCTAATACAGCGGCGCCCAGTGGCTAGAATATCATGGGTAGATGGTGCAGTGCGGTAGTATCCTGTCCGTGATGAACAGAGTTTTACTCTGCGGGTATGCTCGCTGACGAGTAGTCGAACGCCGTGGGTTACAATATAATCCTGCGAATGTTGAGTAACACCAGCTGGCATTAGGTAAATACAAGTGTGGTACGGTCGGTCGCGAAAGGGAAACCACAGGTAAATCTGATGAAGCTTTCCACAGGTGTGTGGGGCAGTGCCTTTTGTATGCCCGTAGATAGCGTCATGCCGTCTTCCCAGTTCCGAGCGCATAGGGAGCGCGTATCTATGTCTATAAAATAGAGTTTTTCGATAAGTAGGGATACCTGCCGTAATATTTCGTGTGTTTTCATGCAACCCCACGCCATGTGTCATGGATTTCCTTCTTCGTGAGAGTTCTCGGCGCACACTGCTGAGGCAGTCAGGACCCTCCTGCAGCGTTTTCGATGGGAACTGTTTGTTCATCCGCCATACAGCTCACAGATGGTTCCCTCTGATTTTTTATCTCTGGTCAAATGAACCGCTAACATGTCATAATCTAAACCCGAATATTTTTAGTGACGTTTACACATTGAACAAAGTGTGTGCAAGCCGTAGTTTCTAACTAATTCCCCTTTTCTTTATATAGCTCCATAACTGTCACCTTGCATGTATGCAACAAAGTTGTATGAAATTAATAGAAGAAGAAGAAAGAAGAAGCTCCGTCTTTAGGCCACAAGTGGCTCTTCCGGGACCGTCCGGCCGCCGTGTCATCTTCCGAGGAGGATGCGGATAAGGAGGGGCGTGTGGTCAGCACACCGCACTCCCGACCGTTAGGACGGTATTCTTTGACCGAAGCCGCTACTAATCGGTCGAGTAGCTCCTCAATTGGCATCACGAGGCTGAGTGCACCCCGAAAAATGGCAACAGCACGTGGCGGCGGGATGGTGACCCATCCAAGCGCCGGCCACGCCCGACAGCGCTTAACTTCGGTGATCTCACGGGAACCGGTGTAGCCACTGCGGCAAGGCCGTTGCATGAAATTAATAGGGCACTCAGAAATACATAATATGGGCAAAAGTCTTTAATCAAATTTTTTGCTGCTGTCTGCAATATCCGTTTTACTAAAGTCTGTTCCTATAATGCAGTAATTAAATAAATTGGGGGTTTAATTTCTTTCATTTGATACATATCTCGAAAACATTTAATGACCTAAAATCGTTTTTTATTGACAGATATAATTTTAGTTGTAATGTGTCTATAGTCAGGAGATTCCTCAGGAAATATGAAAAACAAGAAGGTACAATAATTATTTATAAAGAAAAAGTGCTAATGTTCTTTACAGAGATTCCAAGTGAGATGGTCCTCATGAATGTGGACTAAGTCAAAAAGTCTAAAGCGTATTTTCATTTAAAAGATAATAGCAACTTTGCCACAAACCACATAAATTTTCAATATGCAGAGGTGCATAGCATAATTCTTAGGCTATCAAAGCCATGGATCATCAAGTAGAAAAATCATTTTACAACATTAATTTAAAATGATCTCATTACTGCACTGAATTTGTACAGGCGTCAGATTATAATAATATTCACATTTTTTTCCAGTAATTTTCGGGTTTGCAGCCGGATTCCAGCAACATTCTGCCACGATATTTCGGCCTAGAAACGTCCAGCCATCCTCAGGTGAATAGACGAAATGCTGAAGAGACCTGATGATGGCCGGACGTCTCTGGGCCGACATATCGTGGCAGAATGTTGATGAGATCCGGCTGCAAACCAGAAAATTACTGGAAGAAGGAATACGCCGGGAAAATTTCAGAAGTCACAATATTCACATTATTTTGTATTATTACTAGCATATACAGACCATTTGATTCTACTAATACATCCATGAATGCATTAGGAGGAGTTAGCTGCCAATTAATCTTAAACTCTATTTTATTTGTAGTGAAGATTTTTGTGGCTGTTGGCAACTCACTTAAAATCTTTGTTCCAGAATAATAGATGCATTTCTGAAACAACATAATTGACTTTAAATCTTTTTTTAAAAATTAAGGCCTGGAAAACCTAGCTTTGCTTGATGAGGTACTCCTAAAAATAATCTCTTATGACATTATAGAAGAAAAGTAAATATAATACTCCAGCTCTTTTATTATTGTATCACCTATGTCTCACAACATTCGCATCGCAAGTAAGGAGACGCGCTTCTGTAGTTCTGTGGTATGTTCCTACCAGTTGAATTTTTTAGCTCCCTGTAATCTCAAGAATTTAATGCTGGCAACTTACTGGGTCTGTTTACTGTCTTATTTTTAAGGCACATCCTGGCGGGAAACCTCTTACGAGTTCTGACTTGCTTGTATTACAAAAAATCAAAGTTTATGGGCAAATTATTAATGCCAGTGAAAATTTCAATGATCGCGGTTTCTAAGGCTATACTTGACTTTCTACTTACTGCAATGTTTCCATAATCTGCAAACAAAATAGGTTTTACATCTGGTAATACTCATATTAAAGGTCATTGACATATGAAAGTAATAGTAAGGGCCTTAAAACTGAACCTTGTGGGATACCACATGTTATTAGTTCTCAATTAGCTGATATCTTAATACCAGTCTCATTCCTATCGACACTCTTAGAGATATAGCATTTGAATCTTCTGTAACATTCTCTGTTACACAGTAATATTCTAATTTACTTAAGAGGGTTTTGTGATTTACACAGGCGAATGCCTTCATCAGAACAAAAAAAGGTACCAGCTGCAGGCAATTTTATTTCTTTATTTATTTATTTACACGTCAAGTTCCGTAGGACCAAATTGAGGAGCAAATCTCCAAGGTCATGGAACGTGTGAGTGTCCTGTGAATTAGCTATTCTATTTGCATACCCCATACTGTTTGCCTTCCTAATAAAATTGTTAAGTTGTAGCTGTGTACTTTCAAAATGTGAGGTGCAGCTTCTGAAGCACGTTGCTCACTTCATAATGACAATACACCACTTCCACAATAACAGGGAAGTACCCATCTTACGTTTCTTGGGAAGTAAGAAACAGCAGGCAACAAATCTTAGCGCTCTCAGTATTCGTGAGCAGCAGCAGCATAATTTAGACGCACCATCTAATTCTGATTTCAGATAAGCCAACACTCTGGATCCAGCTCGCGATTCTTTGCACGCAAACGACCAAGATGTTATCTGACCGCTGCTTC
The DNA here is from genome assembly GCF_023898315.1 of Schistocerca nitens. NCBI lineage: Eukaryota > Metazoa > Arthropoda > Insecta > Orthoptera > Acrididae > Schistocerca > Schistocerca nitens. The sequence goes on along the minus strand of NC_064614.1, from coordinate 281,495,308 downwards.
CTGGTACTCCGTAATGTCTTGACCATCCCACACAGTGGAGCAAAAAGATACGCTGTTTTTTTTATCAGTAGCTGTATTTCCTAGATTTAGGCCGTCGTGTTTAAAAAAGAAAATTCTTAAACAGATTTAATCATCAAGTACAGCCGTAAACGCTCGGGGAACACACACAATTACAAGTACCATACTGGTTTACAGATACCGTAAAACGGGTATATTTTGACCGCTGTGGTTACTTTGACCATTCATACACTAAAAGTTTCACACCTCTCTGCTGGCTCTCATTTGGGTGTGTAGTATATACACTTTGTTGATAAAATCCTATCAATGTACGCTAGATGACACCATATAGTGCCGCTTTCCTTGCGCAACAGTTGGCGAACCTATTGACTTACAGTTGTGCACGAATAACTGTCCGGGTGAAGAAGGAGAACATAATAAGCTGACTAGCATAGGTAAGAGGGCATGTCTGGCCAAAAGAAGTCTGCTAGTATCAAATATCGGTCATAATTTGAGGAAGAAATGTCTGTGAATGTACGTTTGGAACACAGCATTGTATGGTAGTGAATCATGGACTGTGGGGAAACCGTAAAAGAAGAGACTCGAAGCGTTTGAGGCGTGGTGCTATGAAGAACGTTGAAAATTTGGTGGACGGATAAGGAATGAGGAGGCTATCTACAGAGTCGGTGCCGCGAGGGATTAGCCGAGCGGTCAGGGACGCTGCAGTCATGGACTGTGCGGATGGTACCGGCGGAGGTTCGAGTCCTCCTTCGGGCATGGGTGTGTGTGTGTTCGTCGTTAGGATAATTTAGGTTAAGTAGTGTGTAAGCTTAGGGACTGATGACCTTAGCAGTTAAGTCCCATAAGATTTCACACACATTTGAACATTTTTACAGAGTCGGTGAATATACGAATGTATAAAAAAAATACTAAGAGGGAGAGACAGGTTGATAGAAGACAACGTGTATAAGTGAAGATATATCTATTGATGACAGGACAGTGTGCTGAACATTACATCATGATTTAAATCGTTTGAAGACATATAAAATAAGCTATTAGGAGTAGTATTTTTTTAAGTTTGTTAGTACCCCCAAGTACAAGAGGCAAGTGCAAGACATTAACGCTTACATTCCCCTGGGCAGCATGTCAGATGCTGAACTATGAACACTAAACAGGTAGTCTACATTGACAGGTACTTAGTGGTTCAGTTATGGTAGTGCAGTCTGGCTTTCGCGGACGATCTTGCCATTCTAACCAACAATGGAGAGGAAGCCAAACTTGCATTGGAAAAACTACACGAAATCTCACAGGAAACTGGGCTACAGATCTCCTACGAGAAAACACAGTATACGGAAAAGAAACCTGTAGATAATGACCCCATTACTACCCAATACGCGAAAGTGGCACAAGTTGCCCACTTCAGATATCTGGGAGAGATAATCCAACCATCAGGAGTGAACTCCATAGCCAATAAAGATAGAATGTCCAGATTACAAAAAGCATATAAGCTCTCTTGGAATCACTATAATAAGAAATCTATTCCTGTCAATGCGAAACTAAGGCATTACACCACAGTAGTCCTACCAGAAGCACTTTATGCTGCAGAAACTATTGTGACTCATGGTCATACTAAGATCAGAGAGATTGAAAAGCAGGAAAGAAAAATTCTGAGGAAAATATATGGGCCAGTGTTTGGGGAAGGAATTTGGATGAAGAGGCCAACGAGAGAGATTTATAAAGAAATAGGAACAATAACACACACAATTAGAATGAGAAGGATGAAATTTTATGCACATATCAGCAGGCTCACAAGACAAATCTTTGAGATAGTAAACAAAAGCAGAAACAAGACAAAGTGGATCACTGAAGCAGAAGAAGACATTAAAGAACTGGGGATCACTCAAGACAACATAAACAATAGAGAACAGTTTAGAAACATCATACAGAAACACACACTTAAACAAGAACATACGGAGAACAGAACGGAGAAAATATGGTCGAAAGAACGCAAGAGAGAACGCAGTGAACGTATGAAGAGAATTTGGGAAGAACGAAAAAAGAAGAAGAAATCATGACTACTTAAGTTCAATCGCTCTCACAAAAGGGAATGTTCGAAAATAATAAGATATACTGACGGAAATATCTTGACACAAAAAAATAAGTCATATAGAGTTAAAACATTTCGGGAATACACTTGTCTAAATAACATATTTAAGTGATTAATATTGCAATATCACGGATTAATGGAAGTGCGAGATAACTGCAGATACGAAAGGCTGGGATGTTAACAATTGAATTAACCGCCAGATTGTTCAATGCATGCATGCAAATGTGTATGTAATGTATTCTACAGGCGCCAGATGTCAGTTTGTGGGATGGAGTTCCATTCCTGTCGCACTTGGTTGGTCAATACATGGACGGTTAATGCAGTTTGTGGATGACGCTGATGATGATGTCCTATATGTGCTCGATTGGGGACAAATCTGGTGATCAAGCAGGCCAAGGCAACATGTCGACACTATATAAAGCATCAGGAGTTATAACAGTGGTATGTGGACGAGCTTCATGCTGATGGAAAACGAGTGCTGGAACGCTGTTCATGAAGGGCAGCACAAGTGGTCGAATCACCAGATGTAGGTCAGGGTGCGTGGGACAACCATGAGACTGCTCCTGCTACCATATGAAGTCACACCCCAGAGTATAACACCAGGCATACGTCCAGTGTGCCTCGAAGCAGTACCTCTTTCATGAGAAAACGAAAGAGACCTCCACCCTTCCTTTCAATGAGCTCTCGCTTGACACCATTGACGTCGCTAAAAGCGGTGGTTTGGGGTCGGTGGAATGTGCGCTGCACGGCGTCTGGCTCAGAGATGTCCTTGAAATAACCGATTTATAACAGTTCGTTTTATCACCGTAATGCCAACTGCTACTCAGATTGCTGCTGTATATGCAGCACGATGTGCCAGAGCCACACGCCGAACACGATGGTCTTTCCTCCTGGTAGTGCCACGTGGTGATCCGTAACCAGGTCTTCTTGAGACTTTATATTCTCGTGACAACAGTCATGTTCACTCACTAAAATCCTGCCCAGGTTTTTTTCTGAAATATCACCGAAAGAACTTGCAGTTTCTCGTAGCATTATTACACGGTCCCGTTCAAACTCAGTGAGGGACTGATAATGGCTTCTTCTTGTCTAACATGATCTTACCACATCCAATCTTAAAGGTAACTGAAGCTCACGACCACTAAGCGTGTATTTAAAAGCAGTCTGACTCACTCGTCATAGTAGAGCTACTGGTGCCGCTCTTACTTGACTAACGTGGTGCGAAGTTTAAATCGACATCATCTTTCAGATATAGAAACACGCCTTCCATTTTTCGTATATATCGCAAAACTCCGTCTTGGTGTTCCGATTCTTTTCTGTCAGTTTATATGTAGAGCGTTCGGAAATAACCGTTACAAACTTCTGGGAGTTGTAGAGGCGAGTGAGTGTATGACATTTTTAATAGAAACCCATGCCTAGAAAGGTACCGTTTCCGCTCTACAGTCATTTGAAAACATGTTTGTTAAGTAGGTCTGCAACAGGGTAGCAATGCAGGCGGTGTGCTGACCACGTGTTGACTGACGTCATTTGACGTCTTTCCTACTTCTCTGACCTGATTCGAGCCTCATTCACATGTCTGTGAGTGTTAGAGCAACATGGTTGAGTAGACTTTTTCAGAATATGCTGACATGGCGAAGTTCACAGTAATGGAAGAACTGCTCGACGTCACTATCAAGATAGTTTACCACAACGTATGACTCCATCGCATAATCTTTTCGTCACAGTTATGCAACGGCTTCAAGAAAGGGAAACCTTCACCTTCAGCATGCGTGACTGTGGTGCGTCAAGGAGACGCTGCACACACGAACTGGAAGATGCCAGACTACATCACGTCGAATAGAACCCGTCAACGACTACACGAGCAATTGCTTTGGTTATTAAACGAGTGGAATTACAAAACAAGTGATGTACTGGATCACGCCTGATAAATTACTTGTAAAATTTGAGCCGGCCGCGGTGGTCTAGCGGTTCTAGGTGCTCAGTCCGGAAACGCGCGACTGCTACGGTCGCAGGTTCGAATCCTGCCTCGGGCATGGATGTGTGTGATGTCCTTAGGTTAGTTAGGTTTAAGTAGTTCTAAGTTCTAGGGGACTTATGACCACAGATGTTGAGTCCCATAGTGCTCAGAGCCATTTGAACCATTTTTGTAAAATTTGATGCAGGACATCTGCGGTCCATCAACATAGGAAATAACGTCAAACCCTCTACAAAAGTTACCTTAACAGCAGTGCTTGTAAGCCGCACGAGACTATTTTCAACATCCTCTCGCACTCTCGCCAATAACTTAGCTGTTTCGTTAATATTACTCGTTTCCCGTGAAGATAATGAAATAAAAAGAGTTTTAAACTCTATGCACAATCTAATTACTTTTGCTATTATCGATCTGAACATAACCCATACGAGCCCGGTAGGTTCATAGTAAGGAGTGCAGACAAACAAAACCAAGTCGTTAAATTTGTGGTGTTAAAATTCACAATATTTCGCGGTACAATACACACATACTTCCATTTAACATTTTTAAGTGCAAGAACAAGACTTTTTTAGCAATCAAGGTCGATTTTATCCAGAATCTCACACGGCCTGCCTGCGCTGCAGTTTAGGTGCCTTTCATTGCCCAGTTTGAGACTCCTTCCGGCTTGATACTCCACAAAAAATCCTATATCAATTTCTTCGGCCCGCCTTCACCGAAGTAGCTATCGTTTGCATCTTATATATTTGAAAAGTTTTGGCATTCTTGTAGGAAAGTTATTTAATAAACACAGTTGTGGTCGCATTTATTCTGTTAATTTTTGCCGGCCGAAGTGGCCGTGCGGTTAAAGGCGCTGCAGTCTGGAACCGCAAGACCGCTACGGTCGCAGGTTCGAATCCTGCCTCGGGCATGGATGTTTGTGATGTCCTTAGGTTAGTTAGGTTTAACTAGTTCTAAGTTCTAGGGGACTAATGACCTCAGCAGTTGAGTCCCATAGTGCTCAGAGCCATTTGAGCCATTTTTTTGTTAATTTTTATTCTTAGATGACCGGTTTAGATACTCAAAGAGATCATTAGATCTACATTCCTTGATGAATCTTGGAATCACTGGCTTGGGACTGATACGTCTGTGCAGACGTGGAGAACAGTGATCATTCCATCATCAAGGAATGTAGATCTTATGATCTCTTAAAAGCTCGAAACCTATCATCTGAAGCTAAAATTAACAATTTAATTGCGATCACGTCTGCGTTTATTAAGCAAGTTATAAAATTAATAGCTCTCTGGTTTTCCTGGAACAATGTTCCAACAAATTTTACTTGTAGGGAAGGCTGACAACTCTAAACGCTCCCAGTGATGATGTTTGGTTTGTGGGGCGCTCAACTGCGTGGTCATCAGTACCCGTACGAAGTCCTAATTTTTACACAGTCCAAGTTTTACACAAGCAAATCGAGCCACAATCACGAATGATGATGATCATGATGAAATGATCACAACACAAATACCAGTCCCCGGGCAGAGAAAATGCCCTACCCGGCCGAGAATCGAACCCGGGACCCCGTGATCCAGAGGCAGCAACGCTAGCCACTACACCACGAGCTACGGACCAAACGCTCAAGAAGAAATGCTTTGCACTGTGGTCGCATGACGTCACAGAACTTCCACCACGAGCTATTGGCTCGACAGATGTTGGCTGCTTTCCTTTGTGAAGAACTTTGCAGAGGACCGGTCAAAAGAAGGCAGCATGTAGTCAGCTCCACGTGGTCTCCGGACTAGTAATCGACAGTAATCAATTTAAATTATGAGGTCCTTGTTAGAATGAGTTCATCTTATTTTTCACTTTAGTCACAGTGAAACTATTTGCTATAATTTGAGTGTGATTTATATATCACTTCACGGTACGCATTCTTCATTTGCATTAGTTTCTTTAAAGAGCTACTCCTGAAGATAAGCTACGCCAAGGCAGTAAAATTTTACCCGAAGTCGTCACTCGCTCCCACGTAACTTCACAGCGATTATGCTGATACGAACTTTGTAGGTAAGCTGAGATTCTCAAGGTGTTTCACCTGAAACTTTATTTTCTACAGTATTATGTGGTCCAAAGTGCTTTACAAATCTGATAGACACGTCAGTTATATTCATCCAGGTATAACACCCCTGTTTATAATTTTACAACTAGTTGTTCGAATCTTCAGCTCATATATGAGATTATCGGTACAAGTCGATGAATACTTGTGTGTCTGTGATTGATGTGCTTCGCCAACTACAAATGTCATGTACATGTTCGTTGCGGTTCTCCGTATATCCATGCTTTTTATACAGTTTGTTCTTGGTCACACACCTTTACAAGTTAATAATCCTATGTCCATCACATGGTGTTTGCTTTATTTGACACCACATTTTTAATTCTGATATGCATACATTTCATCCAAAAGTGAAGTATATTGCGGCGTAGGCAGGCAGCTATAGCAAAAGAGAGATGCAGATGAATAGTACATAATTGGAGCTTCTGTCTAGCGGTTTTAACCTTAGTGCTGTATTAGTACCACCCACGTAACGTCACACTCCTTAATTGCTTACATGCGGGGGTGAGTTTCATGGTGAGCGGAAAGGTGAAGGAGAAATGGGGAATTGGCGCAAGTAAGCTGTCCCCCCCCCCTCCCCACACACACACACACACACACACACACACACACACACACACCACACACATACATACATACACGCAAAATTTTGCACTCTTAATCACATTTTTCAACTCCTTCTTAAGCCACACCCCCTTATTGGAAATAGACAAATCAACGTGCTTCTCAACCAATACAGACATATTTTGCTCCCCAGTCACAACTCAGTACTTTAATATTAAAAGTGAAACAGCCAGTTTGTACGTACCATAGAGCTGGATGTTTAGTTTTCTGTACCCCACTTAGCACTAAAACACCACTTTTGCTCGGTCTTTGTACACATTTTGTGCCACGCAGAATTGACCTTCTAATTGAATTCTATAATGTTATTTTCATGTCTAAATTATCTATGTAGAGCTTCTACATGACTCGCTTCATTAACACAAATGGTGTAATGCACACGTTAAGATAAACATGGCAATGACTGCAGTTCGATCTTTGCACCAAAAGAAAAATAGCACTCTAAAGAAACCTCAAAACTGTCTGTATTATTTATCAATAATTTGGAAAGTTTGAAATATAACAATCTGAAACGCACTTGGCTCAATTATTGTTACTACTGGTCCAACTTACAGTTTAAGGTAGACTCAGCAAAGACTGTGATTCACTCTTTGTGCCAAAGCAAAATAGCACTCCAGAGAAACAAAAATTGTCTGTACTATTTATCAAAATATGTATGGATATGTTATTTGCTAAAACCCAACTCTGGTTCAATCTTTGAATCCATTTGGTACAAAATAAAATTGATCTCTCAAATTAAGTGCCGCAATTTTATTTCCATGTCTGATTTTCCTCTTTTACTATCAAATCTCGTCTTAGTTCAGCTGAAACGGATACACAACCTACCAGAGTCTGATGTTGAGGATACAAATAGCCGCTTCCCAGTACTGGAATCTGCACAAAATAGTACAAAGTAGTACATAGTATAAAACTTCAAACGCCATGAGATCTTGTTGATTTTCATTTTGCGTTTTATTTCCTGCATAGTAAGGTTAAGACATTCTACATCCTCTTGGGTGTACATTGCCAAACCTTTCCTGTTTGCAGCGGAATTTTCTTACAGGACTTTATCATTTTAGAGAACGAATGGTCTTTAAAGTCGTTATTCCATCAGTTTTAATAGGCGAAAATCGTTTTTCTATGGCTGTATTCAAAGTTTCGAGACAGAGACATTTATAAATAATGTCACTGTCCTAATGTAACTGTCCTATTTAGTCCATTATAATTATCCGGGCTGTTATGCCGTGGTCGGTTGATGAATTCTGAGGTGATTCCCAACGTTTTATATCCATGTCTGATTTTCCTGTTTTACTATCAAATCTCGTCTTAGTTCAGCTAAAACGGATACACAACCTACCAGAGTCTGTCCTATTTAGGCAGATCTAAATGATAATTGCCGTTTTGAGACAGACATTACTCATATCTTACAACGTAGTAATCGTCCTTGGATACATTTCTTACTGCTAGTAATTCAACTCACATCGTCTTTCCATAAATATTTATACTAAATTCTTCAATCGTATATTTCCCAAATCGTATCCAGACTTTGCCATATACTGTGTTTGCAATAATTGGTAAGCCTTGTTTGCTTATCTGTGTCAACTTGTTCGTTTTCCATTAGCAGATTATATTGTTCCCTCATGGCAACTATTCCCTCCAAATACTCCTGTTCCCTCCCCACTCCACAGCCTTCATCCATTTCCAATTTGTCTTTACAAACAAATATAACTGCACTTCTTTTAAAAAAGACGAAATTACCGAAATTGTGAATGATATGATTCTACTGGACACACTGATTCTTTCTGCTACAACCTGCTGAACAACATTACTCTTGTGAACCGGTACTAAGTGAGCAATATCCATATTTGGCAGTATTGTGGAGAACAAGGTTCAGGAGTGAGAAAAGTATGTTTCTACAGCTTTAATATAAGAGTTAAGTCGCCTAGTTTTTTCTCTGTCTTGATTATCTTGAAGGTTTACTCTTACACCAATCAAATCTGGTTCCCTCAATACCCCATGAGATACCTCAATAACCCATCAAACAAACAGTAGACACTAATACTACAAAGCAGATATTCTGTAAGCTACCTGATAGGTTACACCACACACAAGAGCGACTGATATAGTCTGCATTGAACACATTGCAAATACTTCTAATCTTTTTTGGCATTTCAAACAATGGATTCTCCAGGTAGGAATATCAACCGGTAGGAAAAGGCAGATTGCTACATACCGTAAAGCAGACACGTTAACCTGCAGGCAGGCATAATTAAAATACACTTGCATAAAGCTTTCCGCCACAGCCCTCATCAACAAAAGAGAAACACACACTGTTCATACACCAAAGCAAACACACCTCGTGCACACATGACCGCCAACTCCCGCACCTCAAGCCGGCATTGTTCTCCACAATCGGACTGAATGCCTGTGACGTCAGGGGGACTCTGTACTAAGATTTGTACACATACTAAGCAAGGTCTCAGACAAGTTGAGACCAGCTGACATGTTATTATATTGTCGTCATTTAATTCACATAGACAGTCTGACTTCCACTAGGTCGAACATAGCATCGATTCTGTAGTGATAGATTATAGCTTCCAGTCTGCTAATAGCATGCTCTTTAGCCATAGAAGACGTAGACGTTTCTCATAGGTGTATATCAGTTCTAGTTTATAAAATCGATAAGACGGATATGTCTCCTAAATTTGGAAGACTGCACCTCGGGTGCTATCCAAACGCTGATGTAGGCACAGGATAGCACATTGTAGTATCCAGATTACGTGACATAGTTCCTCCCACTTTATGCAACGCAGAATTAACAAGAAAATTTTAATAATGCCTTCACCAATTGCAGAACCTTCGTCACAATATTTTAGTGTTAGGACTCTCAAGAACTATTAGAGAAACAACACTCCGTAATGTTAAAGAAGTGTGGTGCACTTAATTGTTATCTACAAGATAAATTCTCCAAGTTCTGCTCTGCAAGACATCAGGTTGAGGCGAAACTACCATTTCCCCTACATGGGAACGACGTTGTAACTGGAAGAGTAATATTGTAAAAAGTGGCAAGAAAGCGCTGGAATTGGTTTCAAGGAAATGTGGAACGCCTGTTGTTATACCGTACAAACTGGACTAGGATGGCGTTAAAGTGTCTGTACTGAGCCGGCCGAAGTGGCCGTGCGGTTCTAGGCGCTGCAGTCTGGAACCGCGAGACCGCGACGGTCGGTGGTTCGAATCCTGCTTCGGGCATGGATGTGTGTGATGTCCTTAGGTTAGTTAGGTTTAAGTAGTTCTAAGTTCTAGGGGACTAATGACCTGAGAAGTTGAGTCTCATAGTGCTCAGAGCCATTTTTTTGCCTGTACTGATGGGCGAAATGTGTGTGATATTGCATCAGCTTCGTCTAGATAATTATTACCCTAGGGACTTGAAATGCAAGATTTTGCTGGGGTTTCAAATCACGGTTTCTGTGTGCAGAGACACTAATAAGTAAATAACGATGCCGGTTGGAACAGTCTTTTTAACATGGATGAGCCCCAGTTATAGAACAAAGATGTATCGCAAATTTATATGTCAAATCACAAATCCAGGAAGAAAGTTATCGACAGTAATTGTAGCGTTTTTATACACTACATGATGTACTATATTTTCAACCCTCTTGAAGACTGTCTTGCTGTATTAAACGCCAGTAAACAACATTTAAAATATTAGCCACTGTACTCTGTATCCGTCGCTGCTAAGTAGTGTAAACTGTCTGATTTCTTATAGAACAGGTGATGCTTTGTGTTTAACAGCTTCCCACAGTTTGTTTAGGGAGGCAATAAGAGTACATGGAAGTTGAGTAGAGTACAAATCAGCGTTCCAGACAGTTAGAGAAAAGATTATTTAAACTATGTTCTGTCTACTTGTGCTATTAATAATTTACCTGTAAAAGACGTGGAAATCATTAACACAGACTCCAAGGGACAACATAAATATTCTACATAAGTTTTATATTCGAACTGGGAAAACACGACATTATTCTCCACGATGGAACTGAATGTGTGTGACGTCAGGGGGGACTCTGCGCTAATATTTGTACTCATACTGAGCAAGGTCTCAGACAAATGAGACCTGTTGACATGTTGACACTAGCATGGATCTTATTTCTCACAACAGAGAAACACGGGCAGAACATGTGTCAGATTGCTGCCAGAGGAGGGGGGAGGGGTGCAGCTGTGTACTAGTCGACTGCCAAGAACAGTTACTGAAACGATGGACTGTAATATTAAAGAAGGGATGTGTGGTCTATTTAGCAGTCGTGTGTGGGTAAATTCTTAATGATGAGGTGTGTGGGATATTACTTATCAGTGTAGATGACCGTCAACTTTTTTGACTGGATGTAACACAAGATTTTGCTAAGATTTTTATCAAAATGGAGAACATCAGACCATGACTTCTATGTGAAAGAATTTTACCAAGGTAACAAAAGTGTCGTGTGAATGACAATAACGCACTTGGATTTGGCAGTTTAATGTGGATGAGCTCCAGTTGTAGAATACAGATATATTGTGTTCGTGCGTACGTTCATAGCGATTTCCTGTAAGTTTAATAAACACAACAAATACACATAACGGAGACATTATTTACCAATAATATATTCTTCTTCACTGTTACATCCTCTGCCATCGCTGGTATAACTTTTCGATTCCGTGACTGCAGAAATCACACTGTTTTGAGACGAAGAACTCAGAGAACCATTTTCGGAGCGAATTTTAATTCGGAAAGGAAGTTCCTGAAGGTGGTTCGATACGGAGCGGAGAAGATGAAACTCTGAGGGCGCAAGATTAGGTGATTAAGTTGGGCGTGAAATGGTTTCCCGACTCAACACTTGTATCGTGTATTCGGCAGTCTAACAGAATGCAGGCGGGCATTATCCTGCAGTAGCGTCACTGGTCGTTGTTCTTGGACTACGTCTGCATGACGTCTCAAATGCTGACAATAGATGTCAGCACTGGTGGTTACACCTCAGGGAAGCAATCCATAGTACACCGCACAGTCACTGTTCAGTCAGATGCATAATACGATCATTTGTGGATGGGAGGTGGTCTTTATACACTCCTGGAAATTGAAATAAGAACACCTTGAATTCATTGTCCCAGGAAGGTGAAACTTTATTGACACATTCCTGGGGTCAGATACAGCACATGATCACACTGACAGAACCACAGGCACATAGACACAGGCAACAGAGCATGCACAATGTCGGCACTAGTACAGTGTATATCCACCTTTCGCAGCAATGCAGGCTGCTATTCTCCCATGGAGACGATCGTAGAGATGCTGGATGTAGTCCTGTGGAACGGCTTGCCATGCCATTTCCACCTGGCGCCTCAGTTGGACCAGCGTTCGTGCTGGACGTGCAGACCGCGTGAGGCGACGCTTCATCCAGTCCCAAACATGCTCAATGGGGGACACATCCGGAGATCTTGCTGGCCAGGGTAGTTGACTTACACCTTCTAGAGCACGTTGGGTGGCACGGGATACATGCGGACGTGCATTGTCCTGTTGGAACAGCAAGTTCCCTTGCCGGTCTAGGAATGGTAGAACGATGGGTTCGATGACGGTTTGGATGTACCGTGCACTATTCAGTGTCCCCTCGACGATCACCAGTGGTGTACGGCCAGTGTAGGAGATCGCTCCCCACACCATGATGCCGGGTGTTGGCCCTGTGTGCCTCGGTCGTATGCAGTCCTGATTGTGGCGCTCACCTGCACGGCGCCAAACACGCATACGACCATCATTGGCACCAAGGCAGAAGCGACTCTCATCGCTGAAGACGACACGTCTCCATTCGTCCCTCCATTCACGCCTGTCGCGACACCACTGGAGGCGGCTGCACGATGTTGGGGCGTGAGCGGAAGACGGCCTAACGGTGTGCGGGACCGTAGCCCAGCTTCATGGAGACGGTTGCGAATGGTCCTCGCCGATACCCCAGGAGCAACAGTGTCCCTAATTTGCTGGGAAGTGGCGGTGCGGTCCCCTACGGCACTGCGTAGGATCCTACAGTCTTGGCGTGCATCCGTACGTCGCTGCGGTCCGGTCCCAGGTCGACGGGCACGTGCACCTTCCGCCGACCACTGGCGACAACATCGATGTACTGTGGAGACCTCACGCCCCACGTGTTGAGCAATTCGGCGGTACGTCCACCCGGCCTCCCGCATGCCCACTATACGCCTTCGCTCAAAGTCCGTCAACTGCACATACGGTTCACGTTCACGCTGTCGCGGCATGCTACCAGTGTTAAAGACTGCGATGGAGCTCCGTATGCCACGGCAAACTGGCTGACACTGACGGCGGCGGTGCACAAATGCTGCGCAGCTAGCGCCATTCGACGGCCAACTCCGCGGTTCCTGGTGTGTCCGCTGTGCCGTGCGTGTGATCATTGCTTGTACAGCCCTCTCGCAGTGTCCGGAGCAGGTATGGTGGGTCTGACACACCGGTGTCAATGTGTTCTTTTTTCCATTTCCAGGAGTGTACGAGGAGTTTCTGTTGCTTAGACATTCCGTTCTTTTCCTTATGTTAGCATAAAGTCGCCACTTCCCTTCACCTGTAGCGATGTTGTTGTTGTTGTTGTTGTTGTGATCTTCAGCCCTGAGACTGGTTTGATGCAGCTCTCCATGCTACTCTATCCTGTGCAAGCTTCTTCATCTCCCAGTACCTACTGCAACCTAAATCCTTCTGAATCTGCTTAGTGTATTGATCTCTTGGTCTCCCTCTACGATTTTTCCCCTCCAGACTGCCCTCCAATGATAAATTTGTGATCCCTTGATGCCTCAAAACATGTCCTACCAACCGATCCCTTCTTCTAGTCAAGTTGTGCCACAAACTTCTCTTCTCCCCAATCCTATTCAATACCTCCTCATTAGTTACGTGATCTACCCACCTTATCTTCAGCATTCTTCTGTAGCACCACATTTCGAAAGTTTCTATTCTCTTCTTGTCCAAACTGGTTATCGTCCATGTTTCACTTCCATACATGGCTACACTCCATACAAATACGAGTACTTTCAGAAACGACTTCCTGACACTTAAATCTATACTCGATGTTAACAAATTTCTCTTCTCCAGAAACGATTTCCTTGCCATTGCCAGTCTACATTTTATATCCTCTCTACTTCGACCATCATCAGTTATTTTACTCCCTAAATAGCAAAACTCCTTTACTACTTTAAGTGTCTCATTTCCTAATCTAATCCCCTCAGCATCACCCGATTTAATTTGACTACATTCCATTATCCTCGTTTTGCTTTTGTTGATGTTCATCTTATATCCTCCTTTCAAGACACTGTCCATTCCGTACCTGTAGCGATACAGCACCGACCATTCATATCCTGTACCTGTAGCGATACAGGATATGAATGGTCGGTGTTGTTCACGTGTCAATTGATAATGAAGAAGCAGAGATGCACATATGAGCAGCTGCTGATTTTTGTGATTTTGGCTTAGAGCATGTGGCACCCACACAACCGATTTGTGAACCTTCCCCGTTGCATGCAAATGTTGAACGCTCCTGTAATGATCAACGCTCATCACCAAGTTCTTGAGTACAGTGACTTGGATTATTGTGGACGAATGCGTTTAAACGATCTTCATCAAACCCTGAAGGTCTTCCTGAATGTGGAGAGTCACTACTGCCATCGCGACCCTCCTTAAAACGAGAAAACCATTTTCTTACGGTGCCCTATCCAGTGACATTATCTTTACACAAGGCGCAAATTCTTCTGGCTGCCTCCGCTGCTGTTACCCCTCTATTGAATTCCGGCGGAAGGATACGTCGGATATGTTCCGATTTCTCCACTTGGTACTTCACATTCTAGGGTCCACAACTTCACTATCTCCAAGAGACAAAATGACAATGTCTAAATCCAAATAACTACAGTGAAGTACAAATAAAAAATGACAATCGACAAGTAAACCAATAACAACCTTAATACCAACATATATAACGGAAACGCTACTAACTCATGCACCATCCCAATATAAAAAAATTATAGGTCAAAACACAAATCCAGGAGTGAACGTTGTAAAACGTCCCTGATATGTGTATGAGAAACTTTTGTGTCTTCCTTGGCTAAAGATTTATAAATACGTAATGGACGGTGTGCACATTTGCTATAGGTTAACTTACAGAATAGTGACTGCGTTTTACATTTTGTCTACTGGGGTAAGAAGAATACATAGAAGATCACTGGCACACAAGTAAAGCTTCCAGAAAATCAAGACAGAGAAAAGGTGTAAATAGCGCCTGCCTCCCTGTTGTTTTAATTATTTAGCTGTAAACTGTATGGAAACAGTTAACAGAGACCCCCAAAGAGACAGTGTAAGTATTATACATGATGTATAGATGCTGGAGAAATGTATTTTTCTCGCTGCAGGCCATTGTTTTCAACAGCACAGTGGAAAATAAATATTGCCGAATAAGAATTGGTTCCCATGAATAATGGTACTCAGCAAGCATATTGTAGAGTGATCAAGGGGGGCTGTGGGGGGGGGGGGGGAGAGGCGGTGGTGGAAGTGGGACATTGATGAGTGCATGAGTAAAGTGACAAAGGGTCCCTGTAAATCAACCCAACTTGGCAAAACCCTCGGTTCCACCCTTGTTGAGCACTTTAAAAGTGTATCTGCACAAAGAACCCTTGACCATTGTCCGCCTCGATAGCTTAGTTGTAGGGGCGACAGAATGCCATGCAAAGGGACCCGGGTTCGATTCCTGACTGGCTCAGAGATTTCCTCTGATTAGAGACTAAGTGTTGTGTTGTCTTCATCATTATCTCATTCTCATCGACGTGCAAGTCACCGAAGTGGCGTCAAACTAAAAAGACTTGTACCAGGCGACCGGTCTAGCCGACGGGACGCCATAGCAACACAACATTCCATTTCACGTGACAAGTTCCTTGGTTCCTGTAGGCAGGCAACCCTTTCGACACCTCTCCTATTCCACGTGCCTCCAAGCAGGTGCTAGAGCAGCAGCGTAGCCACACTCAGCTGAAGCGTCACTTTAGTGGTAATATCAGGAAGCATGGAGAATAAATACACCCATCTTTCAATATACTACACACGCTAGTAATTTTTATCTACATCATTCAGCTGAGTGCGACAGTGGCAGGCATGCCAGATTTCCACATCTCCACTTCATAACCTGCAAATATCCCCCGTAAGTGGGTACCATTAACTGTTTGAACTGCTGACAATAGGGACTCATACAGTTCTCGTCAAATACATACACTAACAGTGGACCATCACATACCGTGATTTCGTGGAGTATCCTTCAGCCGTTGTAGGTGTTTTGATGCCCATACTGAACTTTCTGAAATGCGACATGCGGTTGCCAAGGATATTCACGCAAGTCAGAGAAATCTGTTGGTCATATTGTGAAAGCTAGCTTGTGAAAGCATTGAAATGACGTCAATGTTTGTATTATGTGACACATTTATCTCCTTTTACGGTTACTGAAGAAATAAACTGACCTTTCGTCTAGTCTCGACGACGTTATATTGATGAAACAGTGACATAGCATGCCCCGACAGTCCTCGGGAGACCATCAAATGGACAGGAGCATGTCTGACAACATTAGAACTCACAATGTGCCTCACCAAATGATTCTGTTCGCTCAAGCAATGGAAGCACAAACATACCAGCTGTCGTCATATTACACGGCATAGCCGTGAGTAACGTCTCATGCCTTGCCACAGATGTAACTATTAACTGAATTATGGAAAACAGAAGCAAAATTACGTTACGCATCCTTATCAGTCAGTCTTAAGGAATTATGACCTGCTAAAATGGCAATGGACTTAGAGGTAACTCTTTAAGTTTAATCTTTAGAGCTCCCCGAGCGGTCTAAGGCGCTGTAGTCATGGACTGTGCGGCTGGTCCCGGCGGAGGTTCGAGTCCTCCCTCGGGCGTGTGTGTGTGTGTTTGTCCTTAGGATAGTTTAGATTAAGTAGTGTGTAAGCTTAGGGACTGATGACCTTAGCAGTTGAGCCCCATAAGATTTCACACACATCTGAACATTTGTCAGAGCTTCTCTTTCACGGATGTGTCAGTCATGACACGAGAAATCAACATTTGTTGAAGACCAGTATTTTTTCATGTGGGAAGAGCGATGATCGAATGTGTCTCGACGCAAACACTATTGTTTTGTTTGATCTCCTTCCTAAAAACCTAGAGTATGTGAAAATTCCCTGATTATCGCAATCTTTACGTCCATTTTTGTGTTTATTCGTTGGGTATAGTAATCTTACTTCTTCAAAAATCTGAATCTGGATCCAAAATGTTAAGCCATCATTTTTTCTAAGTGTTCTTTCTTTTACAAGTATAATACTGTTATAATACTTATTGTCAATCGGAAATACAGTTGAATTATTCAATAAAATTTGAAGAAACGTGAAAATGAAGATGTACTGCTGTCTTACTATAACAGATGTTTCTGTAGTTTTATTAATTTCTCATTGTTTCTCTTCATGGACTGACTAACAAATTCAAAGGGAGGTAAAACTTAATTCTTCAGAAGTTACAACACAACGATATATACAATCACTGTAGCCGTTTATCTAGTACAGCATTTGAAAAGCAAAAATAAAGTAATAGAAAAATTCGGAGTATAATTAAAACTACAAACATTACATCACTGCTAATTTGCGAGCATGACCTATCACTTTTGATTGAACGTAAGGAACGTATAGATTTAATGATTAATTGAGGAGGTAACCAAATTAAAACAGATATTACGTTAAGTAAGAGTAGGAAAGCAGTGAAGTGCTGTAGAATAATAACGGTTTGCTAAACAGAAAAAATGGTGAAGGTACAGCAGAAAAAAGAAGCTGCATAGGATGCAGCGTCATACGAGGTGTCCAAAGTGAAATCATCAGAAGCAGATCTCTGCATTAGAGGAAAGTTTCCTTTAACAAAACAGGTCTGTTGGTACAAAATATGGACATGGAATTGAGGAAAGATGTTTCTGAAATACACATACGTAGTACGTGTAAGCATATAGGTTGCTTTTTTTGGCCTTTGCTGCTCACTTAGTGGGATTTCAAATAAGTTTCTACAAGGCATCAGTACCGTAGTAAAAATGCCACAAGAATTACGTAGCACCACACGAGAAATTTATAAGGCGGCACATAGTAAGTGGACGCGTGACACATAATAAGAATCTGCGATGAAGATTTCCAGTTGTGTTCTCACGAAAAGAGAACTTTGCCTACTATACAGAGAAAGAGCACCTCTGTGACGGAAAAGAGATCATCAATTTGCATATGTAAAAATAAAAAGTTAATCAAAATCTCGAAAAATCATTGGTTTCATTATCTTTCGACAACCACATCTTTAAATTAGGCCCGACACGATTATCTTATGCGTAACGTAGATGAAAGTGGTACTTCGTTCATGATGACGTGGGGGAAAAAAATGGAATGTGGGGTCGCAGAAGATTGAAATACGAAACTTAGAAGTGTTACAGATCGTACATGAGGAAAGAAGTCTGCGCAAAGGTATATCTACAAGGAAAGTCAGGTTATCATGATATATGCAAAACATACGGTTACTCAAGCTGAAGTGCATAGAGGAAACATTACGGGCATAAAATAGTTATAATGCATCATTTGTTAACTAAAGCGCCGACTTTAGAATACAGAATAAATAATTGAATATGATATCGTGAGGTCGTGGATATCAAACCATTCAAAAGATAGGTGATTTAATCGTACAACAGGCTTTTTGTCTGGGTTTACAAACTATTTTGTAGTCCTAGTTACATTACTTTATTTTCGTATACTGTGCGAAAAAGCAAGAAAGTAAGCTAAATTTCACTGCAAAAATTCGGGCTATTTAAATATAAGTTATCAGATATTTTTCGTTCAGCACAGATAACTGATTTAATATCTTAACTTTCTTCTTTGACAATATACAGCTAATGACTAGAACAGTCAGCATACCCCGTTGACCGTCGCTATTTGCGTAGGAGACATGTGCGTCTGCTGCAAATTCTGGTCCTAAGTGGTTCCTAGGTCATATGAAATGAAGCAGATGTGCTCAGTGGTATCAGGCATCGGTATGGTGGTGGTCTCGTATTCCCATGTCGGTCATCCTTACTTAGGTTGTTTACGTTAAACATCCGATAGCATTCGGCAGCAGGTCCATGATTCGCTCGGATATTTACGACCCTACGAAAAAAAAAAAAAAATGCTGTGGGAAGCGAATCCATGGCTCGTTCGATTAGTCTACTGTTGATGAGCCGGTGAGATTACCTCCTTATCCGGAAATGTTAATGAATGGGGACAAGTCTGCATTGCGTAGTTCCATCCATTAAATTCGTAATATAAAGCCACAGCAACTGAACTGAAATTTCCCGAAAAAGCCGACGCTCGTATTTTATTGTATGTTCTTGTAGCAGTATATCTGTATGCCCGTTTCGAGCATTACCAGAAAGCAAACGGAATTACATACTAATTGTATCCTATGAGTAAACGAGCGCTTGGAGACTGACACTGCTGTGTGGAAGACATAACACGGAACTTCGCACTTCTATCCACGTGGTGATAATTCCAACAATTTATAATCGAGCTGTTTGTACCGGACAAGATAAGCAAAGAGAGAAAGAACGATTATAATGATGATAAATCGTGGATTCTGTGTTGTCGTCTATCATTAACATAGTGATGTGCGACCGAGGAAAGATAATTAACAGTTTTTTGCTTCAGAATACTTCTTGTAAATAAACTGACAGTAAAAAGCTGCCATCAGACTTTGCATTCTGGCTACTGAATGAAGATAGGCTCGTTTTCGGAACGTGCGATAAGCAGTGAAAGCTGTGACAATGTCATCATTGTATTACGAAAACCGAAAGCGCATATTTGCCGAAAGACATTAAAAAATTCTGGTTAGGATAAGGAATAAATTACGCAATAAGAAGTGAATAAAGTAATTATTCATGTCATTATAATTAAACTCAAACTATGTATCACTATAAGACACCACCTGTTAATCAATCCGTAAAGACGGAGGCCAACAAAGAAAGTATGTAAGTCGGTGCTTGTCCTTCTGGAAAACAAATTCAGAACGAAATAAATTCGGAGGATGAACCCCTACGTAGTTAACTATATCTGTTGAGAGCGGGAAGCTATGTGAGTGTTAAATGCTTTATTACACATTCGACGCGAAAGTTGCAAAATTTCATAATGAGAATAAAATCAAAGATAAAATAATGTTCACTTTCGTTGCTGTTTAAAATTCCAGTCATGTGGATATCATTGAAATCTGAGCTCTGACTGCCCGGAAATCGAGGAAAAATTCGGCTGTTTCTGCAGGACAGTACCTGAACATACTTTGAGGTATTCAAGGGTGGAATATTGGGTATCCCTACCGCTAAGTACGAATGCAGTGCCCTGCTCATTACCGAAACCTCGATAAGAATTGTAACACATTGCTTCAGAGTTGCAAGAACGTCAGTACCGATTGTAGTAAACTTCTGCATCTTACATATCTGTAGTTTACATTGAGCTTCTACCCTGATTCCTATAGTAATGATCCTCGCTCTATGCCGATTCTTCTCTGCTGATACTGTGTGAGAGATAGTCATAAAGTGTTAATTATCGCTTCAAAAACATAAAGCTTTTTCCCAGGAACGTGTCTGCATTGTTCTCACAATGAAACCCATGCGTCATCACACTACGTAGCATACCTGTAGAGGAACCAAAAAAATGGTGCGTTCCATTTCCAGTTCATCAAATGGCTGCATTATTCTATTTTGGCTCCTTACGAGCGTGCTAAGGTAGTAGTGTGGTGGGGATTCATTGTGTACCAGGCTAACAGATATCTATACATAAACAAATAAAAATTAATCAAGTATTTTTATTTCTTTGATATGATAGGTAAATATTATCAATACCCATTACATACGATGGAGGTTAAAGTGCTCACAGATTCGATACTAAAAAATGTTTGTCAAAGTATGTTAGTGTATAATCCTTACAAACAGAATAACATATTCAAAATATAACAACCATAATAAAAAAAGTTTTTCTCCGAAGTATAGTTGCATACGAAAGTAATTGCAGAGACAAATGAATATATCTAAAGCAAATCTTACTATTAGAGACGAAACAATGTGATACGAAAAGGATAGTCATAATAAGGAAGGATTTTACGTAGTAACACTTCATCCTCTCCTGTGTTCAGCGATCCGCTTCGAGCCTATAAAATTTCCGCTTAGCTTTGTGTACCATCTTGTATCTCGTACTCCCGTCTCAACAAATGTTCCATCTACTTCTTATTGCTTTCCTTTAAAACCTGCAGCAGCCTCCCTCTCTCACCAAAACTTTCCAATACTCTTTCGTCACTCACTCTTTCGATCCAGCTTCTCCTCTCAGTTTTCCTCCACATGCACATAAAAAAAAAAATATTTATAGAATTTTTTTCATCCTCTAATCGAGCAAAGCATGAAGACATCTAATCGCCTCACGAGCACTGTTTACACCAAAACCAAAAACAGTTGAACAAGTTTATGAAACTTATTCATAGCTCAGGAGTTTAAACATGTTAGTGCTTAAGTCGTCTGATGAAAATAGGATCATGAAATTCATTTCCGTATTACAGCACAATATTTCAGGATTTATGTTGTTTAGTTTGGGTTACAAATAACTGTACAACGTGATTTTAAGTGCAAAATACGCACTTACATTGATGTGTTATAATAAAAAGCACCTGAATTCAATCTATTTTCACCTAATTCTCGCACGACTGTTATGTAATAGCATGCATACTTTGGTACGACAGCCACGGAGTAACAGAGAGAGTTCACAATATACTGCACTATGGTTCTCTCCACTTGTTTCCAAGTTCGATGGAAGCCATTAGTGCTCTGGGGCGGAGGAACTGGCTCCCATTTGGTATCAAATGACATTGCTTCGGGATAGACAGCGAGACAAGTAACGCTTGCTACCAGCTACTCCGGACTGTATCCTCAACAGTGTGTTCTGTAATTTCTTAAACTCCACTGAAGACGACGTTGCAGATTCGATACCACGTAAAACTATGTCTGAGTATTCAAGATACATCTCAACCACTGATTTCAAACGTGCCAGTATTGTGTACGAATACGTACAGAAAATGAAATGGATGCAAGGAGATTGATAATAGTGACAAATTATAGAGAATATGATTAGTACTTTCAAAGGCAACTGAAAAGATAAAAAATTGAGAGATAAATAATAAAGCGAAAAACCCACTCTAACACTGAAACCAAAGTTTTATACCTTCACAGCATTCCACCTCGTAGTCGGTTAACACATTGACTGAGAAATACGATTCTAAAAGTTGGTAGACAAACAAACTTTCGACCGCGTAGCAAAGCGTTTTGTAGTACGTGGACAGTTATTTATACACGCCTAATCATTCTGTGGTGTAATCCCTGTGAGTGCACAGTAGAGGGATCTTCCTAACATTATTAGTCTTTCCTTCCCTATTTCCGTTGAATATGGCGTGAAGGGGAAATGCATGTGTACATATGCTGCCATGCTCTGCTATTTCTTCATTAAGATCTTTATACGGATACACTACGTTAGTGGAAGATGGAAGGGCTTCTGCTCCCGTGTGACAGTTAATCAAATTGTCCACCTCTCGGTTCTGCCCATACTGGGCGGAAATTCCTTATACGAAAAAGTATTTTCTGGGATCCGTTATTATTATTGGCAATGTTTGAGTTTTAAATGCACGGATCCAAAATATGCGTAATTCGGATACACAGAATTATTATATAACCTAACTGTATAATCTCACTCATAACTCCTCAGCTGTCTTTATATAACCGTTGAATGAATGATCTGTCAGGCTATTATTCGTTAGTCACTTACATCAAGTAAGTAGTCTCTTCAGGCACCTGTTCTCATAAGCCACACGAAAAGCGACTGTCTTACATGAAGTATGCCATTGCAGTACATTGCGATAATATTTTTATCCCCAGCTACGCACATCGTGTTACCATTTGTGCAAGATTAGAAGTTGATTCATCATTGAAGGCTAGAAGACAGCGGAAGACCTATTGCATCGAAGTTTAGTGTACCAACATGACACTAGAACCGTAAGCACTAGATTTTGCGACAAATTGAAAAGATATGTACGCAGTTGCAAGTCTTGTGAAAAACGAAGATGTCAATAGAATTATTAATTCGAGACCAGCCGACCTAACAAACTGATTATACAGCGTGAGATTCTCTCACACACGTTCACCATTAAATATGTTATGTACAACTTTCAGATTGAAAGTAGGTATAACGCTTACGAGTGTAAGCACTTTGGGGGGGGGGGGGGGGCGCAACTTCTCTCATTAGAAGAACATGTATTAAAATAAATTTCTTCTATAGATCGTAAAAAATCAATCACACTTTCAATATGAGGAACTTTTAAAGAAATGAGACAATTAACAGTGAGGGTCTTCACACAGTATCACTGCAAAATTCACATGAAGGGGAGTGAATGCATAAGCATTTTATTTGATTCGTAGCACATAGATTTAAAAAGAGTCGTTTTCTTTATGGGATGCTGCCCACACATCCGCTCAGAACCACTGTATTATATTGGTTCTTTTATATCAGTGCACAAAATGGAGTAATGGTAAATTTTATAGCAATCCTTCGCATCGCGTAGCTAGTAAGCTATTCGTATCTCGCACGCCATGACGTCTCACAGCTTCTGATCCGACTTATTATTTTACTTCGATTTATTGTTTTACATTCACCTTGCAGTATTAGATGTAGCGACGGTAGCGTATTCTTGAATGATGAAGGATATGGTAAATTTCTTATAATATTTTGGTGCTCAGTTGCTGCTACTACTACATTATCTCCAATTTTAGCGTCAGCTAAATCCCCATAAATTACCAACGTTTAGCAACAAAATGCTTTAAAATCTTTGCGACAAACGTCTAGGGGTGATAAATCACATCATGGGAAAAGAAAGTTTTTTAGGGACAATATGTTCACTGATGCTTCACGGCGACGCTAGGCGTTCTTTAGTACTTGTTATGCCCCTGAGAGGCGGCAGAGCGTAGCCTCTTTAGGCGTGGGCATGCAATGTGTGTTGCCTGTCATCCATTCACATTTTGGCTTGAAAGATGAGGGTAGGTCGAGTAAAACTGAAGTTCCTGATTCGCTCCCAAAATGTCTTTCTCCTCTCAGACACTCATTATTTTGGTGTTTTTACTGAAAATTACTCTCTCAGTTTATTGGGGTAGATAGTATGCTGCACACCTGGTTAGCACACCTTGTTAGTTTGATGAAATCTGTCGTCTCAGGGCCAGCGAATGCTAAACGACGTTTACCGTCACTCGGAAGCGTCAGCAAACATTTCGTCAATAGGGATTGTGGCAATCACGTTTGAACATCTTTGATAGTCTGTAGCCGTTTTATGTGCTACGACTGAACGCCATAGGTACTATTGTGTGCCTGAAATACAATCATTGTCTTGCACCATCAAGCCAAATGGTCTTGTTTGTCGTATTTCTTCATATCATTTAATCCACAGCCATGGAGCTTAACCACCGTTATCATGGATAAATAACATTTGTCACCTGCCTGTACTGAACCAACTTTTACCAAGTTACAACAATAATGATGGATTACTTTCAGCATTGTAATTTAAGTTAGATCGTCACACTTTAAACATAGTGCCTAAAAGCCACATACTTTGTAAAGAAAATCTGTCTTCCAGAACGAAATTTTCATTCTGCAGCGGAGTGTACGTTGCTATGTAACTTCCTGATAGATCAGAACTGTGTGCTGGACTGAGACTCGAGCTCTGGACCCTTGATTTTCGCGGGAAAGTGTTCTACCAAGGCTCCGAGATCGATTCTCGGTCCGGGACACAGTTTTAATCTACCAGTTAGTTTGGCAACCTATTTAACACGAGAAAAAGGCGAGGAAACTTAGGATTTACTACCCGATCTGCAATGAGTTTGTTGGATATGAAGCAGAAGTTGGGATTACAGAAGGACTGGACGGGATATTAGCTGTGTCTTTGTCTTAGGGACACCATGTAAACCTGGTTGGCAAGAGCTCTGCGACTGACCGATTCCCCATGCAGTTTCAAAAGACGATCTTCAGCTAGCACGTAACATGTTCCTTGTTCACGGGGTAGTGAAACGTATGGACGTAAAACTGCGGACCTCGGGAATCTCCTATAACCATTTATTGGATCCGTACCAAACAAGAACTTTGCTTTACAATTTCACGTAGCAACAAATCGCCTAGTATCCTAAAGGTACACTCCTGGAAATGGAAAAAAGAACACATTGACACCGGTGTGTCAGACCCACCATACATGCTCCGGACACTGCGAGAGGGCTGTACAAGCAATGATCACACGCACGGCACAGCGGACACACCAGGAACCGCGGTGTTGGCCGTCGAATGGCGCTAGCTGCGCAGCATTTGTGCACCGCCGCCGACAGTGTCAGCCAGTTTGCCGTGGCATACGGAGCTCCATCGCAGTCTTTAACACTGGTAGCATGCCGCGACGGCGTGGACGTGAACCGTATGTGCAGTTGACGGACTTTGAGCGAGGGCGTATAGTGGGCATGCGAGAGGCCGGGTGGACGTACCGCCGAATTGCTCAACACGTGGGGCGTGAGGTCTCCACAGTACATCGAAGTTGTCGCCAGTGGTCGGTGGAAGGTGCACGTGCCCGTCGACCTGGGACCGGACCGCAGCGACGCACGGATGCACGCCAAGACCGTAGGATCCTACGCAGTGCCGTAGGGGACCGCATCGCCACTTCCCAGCAAATTAGGGACACTGTTGCTCCTGGGGTATCGGCGAGGACCATTCGCAACCGTCTCCATGAAGCTGGGCTACTGTCCCGCACACCGTTAGGCCGTCTTCCGCTCACGCCCCAACATCGTGCAGCCCGCCTCCAGTGGTGTCGCGACAGGCGTGAATGGAGGGACGAATGGAGACGTGTCGTCTTCAGCGATGAGAGTCGCTTCTGCCTTGGTGCCAATGATGGTCGTATGCGTGTTTGGCGCCGTGCAGGTGAGCGCCACAATCAGGACTGCATACGACCGAGGCATTCAGGACCAACACCCGGCATCATGGTGTGGGGAGCGATCTCCTACACTGGCCGTACACCACTGGTGATCGTCGAGGGGACACTGAATAGTGCACGGTACATCCAAACCGTCATCGAACCCATCGTTCTACCATTCCTAGACCGGCAAGGGAACTTGCTGTTCCAACAGGACAATGCACGTCCGCATGTATCCCGTGCCACCCAACGTGCTCTAGAAGGTGTAAGTCAACTACCATGGCCAGCAAGATCTCCGGATCTGTCCCCCATTGAGCATGTTTGGGACTGGATGAAGCGTCGTCTCACGCGGTCTGCACGTCCAGCACGAACGCTGGTCCAACTGAGGCGCCAGGTGGAAATGGCATGGCAAGCCGTTCCACAGGACTACATCCAGCATCTCTACGATCGTCTCCATGGGAGAATAGCAGCCTGCATTGCTGCGAAAGGTGGATATACGCTGTACTAGTGCCGACATTGTGCATGCTCTGTTGCCTGTGTCTATGTGCCTGTGGTTCTGTCAGTGTGATCATGTGATGTATCTGACCCCAGGAATGTGTCAATAAAATTTCCCCTTCCTGGGACAATGAATTCACGGTGTTCTTATTTCAATATCCAGGAGTGTATATTAAAACTCAATACTATCGTTATTTCTTTCCATAATGTGATTTGCATTCTTATGCACCTACAGTTGCTTTATTTGTAAATTATGAAAGAATAATCGTTCCATAATGTAGTCTGCTTCTTCTATTTCGTTACTTTAAGTTTTAGGCGATATCCCTGTTCTCACTTCACATTTTTAAGACTACATGTTTCTTGTCCTTCCAATATCATTTTATTTCTGAGGCCTTCTTTGCAGTGATTGGGGCCGGCCGTGGTGGCCGAGCGGTTCTAGGCGCTCCAGTTCGGAACCGCGCTGCTGCTACGGTCGCAGGTTCGAATCCTGCCTCGGGCATGGTTGTTTGTGATGTCCTTAGGTTTAAGTAGTTCTAAGTCTAGGGGACTGATAACCTCAGAAGTTGAGTCCCATAGTGCTCAGAGCCATTTGAACCATTTTTTGCAGTGATTGGAATTTTGTCTTCAGCCATATATTTAAAGTGGTGTCTCCATTTCTCCCTGTGTTCTTCCACTTTGTCATTTAAACTAAATATGTCAAATTCTTCTCGTATATTGTCAGTTCTTATAGGGTGCTTTCCTGAGCAACCTTTGACAGATCTTAGAAATCACATTTCAGCGGACTGTATGCCGCTTTTGTCTTTCTCTTTTTCCAGTCCAAGATTCATGCGCTACAGAAAGATGGACACAGCTACTGTATTGCAAAACTTTAACTTTTAGTCTTTCCTATCCTGCTCTTTAAAGCTTTATTTATAGTTCCACATACTTGTTGAAATTTACTGACTTATTTTGTACATCTTAAAGTTGTTATCGCACCCTAAACATATTAAACTGGAAACTTGTTTTATTGCCTTGCCTTCAATAGTTTCAGTCAGACTAGGTGTTTTCCACAGTAAGGTGTAACTTTAGTTTTAATGGTGGATATTTACAGAGTGTATCGTTATCTTCCTAGTTGATATAATCTATATAACGAATGTTGAACGTTTTCTTCATTGTTATGTTTTAAGACTACATCATCTGCACGTAGCATAGCATTTAAATGATATTTCCTTTTTAGTTATATACTTTTATGTGCTTCACTCTTCCATTTTCTTATGAGATCCTCGATACACATGTTAAAGAGTGTCGGTGACAGGTTACATCACTGCCTTTGTTTGTTATTATCTCTTCCGTTTTTGAGTTTGTTGTATTTATAATTATTTGGGAATTTTCGTATAAGTTTTGAATCGTGTAAGACGCATGGGATATCCTCCTTTCCCTTCCGCTAATGTCCATAGGCTGTTTCTAGCGACCAAATCAAAAGTTTTTTCGAAGTCAATAAGAAAAAACATGTGTTTCTAGACTGAAAAAATTCTTGAGATATGAGTCTAAGTTAATGTTAAAAACATTATCATTCGGGGAGCGTCTCTTCCTAAATCTTTTCCTAGGAAAACATCTGCTGTTACTCTCTACCGACTATTTCACACTTTTAACTAAAATTTATAAACTACATTTACAACTCGTATGGTTGTATCCCCAGGGGACTTCATCTAGAAGTTTGCAGGTGGTATCTCGGGGACCCTGAGCTGAATGTGACATTACTTCCGCTTCCTGTGTCAGACCCCTCCTCTTTTCTTTCCTGTCGGCCTCACTTGGCCAACTCTTGTTCTCTTCGGTCCCAATGCTATTACATTTCGAGGCCGGAGTGTGTATTTCAGTTTCCTATCTGTCTCGCCCGTCTGCAGGGTTCGATGCAGGACCAGAGCCCAAGGTTGTGGGTGACGTCCCCAACTGCAGCTGCAGGCGGGGAAGGAGGGCTTCGGTACGGAGCACGTGCTTGGAGGAAGGGGCAACGGATCCGGACTGCCATAGGCAACAGCAGCGTTCAACGACTCCTGCAACCCACTAAACTCCACAAGTAGTGGCCCATCACTCCTGTGGAAACAGTTGTTTGGATCGAGAGACAACCATGAACGCTGGGAAAGGTCTAGTTTTTAACTATGTTCGAGGCGATGCATGTTGAGAGAACACTCCGTCTGCGCTTGCAAAGGTGCGGTTAACAACACGGGGAGTCGCAGTTACCGGTTTTAAGCCTTGCGATGAGGATCGAGTGTGCGGCGCCAGGGCTGACTCGTCGGTGGGGTAGGCCATTGCGGCTAATTGACTGGCTATCGCCCACCTCAATCCGGGCAGCCCCTCAGCCAGTCTGGTACTAATCCGTCCCCTACCTTGCGCTTCTATGGGTTTATGGAGCAGGAAGCATCTCGCAGTGCTTGATACAAGGTGGATTACTGAGGCACATGAAAAAAAACAGCAATAAAGCAACTCATATGAACAAAAACAACAATTCAGTAATACGATTTGGCACCTGGAATGTCAGGAATATGTTATCCGGGCATGCTACTCCTGCATATGCTGCCCCTGAAGCCAGAAAAACAGCCGTAATTGACATATAACTGCTGCATCTTCGCATTGGTGCAGTTGGTTTACAGGAATCTCATCCCTCAGGGGAAGGCAGCCTGCCTGAAGATAATTACATCTCTTTCTGGAAAGGGAGAGATATTGGAGAAAGACGTGAGCATGGAGTTATCCCTGCAGTATGAAAAGTCTTCTTAGCTGCTGCGAACAACCGAAATGTATTTCTGAATGTTTAACAACTTTGAGTTTAAAGGCAACATCTGACCCCATCATATTAATCTCAAAATTTGCTCCCACTATGAAAGCACCACCTGAAGTCAAAGACAAGTTTTACGAAGATCTGCGGAAATGCTTGGAGAATGTTGATGGATTAGATAAACTCATGTTACTGGGAGACTTAAGTCCTAGGATTGGGAATACATGGAACAACTGGCGTGGCTGCATTGGCCCCTACGGCACTGGAAATATGAACAAGAATGGTCAGCTACTGCTGGAACTTTGCACCTCTCTTTCTCTCTGCATCACTAACACTTACTTCCGGGACAGAGCTGTGCACAAAGCAACATGGGAAATCCACGTTCAGGCCGTTGGCATAAGCTCAACTTCATCATAACCAGAAGATGTGACCTACGTCAAGTCCTTAACTCCCGTACATATCACAGTGCTGACTGTGATACTGATCACTCTTTAGTTATGACCAAACCATGGTTCACATCAAAGAAGATTCACTCAGCATTTGCCGAAGAGTGGAGGTGAAGACCCAAGCCATCCAAGATGATGCGCTCTGTAAAAAATTCAGAGATGATATTGAGATGAAACTGAATCCTGAGCAGTTGATAACTGCACAGAGTGCTGGAAATATGTGGCATCTAGCTGAAGAAAATATTATGGAAACTCTTAGAACATTTGGGAAGCAGGGTAGACCTCAAAGAGACTGATTTGCTGAATGTGAAAGTGAGTTGCGCCTATATGTAAACAAAAAACGTCATGCTCATATACAGGTTACGAATAATCCTAAAGACCAACTAGTTGTAGCCGATTACAAGGCCTGCAGAGCAGATCTGCAACAAGTCCTCACCGTTGTGCAAATAGATATGGGACCAGCATTTAAAAATCGCCGCGCGGGATTTGCCGAACGGTCTTGGGCGCTGCAGTCATGGACTGTGCGGCTGGTCCCGGCGGAGGTTCGAGTCCTCCCACGGGCATAGGTGTGTGTGTTTGTCCTTAGGATAATTTACGATAAGTAGTGTGTAAGCTTAGGGACTGATGACCTTAGCAGTTAAGTCCCATAAGATTTCACACACATTTGAACATTTTTTTTAAATCAATTGAGATCTGCCGAGACAAAGGAGATTACCGTGGCATGTATCAAGGCATCATTACGGCCACTGGACCAACAAGCAGGAAGTGCGCTGCAATTAAAGATGTTAATGGTGACCCTATCAACGATAAAAAACAGCAGCTAGATAAATGGGTGGAACACTACGTTAACCGATACTCAGAAGATGTCAACATTTCCTCGGAAGCTTGGGTACTCTGCCAAATTACTCTGTTATGTCTGAACTTGGTGATTCTTCTATTTTCGACGAATTAAAACCAGCATCTAAACGTCTAAAGCTAGGCAAGAGTATAGGCCATGATAACCTACCAACTGAAATTATCAAGCTTGACTGTGTTTCGCCGATATTATTTCAAAGCCTACTGCAGTGCTGGGAAGAAGGCTCAGTACCTCAAGACATGCAAGATTCAAATATGGAGACAATCTGTAAGGGAGAATGTGACAGAGGTGATTGTAACAACTATAGAGGAATATCTCTGATGAGCATTGCTGGAAAGGTGTATGTGAGGATAATCCTGTAAAGATTGGAAATTTTGGCTGCTCGGATCTACCCTGAATCACAGTGCGGATTTCGAGCTGGCTAATCCTTAAGTGACATGATATTCACCTTGCGTCCTGCGAACATAGAGTGCCGTTATAGGTGATTTTTGTCGATCCCAACAATGACACCGTCAGAAGGGAGGAACACTGCAGCATACTGGAAAAACTGGACGTCCGCCAACTTTATTGTCCTTAATAAGATCTTTTCGTGACAATATGCATGGATCTGTAATCTTCGATGGCAGTACATCTACACCATTCAATATGAACTGGGGCGTAAGACAAGGCTGTGTGTTGGCACCTATACTTTTCGGAATTTTTTTCTCCTGTCTGCCTCAACTGGCTTCTGAGATTTGTGATGTTGGAGTATACCTGAATACTAGGAAAGATGCAAGGCTGAAGACTAAGACGAAGCGCTACGAGATAATCGCTCGTGAACTCCTGTATGCTGATGAGGCAGCAATTGTTGCGAATTCTTCAAAAGAATTGCAAGAGCTAGTTTCAAGATTTAGTCATGCATGCTATCTATTCTCGATAAATGTAAACGGTAAGACCGAACATCACATTAGATGGAACCGCTCTGCAAGTTGTGGATAACTTTTGCTGTCTTGGATCCAATATAGAACCAAACGTGTATGTTGACAAGGAGATTGATGCTCACAATCGAAGAGCTTCGACAGCTTTTGGAAAGCTCTCTACAAGTGTTTGGAAAAACAATCTCTTTGACCACCGAAAGCCTTGTATATCAGACTTGCTTCCTCAGAATCCTTTAGAATGCATGGGAAACATGGACTGCTTACCTATCTCAATGCAGAGACGACTCTTCCGGCTGGGACACGTCTACTGTATGGCTCCTGAGTCATTACCACGTGAGGAACAGTCTGGAGAGATTTCTACAGCCAAAAGACCCTTAGGACGTACTGTAGTGAAGTCCAATGACTCCTGTAAACGAGATATGGAGAGCTTTGGCATCAACACCAACAGGTGTGAGGCACGGGCTAGCATGACACCAGAGTGGCGTAATGATATATTATCTGGATTGTCGAAGCATATTAGATAGACTGAGGCAGAAAAAGCTTCACAATGCTCCCACTGTTCTGCGTCAGCAGCCAGA
The DNA here is from genome assembly GCF_023898315.1 of Schistocerca nitens. Lineage (NCBI taxonomy): Eukaryota > Metazoa > Arthropoda > Insecta > Orthoptera > Acrididae > Schistocerca > Schistocerca nitens. Next base: position 281,463,454 of record NC_064614.1, on the reverse strand, counting down.
TATGCTTGTGACAAATGCGGCAAAAGATCACGTCTTCCATTGGCTTGACATGTTATATACATAGTCCATTAATAGTGACCGGGCCAAATATCTCACGAAATAAAAATCAAACGACAAAACAACAAAGAACGAAACTCGTCTAGCTTGAAGGGGGAAACCAGATGGCGCTATGGCTGGCCTGATAGAAGGCGCTGCCATAGGTCAAACGGATATCAACTGCGTTGTCTTAAATAGGAACCCCCATTTTTTATGACATGTTCGTAAAGTACGTAAAGAAATACGAATATTTTAGTTGGACCACTTTTCTCGCTTTGTGATAGATGGCGCTGTAATAGCTTTTTTATGCATTTCACAATCCCTATTTTTAAAAGAATAAAGATTACCTCTATGGTCTTCCATTCAGCAAGAACTTTATTCATTGCATAAATGTAAAAGCCTTAGCTCACACAGCGTCCCCCCATAGTTAATAAGTTCGATATGTATTTCATCTGAGCCGCACACATTACGGATTTTTACGCTTTTAAAATCTTTTGGAGCTCGTCTAATGTTACTTAGCGAATTATCTTATTATATTGGGGTAGTCGTATTCCCTGTTGTTTTTTTCAGCAGTTTTATTGTAACTCGGTCCTTTAACAATTTTTTATCTATTGTTCTTTGCCGATTACATTAATTCTAGCATTATCTCTAGCCTACTTACTCGTTGTTGTTGTTGTTGTTGTGGTCTTCAGTCCTGAGACTGGTTTGATGCAGCTCTCCATGCTACTCTATCCTGTGCAAGATTCTTCATCTCCCAGTACCTACTGCAACCTACATCCTTCTGAATCTGCTTAGTGTATTCATCTCTTGGTATCACTCTACGATTTTTACCCTCCACGATGCCCTCCAATACTAAATTGGTGATCCCTTGACGCCTCAGAACATGTCCTACCAACCGATCCCTTCTTCTGGTCAAGTAGTGCCACAAACTCCTCTTCTCCCCAATCCTATTCAGTACCTCCTCATTAGTTATGTGATCTACCCATCTAATCTTCAGCATTCTTCTGTAGCGCCACATTTCGAAAGCTTCTATTCTCTTCTTGTCCAAACTATTTACCGTCCATGTTTCACTTTCATACATGGCTACACTCCATACAAATACTTTCAGAAATGACTTCCTGACACTTAAATCTATACTCGATGTTAACAAATTTCTCTTCTTCAGAAACGCTTTCCTTGCCATTGCCAGTCTACATTTTATATCCTATCTACTTCGACCATCATCGGTTATTTTGCTCCCCAAATAGCAAAACTCCTTTACTATTTTAAGTGTCTCATTTCCTAATCTAATACCCTCAACATCACCCGACTTAATTCGACTACATTCCATTATCCTCGTTTTGCTTTTGTTGATGTTCATCTTATATCCTGCTTTCAAGACACCATCCATTCCGTTCAACTGCTCTTCCAAGTCCTTTGCTGTCTCTGACAGAATTACAATGTCATCGGCGAACCTCAAAGTTTTTATTTCTTCTCCATGGATTTTAATACCTACTCCGAATTTTTCTTTTGTTTCCTTTACTGCTTGCTCAATATACAGATTGAATAACATCGGGGAGAGGCTACAACCCTCTCTTACTCCCTTCCCAACCGCTGCTTCCCTTTCATGTCCCTCGACTCTTATAACTGCCATCTGCTTTCTGTACAAATTGTAAATAGCCTTTCGCTCCCTGTATTTTACCCCTGCCACCTGTAGTAACCCTGTAGTCACCTGACCAGAAGTCTTGTTCCTCCTGCCACCGAACTTCACTAATTCCCACTATATCTAACTTTAACCTATCCATTTCCCTTTTTAAATTTTCTAACCTACCTGCCCGATTAAGGGATCTGACATTCCACGCTCCGATCCGTAGAACGCCAGTTTTCTTTCTCCTGATAACGACATCCTCTTGAGTAGTCCCCGCCCGGAGATCCGAATGGGGGACTATTTTACCTCCGGAATATTTTACCCAAGAGGACGCCATCATCATTTAATCATACAGTAAAGCTGCATGCCCTCGGGAAAAATTACGGCCGTAGTTTCCCCTTGCTTTCAGCCGTTCGCAGTACCAGCACAGCAAGGCCGTTTTGGTTATTGTTACAAGGCCAGATCAGTCAATCATCCAGACTGTTGCCCTTGCAACTACTGAAAAGGCTGCTGCCCCTCTTCAGGAACCACACGTTTGTCTGGCCTCTCAACAGATACCCCTCCGTTGTGGTTGTACCTACGGTACGGCTATCTGTATCGCTGAGGCACGCAAGCCTCACCACCAACGGCAATGTCCATGGTTCATGACTCAAGGTTTTGAAAGTTTTACAGGGAGAATTCTGCATTACGTGAATGTTATCTGTCTTAAGTCAAAACGCAATGCAAAACAATGGGTTTGACATCCCGCCGCTTCGTGGCCTGGTCCGATACAGAATGTGAATCGATCCTACTATCGGATTTTTTACTATGGGCACTCGACTTTAAGCTTTAACTACAAGCGAACCAATAAGCAAAATGAGTTATGCCAAAATGTTTCCTGTTTTATTCTGCGTTAGGCTACTGGAGCGATTTGGTTTTAAAGTCCAATATACATTATTTTTTATTTTAAATTGTAATAAAGATTATCCGACATTCTGCATCTTTGCTACGAACTGCCCACTTTAAAACTACATAGCCTGAAATACATTTCTCCAATGTTAATGGAATTTTAACAGGTTATAGGCACAAATATTCACAGTGGAAATCTCAAGTTACAAAATTTTTCAATCACCCCAAAAAGTTCTTACGATATTTCTAAAATAAATTTTTCTGAGCCCAGGATAAACACATAACATAAGGCGTGGGTTTGTTTTGAAGGTCTCTTTTGTAGTTGTAAGAAGCTACAACAACTGTGATTGTACAGTGTGATATAGGTTTTATAAAGAGTGATATTTAAGAATGGTTCTGTGCGTGATGGGCCTTGGGATTAACGGTGAGCACAGTGGCGGAATCAAGTCACAGGCAAAACGGTATCCAACAGACCTGGCGATACCAGCAACGACGCATACATTTTCGCAGCCGTGCTCGCTGTTAATAGCGCGGTTCAGCACACCCGGATCCAGTCTTAAAAAACATTCTTTATAGAATCCGGATCACGCTGTATGGTCGCAATGGTTGTACCTTCTTACAACTACAAAAGAGACCTTCAAAACAAACCCACACTTTCTGTGCTGGCGTAAGCTGTTGCCAGCATGTCAGTCGGCAAAGATGAAGCGAAGAGAGATTAGTAGGCGCTAGATCAAACGCGCCTGTCACGAGAGAGGCCAGAGACACAGCGCCAAGCAACGCGCCGCAAACGCCCTCTTGACGGCGAGTGCTGAGGCCGCCGCCAATGACCGGAGAGCCTCACTGATGCACTCACCCAAGTTGGCGTCTGTCAGCACATTGCTGAGTGAGGCCAGTTCACGTCACAGGCTATGACATTACATATGGATCAGATTAGTAGCTATAGCAGAATTACCGATATTGTATGCAAGAGGACTATTAATTATGAGTTCATACCACAACAGATAGACTCTACTCCAGTTAAGTAAATAAAGAACTCTATTAATCCACGTGCGCATTTTTGCTGTAGATATAGGATACCAGCCACCCATAAGAACAGCCTCTTCCTTGATTCCTTGCGGTACACGAGTCAACAATTTCTGTTACGTGTTTTTCCTGTGCTGAGAAAAAGTTACTTTAGAAAAATAACAAGACATTTTTTGCGGGATACTGAAAAATTCCACTACCAATATATGTGCCTATAATCTATCGGGGCGGTTGTCTAGCGGTTCTAGGCGCTCAGTCCGGAACCGCGTGACTGCTACGGTCGCAGGTTCGAATCCTGCCTCGGGCATGGATGTGTGTGATGTCCTTAGGTTGGTTAGGTTTAAGTAGTTCTAAGTTCTAGGGGACTGATGACCACAGATGTTAAGTCCCATAGTGCTCAGAGCCATTATAATCTATCAAGATTTTATTAACATCGGACAGATACATTTCGAGTTACATAGTTCTGAAGTGAGCAGTTCGTAGCGGAGTCACCGAAAACCGGATAACCCTTACTACAACCTAAAATTAAAAAATGTGTATTGAACCTTAAAACCAAATTGCTCCAGATAGCATAATGCAGAATAAAACAAGAAACATATTGAAACTTCCTGGCAGATTAAAACTGTGTGCTGGATCGAGACCCGAAATCGGGACTTTTGGCTTTCGCGGGCAAGTGCTCTACCAACTGAACTACCCAAGCACGAGTCACAGCTTTAATTGCCCCAATACCTCGTCTCTCACCTTCCAAACTTGACAGAAGCTCTTCTGCGAACCTTGCAGAACTAGCTCTCCTGGAAGAAAGTATATTGCGGAGACATGGCTTTGTCACAGCCTTCTCCGCAATATCCTTTCTTCAAGGAGAGCTAGTTTTGCAAGGTTCGCAGGGGAGCTTCTGTGAAGTTTGGAAGGTAGGAGACGAGGTACTGGTGGAATTAAAGCTGTGAGGACGGGTTGTGAGTGGTGCTTGGATAGCTCAGTTGGTAGAGCACTTGCCCGCGAGGGCAAAGATCCCAAGTTCGAGTGTCGGTCCGGCACACAGCTTTAATCTGCCAGGAAGTTTCATATCCTCGCACACTCCTCTGCAGAGTGAAAATTTCATTCAAGAAACATATTAGTGTAACTCATTTTGCGATAGGCCTATTGGTTTTCCTTGCAATTAAAGCTTAGACTTGAATCTTCGTAATAAAAAAATCGTGTAGTAATTCACGTGACCCTCCTGATCCGCTCCCGTTTGACCTGCGCATTAGGCTGCCATTTGTGCCAGACTGACAGTTTGTTATACCGCCCGGTAGATGTTGTCCGGGTCTGGCGAAAATCCCAGTCTCGCAAGCTAGGGTGCCGTGCGTGAAAGCGTCAAAGTGCTAAAGGTATTTTGTAAACAAGTAAGGCATGGGGTGTCGAAATGGAGACAGTGTTCAGCAGGAGCAGCACGTCTACACAGGAAGTGTAAGGCAAAGAGAGCACAGTTACTAGCGCAGGAACGGCGATGGTAGAAGTCCGGCCAGAAGGTGAAAGTGCTAATAAGGTTTTAGGGGACTGCCGTCTGCCGTAGAGAAAGGCAGCGGGGAACGGCGCGGCCCTGCTGCGGACAAGGGGCCCAGCTGGCAACTGCCCGCCGTCGGCCAATCGAATTGTAGCGCACACGTGCTGGCCGCCAACACAGGGAGCTCGGCCAGGCTCGCCTCGCGAAAGCGCGTGCCCCGTTGCCTGCTAGCTGCTAGCTGCCCGTCAGACGTCCTGCGACCTACAATGGCCGCCCGCATACGCGACTACAAGGAGATCACCCTACCGCTTTTGCGGGATTAGCGCCCCAGCGGCTCAGCCTTCCGGCGGAATTTCCGCCGCCAGATAAGACCGCCCTTTGTAGCCGATAGCGCCACGCGGAGCGGCGGGAAAAGCCGGTGTCGGCGGTGCGGTGCCGCCTCCTACGGAAACGAGCGAGGAATGTCAATTCCGCAGAGCCAGGAATTGGCACAGGAGCTGTCTGGAAATTGGACGTAGGGATATTCTGCTCCCGATTAAATTACGATAACTGTGACGAGAGGATTAGTTCAGTAATTGGACGTGTAATTAAGTAATCTGCTAAGAGTTTAATTAAAATAAGCTTTAAAGCGGAATTGTAGCGTCTCTTCTCGAGCCTTCTCATTCGCACTAGTGTGCTATTCCATCCTGACCCAGATTTAGGATTAACGGACGACTGGTCGGTCCTCCAAGGTGCACTTGCGGGGTTAACTGGCCGATATACGCACAAGACCATTCTAGAGATGTAGTAGGCTTGACGATAGACCGCAGATGGATTCACAGACGAGGTGCTAGGATCACAAAAAGTCGGTACAGCCTATACTTAAGTTTCACAGAAATGCTTGGGGGCCATAAACGGGATTCCCTGACGAAAATGCGTCGTAGTTCCCGCAAAACGATCTTGGGTAAATTTAGAGAACCTGTATTCAAAGAATGTGCGACCATTAAGCACCGACCTTCATGTGGGTCTTGTAGGGATCTTTACAATAAGAGATACTAGGAGTGTTACAGAAGCATAGTCGCCATTACTCCCTCAATCAGTTCAACTGGATAGAAAATTGAAAATTGATAATACTGGTTCAAAGTACCCTCCGCCAGCAGATTACGTTGTATTATATATCTTGTTTCCAATTGCATTGATTGCGGGAATAATGACTACTGTGCTTCTGTAATACTCCTAATATCTCTTAATCTCTTATTGTAAAGATCCCTACACGAGACACTGTATATATACAGGGCGTACATAAAGCCCGAGAACACTTTCAATTATTTATTGCACAAGAGCCAAACATTGTACAGATATCATACATATTTCATTTTGAAGAGAAACTCTGAAGTTTTTTTTTTTTTTTTTCATGTATACCGCCACGTCGTAGTTTGGTAATCCGCCGACAGTCAACGCTAGTCGCAAACATGACGAGTTCAGGTGCGAAACGAGCTGTCTGTGTGTTGGAGTTCGACAAAAACAAGTGTGCTACAGCTGTTCAACCGATATTTAGAACCAAGTACCGTAAGAAGCTACCAACAAGGAAGGCCATTTACCACTTGCACAAAAAATTGTATTTGAGCGTGATTCCCCAAGGTAAATGTCCTTTGTACCTTGTCACGTCGAAAACTGTACACGCCATTCTTATTCGCCGAGAGCACTTTCACTGGATATTCCTACTCGGACATATTGCAGTAATGCCTGATGCCTCAAATGCAATCGGAGTCTCCGTTCATCTTTTAGCAGGATGGGGCTCCACGCCATTTTCATCGTGAAATTCGTGGGTACCTGAACACGGAGCTGCCGCATCTATGGATCGGCCGTGCTAAAGGGGACAGCTGTTCATGAAATGGCCTCCCCGATCCCCAGATCTCACTCCGTGTGACTTTCTCCTGTGGTGATACATTAAAGATCTGGCGAATGTACCGCCTCTACCACGTGATGTAGCAGAGCTCCGGGAGAGAATACGGGAAGCGACTGCCACAGTCAACGATGCCATGCTGCGACAGGTATGGCAAGAATTCGGTTACCATATTGACGTCTGCCGGGTCACTCACGGTCCGCGTATCCAATGTTTGTAAAAAAGACTTTCAGAGTTTCTCTTCAAAATGCAACATGTATGACATCTGTATAAATGTTAGTTCTTGTGCAATAAATAACTGAAAGTGTTCCCGGACTTTATGTACATCCTGTATATGTATATTTGTGTGTGTGTGTGTATGTGTGTGTTTGTGTGCACCACTAACATTAACTCTTAACGACAGCGCCAATACACATAGAAAACGTTTGGGGTCCATCCATATCCATGCAACACTCAGTTGCCCTCACTCACAAGCCTAGTTTGTGTTTATACAAACCTTTCTGTACAGTTTGGTGTAAGTTTGAGATCTGTAGGATCCTGTACCTCATTCTAATGAAACTGACCCTTATAGGATCACTTGGTTGTCGATCTGTATATCTATCTGTCCGTCTGACTGTTAAGACCTCTTTTTCTCGGGAAGGTGTAGCAGTATTAACTTGAAAGTTATATCACATACTAAGGTCTACGGACCCTTGGCAGTGTAAAAAATTTAAACTTATAAGTCAATGCAATCGAAGATACGACCATATATTACACAAAGTTTGATACGAACTCACTCATAGACGAACTATCTATACGAATGTCAGGCCTGCTGGTCTAACATTCGCGCTTATGGGCATCGGGCGAATAGGTTCTGGCTCTTCCCGCTTACAATGTAGTTTCCCTTCAGTGTCGTATGAGTCCTTGTGTCCGTCGCATCGTTGTTTGTCTCTCAGCGTATCAGTTTTGTAACTCAATTTTTGACGCTGCGTTGTCTTCCACCGGACGCCCATGGCTCCCCGCAACATTCCAACATTCCACGTACAGGTACCATCGGAGTGCTTAACCTTCAGCATGATGTTGATGACAGTATCATCAACGCCGTTCTGCTTCCATTTGGGGACATACGGAAAGTACGGAGGCAAAGCTGGTCTACTCAACATCTTTTACAAGTTCATAGTCGTGTTCGATCCATGGACATGGTGGTAAAATGGAATATCCCCTCTCATTTGCAGGTTTGAGTGCCGGATACATACACTGCTGGCCATTGAAATTGCTGCACCAAGAAGAAATGCAGATGATAAACGGGTATTCATTGGACAAATATATAATACTAGAACTGATATGTGATAACACTTTCAAGCAATTTGGGTTCATAGATCCTGAGGGTCAGTACCCAGAACAACCATCTCTGGCCGTAATAACAGCCCTGATACGCCTGGGCATTGAGTCAAACAGAACTTGGAAGGCGTGTACAGGTACAGCTGCCCATGCAGCTTCAACAGGATACCACAGTTCATCAAGAGTAGTGACTGGCGTATTGTGACGAGCCAGTTGCTCGGCCACCATTACCAGACGTTTTCAATTGGTGAGAGACCTAGAGAATGTGCTGGCCAGGGAAGCAGTCTAACATTTCCTGTATCCAGAAAGGCACGTACAGGACCTGCAACATGCGGTCGTGCATTATCCTGCTGAAATGTAGGGTTTCGCAAGAATCGAATGAAGGGTAGAGCCACAGGTCGTAACACATCTGAAATGTAACGTCCACTGTTCAAAGTGCCGTCAATGCGAACAAGAGGTGACCGAGACGTGTAACCAATGGCACCCCATACCATCACGCCGGGTGATACATCAGTATGGCGATGACGAATACACGCTTCCAATGTGCGTTCACCGCGATGTCGCCAAACACGGATGCGACCATTATGATGCTGTAAACAGAACCTGGATTCATCCGAAAAAATGACGTTTACCATTCGTGCACCCAGGTTCGTCGTTGAGTACACCATCGCAGGCGCTCCTGTCTGTGATGTAGCGTCAAGGGTAACCGCAGCCATGGTCTCCGAGCTGATAGTCCATGATGCTGCAAACGTCGTCGAACTGTTCGTGCATATGTTTGTTGTCTTGCAAACGTTCCCATCTGTTGACTCAGGGATCGAGACGTGGCTGCAAGATCCGTTACAGCCAAGCGGATAAGATGCCTGTCATCCAGACTGTTAGTGATACGAGGCCGTTGGGATCCAGCAAGGCGTTCCGTATTACCCTCCTGAAGCCACCGATCCCATATTCTGCAAACAGTCATTGTATCTCGACCAACGCGAGCAGTAATGTCACGATGCGATAAACCGCAATCGCGATAGGCTACAATCCGACCTTTATCAAAGTCGGAAACATGATGGTACGCATTTCTCCTCCTTACACGAGGCATCACAACAACGTTTCACCAGGCAACGCCGGTCAACTGCTGTTTGTTTATAAGAAATCGATTGGAAACTTTCCTCATGTCACCACGTTGTAGGTGTCGCCACCGGCGCCAACCTTGTGTGAATGCTCTGAAAAGCTAATCATTTTCATATCACAGCATCTTCTTCCTGTCGGTTAAATTTTACGTCTGTAGCACGTCATCTTCGTGGTGTAGCAATTTTAATTGCCAGTAGTGTATAAGGGGAAGCAGGGGCCTGGTTTGTATGTAACTAGTTTTGTACCCGCTGCTTCGCTCGCATATGCTGCTTGGCCTGCAAAGATTTTTTTTTTTTTTTTGTTTTTCTTTAAGTGAATTTGTATGTTGTTCACTAACTGCAACATCTTCTGATCATTTCAAGCTAATTAAGGTCATAGAAGCAAGGTGTTTTCAGAATGTGCTTCTGGCCAAAAAGCGATTCTGGTAGTTGGAGTCGGAGGTGATTGTTAATCGTGCCGGCTACGTGGGATTAGCCGAGCGGTCTAGAGCGCTGCAGTTATGGACTGTGCGGCTGGCCCCGGCGGAGGTTCGAGTCCTCCCTCGTGCATGGGTGTGTGTGTTTGTCCTTAGGATAATTTAGGTTATGTAGGGTGTAAGCTTAGGGACTGATGACCTTAGCAGTTAAGTCCCATAAGATTTCACACACATATGAACATTTTTTGTTAATAGTGCCTTTTCAGTTCTTGTGATATTATTCCCATTAACATATTTCTTCAGAAGTCAAGTACCAATTTTAATAGATTTAGCTTTAAATTTGGTTAAAAATATCGAAATAATTTCATAAATTTTTTAATCTCCTATTTAAACTCCTTAGGGGTTTAATTTCCAAAAAAAAAAAAAAAGAAACACAGAAAACCACGTATCTTTTTTATTTCGAATCGAGTAGCCTAACAAAAATTTTCAGAGATTTAGTTTCAAAAATAACTTCATAATGAAATATTTCCACAACAACTCTCATCACCTATTTCACTACGTTAGGAGTTGAATTTCCAAAAATACTGAAACACGTACTTTTCATTTGTAATTGAGAACTCAGATACCAGTTTTCGTAGATGTAGGTATAAAAATTCTTTATTGTTTCTTTAATAATGATTCGTTTGAAAAATAAAAAAATTAAAAGAATTTCAAGGCCCTAGGGGTTAAATTTGCAAAAATTCTGGAAAACATATTTCTTTCTTTCTGACCGAGAAAAGAAATATCAGTTTTCGTATGGCAAGCTTAAAAATTCCCTTAATAATGACATAGTTTAAAAAAATATCTTCTTTATCAGCGCCTTAGGGGTGGAATTTCGAAACCTGCCCTTCTTAAACGATGCGTGCAGTATAAGGTTAAGATCTTGTCTGATTTTCAAGTTTCTGTCCTTAGCGGTTTGGGCTGGGCGATGTTCAAACAGGACATTGCCATTTATTTAATTCACTAGGGCCATCAAGTAATACATATACACTGAAAGGTCAATGAAACTGGTACACTGGCCCATTATCGTATAGGACCCCCCGGAAGCACCTAAAAGTGCGCAACACGACTTGGAATGGACTCGACTAAAGTCTGAAGTAGTCCTGGAGGGAACTGACATCATGAATCCTGCAGGGCTGTCCATAGATCCGTAACAGTATGAGTGGTTGAAGATCTCCTCTGAACAGCACGCTGCTTGGCATCACGGATATGCTCAATAATGTTCATGTTTGTGGAGTTTGTTGGGCAGCGGAAGTGTTTAAACTCAGAAGATTGTTTCTGGAGCCACTCTGTAGCAATTCTGGACATGTGAGGTGTCACATTGTCCTGCTGGAATTGCGGAAGTCCGTCGGAATGCACAATGGACACGAACGGATGCAGATGATCAGACAGGATGCTCACGTAGATATCACTTGTCAGAGTCGCATGTAGATGTACCAGAGGTCCCATACCACTCCAACTGCATACGACCTCCTCATTACAGACCCTCCACCAACTTGAACTGCCCCTGCTGACATGCAGGGTCCATGGATTCCTGAGAGTGTTTCCATACCCGTACACACCCATAAACCATCGTTCCAAAATTCGTGGGAATTGCTGAACCTGTCCTTAGATGTTTGGTGCCACATACTTCTGGAATCCTGTCAAGAACTTGCAGAATCCACGCAAAACAGGATCTCCGTTGTAGTGTGTTTCAAAAGTGGTCATAATGTTTTGGCGCACCAGTGTATACACAATTAAGTTGTACGGAGCCTCAAAGCACGAGTCTTATTCGTACTTGCCCGGTTTTTTGTTATATAAATACAATAGCTTACGATTTGGTGTACTATTTGGCACCAGGCGATTACATTACTTAGTCTAATCTAGTCAAGTCCACATTTTAGCATGTACACTTTAACATTTGAGGATCCACGTGGTTTCCCCTGTTTCATGATTTTAATAATTTTTTTCATCATCCACAACCAAAGACGTAGATGTTGTTAGTTATGCAACCTTCCTTACATGCTTGCTGTGCGCTCAGAACTGACAAGTGCAACGTCACGCTATCGACAGGCATACTAGAGGCACTGTGCAAGACAACTGCACAGCGCTTCATGGGATTTTCACTATGGTCTTAACTTCGTGACCGATTGTTGGGTGAAAAAGAGAGTCTTCGTATATCCTACTGGTTCCGTTCAGTACCAATAATCCTGTGGTACTTATCCAGTCATTTACTTACTTATACTCAATGTGTCCCAGAAATGTGTAGCAAATCGAGGGGTTGTGGAGAGTGTATTGAGGAACCCGTTTCCGGAAATGTCATCCAACGACGCTACAGAGCGCTGGCGCCTCAGGTTAGGCCACACCCTCGGCAGCAAAAGTGACTTTCTACGTTGACGGACTGCAGGCGGAATGTCTTTGATGGTTGTTTGTTATTCAGTGATTGCGCCTGATTGGCACGATCGCCAGCGGAGAAGGAGGACCAAGTTGCTGCTTAGAAAGGCCTTGTGTCCTATAAATGCGATGCTATGTTGCCTCAGTGAGTGATGGCTTCCAACACCCTTCGGCTTCCGTTCGAAATATTCAGAACATTGCTACACCGAATTAAAAAAGTACCAATGACTGACACAGACCCAACAAAATGAAGTGAATATAATTAAAACAGTTGCCCATAATAATGGATATAAACCCATAATAATAGAAAAACCCCACAACGAAATGCAGACAAAAACCACAGATCCACTTCACAGCAGCCACTTCAAGTCAAATCAGTGTGCCACGGAAGCCAAACTTAAATATGCTGCTCTCCCATACATAGGCCCATTATCATACCAAATAGCAAACTTATTAAAAAAGAAAAATATCACAATCAGCTTTTCCACAAATAATAAATTACAACAAAAAGTAATCCATTATGTAAATACCTCCAAGAGTCCCTATGGTAAATCAGGAATATACAGACTCAAATGCGATACATGCCCAGAATTCTACATTGAACAGATAGGCAAAAGTTTTGAAATTGGATGCAAAGAACACAATGATGCTTTAAGACTTGGTAACTTGAACAAATCTGCATTTGCAGCCCATATCACTGAAGAAAACCATTCAGTGGGAAACTCTGAGAACAACTTAAAAATTTCACATCTAGAAGAAAAAAGAGCCACTACGTATATATTAGAAGAAATAGAAATAAACACGCACAAAAGCAGCACCCCAGACTATATCCTTATGAACAAACAGAGTTAGCTGACACCCCTTTCGTGAAAAATTTCCAAAAATTATTTTCCAGCTTCCAAAGCAAATAATAGTAGTACGCCTATCTGCAGATAAAGTAGCAAATTTATATGTTACTATAATTCTCATGATGCTAAATGTAATTAAATAATGTACTATTTTACCTATACATTACTAAAAAAACCAACTTTATAATTAATATAACAGTATCAATTCAAAAGATTAATGTCTCTGTACTAGTGTAAAAGGCATTTCAGTTGCGTAAGTGAATGTGAGATCCTTTCCAAACATAGGACATCTTCATATGTCACACGATATAACATAGCATCTTTGATACTCATATGTTTGTAAGCTCTTTGTATGTATCAAAACATATGGTGCGTGGTAGAAATCTTGTCAGTGAAAAATCTAAAGTGTTCAGTGAGAAAAATTTACGTTTGCAACAATAAGAATGCAGTGGGAATGTATTCACATCTGTTAGCCGAACGTTATGACAACAAACACTCCAAACGGACATTTCACGTAAGTCACATGCAACGAGAATCTGTAACGCAACCATCTGTGTAGGCGTGCTTATAATTATGTATTGTTTATATTTTAGGACAATTAATCTGTAAAAAACACACTACATGTCATAAGGAAAGCGTCTAAACCGTCTGAAGATGAATCACGATTCGAAACCGGTAGCGGTACCCTGTGAATAAAGGAACTGAAAGTAAATTTGTGGCTGGTTGCTGTCCCAACACCATCAACATTAAAAATGAATATTGTTCATGATACAGCTCTTAATAACGCAAAATCTTTGAAAAAATCAGGCAAATTAAGTGAGTCAGAGTGAACAGCAAGTAAAAGATGCTTTTAAATGTATAGAAGAAATATGTTCGATAATTGCAGGTAAATCACAGTAAAACTCAGTTTTTATAGTTTCTACCACACAATTGAACAAAACCTGACGTTTTAATTTCACAGAATGGGAATATGATTAGTGAAACTAAACAGTTCAGATTTCCAGGTGTTCAGATAGATAGTAAGCTGTCATGGAAAGGCCACGTTCAGGATCTTGTTCAAAGACTTAATGTTGCCATTTTTACTATTCGAAAGGTATCTGTAGTGAGTGATCGTTCGACACGAAAATTAGTCTGCTTTGCTTATTTTCATTCGCTTATGTCGTATGGTATTCTATTTTGGGAGAACTGCTTCCATCCTAAAAGAATATTTTTGGCTCAGAAACGGGCGGTTCGGGCAATAAGTGGTGTAAGTTAGCGAACCTCCTGTCGACCCCTGTTCACGAGGCTGGGTATTTTGACATTGGCATCTCAATATACACTCCTGGAAATGGAAAAAAGAACACATTGACACCGGTGTGTTAGACCCACCATACTTGCTCCGGACACTGCGAGAGGGCTGTACAAGCAATGATCACACGCACGGCACAGCGGACACACCAGGAACCGCGGTGTTGGCCGTCGAATGGCGCTAGCTGCGCAGCATTTGTGCACCGCCGCCGTCAGTGTCAGCCAGTTTGCCGTGGCATACGGAGCTCCATCGCAGTCTTTAACACTGGTAGCATGCCGCGACAGCGTGGACGTGAACCGTATGTGCAGTTGACGGACTTTGAGCGAGGGCGTATAGTGGGCATGCGGGAGGCCGGGTGAACGTACCGCCGAATTACTCAACACGTGGGGCGTGAGGTCTCCACAGTACATCGATGTTGTCGCCAGTGGTCGGCGGAAGGTGCACGTGCCCGTCGACCTGGGACCGGACCGCAGCGACGCACGGATGCACGCCAAGACCGTAGGATCCTACGCAGTGCCGTAGGGGACCGCACCGCCACTTCCCAGCAAATTAGGGACACTGTTGCTCCTGGGGTATCGGCGAGGACCATTCGCAACCGTCTCCATGAAGCTGGGCTAAGGTCCCGCACACCGTTAGGCCGTCTTCCGCTCACGCCCCAACATCGTGCACCCCGCCTCCAGTGGTGTCGCGACAGGCGTGAATGGAGGGACGAATGGAGACGTGTCGTCTTCAGCGATGAGAGTCGCTTCTGCCTTGGTGCCAATGATGGTCGTATGCGTGTTTGGCGCCGTGCAGGTGAGCGCCACAATCAGGACTGCATACGACCGAGGCTCACAGGGCCAACACCCGGCATCATGGTGTGGGGAGCGATCTCCTACACTGGCCGTACACCACTGGTGATCGTCGAGGGGACACTGAATAGTGCACGGTACATCCAAACCGTCATCGAACCCATCGTTCTACCATTACTAGACCGGCAAGGGAACTTGCTGTTCCAACAGGACAATGCACGTCCGCATGTATCCCGTGCCACCCAACGTGCTCTAGAAGGTGTAAGTCAACTACCCTGGCCAGCAAGATCGCCGAATCTGTCCCCCATTGAGCATGTTTGGGACTGGATGAAGCGTCGTCTCACGCGGTCTGCACGTCCAGCACGAACGCTGGTCCAACTGAGGCGCCAGGTGGAAATGGCATGGCAAGCCGTTCCACAGGACTACATCCAGCATCTCTACGATCGTCTCCATGGGAGAATAGCAGCCTGCATTGCTGCGAAAGGTGGATATACGCTGTACTAGTGCCGACATTGTGCATGCTCTGTTGCCTGTGTCTATGTGCCTGTGGTTCTGTCAGTGTGATCATGTGATGTATCTGACCCCAGGAATGTGTCAATAAAGTTTCCCCTTCCTGGGACAATGAATTCACGGTGTTCTTATTTCAATTTCCAGGAGTGTATATATTCCTGTCATTTCTTGTTGACAGTATTAGTTTATTCCCAAGAATAAGCAGCTTTCACTTAGTTAATACTCGGTAGAAATCAAACCTGCCTGTGGATCGGACTTCCTTAACTCTTGTGCAAAATGGTGTGCAGTACACTACTGAGCCGTGGCGACTGGCGCTAGTTATGCTCCACTTGCGTCGTTGATATCGACACTCGTCTGGTCTCGTATATCTGACTGTTCCGCCTATGGTTTTCCGGCTTGGCGTGTGGCCGAGCTCTCTTGCTGATCGTCGTTCAACGAGCGAACATGTTTTGAAGGCAGGCCCTCGCCTCTATCCGCTGTGCCTGGGCCCCGCCCCCCTCGCCGTCCTTGTCGTTTTGCCGCGCGCCTGGTGTGCGGTGCTGGTCAGTCGACGGGTTTGCTTGCGAAACTGTGGCAGGTTGGTCATCTCAGGCTGGACATCTTCTCATCGCGTAACTGGAAGCATTAAGTTACGTGTGATTCATATGCTGCTGTTAACCTGTGAAGATTTGTGAAACTTGTGGTGGCATGTTTTATCTGCTAGAGATCAGCTAAGGATGGTTCTGAATAAGTGTCATACTGAACTTACGCAGTCTAAGGCTTCCAAGTGTTGTTTACTGCTTGTTTTAAAGGTTCCTTGCAGTGTTAATTTGATGGAATATGTTAATTATTGTGCCCTTCTCCCAGTTTTGCTTTTAGACTTTCTTTTAATATGAAGGGCAGAACTTTGTAAGTCAGTGTAATTTCAATTGTTCTTTTATTCGGTAAATGTCTCCGTTTGATTGTCAGTTATGTTACAGGTAGTCGCGTAGTTAGTAAGCCTTGCACGGTCTTGAAAAAACTGAATCACGTGTTGAATTTGTCTGCGACGTGAATTATTTGCTGTTGCAGAAATGGTCTGGTATGTGGGGCAGATGGGGTTCGTCGCCTTGGCGGGCAGGTTGAGATCGTGCGTGTGTGCGGCGTGTTTTTTGCCCTGGTTTGCCGCCTGATCATCTTCGAAATTGCTTGGCGGTTGTTTTCTACTCGTTTGTTCCGAGTACCACCGTGTGTATGCCGTGCTCCCATCCTTTAGTTAACTATGCGCCCTTTCCGCCGGGACGGATGAGATCACTCAAAGTGAATCAGTAGTGTTGTCCAAATTTTGGTTACGTAAGCAATGAACTTAACAGTGGACTTATGGTGCTGACTGTCTGTGATCCTTTTTCAATCAGATCTAATTATTAACTTTAAAATATTGTTTGTTATATTAATTCATGGCAGACGGTTAAAGTCAGTTGTATATCCTCTTAAGAGGACAAAGGTCCAAATCAAATTTTATTTGTTATTCCAATTTTGTAACTCCGTAATAATGAAATTTGTTCTTTAGTGGAAATTAAAATTATGTGCAAACCACAAGTTTGTGCATCAGCAAAGATCCCTAGCTTCCTATCTCCTTTGAGCAGCTGTGGTTAAATTGCAATTTTGATTTCTCTAGCACGTAACATGAGCAGTCAACAGCTCAACTGCTGCGTCCATTTTCAATAAGCTACCATCCCAGTTCAAAAGTCTTAGCAGTAATTCACGCGCTTCCAAATCGAAACTGTAGAGTTTTCTCATGGGTCCCTCCTATTCTGTCGAAGAGTTACTTGAAAAATTAATCTGATTCTTGTTGTATTTTTGATTGCGTTTACTTAAATGTATGGCATGACTTTTTTCGGGTTCATAGACTTTTTATTTTTATCTGTTATATCTTTTATGTTGTAATTTCATGTACTGACACGTTCCATGACCTTGGAGATTTGCTCCTCAATTTTGTCCTACGGAACATGACGTGTAAATAAAAAATAATAATAGAATGCTGGAAGCACCGCTCAGCTTCATTCAATAATCAAATAGAGTTTATAACAAGATTCTGCTTTCATATGTTATCAAGAGGAGGCCTTACGCAAACGGATAAATTTGTTAATCGATGAACTCTAAGGACTGTTTGCACATGAAGTATGTATTGTATCCTTGTAATTTGCAGAAAAAGAACAACATTCTTCACAGGTTTTCTGAAAAAGAACAGTTGGCGTGGAAAGACTGGCTTCGTGCATTTCTGAAATGTAATCCAACAGCGAGAATTAGTGGTGCAGAAATAAGACAAATTAAAAGGATTAATGCATTTAATCGGAAAGATGTTAAGGAATATTTTGACAACCGGAGTTACGTTTATTTTTATATATGACTTCATCAAATCGCACATCCTCGTACAATATACATGCAACTGTAATGTCAACTGTACTAGAGCTTGGAGCAAAAATTGGCAATTGCCAAATAGGTAAAGACGGAATCCTTTTATGACAACTTTACTGCTCGTCCTTCCGCCTGTCTCCATATCCGAGCAACGCGGAGTGGCCGCGCGGTTTGAGGCGGCATGTCACGGATTGTACGGCCCCTCCAGCCGGAGGTTCGAATCCTCCCTCGGTCATGGGTATGTGTGTTGTTCTTAGCATAAGTTAAATTAAGTAGTGTGTAAGTCTAGGGACCGATGAACCTCAACAGTTTGGTCTCTTAGGAATTCACACACATTTGAACATTTTTTCTCTATCCGATTGTTGAAGCTCCTTTACACAGGACTAGATAGAGGTATCAAGTTAAAGTTTATCTCGAATATTAAGTCTTCGGTGCCTTGGCGAGATTTATTGTTCGTCAGTGTGTCTGAACAATACTCATTCTTTCCCCATAAACTGGTTAAGGTATCAAGTTGAAATGTATGTCAAATACTAAGGTGTACAATCCCTTGGCGGTGTAAATAACTGAAGGCTCTAAGTCAATGCAGTCAAAAGATACGGCAAATATATCACACATTTTGATACTCGCAAACTTACACATCGAAACCTATAGATGAACTATCCACACGAATGTCAGGCCTGGTGGCTTAGCGCAAAAGCGCTTATTTACTTATTTCATTAACAGTAGAGAGTAACCCACCTCGAAATGTCAGGTTGTTCGGATGCTTCTAAATCTAACAGCAAAGACTTCTTACTATTACAGTCTCATTGATACACTTTTGTTAATGCTTTTTTTAATAATATAAAGAACATAATATAAAAGGATCGAATCTCGATTGAACCTCTGTCTTTTCAGTCTTCGTTTTAACCTAGCGTCCTCTTTTCAGTTATGATAGAAGTCGCCTGGAACAAGATGTGCTTCGGGTAACGGTAGATCCCCTTCCCCCGATTGGATAATTGGTGTTGAAGTCTCCCGATTTGGTACACTTTTACAATGAGTCCGTGATTACACTCAAAAATCAATTTATTTGACCCAATGACCCAATGTTCACAAACGTTAATTCTGTGCTGTGTTAGTAGTTCAAAACAAATAACAAAAATCCTTATTGAAAATAATGACTTCTTTAATAACTTAAAGTTCTTGGAAAACAACATAAATAAATCCTTGATTGAGACTATCCTATGAAAAGTTCTCTTGCAGACGAAAACGACTATCTTCTTAGATATGCACAATGAGCAATACAAGGAGTTCCAGTCCTAGTCCACAGCCGGAGCAGCGAGTCGCTATGCGCGGTGGTCCCAGGTTGCAAAGTCAACGTCGAGTCCAGGCGGCGGCGTGGTGCCAGCGAACTTCTGCTTCTGGTGGCGGAGACGGAATGTGGCGGTTGACTACTAGATAGCTATTGGTCTGGTAATGTCGGCCCGGATTGGCTGAGGAAAATGGAGCGGCGGATGCACGAAAAAGTCCATAAATATGTGGCAGCCTCTACTGCTCTTGTGCGGGCATTCGAAACTAGCCTGCTTCCTGGTCAGGCGAAGTTCTGCTGACTTCAGCCAGTTTGCTAGCGGAGCTGGAGCATTGACCAGCACAGCGGTGCGACCTTGCGGGTAGACCGCGTTGTAGGAGAACCCGGAAATACGCCGGGTGTAGGTTTGGGACACCCAAGTCGCCGAAGAGGCGCCCAATGAAAAGACTTGCATTACGCCGTTGTACGCCGCCGGTAGCTGAGTGGTCAGCGCAACAGAATGTCAATCATAAGGGCCCGGGTTCGATACCCAGATGGGTCGGAGATTTTCTCCGCTCAGGGACTGGGTGTTGTGTAGTCCTAATCTACATCTACATCTACATTTATACTCCGCAAGCTACCCAACGGTGTGTGGCGGAGGGCACTTTACCTGCCACGGCATTGCCTCCCTTTCCTGTTCCAGTCGCGTATGGTTTGCGGGAAGAACGACTGCCGGAAAGCCTCCGTGCGTGCTCGAACCCCTCTAATTTTACATTCGTGATCTCCTCGGGAGGTATAAGTAGGGGGAAGCAATATATTCGATACCTAATCCAGAAACGCAACCTCTCGAAACCTGGACAGCAAGCTACACCGTCGATGGAGAGCGCCTCTCTCGCAGATTCTGCCACTTGAGTTTGCTAAACATCTCCGTAATGCTATCACGCTTACCAAATAACCCTGTGACGAAACGCGCGGCTCTTCTTTGGATTTTCTCTATCTTCTCTGTCAACCCGACTTGGTACGGGTCCCACACTGATGAGCAATAAGTATAGGTCGAACGAGTGTTTTGTAAGCCACCTCCGTTGTTGATGGACTACATTTTTTAAGGACTCTCCCAATGAATCTCAACCTGGCACCCGCCTTACCAACAATTAATTTTATATGACCATTTCACTTCAAATCGATCCGTACGCATACTTCAGATATTTTACTAAAGGAAATGCTACTAGTGTTTGTTCCGCTATCATATAATCATACAATAAAGGATCCTTCTTTCTTTGTATTCGCAATACATTACATTTGTCTACGTTGAGGGTCAGTTGCAACTCCCTTCACCAAGTGCCTATCCGCTGCAGATCTTCCTGCATTTCGCTGCAATTTTCTAGTGCTGCAACTTCTCTGTATATTACAGCATCATCTGCGAAAAGCCGCATGGAACTTCCAACACTATCTACTAGGTCATTTATATATATCGTGAAAAGCAATGGTCCCATAACACTCCACTTTGGCACGTCAGAGGCTACTTTAACCTCTGTAGACGTCTCTCCATTGATAACAACATGCTGTGTTCTGTTTGCTAAAAACTCTTCAATCCAGCCACACAGCTGGTCTGATATTCCGTAGGTTCTTACTTTGTTTATCAGGCGACAGTGCGGAACTGTATCGAACGCCTTCCGGAAGTCAAGGAAAATGACATCTACCTCGGAGCCGGTATCTAAAATTTTCTGGGTCTCATGAACAAATAAAGCGAGTTGGGTCTCACACGATCGCTGTTTCCGGAATCCATGTTGATTCCTACAGAGTAGAGTCTGGATTTCCAGAAATGACATGATACGCGAGCAAAATACATGTTCTAAAATTCTACAACAGATCGACGTGAGAGATATAGGCCTATAGTTTTGCGCATTTGCTCGCCGACCCTTCTTGTAAACTGGAACTACCTGTGCTCTTTTCCAATCATTTGGAACCTTCCATTCCTCTAGAGACTTGCGGTACACGGCTGTTAGAAGGCGGGCAAGTTCTTTGGCGTACTCTGTGTAGAATCGAATTGGTATTCCGTCAGGTCCAGTGAATTTCATCACCATAGTCGAGCAAGTCGCCGAAGCAGCGTCAAATCGAAAGACTTGCACCCGGCGAACGGTCTACCCGACCGGAGGCCCTAGTCACACGACGTTTACATCTAAATTACGCCACTGAGCAACATCACAATTACAGTCTATATACAGAATTTGTACGGAACCCTGGAGCAGCGAGTTTTATTGGAACTTTTTATTGAAAATTGAGTTTTCCGTAATGGCAATACCGTTTTTAGTATTACTGAGGTAAAAAGTTTAAATCCCATTTTGTTATGTGAAATATATGAGATACTATGCTACTAGTATTACCTTATAGAATTGTGAAATTCCTATATATAAAGTGTCTCCTTTTTCTTTTAATTTACGTTATTTCCAGCGTGTGTAGGTAACCCGTGAAAAGTAATCGAAATAAACTAGAAAGAATAACGTTCAGCTTTGTAACACTAAAGCTGCGGATCGATACTAGTAAAATTTACAACTGAAATTATTCAACCTACTGCCATGACTCATAGCTAGTATTAAACAACAATGTGTAAGAAGTGATGCGTACTACTCAAAATATTATCACGTGAATAGCTGAAGAAGATACCCCTCCACCTTCAAGAATTTTGATTATGAGAACACGAAACAGAGGAAAACATTAAAGAAGGCGTTCCTGTACTGGAGAGGTAAGAAAACGGCGGCAACAGCGCGGTGGAAAGATGGGCTCCTCCTGCCGGCACCTGCCGTGTAATTTAACGCTCCGTGTGATGGAGAGGGGCCAGCCCGCGGTACACAGTATTCATGCATCCGCGCCGCGGCCGGGCAAATACAGCCGCCCCGGGCCCAACACGCGCTCCGGGTTATCTCCGCGCCATTAATTCCTTCTTTTAACGGGCGCCGGCGCCGATTGCCACTTGGCAATATTTTTTAACACCTGCTACTGCCACCACCACCACCGCCACGCTCAGACCGAAATCTATACGCAATAGGCGCCAGATAATTTCCCTCCGCTCCTGGTTCTCCACCTGCTGTGAGTTCCCCTTTTTGCAATAAATGTCGCAGTGCATTCAGTTTGGAGGGGACTAAATCTTCTTTTTTGCCTTCTTCTTGTTTTTTTTCCTTTGGAATAAGGAAACGGGTAGCGCATAAATTACTGTTTTAATGAAAGGCAGCTAATAAATACTTGTATCTGCACACTTGCGCCAACACGAATTAAGTATATTATGTACCAAGTTCTAACTCTAAGACCAACATTATTGTATTATATCATTGATTATTCTCTTTATGAGTTGATAAGCATTCTTTTGCAATTGTAACAGGTCGTTTAGCCAAAAAAAGTCTCTATTGCCATTGACAACGCTTGCAAAGCCTTCCATCATTTCTGATAACGCATAATTTAAAAATTACGTAGTGTTTGCATAACTAC
Organism: Schistocerca nitens; assembly: GCF_023898315.1. Taxonomy (NCBI): domain Eukaryota; kingdom Metazoa; phylum Arthropoda; class Insecta; order Orthoptera; family Acrididae; genus Schistocerca; species Schistocerca nitens. The sequence goes on along the minus strand of NC_064614.1, from coordinate 281,440,686 downwards.
CTTGTAACTTTAAGGTCAGTTAGAAATCTTGTATGGTGGCTTAATATTGCAACCTCACGAATCCAACAGCCAGAGTTTTGGAACAGAGAAAAGTATTTTCATATATATGCTCTATAGCGGTATATGCTCTGCGATGAACATTTAAAAGTTGAAACATAGCTCTTTCACGCCTACCATCTCAGCTAACGAGGTATCGCAAACCGACTAAAAAATTCAGTCGGAAATTATATATAGGAATTTGTGGTAACATAAAACCTTGAGTGAGTCCTGCAGACACCTCCATAAGCACAGCTGGTAGTCTACTGCCTGCCATTGGCATGGTTTCAGGATCAAAGTCCTGTCTGACAATTGGTTTCAATTTGTGCTCAATATTTTATTCATTTTGGCAAAACTGAATGCTGTCTAGGAATCTATGATGAGTGAACACAGTGAGTAGATTGACTGACAAAAACAAGCCTCCGAACGATGGTTAAGTAGAATTTTGGGGCAGGCGAAATTGCATATGGTACAAGAAGGTATCAGTGACCATGAGGCAGTTGTAGCAACAGTGATTACACAGGTCTGCGACATAAAAATTGTGTCAAATTTATTAAGTGCTTTTATAGTGTTTGCAAAGCTGATTTCGGGAAAAATAGTGAAAAAGTTCCATCACGTACAGTTATTTCACAAACTGCTTTTCTAGTTTTAGCTTTTTTCGATATTTCAGTACTGTAGTGAGTTTGAATTTTGGTTTTTAGGATCTCCATAAAATGTTATTTAGCCGTTTTTATACTACATATACGTAAAGTAAAGAGTAATTCGGAGAAACCAGCAGTATTTTCATGTCAGTGCCGTCTGTCGCGCTTCCCCTGCCCCCGCAGTCACCAAGCAGTGAGCTTCAGCTATTGTCCTTCAGTTCACAGTACCTCTTCACCCTGTGCTGTTCACGGTTGTTGTTACTAGTGCTTTAAAGTAGTGACTGTTTTCTTGTGTTGTGAAGTTGTCTTATGGACGATGGACAATGGCTACCAGAGGATGTATAAACTCGCCAGATCGATTCTGCTACATTTGTGGTAACTATACCATTAAAAATCAACAAAGAAACATTTCCGATTTTGCTGAAAAAGTATATTTCGCCTATTTTGGTATAAAGTTAGGTGATCAAGATAAGCCTTGGACCCCACACAAAAAGTTTGTTCATTGTTTGTTGAAGAAAGCCCAAAAATCATAGTGATGAGTGCTATTTTTATTGTTGGAACGCACGAGGTTTCAATTTGAAAAACAATCAGACATGCCCTGTTCCTCATGGCCTGACCAATACCTTCTCCTCCAGATTCTTTGGATGATATAGATGATCACGAGCCATTGGCTCAGCAAGGTGATAGTGAAGAAGACAGAGATTGCTACGATCCTGCCACAACCGATCCAATTCCATTCTCATAATCTGAACTGAACGATTTAGTTAGAACTTAGGCCTTTCTAAAGAATCGATAGAGGATTTAGGATCTAGATTGAAAGATAAACGTTGGAGAAAATGTGATAAATTGCTTAAATTTTGTTATTACGCCCAAAAATACTCGCTTTTTGTGGGAAAACCTGACGTGATAGAAAAAATGGATTGCATTTTTGAAATCAGCGCTGAAAAGTACGTAAGTCAGTTATCAAATTTCAAACAACTTTCAAAGATATTTTTTTTGCAGACCTTTGTTACCAAAGGCAACTAAAACAAGTAGAAGGATTTATATGGCAACTAAGTTGGATAAAGAAGCATCTGAGTCATATCTCAATGAGGAACCCGCGACCGTGTAGAGGAATTAAGTTTAAAAGAATAGTTGACCATGCACGGAAAGATATGCGCCCAGTAAAACAGTTCACGATTAGAGGAACCCTCCATGGTGTACCGAAATTGTACAGAAACTGCTACAGAAACAGAGACTAATGGATAATAGGGCAACAGATAAATGATGAATGAAACACGTTTGGTTGTCATGAGAGCAATGCATTAAGCCTCCAATGAGTATCGTAGCGGAATATCGTCGAAAGAGCTTTCACAAAAATAAAGAAATCCTGGTCGTATTTAAAGGCTGTTACGGTCACCAAACTCAGTGTCAGACACTCACCGACGAGACAGGACCTTGAAGTTGAGGGTAGCAGAACAAAATAAAAAATGCTTAAAACAGTTTTCAAACGTTCCTTGACTAAGTAAAGCCCAGGATTATTGTCCCAATAAACCCGTTAGTCGCAGTCATTGATTCTCCCAAAAGATCTGGCGTGGTGTGCATCTGCACTGAAAGACAGGAGCGTCGATCGTCTCCGCCTTATTTATATCCATTAGCACATGGCAGCACTTGAACTCATTTCTGCAGGATAATCCCCCGTGTATTGTTGGTTGGATCTCTTATAACCTATCCCAAGGCTACATTAAAAAGAAGGCAGGACAATGAATCTACCTGTCTTAATCCGTTTTTTTTTCTAGTCATGGCACTTGATAAGAAATTCTGTATTTTAACTTCACTCCTGATAACAGGTATCATATTTATCACATGTGTATTTCGGATCAGTCGTATAATGTAGAATCCGGGGGTTTAACCAACTGCCGCTCTGGTTACTGCATAGGCCCAGAATAATGTCATATTTTGTGGAGCACAGGAGAGATTGCGGTCCTGCTTCTGTTTTTAATACGGTATTTTCCGACATTATAAACGAGCACCACAGTCATGTAGGCGTATTCACCGACAGGTCTAAACAGGGGGACTCCATTTGTTGCACTATTGTTTTCCTGGATCGTGTCGTCAAGCTTCGGTTGCCTTGTCCTCAGTGTTCGGTTGCCTCCAGAGTTCACTGTATTCGATGCCGAATCATCAGCGATCTTGAGAACGCTGGAGCAGATGATATGTGCCATGCTTGCTAAACTCCTTGTCTCTTCCGACTTCCTTAGTGGCCTTCAGTCTCTGCAACGTTTGTATCCAGCCGATAAAGTACAGGAAATCAAGGACTCCCCCCTCCGACTACGAAGGCTGGGGAAGGTAGTGTCTTTCTGCTGGGTGCCAGGGAACCTGAATATTGCGGGGAACGAAAGGGTGGATGTTGCAGCAAAGGAAGCGTGTCGTGGTCCTGTGTTAGTACAGTGTGCTATCCTCCTGCATGCTATCGTCTCGCTGTTGAGGTACAGTCATTCGTCGATAGAAAGATAAGTGCGTGCAAGAGACAGACAATAAGCTCCGTCTAGCAAAGACCACAACGTGTTGTACCTTCTCCCAGCCACGCAGACGCCCTAAGACACACGACTTCTGTGCGCCACATTTGAGCAGACTGTTTTTTGTTTTCCAACTGGAGGTATGTGGCAGATTTACCGACAGATCTGTCCTCTATTTTAAGTAACGCTCAAAGTAATGGGTGAAGGTTTTAAGCTTGATTCCAACTTGTTTCCTAAACATTTAGGGGAATGTTGTTGATGTCTTAAAAGGGTGACAGGCTTCTTGTAAGTGGTCAGTTAGTCACATTTCCTTGTGGCTCTTTTTAACTCCTCTGTCGTTTCACTTCTGCTTTGCACCAAGGTCTAGCACTTTTTACCCTTTCTCCGTTGCCTTAAGGCTTGTCAGATAGAGTAATGTTGTATATCAACACGTGAGGTGGGAGTAAATGAATAAACGTCATTTTATAGATTCCCTTCCCATTGTGCGATAACAATTTTAGTCGTTTTATCCACATTCGTTTCTTTTTGTATGTGTAAAGGCGGTCATATCCTCACTGCTGAGCGCCCGTGAACTCCAAACAGACATTCTTTTATTTATTGTAACTGATATGAAGGAGTAAAAAATATCTGAAAAATGCTAGATATTGAAACTCCATTGAAAAAATTAATCACTTTGTAAATCTACTCCAACCGAACACGAGACAAACTGCAGACGTTTTACTGCTGTCACCAATTTTTTCTCAAGGCGATTGGCCTAGGTTTGCAGGATGGTCGAGAGCATGCATTTATAGTCCACTCATGTCGGTACATCGACGTGCATCCAGGTCATAAGCTGCTTATAAGGGGACTAGTGCCTATGCGTGAAGTAACTACAGCGGTTATCGTGGCTGTAGACGGCTCACGGACACAAATATGGATACACCGCGAGAAATGCGTGCTTGAACATAAATTCAATGCTAACCAAGCCTGCAGGTATTTGACCATGAACGGTACCTGTGCAATCTCCTCAACACGTTGCAATTGTCAATCGTGGTCAGAACAGTATTCTGTGTGGTAATGAGTGCATTATGTCGGAGCTAAGTGATTTCAGACATGAGGAAACTGTTGATACTCGTATGGTGGGTACTTCTGTAACCGAAGTAACCGAAGAGTTTGTTGTTTAAAGAGGCACCATATCAAATATACCGCACACAGGGAAAAGGGAAAACAACAGCCACTTAGCTACTACGCAGATGAAATTGTGTACTGAGCGTTCATTACAGGCGGCCTTTGAACAGTATTGTGGCGAAAAATATGACAGCTGCGAAAGTCACTGCAGAATTAAACGTCGCACGCACTAAGCCTGACAGCACCAAAACTGCACGAAGGGTGCTCCATAAACTGGGAACTGCAGAGCGAACTGAAATTTCAAAACCATACTACATTGATTCAAATAGCCGTGAAACGTGGTGCCGAAGTCATAAAACTTTGGACTGTGGAGCAATGGAAGAAAGTGATTTATCAGATGAGTCTTGCTTCATACCGCTTCCGACTTCTGGCCGACTTTATGTAGCAAGAGTGAAACATGGAGAGATTCGGTGATGGTTTGGCCAGCCATTTACGGTATTCCTTAGGCCAAATGGGTATTCTTTAAGGCTGGATTATTGCTAATGATGGATTATGTGGCCATTTTTGGCTAATCAGTCCATCCATGGTACAATATTTGTTCCCGAATGGTGATGGTATACTCAAAGACGACAGGACCACTGATAACCCAGCTCTCATTGTCCAGGGCTAGTTTTGTGAGGACGAGGACGAATTGTGGCATCTCCCCAGGCCAGCAGAGGAGAGTGCATGATCGCTATCCAACTCCATCAGCGTTATCTGAACTTGCAACGATTTTGCATGAAGAATGGTATACGATTCCCTTAAAAACTGTGCAGAATCTTTACTTACCCTATCCATTCCACGAGGACAGAAAGCTTTTTCGAATGCCAACGGATTTCCTACACCGTATAAGGCTGGTAATGTGTGTTTGAGGTTTTCACATTTCGGTCTAAGCCCCCCCCCCCCCCCCCAACCCCTCACCCTCTCGCTGATATACAACAGAGCATGGGCGGAGAGTACCCTTTACATCTGTCATTCCATCTGCTGTTTCATTCCCAAATACAGCGAGGGAAAAGTGATTGTTTCTGTACTTCCATACGAGTCTTCAGTTGTCTTGGCTGTCTTCGAGGTACCGCGAAAAGTACAGGGTCGGCCAAAAGTCACTACCCATCTTAAACTAACTGAATACAGTTTAAACAATTGGAATCCTGAAGTAATTGTACATTTTACTAAAGCTTCAGGATTATTTATAACATTTTTTTCTGCTGCTGTTTTCCGTCTTTGTAGAGACGTCTTTTGTCTAGCGACCTGTGGCGCTTACGCATACTTGTTTACACAGACGTTTATTAGAAGCAATCAAAGCACTATAAACTGCTTATTTCAAGCCCTCCAATGTTTGCGGATTTGTATCGTATACGTTATCTTTAACATAGCCCCAAAACAAGAAATCTATTGGTGTAATGTCAGTAGATCTGGGTGGCATTTCTAATCCATCTCGCCGCCCAATAACTTTCCCACCAAATTCCTTCCTGAGCGTAATTTCACACAGCTGTTTCATAATGAAGTGTGGCTCCATCATGTTGAAGTTAAGTGAGTTGAAGTCGTCTTAGGTAACTTGTAGTCCCAGAATGGCATAGGTTGTCAACATTTCCTGGTAGTTCTCTCCAGTTACTGTTCCATTGAACAACCAAGGCCAAATTATTCCACGACATGACATACCATCCGAAAAGATAACTGCCTCTCGAAAACAATTCTGTGGTTCTCTGTATACCAGTAGGCACAGTTGTGTCTGTTGACATAGCCTGATAATTTGATAAGTTATCATTCCAAATTAACTTACAAAACAACTCATTCTTAAATCATTGAAGTGATTCTACGATCAGGATCGTTTTCAGGAGCCCACGTACGACACAAGGTATGTAATCTTTCAATTTTGCCATATGTAAAAATTATCCTTTGGGAAATTTTAGAAATATGCATTTCAAAAGATGACCTACAAGTAGACGTTATAGGGGTCCGAGTAACTACTTGTAATAATTTAATTTTAGTTTCATCTCTCATTGATGGCCTACCTGACTTGTGACACTCCGCTATAGATCCGCTTTTCTCAAAACTTTTCCATAAACTGCACAACACTACCTTGTAGTGGAAGAGTGTTGAAATTAATGTTCAACTCTATAATGATTATAAAATTCATCTTGGCACCATTTTAAAACCAAAAACTCTTTCTTCAGCATAAAACACTTTCACAACTGGTCATAATCAGTAAAGAACAACGTTAGAGATAACTCTTCAGGCTTTCCCGACGAGATCTTTACATGTGGAATAATCTGGTCTACTGCAGGATGTTTGTGTCGCTCTGGCACAATATTTCGGCCACGTAACTCGTTGCCTTCTTCAGGTGCTGCCTGAGACTGCCGTATTGGAGGATCTTGTCCAGTATTTAAGCCCAGAGGCGCTGGGCGCTCTGTTTGCGTTCCGCGCCCGCCTGGCGCTGCTTGTAAGCATCGGGGAAGAGACAACACCTCCAATACGGCGGTCTCAGGTAGCACCTGAAGAAGGCAACGAGTTACGTGGCCGAAATATTGTGTCAGAGCGACACAAACATCTGGCAGTAGACCCGATTATTCCACATGTCAACGTTAGAGATGTTTGATTTAATAACAGCGCACTCTGGTGTTTGCACAATAAGTATCTGAAAAAAATATAGCACTGCACTCTGGTGTTCGCATCTATAATTATCATACGCAAACTAGATTATCTTAATGTTTTCAGTGGGTTACGACATGTAGTGGCTTCTGGCCCACCCAGTTATGTCAGTGACAGTAGGATCATTCTGCAGCCTGTCTCAAATGTCGATTGTCGAAACTTTCTCAATGGTATTTCGCGAGAAGAACATCTTCTTCGCACTAGTGTTTGTATGCTGTCTCGTTTATAGATGCTACACTTTCCTAGAATTCTCACAATAAACCGGAATTGACCAATCGCCTTCCTTACAACCGATCTTACGTGCTCGTTCCATCTCACGACGATCTGCAACGTTACGCATAGATACTTACTAGATGTGAATGTGTCAAACAGTATGTGAATGTGTCAAGCAGCATATAACCAACACTGTATTCGAACATTATAGGATTGCTTTTCGTACTCATTTTCATTAACTTACATTTTATGTAATAGGATTCAGCGGCCAGAACCCCGGGTATTAATGGTACTCGGAGGATGCGCACTCGCATTCAGAGTTGACATTATTATGTTTGCCAGTACTCTGAAGCTTCTGTAGGCTTCTACTCATGTCTTTAGGATTGAGACCACTAGTCAGTCACTGCTGTAGAATTTAGCAACAAAATCCCCATACGAGCCATGTCCACTCGTGTGACTAATTTTTCCAGACCTACAGTGCCGAATGCATCTGAGAATAGTTCGTCTCACACTCATGAGAAAGAATTAGTATAGTAGCTGAAGCTGCCCGATGATCAAAATGAGCGAAATACGGTGAAATAAAAGTGCCCACTACACTGTGTCTGGATATCTGTAGATGTGTTTTCAGAAACAATAACATTTGCATCGTACGGGATGTTTGATATACTTTTTAAACAGTAATTACATATAATTTCAAGGAGGAATTACCGCTTTTGGCCGTCGTCGATCATCTTAAAATCATATGAATGGAGCAGTTGCTCACTAGTAAACACTAAGAAATGCACTGAAATCGTGACTGGGCTAAATTACATGGTTTCTCGGTCAATACTGGTGAATTTTCGAGCTGTCTGTTAAGCATCTGTCACCTTGGAAATTTTCCTTATCCACTACAATACGAATGTATGCTAATATGGAACGAAAATTCCCCATACACCTTGATGTGCTTGGATTGTGAATCCCTATTGGGCTGCTTCTTTGCCTAAAAGTATACTAGTAAATGAACAACCGAACGTTTAACACCTAAACAGTGGCGATAGCTGTGAACATCTCAAATTGTGCAGTCTAGCGTCAAAGCAGTGCTTGGACTTTGAGACGCTTCCAGGCTAAGAGCCACCTCTGGTCATCAGATCTCACCTGGTCTGCCAGTTTTTTCACTCAGGAAATACCTTTTGCTTTAATTTGCGATTCTCTAGTGTATTTCCCAATCATATAGTAGTGTACACTTTGCTTCGAGCGGACCGATAGCGTAACGATGCATTGTAGTGTTAGGGACTTTTGAGGCACTGACAGCCAAGACAGTAGTGAGGCACAGTGACTTATAATTAGGAACTGCGTGGGAATTTCCAGTTTCTGCAACTGCTCCACAACCACGAGAAAACTCCTGAAAACCTCGGTAAGACCCGGTGTTTGCGAACTGTTTTTAATTTCATTTTCCAGCGATATTTCTCAGACAAAGATATAAAAGATTAGATTGCTCGTGTGGCTACCTCCACAGCTGAGTGGTCAGCGTGGGTGACTGGGATACGGAGGAGCCGGGTTCGATTTCTGGTACTGCCAGAGATTGTTTTCTTGGTTGGAGGACGGGAACGAGGTACAATAAGCATTGTGATCCCAAATGAGGACCTCCTTGACCTAGTAATAAGGCTACCCGGGTTACGATAACTGACAAAAGTCAGTAAAGTGAGCAGACACCATGCCACTCCACAACGCATTCAATAACGGCGGTCAGTCAGTACCAATGGGCCCGCCAGGGAATGTGGACGGAGTTTAAGCTACTAAATGTTTCATTATACGTACACGCAGTCAAGTGATTCAATCATTCGACATGATGTAAAGTACATTTTAAAGTACCTATTCCGCTGGGTGATCGACAGCAATGAGGGAGCATAGAATTTAGTTTCAGATGTGGGTAGGTCAGTGGAAGGCATTGAATTATTTACGTAAATATCCTGAGCTGCTGGCATTCGCACAGACAGAAATCGCATGTTGCGCAATGCCATCAAACCCAGGCCCACGTGCATAGGACAAAATGGTATCTCCAAAAAGTATGCCACGTGATGACATTTCGTCATGAGGTGGTCGACAACATTCAGCCACCGCAACAGCAAACACTTTTATGGTAAAGAATGACGAACAGACTCCGCAAGCTTTTCTTTATGTTAGCGGCGCCAATGGAGTTGGTATTTCAAATTAAATGCTGGTCATAACATGGTTGACAGGTATATAATTATATTTCCAAAATCAGTAGACAAGAAACCTTATCTATAATAACATTTGTGTGAATTACAACAGGTAGAGAGAAAAGCCCATATGAACTCCAGTTAGGATGACGTGTGTTCAAGTGTAGTAGCAATAAGTGATTGTATAGAGATTTATCGGACACAGCCTAGCCAAGAACTCTGTGAACCGTGCGACCAGAAAGAACATTCAGCTTACATCGGCGATCAAAGTACAATAATACGTGTTTCATATAAACCAAAATGGGTGAAGTTTCGCTATGCTAATTCGAATGGGTTTCCGGCAAATGGGTGTGTCACAACGTAATATTTCAACTTTTTCTGCTAAGATACCGTTGTGGTTGAGGGTGTTGAGTATGTGTATGTGGACAAAAGCCTTGCAGGCAGTAAAGAGCAGGTACTGGGTCACCACGTATAAACTTGCTCCAGGATGGCTGTGGTATTGTCAGTATGACTGTCATATCGTACAGACTTATCAACATGTTGGCTGTCTATTGTCACGAAGCGTCGGGTGATGAACCGCCAGTGTCGATGGTTGGACACTGTCTGCTGCGAGCTAAACTGTTATCACGAATGTCATTGCACCGGCTTCCACGATACAAAACTACAAACACCTAGGATTAAAATAGGCACGTCATGACCGTCGTTGAGTTGAGTAGCCAACTGTCTTGTTTTCAGATTAATCTCACTTAAACTGTCTTATAATTATGGTCCACATATATGTAAGACGGTACAATATACGATTTCAGTTTAGCCAACAGAAGTATATGCCATATTCCAGCAGCACAAAGCCCGACCACTCCTGATAATGAATATGCAAGCCTTCAACGAAGAACGTCCTGCACGTTTGTCTGAAATTTCATCCACCGAATACTCCAGGAATGTAAGTGACCAAATTTTTTTCTCAACAGTCTTTTGACTGATTTAATGCCACCCATCACAACTTTTTCTCGTATACTCTAAGTGTCTGTTACTCGTTGCAAATATTCCTGTATATGTCTTTGGTTTCTGAGTATATTTCAAGTACCGTGGAAATAATTCCCCTCCGTTACTAAATAGTTATTGCCAAGTATCGGATAAACGGTATGAAGCTTACGTCATTGACGCATATCATTCTCTGGCATTGTAATTTCGATAAACGTTAGTTTGTGTAGGGTTGCAACCGCTGTAGGGAAGGGCAATCAACTTTTTGCTGTCTGCGGGTCTAGATAAGGATTTGCTTAACTGAATATTTCCAATTTTAGCAAATTCTCAGAATATAAATCTGTTGTGTTGGCCCATTGTCGCACGAGAGGAACAGCACCGAACTGGTGGACCGCGTCGTTATGAGTGGGCCGTGGCAAGTCCAGAACTAGATTGTTTACACCTAAGCAGCGTTTCCTATCAGATAAGCACCTGTCTCCTTGGAAGTGATGACCATCGTTTTTCAGGTGGGCAGAGGGCGCTTATCCAGTAGTACTTAGCGCCAACATATATCGTCTTGTTCAACAGTATGGGACCACTTTGCCTGTGGACCAGTGACAGAACAAGAGATTTTGATTTCCCGCAGAAGCAAGTCATTAAAGGGACGCTGACTACATAATTAATTCACGTTGCGTGTGTACAGTGGATATTTGTCCACACAGAAAGCTTTCTGCACGCAAACTGTGGACATCACGTGAGGTGTATAAAAAGAATGCACTACCAGTTGCAGCATTTAAGATTTTGGATTCGTACTAGCATATGCACACCGCCGGCACACACAAGAGTTCCTAATTAGAAGTAAGATGGAAGGATGCGTGCTTCGGATTGGCTTGTAAGAAGACACTCGTGGCCCTGAGAAGCAAAATCTTAGCGTCCCCAACATGAGCATGTGCAAAGCGAAATTCTTATCATACGCTGCCAGTAATGTGGCGGTTAACATGTAGGCCAAAAGTAGTTCTTCATACTTTAATTTCATGTATTTTATAACCTGATATGAGAGTATCAATTCGTTTAACTGCTGATGTATCCTTATTCCATCTAACGCTGAAACGAATGACGTGCGTGTTTTAAGACGTAATGTTCCATATGGCCGACTAATGGTAGGTAAACGTTTATGGCGTGTTCCCAGACAGTCTAGTTCAGACATTTATTTGGAAAAAGGTCAGCAAGTCAGATTTTCCTTAATGACTGTTTCCGTCTTTTTTAATTTTGTTGATCGTTTATTTAACATTAAAATGACATCATCACACTGTGAAGCAGTCAGAAGCACTTTCTGATTGTTCATTGACGATGCTCTTACCGACACGTATCGTACATAGATTAGCGTTAATATATGTAGGAGGGATCTTCAAAAAGTTGATAGTTACATCAAGATCCTAATCTGCCGACAGGGTTTGATATACGTCAACGGGAACAGTTGCAAATGTATGCCCCGACCGGGACTCGAACCTGGGATCTCCTGCTTACATGGCAAACGCCCTATCCATCTGAGCCACCGAGAGCACAGAGGATTGTGCGACTGCAGGGGTTGATCCCTTGAGACCCATATTCCCAACTTGATGTTCACACACTACATTCGTAGTGCCCCTGCCCATTACACTCATTACTCGCGGCAGAAAATCTTACCTAGTCCCGTAAGACTTCGGGCAATGCGTGTGCATCCGCACAGAAGAAGATGATAATGGCCAGTTAGCCCTAACTATATGCCCGAAAGAACAGATATCATCTTCATATACTTCAAAAACTTAGTTATACATTGTTATGGCAGACCAAGTAACGGTTACTGTAAGCCACACTAGACGTGAAAGTGACCTAGATACGTGACATTATTTGGCAGCATAGTCACCAAGTCTCTGTAAAATGTTTCAAATTGCTCTGAGCTCTATGGGACTCCACATCTGAGGTCATCAGTCCCCTAGAACTTAGAACTACTTAAACCTAACCAACCTAAGGACATCACACACATCCATGCCCGAGGCAGGATTCGAACCTGCGACCGTAGCGGTCGCACGGATCCAGACTGTAGCGCCTAGAACCGCTCTGCCACATCGGCCGGCTGTCTCTGTAAACAACGGTCGGAACTTTCTACCAATTGTTAACTATCTCAACGACAGAAATCCGCTCCTTCCTCGCGAAGCCAGACGAGAACCGCTGTTTGAACGTCCTCACTCCAGAAGATCCGCGGTTGCCACGAATCAGTTGCTCCGTTGCCTGGACGTGTCGTCTATGGTGAATCGATGGCCTATTTCCCGATCAGCGTCAAACATGTCCGCCCGATCTTGTTTTAACTGTTGACACTAATTCACTATAGCGTTTCGTCCACATAAGGACAGTGTTTCACGGTAAATATATGTAAAATTTCGATGTTTTGCCATTAACAATCGTATCGTCCAGTCTAGTTCAACTCTGTAGTACGTTCCCAGTTGCCAAGCCATTACAATCACACACTTCGAAGTACTTGTAAAGTGTACCTCAACAGAATTGTCTCTGCAGTAAATCCGCAACATATTCTCTCTTCTGACAATGCACCACTCTCGTTGCGCAGTGGTGTTAGCACTGGATGGCATGTGTTCTGTAAACCTTCGCCGCCAGTTTTGCACTTTTTTGAAGGCCTCATCGCTACTGCTGAGGAGGCCGAGTTGTCACTGTTGTTACAGTAGGCCTAATTTGTGAGTTCGTGAAACAGCTTTTGGTGCAGTACACCGCTAAGACAATTTATCCCTGCCTCTAGTACACAACTACGCCCAAGAATCAGGTAACGGGATGGGAGAACGAAGGCTCTACAACATTCCAACAAATTAGTAACGAAGTCACACAAATGAGTTAAAAAGGTTCACTTACCTATGTGACTTGTTGAATAATGAAGTCTGCAACACTGCCTGTAATATTACACAAAAATTGCCCTCAATGGCTAAGTGCAAATAATAGTAGGTAAACTAACAAATGGAGTTTACAACTGTCTGTTTACTTCTAAGCGTTCACTAAACGACGTTCCCTTCCTAAATCAGCCCTGGACGGTGATCTATAACCAAGTGGAGAGAGCTGCCCTTCTATCTCCCGAGTAGGCTTCTGTCCGTTGTGGTGCGGTCATTGGTGGATTGTACTCGCCCGGCAATTGGCCGAGGCGAAGTCGATATCTTCATCCTCATCGCCGTCCGTGGCGTTGGTGGTGAGTCTCTACTTCACTGCCACCAGCTCGCATCTTTGCTTCTGTGGTGTTTTTGCCCTGGCTGTGTCTTGTTAGGACGACACAGCAACGTGTAACTTACTTTTTTGAAGTACCCTCGTACAACAAATTTAAAAGTACGTAAACTTGATGTACTGAACAGTAGCTTCCCTTTAAAATTGAAGTGCATGTAAAAGAAACACAACGTCCATAATAAAGTAAAAGAATGAGATACTTTCTAGTTACAAGATTCTTCGTTAAAGTCTGCAAGATGCGATATCCTTTAAATACTGGAACGTAATATTACTAAGTGAAGGGAATGTGTCCAAGTACGTTCAACAAAAATGTACCCCTGGCGTAGTTTCTATGGGGCAGAACATTTTGCAAACACAGCATTACTATCTCAACATAATAACTACTGCAGGAAGTACTAGGAAATATTTGTCTTCATTAGTAGTTGTCGCCAGTTTTAATACTCGCATTAATTTCGACACTCGGATCATACTTGCTACGGAGCTACATAGTTGCTTATTTTTCTTAGAAAAGAGAAGGTAAGCTAGAAATAATTTTCTGAGAATGTCGTTAAACTAATAGTTTTTTTAGGGCTATAGATTACCCACGAATTGACAAATTTACTAACATATTGTAGTTTGATGTTTTAGGCGTGGGATTCTGGATTAACGTTTACCTTCCTTATTCACAACGGAAACATGTTTTTCTATAATTTAAGTTAAACTTAAAACGTAGTTCCTTATCATTCATGGGCCCAATTACTATTTTTAAAAAAATCACCAGTGACCTCAATGTAAAACTGCTCATTAATGATGCAACTGTCTATTCTTATCAGTATTGATCTTTTCTTGTTTTATGAGTATATAGCTAAGATTTTATATTGATTTTCGTGGCTGCTGTTCCCCGATAAGTTTTCCTTAGTTATCGAAACAGGGAGAATTGTTCTGCAAATAATTTACTGTGTGCCTTCTAAGATTAGATTCTAAAACTGATAGAAACGCATGTTACACATCTATGTTACAACCTTCCTGCAAAACTTTAGCAGTAAGCAACCACAACTCTTCATCTCATTACTGATTCTTGCATTTTTAGTGTCAAGTTAGATTCAGCTGAAATAAGTGCAGCCCGAAAGCTGGATTAAAGCCCTCAAAAAAGCGGTAATGCCTTACTGTCTGTAGTACTTCTGAATACTACAGCGAAGAGTCACAGTGTGAATCTAGCGGCTAACAGGGCCATGAACGTTCCAGTAAACATGGGCCTGCAGACACATTTATAAAAGTGTGTGTGAAATCATATGGGACTTAACTGCTAAGGTCATCAGTCCCTAAGCTTACACCACTGCTTAACCTAAATTATCTTAAGGACAAACACACACACACACCCATGCCCGAGGGAGGACTCGAACCTCCGCCGGGATCAGCCGCACAGTCCATGACTGCAGCGCCCTAGACCGCTCGGCTAATCCCGCGTGGCGATACACTTATACTAACTAGAACCACACTCATTTAATACCTGGGACAACATTTCAGTGGTGGTCTGTAAATAGTAATAATTACACTATCTGATCAAATCCACCCGAATACGCTTACGTAAGGGGGAATTAACCACTATATGTAACGATAGGCAGATCCGTCAGAACAGAAGGGGGCGGGGAGTGCTGTAGTGTCAGTAGAGAAGCAACAATTTCAGAATAGGTCGGTCAGGAGAGTTCGTGACTTAGAACGTGGACAAGTTATTGGTTTTCACCTGAACAACAAATCCGTCGTGGACACTTCAAGCCTTCTAAACCTGACCATTACGACCATTAGTTATGTGACTGTAAACTGGGACCGCGAAGAATCAACCACAGTTGAACCAAGACCAGGCAGACGTCACCTACTGACGGAGAGAGACCGTCGACCATTGTGGATGGTGAATGTAAAAAAGCGTGTGAATTCAGTGGAAGGAATCACTCGTAAGTTCCACGGTGCTACCAGCGGTCCAGCTAGCACAATGACTGGACGTCGGTAGTCAGAACGAATGGAGTACAATGATCGAGCAGATCCTCATAAGCCAGTTGTAGCCGTAGTCAGTGGAAAGCGACGTTCCAGATGGTATAAAGAGCAACGCCACTGGACAGTGTATGATTGGAAGCGAGTGAATTTCGGTGGTGAATCAAGCTGTGCCCTGTAGCAATCCGGTGGAATGGTTTGGGTTTGGCAGATGCCTCCAGAACGTTACCTGCCAGCATACACAGTGAAGTACGGAGGAGCTGGTGTGACGGTGCAGGGATGTTTTCCGCGGTTCCATTGTGGAGCCCTTATTAGATTAGATTAGATTAGATTAGTTTTTCGTTCCATAGATCCGTGCTGAGGGGATCCTCGTGGATGTGGAACATGTCAATTCTTTTTTAGCTGAAATAACAATGAACATATAAAATACATCATTTGTTTCTATTAAAAAATTCGTCAATGGAGTAGAAGGAGTTGGCCACTAGTAAGTCTTTCAGGCTCCTTTTGAACTGATCATTATTTGTAACTAAATTTTTTATGTTTGCTGGCAAATTATTGAAGATGAGTGTTCCTGAGTAGTCGACCCCTTTCTGAACTAAATAAGTGCTTTTAAGTCCTTGTGCAGATCATTTGTGTTCCTGGTATTGTATGTATGAACTGAGCTGTTTGTTGGAAAAAGAGATATATTATTTGGGACAAATTTCATTGAGGAGTAAATATACTGAGAGGCAGTAGTTAGTATACCCAGATCTTTGAAGAGGTTTCTATAGGACGTCCGTGAATATACTCCACAAATAATACGTATTACACGCTTTTGGACTCTGAAAACTTTTGTTTGACTTGAATAGTTACCCCAAAATATTATACCATACGACATTATGGAATGAATGTAGGCAAAGTATGCAAACTTTTTCATTTTTATGTCGCCTATGTCAGCTAACACTCTAATTGCAAATACAGATTTGTTAAGGCGTTTCTGCAGTTCTGTGGTGTGCTCCTCCCAACTGAATTTATTATCAAGTTGTAATCCCAGGAATTTAAGACTGTCAACCTCTTCTATCTACTCTTCTTCATACTTTATGCATACGCTGGGTGGAAACCTCTTACAGGTTCTGAATTGCATATAGTGAGTCTTTTCGAAGTTTAATGTCAGTTTAATGTCAGTTTTAAACCATTTATTAATATCCATGAAAATATCATTAGCAGATCTTTCTAGAACTACACTCGACGTACTATTTATTGCAATACTTGTGTCATCTGCAAACAAAACGAACTCTGCTTCTGGCACTGTAACTGATGAGAGATCATTAATATACACAAGAAAAAGCAATGGCCCTAAATTGGATCCTTGTGGGACACCACATGTAATTTCTTCCCATTCTGATGATGACTAATGACATAATTCACTAGTCCCTTGCGCTGATACCCTCTTACGGAAACGCTAAATATGGAAGGATATGAACAAATTTTACAGCAATGTGTACTGTCTGCTGTAGAAGAATTGTTCGAAGACAGTGATTGTAACAGCGTGGCAGTGTACCCTGTCACACAGCAGCTACAGCCAAGCAATAATTTATGGATAATAACATTCCTGACATGGACGGGTATGCCAGGTTCTCCATGGAAAACACGAACACAGCTTAACACCACCGCCCTCGAATCTTACTGTTGGCACTACCCTCGCTGGCAGATGTTCACCGGGCATTCGCCATACACATTTGGCATTTACCGGCGGGAAGTGTGTCTTATGAGCAGGCACTCGACCATGAAATCCAAGTTTTATCACCTCTCGCCTAACTTTCACAGTACTTGCAGTGGATCTTGATGCAGTTTGGAATTCCTGTATGATGGTCTGGATAGATGTCTGCCTATTACACATTACGACGCTCTTCAACTGTCGGCGGTCTCTGTCAGTCAACAGACGAGGTCGGCCTGTACGCTTTTGTGCTGTACGTGTCACTTCTCGTTTCCACTTCACTATCACATCGGAAACAGTGGACCTATGGATGTTTATGAGTATGGAAATCTCGCGTGCAGACGTATGACACAAGTGACACCCAGTCACCTGACCACGTTCGAAGTCCGTGAGTCCCGCGAAGCGCCCCATTCTGCTCTCTCACGATGTCTAATGACTACTGAGGTCGCTGATATCGCGTACCTCGCAACAAGTGGCAGCACAATTCACCTAATATGAGAAACGTGTGTTTTTCGGGGCGTCCGGATAGTTTTGTTCACATAGTGTACAGACACCACGTTGGAAGTGTCCCTAGCAGAGTTCGAGCCGTAATAAAGGAGGCGAGTGGACACATCACATATTAATGTCCACCACTAGCTATCCGGATACTATTGATCAGATACTGCATCCCGCAAAAGGGTCATTTGCAGACCCATGTTTAATGAAATGTTACGTCTTTGTTATCTTGTACGTCTATCTGTGTATGCCTTCGCCACTGATTGTGATAAACCGCATAAAATATGATCTGAAGCTTCACGCTTGATGGCCCTTCCACCAAAGTCTAAGTGATATTGGCTCATTATAGTATACAAGCTGATGACTCCATCATTACATGTCTCGGTGGTGGCCGTCTTTTATTTGGGCCACTTGACCATCCTTTTTTATGCCGGAAGAATGAAGATACAAATGAGCCACCCTGCACTTTTATATTTTTCATTTTTATTTTCGACATTCAGATGCCTATGGCGTTATTCTACAACTCTAAACATTTTCGACGTTAGTAGTGGAAATAATTGTTTGTAAAGGTTCATATTCGGTGACAAGTTCTCTCTCTCTCTCTCTCTCTCTCTCTCTCTTTCTCTCTTTCACACACACACACACACACACACACACACACACACATTCGCTACTCTATTTGTTTTATCAAACGCTTCTTTGTATGCAAAGTAGTAATATTTAATCTAGCCTATGTACCACTATTAATGCCAGTCATAGTGATTACACACCTACCTGAAAAATCCGAGCGAAACACCGATAAGGTTGCAGCAGACACTGACACTAATGAAGCAATGGAACCTCCAATACATTATTTTAACACGCGATTCCAACCTGCCCTGGCTACACGAGGTAGTTCATTACGAAGAATCTCTTCACAAATGCATGTCGGCGTTTAATAATGCATACTCTCTGCCGTGCAGTACATCGTGTGCACGAATAAAAATGTGGATCTACGTAGCATGGCCAGTAACAATCCTACAAAAATCACCTACAAATTCATGTAGCAAGTATTGCCTTCATAAGAGTACGGTTATTAGTGATATTCAAAAACACACAAAAATATTTTCATTAATCTATTCACAGAAAGTTTTGTAGTTACTGAATGAAAGAAAAGAATGTGATAATTTGGGGTTTAAATTATAACTTTGAAGTACAATTTTATCTTTGTTTCTGCACAAAAGAGATACAACAATTTAGATTTCAAAGGGCTGCTTCATAGGGCTCTCCACTTCTTTAATCCGGTATTTCCTCAAACGTTCTTGCACGTTTGTACAAACTTCGTAAGCATGACAGAAAACTGCACTGTTTTTTTTCATCTGTAAGCGTGGTTATTTTCTTCTCATGTCAGAAGATAGCTTGCAAGGCGTGTCCGAAGCAGATAGACGCAGATCATTATATAGTGATGGTGAAAAGTAGCATCGATTTTAAAAGAATCGTCAGAGAGGAGAAGTATGCAAGGAACTGAGGTAGAGAAGTATGAAGAAATGAGTATGAAGAAATCATAAAATGCGTTCTTAGTTTTGCTTACGCTACAAATACTATGATCATCAACACCACAGAAGACAGTTCGGTTCAGGAGAAAGAACATTCCTAAAACGGACAACCACAGAACGTGAACAGCTATAAAAAAAGATAACTACGAAAAAATTGTGGGTTACAGAAGAAATAATAGAGAATTGTGAAGTTGGTGCGCTGAACCCTCTGTCAGGCACTTAAATGTTATTTGCAGAGTATCTATATACATGTAGATGTAAATCTGTACAGCATCCTTCTGTCCCAGTGATTTCCTTTCCCCATCTTCGTTTGGATTCCTCCCAGCTATTCCTCTTTTCTTGCACTGCCACTTTCTTACACTGTCAATGACTTTGCATTTAGACCCAAAAGTAGTCAACGAGCGTCTTCGTCTTTCTGTCTCCCCACCCACATCTGTTATAAAAAAATGTACCATCAGCCGTTATATTTGAACCCTTCATTTAGGCTACTAGTTTCATCACCCCAGTAGCGCCATCTTCAGGCCCCGATATAGTTAGAAAATTAAAAAAGATATACTCAAAACTATAAAATACAAAATAAATTCAATAATACAATAAAACTAATATTGAAATAGATACAAGTAAATAATTATGAGATAAAAGCAATATAAACAACAGTAGTTGTTCATAGACGTAATGTATGAGTACATCAGGTCTGCTAAGACTACTATGGAACACAGTGGAGTCACTATAACAGGATTCAGTAAACCTACGTATTCCATGTGCAAAATATGAAACACAGTTAGTAAGAAATCAAAAATAAGAGATATCATAAAGAAAATGTAACAGGGGTGATGTAAAAGATAGCTTTCTCTTATTTTATTTTACACGTCTATTTCTGTACGGCCAAATTGAGGAGTAAATTTGTTATGTCATGTAACGTGTCAGTACATGAAATTACAACAGAAAAGTAATATCAGATAAAATATTTATGAATCCAAAAAAACTACATGCCATAGTGTTACATTTTCTTTGTGATATTTCTTATTCTTGATTTCTTCTTAAAAGTGGTTCATAGGCTGGATATTGAATACGTAAATTTGCTACAACCCGTTACGATGACACCATTGTGTTCCGTAGTTGTCTTAGTAGATCTGATGTATTCAGATAGTTTGTCTGTGAACTACTATTGTTATATTACATTTAGTTCATAATTACTTACTTCTATTTGTTTGATGTAGCAGTTTTATTGTGTTATTGAATTTAGTTTGTATTTTACTGTTTTAAGTAAATTTTCATATTTTTGTAACCATACAGAGCATGAAAAAGGCGCTACTGAGGCGTTGAAACTAGAAGTCCCAATAAAGTGTTGAAGAAGAACATTTTTGTGACTACGAAGGCTTTCCCGGCGTAATAATTGATAAAATTCTTCTCGGGTATGCAGCCGGATCATGACGTCTTCAAGACACAATATTTCTGCGGTCCAACTGGCCGCCATCATCAGGTGAGAGCGCTGGTGCACAATCTCGCCGGAACTGACTTCCCAGCGCAAGCGGCAGCCCATATATAGGCCACAGAAGGCCCACAACGCGTGCGCGAAAAGGTGCCGTAGCTGCCCTCTAGTGCAGTAAACATGCCGCGCCGCCGGTGGTGGAAAGAGGCGAATTCGAGATATCGCTGTCAAAAATAAAAGAAATTTAAAAAAATTCTATTCCGACGATTGAGACGCAGACCGTTGTTTTTTAATGTCGGATAACACCGGGTCCCAAGTCTTACTTAAAAGATAGCCCTTGTCTCTATTAATAAGATTGTCAGATAAACGAATCTCTATTGATTCTTTTAAAACACAGTCCCAATAGCGAGATGCAGGGGCAACCATTTGTGTCGCATCATATTGCATTCTGTGTCCCTGGGTGAGACAGTGCTCCGCCACTGCGGATTTCTCGGGTTGAAGCAGCCGTGTGTGCCGCTGATGCTCAACACATCGGTCCTGAATGGTCCGGATCGTCTGACCAATGTAAGCTTACATTTTGCACTTCCTGTTGATCTCATTTTTGAGACGTTTGTGCCTGCTTCATTTGCTGCGTTCTTATATTTTCTCCTTTCATCAATTAAATTCAATATTTCTTCTGTTACCCAAGGATTTCTACTAGCCTCGTCTTTTTACGTAATTGATCCTCTGTTGCCGTCACTACTTCGTCCCTCAGAGCTACCCATTCTTCTTCTACTGTGTTTCTTTCCCCCTTTCCTGTCAATTGTTCCCTTAATGCTCTCCCTTAAACTCCGTACAATATCTGGTTTAGTCAATTTATCCTGGTCCCATCTTCTTAAATTCCCACCTTTTTGCTGTTTCTTCAGTTTTAATCTACAGTTAATGACCAATAGATTGTGGTCAGAGTCCACATCTGCCCCTGGAAATGTCTTACAATTTAAAACCTGGTTCCTAAATCTCTGTCTTACCATTATATAATCTATCTGATACCTTCTAGTATTTCCAGGATTCTTCCACGTATACAATCTTCTTTTATGATTCTTGAACGAAGTGTTAGCTATGATTAAGTTATGCTCTGTGCAAAATTCTACCAGGCGGCTTCCCTTTTCCTACTCTCGAATTCCAGTCACCCATGACTATTAAATTTTCGTCTCCCTTCGCTACCTGAATAATTTCTTTTACCTCATCATACATTTCATCAATTTCTTCATCATCTGCAGAGCTAATTGGCGTATAAACTTGTACTACTGCAGTAGGCATGGGCTTCGTGTCTATCTTGGCCACAATAATATGTTCACTATGCTGTTTGTAGTAGCTTACCCGCACTCCTTTTTTTTATTCATTATTAAACCTACTCCTGCATTACCCCTATTTGATTTAGTGTTTATAACCCTGTATTCACCTGACCAAAAGTCTTGTTCCTCCTGCCACCCAACTTCACTAATTCCCACTATATTCAAGCTATCCGTTTCCCTTTCTAAACTTTCTAACCTACCTCCCCGATTAAGGGATCTGACATTCCACCCTCCTATCCGTAGAACGCCAGTTTTCTTTCTCCTGATAACGACGTCCTCTTGAGTAGTCCCCGCCCGGAGATCTATGGGGGACTATTTTACCTCCGGAATATTTTACCCAGGTGGGTGCCATCATCATTTAACCATACAGTAAAGCTGCATGCCCTCGGTAAAAATTACGGCTGTAGCTTCCCCTTGCTTTCAGCCGTTCGCAGTACCAGCACAGCAAGGCCGTTTTGGTTAGTGTTACAAGGCCAGATTAGTCAATCATCCAGACTGTTGCCCCTGCAACTACTGAAAAGTCTGCTGCCCCTCTTCAGGAACCATACGTTTGTCTGGCCTCTCAACAGATACTCCTCCGTTGTGGTTGCACCTACGGTAAGGCCATCTGTATCGCTGAGGCACGCCAGCCTCCCCACTAACGGCAAGGTCCATTGTTCATGGGGGGGAATATCTTGTTACCTTTGGCAATTTTTCTTCCTGAACCAAGTGTTTCCCTCAGTCTAACCACTTCTTTCGCAACAGTTTCTCTCATTCCTCATTCTTTTACCGCATCCATGTGGACCAGTTATCTCTTCCTTTTCGTAGTGTTTCCTTTCCTACCTGTACATTTAGGTAACCCAAATCCATCGTTTCACATCCGTAATAACATTCTCAAGTTCTATTGGAGTTTCTCTATGTTCTGCTCTTTTTTTCTGGTCAGTCGTGCGTACGCTCGGATGAAGTCCTTCACTCCATTACTCGTCCTCAGCTTAACCTTCGCCATACTGTCACTTGTATATTCTATAGCTTCCACCTGTTACGGTGTTGGTGTTACTATTATACCCCATCGATTTTTGACCGCATGTCTTCCACTCGAACAAAGTGTGTATCCGTTCCTTATTTTCATCCTTCCTCTTCCCTTTCACCTGTCTTCGCCAAGCCCCAGCATTTCTACTTTTTCCTTCTCGCTCGAGTCTACCACCTGCCTTCCCCATCAGAGTCATCACATTAATTATGCTCACCTACTACATGTGTCTTTGAAGTAGTGCTGGAGGAAATTGAAACCATGAATCTTGCAGGGCTATCCATAGGTCCATTAGGGTACGGGGGGGGGGGGGGGGGATGGGGGAGGAGATCTCTTGTGAATAGAACGTTGCAAGGGATGCCAGATATGCTCAATATTGTTCATGTCTGGGGCGTTTGGTGCCCAGTGGAAGTGTTTAAACTCAGAAGAGTGTTCCTGGAGCCACTCTGTAGCAATTATGGGCGTGTTTGGTATCGCATTGACATCCCGGAATTACCCCATTCCGTCGGAGTGTACAATGGATATGAATGGATGCAGGTGATCAGAAGGAAGGTTACGTATGTGTCACCTGTCAGAGTCGTATCTAGACGTATCAGGGGTCTCGCATCATTCGAACTGCACAAGCCCCACACCATTACAGAGCCTCCACCAGCTTGAACATTCCCCTGCTGGCGTGTAGGCTCCATGGATTGATGAGGTTTATTTGTGGATGATCAAGTTATAATAGAAGACAGTGACGATAAACAACTAATGAAATTACATAAACTAAATGAAATAAGGACAATCCTCCATCTGGCTACATCTATATCTCCAGGCCCATACACGACCATCTGCTCGATACAATTTGAAACGATAGTCGTCTGACTAGACAACATGCCTCCAGTCATAAACAGTCCAATGTCGGTGTTGGCGGGCCCAGGCGATGTGTAAAGCTTTGCGTCGTGCAGTCATCAAGGGTACATGAGTGGACCTTCGGCTCCGAAAGCCCATATCGTTGATGTTTCAAATGGTTCAAATAGCTCTGAGCACTAGGGGACTTAACTTCTGAGGTCATCAGTCTACTAGAACATAGAACTACTTAAACCTAAATAACCTAAGGACATCACACACATCCATGCCCCAGGCTGGATTCAAACCTGCGACCGTAGCGGTCGCGCGGTTCCAGACTGTAGCGCCTACAACCGCTCGGTCAACGCGGCCGGTGGGTGATGTTTCGTTGAGTTGTTAGCATGCTGACAGTCAGTCTATGGGACTGATGACCTCAGATGTTAAGTCCCATAGTTCTTAGAGCCATTTGAACCATCTGAACAGGCACAATAGCCCTTGACCAAAGGAATCTATTGTGCCTATTCATATGGTTCAAATAGCTCTAAGAACTATGGGACTTAACATGTGAGGTCATCTGTCCCCTAGACTTAGCACTACTTAAACCTAACTAACCTAAGGATATCACACACAGCCATGCCTGGGGCAGGAGTCGAACCTGCGACCGTAGGAGCAGCGCTGTTCCGGACTGAAGCGCCTAGAACTGCTCGGTCACAGCGGCCGGCTATTGTGCCTGTGGTACTGTTTGATTTGGACGTATATTGCTTAGGTAACTCCTTCGCTGGCAGCGGTTCTCGCCTTGGTGACGTGGCCGGGGGGGGGGGGGGGGGGGAGACCTGGTACTGAAGTAGCTGTGTATTCCTGCGTGCATTTCCTCGGCGCGGCACCATCATGGCGTGCCGTTTGTCCGGCAGCGCGAGGTGTGACGCCGTCACTTACCTCTACGGGCACCTTTCATCTCGCTTTGTCAGTTCTCTTAGTTGAGTTTGCCTTTCCTTCTGTAACCTTTAGCCGCTTGTTCCTCATTGCTTGAGGTACTGAGGTTCTGTCTAGCCCCTTCGTCGTTAGTGCCGATGCAGTCCTGTGACACTGAGGGAAGTTCAGGTGAAATTTCAACCCGGTCGTAAAAAAAAGGGCTTTAAATATGTTTCATAATATATTTTGGCATGTTGAATTCGGTTGGTAACTTCAATTTGCTAAACAAAATTTTTGTCATCACTTATGAATTTTTGAAATTTGAAAAAAAAACATTATTTTTTCAAACCCACTCGTGGTGTTGTTGGTTATCACGGAATACTCAGAAAAACGTTTGAGTAAAAAATGTTTAAAACTGACGGAGGAGTAGGACTTCTATTGCGGCCACTTCGAAATTTTTTTTTTAATTTGTACTCAGTTTTCTATCACTAGATAAATATGTACCGCACAGAAATTTAATTGAAATGTTAATTTTATACCAATACATCTGTATATGTGCATGAACTGTATGTACATCTCCAATCGTGTATGTATGTGCCTAATCTATATGTACAAATCAACATCAACAAAGAAGCGTACCTATAATTTATTTATTTTTATTTTTATTGTTTTTTTTTCAATTTCGAGTCATGCGTGTTTACGTTCGCGGCAGACTGAGTTGTGAACTGGGATGTAAATATTTATAAAGGTTTCTAGTTCAGAATCGGTGGCGGCGGGCACTAAGGTTCTTGGGGCAAGCAGCTGATCAACATTCGAACACAGTTTAAATACTTTGCTTAATTTTACTCATACCACGATAGACACATACCTACATACACTCTATTGGTAACGCCCCTGCATCCTACCAACTCTAATTGATTGTTTCAACAATCTAAAATTCAAAAGTGATGAAAAATCGTTTTAACAAATTGGGTTTACCCAATGAATTCAGCACGCCAAGATATGTTATGAAACAAATTTTCAGCCTCCTGCGATTTTTTTAAAGACTGGGTTGAAATTTCGCCGGTACCTCCCCGTAAGTACTTAACTGCCCGTGACTCAGTCGTTATTCAATAGTATTTTTGCTAATCAATTCATTCTCTTAGATGGGATCTTTCTTAAAGAATGTAGCTCTGAAATTGTTTCGGGGCTCATTGCTAACTTGGTTGTTGTTGTTGTGGTCTTCAGTCCTGAGACTGGTTTGATGCAGCTCTCCATGCTACTCTATCCTGTGCAAGCTTCTTCATCTCCCAGTACTTACTGCAACCTACATCCTTCTCAATCTGCTTAGTGTATTCATCTCTTGGTCTCCCTCTACGATTTTTACCCTCCACGCTGCCCTCCAATGCTAAATTTGTGATCCCTTGATGCCTCAAAACATGTCCTACCAACCGATCCCTTCTTGTAGTCAAGTTGTGCCACAAACTTCTCTTCTCCCCAATCCTATTCAATACCTCCTCATTAGTTACGTGATCTACCCACCTTATCTTCAGCATTCTACTGTAGCACCACATTTCGAAAGCTTATATTCTCTTCTTGTCCAAACTAGTTATCGTCCATGTTTCACTTCCATACATGGCTACACTCAATACAAATACTTTCAGAAACGACTTCCTGACACTTAAATCTATACTCGATGTTAACAAATTTTTCTTCTTCAGAAACGATTTCCTTGCCATTGCCAGTCTACATGTTATATCCTCTCTACTTCGACCATCATCAGTTATTTTACTCCATAAATAGCAAAACTCCTTTACTACTTTAAGTGTCTCCTTTCCTAATCTAATTCCCTCAGCATCACCCGATTTAATTTGACTACATTCCATTATCCTCGTTTCCGTTCAACTGCTCTTCCAAGTCCTTTGCTGTCTCTGACAGAATGACAATATCATCGGCGAACCTCAAAGTTTTTACTTATTCTCCATGAATTTTAATACCTACTCCGAATTTTTCTTTTGTTTCCTTTACTGCTTGCTCAATATACAGATTGAATAACATCGGGGAGGGGCTACAACCCCACCTCACTCCTTTTCCAACTACTGCTTCCCTTTCATGCCCCTCGACTCTTATAACTGCCATCTGGTTTGTGTACAAATTGTAAATAGCCTTTCGCTCCCTGTATTTTACCCCTTCCACCTTCAGAATTTGAAAGAGAGTATTCTAGTTAACATTGTCAAAAGCTTTCTCTAAGTCTAGCTAACTTGGTATTGCTTTAAATACAGTTGCAAGCTACTTACCTGTGTGGTTTTGTTGAATTCACAAGTTATTTAGTATCGAATATTTCTCTAGCGCCTTATATGTCAATTCTGTAGTTCTAATTGTCATTCAGCACTGCCTCAATTAAAAATTTTAAATTTTTGGTGATCCAATCTTTTCAAAAGAAAAATACAATTTGGCTTGTGAACCACAATATTTGAACTCGTAATGTCATTAACTGTTTTACGACTGTAAAAGAAATTAATTCAATTTGCGAAAAAATGATGAATGACATAACTGGGGCTTAGCCTTCCACGTGGAGTTCCAACCCTCGTCCTATTCCCGGAGATTAGAGTGGAAGTATCTTGACGGGACGACATATTCGAATGGTTGCCGGGGACTGAACCGATCATCAGCAGTATATCCATTACAAAAATCGAGGAAAAGCTGCAGTTTCCGAACATAACCTTAGTAATAAGCACAAGACATGGTTTGAACTCAGACGAAGTCTAGCCCACGCTGCAACTACTGCGATGCTATCATCAAAGAGCCAGTGGAAATTAGAAGAGGGATAGAGACTACGCACTCGCGCGGCTGCGGCCACATGAGGCTGAGGTACTGAAAGGGAGTCTGCCCGGTATTGTACATCGGTTGGCGTTTCAGTGATTTTGCCACTGTAATCTTGGCTGCAGTGAGCACGGTGATTCTGTAAGTTCATCGATAATCAGTTCCTTTCTTGATGAATACAGTGGAGGGTATTGAGGAAAGTTTGGATTTTTCTGTATAACTAACGCGACATCTGTTCAGAGTACGTGCTCCAATGTTACGCGCTTTATTGAGCCCCTTAGTGTTGGGATTTGGTTGTTTGGGGGAAGAGACCAAACAGCGAGGTCATCGGTCTCATCGGATTAGGAAAGGACGTGGAAGGACGTCGGCCGTGCCCTTTCAAAGGAACCATCCCGGCATTTGCCTGGAGCGATTTAGGGAAATCACGGAAAACCTAAATTAGGATGGCCGGACGCGGGATTGAACCGTCGTCCTCCCGAATGCGAGTCCAGTGTTCTAAGCACTGCGCCACCTCGCTCAGTGAGCCCCATAGGGAAATAGCGTTCAGTTCGGGAGAGAATTCCAACATGGTTTAGGTATGTCTGCCGAAACGCCTCATCCGAGGTGCGGAGAAGGACCTGCCTGCGGCTATCGAGCGTGCAGGATGTAGTCGTCTGCAAGTTGTGCCTTACGTCGGCAGCAATGTCTATCGCTTGGGTTCTGAGGCCATACTCGGTTCATATGGGTGGCTGGCAGAAGTGATGAGAACTGATGGTCTAGGGAAGCAAGCAGAGCTCACAATTTGATACGTCGTATCCAAATTTGATTAGGGTTCTTTGGTTTGAAGCGGAATGGAAGGCCTCAATCACAGGCTCCGTCGATTCTGTGACGGTCAGCACTGTAGATTACTCGAACTGCGTTTTAGAGGAGAGAATTTTAAGACTGTCTTTGATAAAAAAACGGGGGGAGGGGGGGCGAACTTTCGATATCTAAGATCGCATAAATTAATCCGTATTGTTGAAAACCGTTCTCGGCCGTTGTTACTGTCATCTTCTGGTCATCAAAAACCTTCTTGTTGTAGAACGTGTTCCATTGTTAGTACTTCAAGCCATGTTCTATTTATGGTGGGTTAAATGCAGTACATAATACACACGTTTGTCAAAAATAACACCATTTACTGTTAAAAAACAGCTTGTGCGCACGGAAAAACCCTGTCTTACACCACTGGCCATTAAATTGCTACACCAAGAAGAAATGCAGATGATAAACGGGTATTCATTGGAGAAATCTATTATACTAGAACTGACATGTGATTACATTTTCATGCAATTTGGGTGCATAGATCCTGAGAAATCAGTACCCAGAACAACCACCTCTAGCCGTAATAACGGCGCTGATACGCCTGGGCATTGAGTCAAACAGAGCTTGGATGGCATATACAGGTACAGATGCCCATGCAGCTTCAACACGATATCACAGTTCATCAAGAGAAGTGACTGTCGTATTGTGACGAGCCAGTTGCTCGGCCACCAATCACCAGACGTTTTCAATTGGTGAGAGATCTGGAGGATGTACTGGCCAGGACAGCAGTCGAACATTTTCTGTATCCAGAAAGGCCCGTACAGGACATACAACATGCGGTCGTGCATTAACCTGCAGAAATGTAGGGTTACCCAGGGATCGAATGAAGGGTAGACCCACGGGTCGTAACACATCTGAAATGTAACGTCCACTGTTCAAAGTGCCGTCAATGCGAACAAGAGATGACCGAGACGTGTAACCAATGGCATCCCATACCATCACGCTGGGTGATACGCTAGTATGGCAATGTTGAATACACGCTTCCAATGTGCGTTCTCCGCGATGTCGCCAAACACGGATGCGACCATCATGATGCTGTAAACAAAACCTGGATTCATACGAAAATATGACGTTTTGCCATTCGTGCACCCAGGTTCGTCGTTGAGTACACCATCGCAGACGCTCCTGTCTGTGATGCAGCGTCAAGGGTAACCGCAGCCAGAGTCTCCGAGCTGATAGTCCATGTTGCTGCAAACTTCGTCGAACTGTTCGTGCAGATGGTTGTTGTCTTGCAAACGCCCCCATCTGTTGACTCAGGGATCGAGACGTGGCTGCACGATCCGTTACAGCCATGCGGATAAGATGCCTGTTGTCTCGACTGCTAGAGAAACGAGGCCTTTGGGATCCAGCACGGCGTTCTGTATTACCCTCCTGAACCCACCGATTCCATATTCTGCTAACAGTCATTGGATCTCGACCTACGCGAGCAGCAATGTCGCGATACGATAAACCGCAATGGCGATAGGCTACAATCCGACCTTTATCAAAGTCGGAAACGTGATGGTACGCATTTCTCCACCTTACACGAGGCATCACAACAACTTTTCACAAAGCAACGCCGGTCAACTGGTGTTTGTGTATGAGAAATCGATTGGAAACTTTCCTCATGTCAGCACGTTGTAGGTGACGCCACGTGAATGCACGTCATATTCGTAGTGTAGCAATTACTTGTGGTGTGCATATGGGGGCCAGGCGATTGTTTGAGGTTCTTTGCTGTGCGCTATCCCATCGATATACAGAAACCGAGATCAGACCGCTCACAAAACAGACACTTCAACTGTCGAAGTTTTAACAGCAAATTGTCGAAGTGTTAGGAGCGAAGTTCCTAAATTTACTGACCTTCGGGAAAGTTGTTACGCTCAATTTATTATCTGAACCGAGAGCTGGCTAAAAGCCGAAGTACAGAGGTCTGAGATATATATATATATATATATATATATATATATATATATATATATATATATATATATATATATATATACTCCTGGAAATGGAAAAAAGAACACATTGACACCGGTGTGTCAGACCCACCATACTTGCTCCGGACACTGCGAGAGGGCTGTACAAGCAATGATCACACGCACGGCACAGCGGACACACAAGCAACCGCGGTGTTGGCCGTCGAATGGCGCTAGCTGCGCAGCATTTGTGCACCGCCGCCGTCAGTGTCAGCCAGTTTGCCGTGGCATACGGAGCTCCATCGCAGTCTTTAACACTGGTAGCATGCCGCGACAGCGTGGACGTGAACCGTATGTGCAGTTGACGGACTTTGAGCGAGGGCGTATAGTGGGCATGCGGGAGGCCGGGTGGACGTACCGCCGAATTGCTCAACACGTGGGGCGTGAGGTCTCCACAGTACATCGATGTTGTCGCCAGTGGTCGGCGGAAGGTGCACGTGTCCGTCGACCTGGGACCGGACTGCAGCGACGCACGGATGCACGCCAAGACCGTAGGATCCTACGCAGTGCCGTAGGGGACCGCACCGCCACTTCCCAGCAAATTAGGGACACTGTTGCTCCTGGGGTATCGGCGAGGACCATTCGCAACCGTCTCCATGAAGCTGGGCTACGGTCCCGCACACCGTTAGGCCGTCTTCCGCTCACGCCCCAACATCGTGCAGCCCGCCTCCAGTGGTGTCGCGACAGGCGTGAATGGAGGGACGAATGGAGACGTGTCGTCTTCAGCGATGAGAGTCGCTTCTGCCTTGGTGCCAATGATGGTCGTATGCGTGTTTGGCGCCGTGCAGGTGAGCGCCACAATCAGGACTCCATACGACCGAGGCACACAGGGCCAACACCCGGCATCATGGTGTGGGGAGCGATCTCCTACACTGGCCGTACACCACTGGTGATCGTCGAGGGGACACTGAATAGTGCACGGTACATCCAAACCGTCATCGAACCCATCGTTCTACCATTCCTAGACCGGCAAGGGAACTTGCTGTTCCAACAGGACAATGCACGTCCGCATGTATCCCGTGCCACCCAACGTGCTCTAGAAGGTGTAAGTCAACTACCCTGGCCAGCAAGATCTCCGGATCTGTCCCCCATTGAGCATGTTTGGAGGAGGAGGAGGAGGATATTAGTGTTTAACGTCCCGTCGACAACGAGGTCATTAGAGACGGAGCGCAAGCTCGGGTGAGGGAAGGATGGGGAAGGAAATCGGCCGTGCCCTTTCAAAGGAACCATCCCGGCATTTGCCTGAAGCGATTTAAGGAAATCACGGAAAACCTAAATCAGGATGGCCGGAGACAGGATTGAACCGTCGTCCTCCCGAATGCGAGTCCAGTGTGCTAACCACTGCGCCACCTCGCTCGGTGAGCATGTTTGGGACTGGATGAAGCGTCGTCTCACGCGGTCTGCACGTCCAGCACGAACGCTGGTCCAACTGAGGCGCCAGGTGGAAATGGCATGGCAAGCCGTTCCACAGGACTACATCCAGCATCTCTACGATCGTCTCCATGGGAGAATAGCAGCCTGCATTGCTGCGAAAGGTGGATATACACTGTACTAGTGCCGACATTGTGCATGCTCTGTTGCCTGTGTCTATGTGCCTGTGGTTCTGTCAGTGTGATCATGTGATGTATCTGACCCCAGGAATGTGTCAATAAAGATTCCCCTTCCTGGGACAATGAATTCACGGTGTTCTTATTTCAATTTCCAGGAGTATATATATATATATATATATATATATATATATATATATATATATATATATATATATATATAGGAAGATTAGACGCCATTAGAGGGTGAGTGAATTCTTGCACATGTCAGGCTTCGGAATCGTGTGGATGATATTTTCAGAAAGTCAGACGGTTTGTCGCCAGGCTCCTACAGTCTACACACCAACGTGAATAGTCTTTTTGTTGCCACCTCCCCTATTGCTTTTAGAAATTCTGATGGGATGTTATCGATCATTTCTGCCTTATTTGATCTAAAGTCCTCCAAAACTCTCTTAAATACTGGATCACCTCTCTCTTCTAAATCGACTCCTGTTCCTTTTTCTATCACGTCAGATAAATCTTCCCCCTCATAGAGGCCTTCAATGTACTCTTTCGACCAATCCGCTCTCTCCTCTGTATTTAACAATGCAATTCCGGTTGCACTCTTAATATTACCTCTTTTTCTTTTAATTTCTCCGAAGGTTGTTTTGACTTTCTTATATGCTGAGTCAGTCTTTCCGACTATCACATCTTTTTCCATTTCTTCACATTTTTTCCTGCAGCCATTTCGTCTTAGCTTTCCTGCAATTCCTGCTTATTTCATTCCACAGCGACTTGTATTTCTGTACTCCTGAATTTCCCTGAACATTTTCGAACTTCCTTCATTCATCAATCAGCTGAAGTATTTCTTTCCAACATTTGTGATTGCCCTTTGTAGAGATGTCCATTCCTCTTCAACTTTATTGTCTGCTGGACTATTCTTTATTCAGAAATTACATAGTTTACGGCAAGCAGCGACCTGAACTTACATTTAAGTTAAAATGAACAGTTGAGATCGCAATAATATCTCTTTATTGGCCGGTTTCGGCTCATATACAAGCCATCTTCAGAATATTTTGGCCCCCTATGTCTGGTGCTGATGGCTCCTCGTATATCTCTTGGTACTATGAGAATTTCGAGGATCCGTCAGCACCAACCATAAGGGGGCAAAAAATTCTGAAGCTGGCTTGTATATAAGCCGAAGCCAGCCAATAAAGAGATATTATTGTGATCTCAAATGTTCATTTTAACTTACATATCTTTTAGTGCTGTGCCGGCCGAAGTGGCCAAGCGGTTCAAGGCGCTTCAGTCTGGAACCGCACGACCGCTACGGTCGCAGGTTCGAATCCTGCCTCGGGCATGGATGTGTGTGATGTCCTTAGGTTGGTTAGGTTTAATTAGTTCTAAGTTCTAGGCGACTGATGACCTCAGAAGTTAAGTCGCATAGTGCTCAGAGCCATTTGAACAATTTTTTTTTTAGTGCTGTGTCTACAGCGTTAGAGAACTTCTACCGTATCTCGTCATTCCTTAGTACTTCCGTATCCCACTTCTTTGCGTGCTGATTCTTCGTGCCTCATGTGTTAAACTTCAGCCTACTCTTCATCACTACTATATTGTGATTTGAGTCTATTTCTGATCCTGAGTACACCTTACAATCCAGTATCTGATTTCGGAATCTCTGAATGACCATGATGTAATTTAACTGATACCTTCACGTATCAGCCGGCCTTTTCCAAGTATACCTCATCCTCTTGTGACTCTTAAACAGAGTATTCTCTATTCTGAAATTTATTACAGTTCTCAATTAGCCTTCCTCCTCTTTCATTCCTGGACCCAAACCCTTATTCTCCTGTAACGTTTTCTTCTGCTCCTTCCCTACAACTGCATTCCAGTCCCCTATGACTATTAGATTTTTATCTCTCTTTGCGTATCGTATTACTCTTTCAGTGTCCTCATATCCTTTCTCTATCTCTTCATCTTCAGCCGACGACGTCGGCATGTATACCTGAACTATCGTTGTCGGTGTTGGTTTGCTGTCTATTCTGATGAGAACAACCGTCTCACTAACCTTTTCACAGTAACACACTTTCTGCCTTACCTTCCAATTCATAACGAATCCTACTTCTGTTTTATCATTTTCAGCTGCTGTAGATATTATCCTATACTCATCTGACCGAAATCCTTGTCCTTTTCCATTTCGCATTACTGACCCCCAATATATCTAGATTGAGCCTTTGCATTTCCCTTTTCAGATTTTCTAGCTTCCCTACCATGTTCAAGCTTCTGTCACTCCCCACCCTGACTCGAAGCTGGATTCACATTCGGGAGGACGACGGTTCAATCCCGTGTCCGGCCATCCTGATTTAGGTTTCCCGTGATTTCCTTAAACCGCTCCAGGCAAATGCCGGGATGGTTCCTCCGAAAGGGCACGGTCGACTTCCTCCCTCGTCCTTTTCTAAACCGATGAGACCGATGACCTCGCTGTCTGGTCTCCTCCCCCAAAACAACCCAAACCTGACTCGAAGAACATTATCCTCTTGATGGTTATTCAATCTTTTTCTCACGGTCACCTCGCCCTTGGCCGACCGTTCCCGAAGATCCGAATAGGGAACTATTCCGGAATATTTTGCCAATGGGGAGATCATTATGACACTATCAATTACAGTCCACAGATGCTATGGATACATACTGTGTGTCTTTCATGCAGTGATTTCCATTGCCTTCTGCATCCTTATGCCATTTAAATTGCTGATTGTTCCACCTTTAGAGGAGTTTCCCACCCCGAGGACAAGAGGGTGTCCTGAACCTCTTTCCGCTCCTCCGCTTTCTTTGACGATGCCGTTGGCGGAATTAGGATGACTTCTTATGCCGGAAGTTTTCGGCCGCCATTGCTGATTATTAATCAAAATTTAAGCGTTGTCGGGATTCGAACCATGAACCGAGGACATTTTGATTACGAATCAAAGACACTACCCTTAGACCACGGGTATAAGAAGGACAAAAAGAACCAGCACGCTAAATTACATACCCGTACCTTTAACATCGGTTTGCTGCAAAATTCTTGAACGTATTTGGATATTACAAATTTCCTCGAGACAGAAAAGCTTCTCTCCACAAATCAGCACGAATTTAGAAAAAAATCTCTTGTGCCAACCTCAACTTGCCCTTTTTTCATGTGATATCCTGCGAACCATGAATGAAGGGCAAAAGGCAGATTCCATACTTGTACATTTCCGGAAAGCGCTTGACATTGTGCCCACTGCAAACTATTAATGAATGTAAGAGCATAAGAAATACGTTTCCAGATGTGTGAGTGGCTTCAAGTCTTCTTAAGTAATAGAACCCAGTACGTTGCCCTCGCGGGCAGTGTTCATCAGAGACAAGGGTGTCATCAGGATGCGTGATAGGACCGATCTTATTCTCTATACACGTAAATGATTTGGCAGACAGGCTGGGCAGCAATCTGAAATTGTTTGTGCGTGATGCTGTGATTTGGGAATGTGTCGAGGTTGAACGGCTGAAGGAGGACACAACGCGATGGTAAAATGTAAGCTAATGCGCATGAGTAGGAAAAACAAATCCGTAATGTTACAGCAGTAGTAGTGATCTGCCTGACACAGTCATGACGTTTAAATAAGAACACGTTCCACAGTGGTGTGAAATGGAATGATACGTAATGATGGTAGCAGGGTAGGCCAATGGTCAGCTTCGGTTTACTGGGAGAATTTTAGAAAAGTGTGATTTATCTACAAGGAAGATCGCTTATGGAAAATTATGGAGTGACTTTCCTGAATGCTGCTCAAGTGTTTGGAATTCCCACCAGTTCGGATTAAAAGAAAACATAGAAGAAATTCAGGGAGGGGCTGCTAGATTTGTTACCGGTAGGTTCGATCAGCGAACTAATATTATGGAGATGCTCCGTGAACTGTAGTGGGAATCCATGGAGGGGAGACGATGCTCTTCCGTAGAACACTGTCCAGAAAAATTAGAGAATCGGCGTCTGAAGCCGACGCCTGAACGATTGTACTACTGCCTACATACATTTCACGTTAAGACCACGAAGATGAGATAAATTAGGGCCCTTACGGAGGCGTATAGGCAGTTGTTTCTCTCTCGCTCTGATTGCGAGTGCAGCAGGAAAGAAGATGACTACTAGTGATGGGAGGTACCCTCCGCCACGCACTATATGGTGGTTTGCGGAGTATGTATGTAAGTGCCGTAATACAAGTTCTTCCTTGCATTAATTAGGAATTTTTAATTTTTTAAATTAACGTAATTCCACCGAGTAATAGAGTTAACTTCTTTATTTCTGCACCATTGGGCAGCTACTTCTCGTTACTGGAACGTCAAATTTCAGTCTCCGAGAGCATCTGGAAAATAGTTACATGCTACTGGTTTCGATCTTCAGGTGATCTCCTGGTACCAAAGCTATTTTCAGCAGACTACACGCCAACGTTCTTGCTGTGGCGTCACTTCTAAATTTGCAGGTTCCTGTCGAAACCGAATCTTTTAGGCAGTATAGTTCCCGAGGAGATGATCTCAAGTTTTGGTGACCTCAGCAACACTCTTCATTGACTTATCAACGCCTACGTGTTTTCGTGTAAGTGTACATTAATCGCATGTTTCTCCTCGCCTGGAGAGTAGAGTGCTTCCAGACCGTTGGCAACGCGATTACTTATAACTTCCCTTAGAAAAGTTTTATAGCTTCCTAACTTCCATCTCCGGCTGTGCTTTAAACGTGTAGCATGAATATCTAGAAGTAATCACCGTGGGGGAGGTTCTCATATTGAAGCGTTGTAAGTTATAAGCGTGTCGCACCAGCTGCGACCCCTATCGGCGAAGTTAGTGACTCTCGGGGAAAGAATGTGCTCCCCAACTGGTTTAAGTTACTCCGGTGTCTCACTACACCCACCTTGGCAGCCTGCGAAAAGCAGAGTCTCGTTCCCCCTGCGATGCTTCTCAGACTTTGAATATCTTGGCCTCCAAAACAAAAACAAAACTGGAAGGATTAAACCTCCTGTCTATGCCAACGTGATTAGAGAAGCAGAGCTAGGAAGATAGGGAAGAGAAATACATTCACTAGTGGCGCTGTTCAGAAAACCATTCCTGCAGTCGACTGATGAGATTTCAGGGAACAATGGGATCCCTAAATTTGATGATCTAGCAAAGATATGAACCTGCTTAAGCGAATGCGGGTGCGTTGTATTAACCAGTGCACCACCTAGTGTGTTGCCAGCCAAAGCTGGAAATAAAAGCCCACAAAACGTTTGGAAAACTAGAGAGTCTATTTAAACTAAGAAAACTTTGCTAGTATCCCTTTGAAAATCGACTGATGTGCAATACGAAGATGATCGCCAGTGTGTTATGAGTTTAAAATGCAACACTGATATTATTACTTTGATTTTTGTGTTTTTGATTAAACTCCACACACTTCAAAATACCCAGTGCCATATTACAGCATAAGGTAAGTTTAAAAGTGTGTCTTTGGAATAAATTTCTTTTATCCCCATCAATGATCATAAAAGTCTTTGGTCCATAGACTACCGGTTTCGGTCAGCGATGACCATTTTCAGTTCTGCAGCAAAACATGGGAAAACGAAGATTTCGAGGAGAGGGCACTTGATTCAGCAGAACTTAAACTAAAGGTCTTGGGGCAATATGTGAAAGATACTTTTGTAGTATGGCCCCACGGTGGAGAAGAACTATCACGCTTTTTGCAGCATCCGAATTATATCCACGACAATGCCACTGGGGCATTACGTCTACGTGATCAAAAGTATCCGGACATCCACACCACCCCCCCCCCAAAAAAAACATGCTTTTTTCATATTAGGTACATTGTGCTGCCACCTACTGCGAGGTATGCCATATCAGCGACCTCAGTAGTCATTAGAACTCGTGATAGAGCAGAATGGGGTGCTCCGCGGAACTCACGGACTTCGAACGTGGTCAGGTGACTGGGTGTCACTTGTGTCATACGTCTGTACTCGAGATTTCCACACTCCTAAACATCCCTAGGTGCATTGTTTCCGATGTGATAGTGAAGTGGAAACGCGAAGGGACACGTACAGCACATAAGCCTACAGGCCGACCTCGTCTGTTGATTGACAGAGACCACCGACAGTTGAAGAGGGTTATAATGTGTAATAGGCAAACATCTATTCAGACCATTACACAGGAATTCCAAACTGCATCAGGATCCACTGAAAATACTGTGACAGTTAAAAACCGATTTTATTCATGCTTTTTATACGGTTTTTGACCTCATGACAATTAAAAATCGATTTTACCCATTCGATGTGATATGACCCTGCTGTGGTTGAGGGGCTTACGTAACTGATTGTACAAGGGTAAACCCAAAAGTACTTCCTCCTATTTTTTTATAAGTACATACACCTGTTTATTTCTACAAAGGTTTACATCAATTTACAGCTTGAACATTTAGCTATTTTTGGACATAATCACAATTTCTGTCGATGCATTTTTGTAGACGCTGTGGCTGTTTTTGTATGCCCATGTGATAATAGCTCGCCGTCATGCTGCGAAGAAGGATGCCGCCACTGGCGTGATTGTTGCTTGGTCTCAGGTGTAAAGTGGTATGCCCAGGTTTCGTCACCCGTGACAATTGAGTCCAGAAAGCTGTCCTGTTCGGCTGCAAGGTGGTGAAGAAATGCGCGGGAAGCATCAACTCGTTGCCGCATGAGGTCCTCAGTCAGCATGCGTGGCACCCATCCTGCGCACACCTTCCGGTAGTTCAATGTTTCCGTTAAAATTCTGTGAGCGGTGCTTCGGGAAACCTCAGGAACCAACGGGCAGAGATCATCCAGGGTGATCCGCCGATCTTCACGCACGCTTTGCTCAACCTGCAACACTGTCTCCTCAGAAATTGACAGTCTCCCGCTCCTTTGTTCGTCGTGAAGTTCGATCCGACCAGCAGCAAACTCTCTACACCACTTACGAACTTTTTTGACATCCATGCACGACTCACCACAATCTTCCGTCAATTGGCGATGGGTTTCAATCGGCGCAGTGCCCTTTGCGTCCAAAAACCGAATAACGGCGCGCAATTCACACTTGGCGGTAACATCAAACAGGAGCTCCATTCTCAACAGCTGCCAAGCCAAGACTGAACGCCTCAGCGCGGCGTGCGCATGTTTACACACGGCGCGTGAAGCACTCTTCATAACAGTGTGACCAACTGCCACACAGACAGAGTTCCGTACTTATAAACAAATAGGAGACCTTACTTTTGGGATTACCCTCGTATCACAACTGTACACTCACGCACACTGAGTATGATTTATTTGTCATTTGTAGTCGACCACTTTAAATTATGACGCTTACAGTGCCATCAATTGCTACATTTTGTAACTATTTATTTTTTTCCTGTCATACTTTTCCCCCCTTCTCCGTCAAGTGGACGTCATTCTGACCATTGGTGTTATTTCTACAGCGGTTTGAAAGTTTAATTTTAATTATAGTCCCACTGTATTTAAAAAATGGTGTAAACTAGACCACAGGGCAGAATCATCTTTTAACGGTGGGGCCGGCCGAAGTGGCCGTGCGGTTAAAGGCGCTGCAGTCTGGAACCGCAGGACCGCTACGGTCGCAGGTTCGAATCCTGCCTCGGGCATGGATGTTTGTGATGTCCTTAGGTTAGTTAGGTTTAACTAGTTCTAAGTTCTAGGGGACTAATGACCTCAGCAGTTGAGTCCCATAGTGCTCAGAGCCATTTGAACCATTTTTTTTTAACGGTGGAGGTGCAGTAATCACGAAGTACACGCGTGTCATA
Organism: Schistocerca nitens; assembly: GCF_023898315.1. Lineage (NCBI taxonomy): Eukaryota > Metazoa > Arthropoda > Insecta > Orthoptera > Acrididae > Schistocerca > Schistocerca nitens. The sequence continues at coordinate 281,400,978 of NC_064614.1, read as the reverse complement.
TGCACATTATGCACTCAAGAGCCAACGAAACCAGCACACCTACCTAAAATGGTGTAGTGCCCCAGCGAGCACGCGGTAGTGCCGCAACATGACGTGGCATGGACTCCACTAATGCCTGAAGTAGTGTTGGAGGGAACTGACATCATGACCCATGTAGGGCTGTCGAAAAATCTGTAATTGTACGAAAGTGAGAAGATCTCTTCTGAACAGCACGTTGCAAGACATCGCAGATATGCTCAATAATGTTCGTGGCTGGGGAGTTTGGTGGCCAGCGGAAGTGTTTAAACTCAGCCACTCTGTAGCAATTCTGGACAATGGGGTGTCACATTGTCCTCCTGGAATTGCCCAAGTCCGTCGGAATGCACAATGGACATGAATAGACGCAGGTAACCAGACAGTATGTTTACGTACGAGTCGCCTATATCTAGACGTATCAGGGGTCTCATATCACTCTAGCGCCATTACAGAACCCCCACCAGCTTGGACAGCCCCTGCTGACATGCAGGATCCATCGATTAATGAGGTTGTCTACATACCCGTACACATCCAACCACTCGATACAATTTGAAATGAGACTCTATAGACCAGGCACCATGTTTCCAGTCATCAACTGTCCAATGTCGGTGTTGACGAGCCCAGGTGAGGCGTAGAGCTTTGTGTCGTGCAGTCATCAAGGGTACGCGAGTGCGCCCTCTGCTCTGAAAGTCCATATCGATGAGTTAACTCTTGATAACCTGCCATTGTATCAGCAGTAACCGATCTAACAACTGCAGCAGACACTTGTTGTCTATATAGGCGTTGCCGACCGCACTGCCGTATTATGTCCGTTTACATATCTCTGTATTTGAATACGGATGCCTATACCAGTTTCTTTGTCACTTCAGTGTATGCGTGTTCGTTAATTTTATAATTGTGCAAAATGTAATAAAATGAAAAATACTGTGCATTAGATAAAGTCTAGAGTGGACTCGTAAGGTATAACTTTTTGTCTAAAACCATCGCAAAAATGTCTTAGAATCGTGTATCGTCACTTTTCTTCTGTAACAACTTTAAAATTTAGCTTTATCCGTGTTTTAATTTGTTACGTAACACTATAATAACTTACACAACTTATGAGTCCGCTGTGGATTGTATCTATTCTATTTCTCATCTTATTGTATTTTGCAGAATTATAAAGTTAACGGATGTCAATAAGATTACAGTTACGACATCTAACGCGTCTATGACACACACATAAATTGTGGCTACTGTGTCTCAGTTTATTTCGACAGTAGCGCTGTTAACAGATGGCTCTGCCTAGTTTACACTATATTTTAAATATGTGTGTTGAACCTAAGCTCATTCTGCGTGAAATTCGTGACGATCCCACTATGTCTTCATTATGTTGGGACATGTTGTAAAACATATATGCCTCGTCAGTTTTAAGGACATGTTTCCACATCTGTGGAAGTATTACATTTTATTATGACGCATTTTATTATTTTCAGCTATAAACTTTCCACTAATTGTATTTGTTTTCTCATGTTTTCATGTAGGCCTGAAGATGATCATCGCTGACAGTTCTAAGGATCAAACAATTTTGTGATAATTGACGGAAATGAAATTTATTCTACACTTCCTGGATTACTGTTTTAATCTGCCAATATGTCGCAGCTTGTGAGTGTGTCTTTGGAAGAATAATTGAAAATATCCATAAATAAAACACAGTTATAGATACAATAGGAACACATACAGAACTACGGAACAAAATGAAAAAAATTGCTAAGGTAGAGTGGAAGTCATTCGTATTCCAAGAGAATATAGACGTCAGAGAAGTAGTCTAGCACTATCGGATCGAACAAAGAAAAGATGGAAAGACCAAAGTCGGGAATAAGAAGAAAAGGTATAAGGATATAGCTTAAACAGCCTGGTAACCATCTGAACAAAGAACAAAAGAAGGAAGGAGAAGGTATGAAACATACGCTAACCGATGTTTCAAAGTCTGTTGGTATTCTTAAAACATATATCAAAATAAGTTTTGCATCACCCCTGTTCCCAGAACTCCTGAAGACAGACATTGACTGTGGATATTGTATCACAGACACAGTCCATTTGACTGTTCAGTCTTCTGAGTGGTTTGATGCGGCCCGCCACGAATTCCTCTCCTGTGCTAACCCCTTCATCGCAGAGTAGCACTTGCAACCTACGTCCTCAATTATTTGCTGGATGTATTCCAATCTCTGTCTTCCTCTACAGTTTTTGCCCTCTACAGCTCCTTCTAGTACCATGGAAGTCATTCCCTCATGTCCTAACAGATGTCCTATCATCCTATCCCTTCTCCTTGTCAGTGTTTCCAACATATTCCTTTCCTTTCTGATTCTGCGTAGAAGATCCTAATTCCTTACCTTATCAGCCCACCTAACTACACTCCTGGAAATGGAAAAAAGAACACATTGACACCGGTGTGTCAGATCCACCATACTTGCTCCGGACACTGCGAGAGGGCTGTACAAGCAATGATCACACGCACGGCACAGCGGACACACCAGCAACCGCGGTGTTGGCCGTCGAATGGCGCTAGCTGCGCAGCATTTGTGCACCGCCGCCGTCAGTGTCAGCCAGTTTGCCGTGGCATACGGAGTTCCATCGCAGTCTTTAACACTGGTAGCATGCCGCGACATCGTGGACGTGAACCATATGTGCAGTTGACGGACTTTGAGCGAGGGCGTATAGTGGGCATGCGGGAGGCCGGGTGGACGTACCGCCGAATTGCTCAACACGTGGGGCGTGAGGTCTCCACAGTACATCGATGTTGTCGCCAGTGGTCGGCGGAAGGTGCACGTGCCCGTCGACCTGGGACCGGACCGCAGCGACGCACGGATGCACGCCAAGACCGTAGGATCCTACGCAGTGCCGTAGGGGACCGCACCGTCACTTCCCAGCAAATTAGGGACACTGTTGCTCCTGGGGTATCGGCGAGAACCATTCGCAACCGTCTCCATGAAGCTGGGCTACGGTCCCGCACACCGTTAGGCCGTCTTCCGCTCACGCCCCAACATCGTGCAGCCCGCCTCCAGTGGTGTCGCGACAGGCGTGAATGGAGGGACGAATGGAGACGTGTCGTCTTCAGCGATGAGAGTCGCTTCTGCCTTGGTGCCAATGATGGTCGTATGCGTGTTTGGCGCCGTGCAGGTGAGCGCCACAATCAGGACTGCATACGACCGAGGCACACAGGGCCAACACCCGGCATCACGGTGTGGGGAGCGATCTCCTACACTGGCCGTACACCACTGGTGATCGTCGAGGGGACACTGAATAGTGCACGGTACATCCAAACCGTCATCGAACCCATCGTTCTACCATTCCTAGACCGGCAAGGGAACTTCCTGTTCCAACAGGACAATGCACGTCCGCATGTATCCCGTGCCACCCAACGTGCTCTAGAAGGTGTAAGTCAACTACCCTGGCCAGCAAGGTCTCCGGATCTGTCCCCCATTGAGCGTGTTTGGGACTGGATGAAGCGTCGTCTCACGCGGTCTGCACATCCAGCACGAACGCTGGTCCAACTGAGGCGCCAGGTGGAAATGGCATGGCAAGCCGTTCCACAGGACTACATCCAGCATCTCTACGATCGTCTCCATGGGAGAATAGCAGCCTGCATTGCTGCGAAAGGTGGATATACACTGTACTAGTGCCGACATTGTGCATGCTCTGTTGCCTGTGTCTATGTGCCTGTGGTTCTGTCAGTGTGATCATGTGATGTATCTGACCCCAGGAATGTGTCAATAAAGTTTCCCCTTCCTGGGACAATGAATTCACGGTGTTCTTATTTCAATTTCCAGGAGTGTATAAACATTCGTCTGTAGCACCACATCTCAAATGCTTCGTTTCTCTTCTGTTCTGGGTTTCCCAAAGTCCATTTTTCACTACCATACAATGCTGTACGCCAGACGTACATTCTCAGAAATTTCTTCCTCAAATTAAGGCCGGTATTTGATATTAGTAGACTTCTCTTGGCCAGAAATGCCTTTTTTGCCATAGCGAGTCTGCTTTTGATGTCCTCCTTGCTCCGTCCGTCATTGGTTATTTTACTACCTCGGTAGCAGAATTCCTTAACTTCATCTACTTTATGACCATCAATCCTGATGTTAATTTTCTCGCTGTTCTCATTTCTACTACTCCTCATTACCTTCGTCTTTCTTCCATTTACTCTCAATCCATACTGTGTACTCATTAGGCTGTTCATTCCGTTCAGCATATGATGTAATTCTTCTTCACTTTCACTCAGGATAGCAATTTCTTCAGCGAATCCTATCATTAACATCCTTTCACCTTCAATTTAAATTCCACTCCTGAGCCGTAACGGCTGTACGATACGTGAATGCCATCCTTCGGCCGGTAGTGCAACCATATCGGCAGCATATTGGCGAGGCATTCGTCTCCATGGACCACAATTCGCGCCCCCATCGTGCACCTTTTGTGAATGACGTCCTTCAGGATAACGACATCGCTCAACTAAAGTGGCCAGCATGTTCTCCAGACATTAACCCTGTCGACCATGCCTAGGATAGATTGAAAAGGACTGTTTATGGACGACGTGACCCACCAACCTCTCTGAGGGTTCAAAATGGTTCAAACGGCTTTGAGCACTATGGTACTTAACATCTGTGGTCATCAGTCCCCTAGAACTTAGAACTACTTAAACCTAACTAACCTAAGGACATCACACACAACAATGCCCGAGGCAGGATTCGAACCTGCGACCGTAGCAGCAGCGCGGCTCCGGACAGGAGCGCCTAGAACCGCACGGTCACCGCGGCCGGCCACTCTGAGGGTTCTATGCCGAATCGCCGTTGAGGAGTGAGACAATCTGGACCAATAGTTGATAGTATGCCACGACGAATACAGGCATGCATCAGTGCAAGGGAACGTACTACTTGGTATTAGAGGTACCCGTGTATACAGCAATCTGGACCACCACTCTGAAGGTCTAGCTGTATGCTGGTACAACATGCAAACTGTGGTTTTCATGAGGAATAAAAAGGCCCGAAATGATGTTTATGTTGATCTCTCTTCCAATTTTCTGTACACGTTCCCGAACTCTCGGAACCGAGGTAATTCAAAACTTTCTTTGATGTGTGTAGAAATGTTCGACATGAGACTATGAATCACGAAACCTAAAGATATTTTCTCGGTATAATAACCGCATTCTTTCCAAGGAAAAAAGTCACGAGAAAATTGTTCGTCGAAAATATAAGCAACTTGCCACGGAGTCCGTCAACGGTCTGCACATACCTGGATGTATACGCAGAAGAGATGGAAATAGAATATAATTACTTCTGATAATTGTCATTATTTTGTCATTGTCGTTTTTCATTAGAATTAATCTCGTAGTTGACGTTATAAACTGCACTATTCTTTTAAAATTTGTATTACCTCATTACGGACAGCGGTTCAGATCGCAGCATCTTAGGCAAGTTATCGAAATAGCATGAGTCGTGGGTTGGATCTACGTTAGTGCTTTAATTCTGAACAAAATCATCAGCAATGGCAGTTGGCGATTTCAGGTGTAAGAGCTCAAACTAGTTCTAACAAAGGCTATTCAAAGGGAAAGGAGAACCCGAAAGAGATTCTGGACATCCACCCACCCTAGAGGTGGGAAACTACCCTTAAACGGCGAAGAGTCAGCAATGATCAATGGGGTAAGGATGTAGAAAGCAATCGAGACCACACGTAAAGTAACGGAAATAGTAGTATGATTCTCTCTCCATTGGCAAAAAATAAAGGCTTAATGCTTTACTCAAATTTCTGCGAGGGGACTGCTAAAGGAGATGTGACCATGAGTAAACGATTAAATAACCAACGAAAGGGCAATTCTCCGAGTCGGAGCGTGGAATCTTAGAAGTCTGGTGTGGTTGGGGAGCTACAAAATCTTAAAAGATAAATTCAAGGTCTCATTATAGGCATAGTGGGGGGTAGTGAAGTGAAATCGAAAGAACATAAGAATTTCTCATCAGACGAATTAGTGAGAGATTAACAGCAGCACAGAATGGTATAACAGGAGTAACATTTCTCATGGGTACAAATATAGGGTGAGCTAATATAAACATTTTAGTGATAGAGCTGTTCTCATTAGAATCGGTAGTAAGCCAATGGTAACAACAATTGTTTAGGTATACATGCTGATATTACAAGCGAATGAAGAGGTAGAGAAAGTATATAAGGATATTTAAATGGTAGTTCAGTACGTAAAGGGAGATAAGTTAATAACCACGGGGGTTTGGAAGACAATGGTATGGGAAGGAATAGAAGAAAGAGTTACGGGGGAATACGGGCTTGGTAGTAGAACTGAGAAAGAAGAAAGACTGAGTTCTGCAATAAGTTTCAGCTAGTAATGGCGAAAATGCTGTTCAAAAATCACAAGGGAAGAAAATATAACTGAAAAAGGCCCAGACACTTGGGAAGATCCCAGATGAATTACATCGTGTTCAGACAGAGCTTCTGAAATCAGGTATTAGACTTACGGAGTGTCAAGGGTTAGATATAGACTCGAATTACAATTTAATAGTGATGAAGATCTGACTGAAGTTTAAGAGAATAGTCCTGAAGGTTCACTGTGGAAAAAAGTGAGATACTGAAGTATTGACGAATGACGAGATGCGTTCGAAGGTCTCAGAGGCTGTAGATGCTGCAATAACAAATGAAACGGTAGGCGGAATCTCGAAAAAGGACAACCGCAGTAGTTAGGCGGACGAACCTAGGTGCAAGGCAGGTTGGTGCGAAGAAACTCTAGGGATTGGAAGAAATTCTTCACTTGATCGACAAAGGAAGGATGTATGCAAGTGCTCATGTAAATATACGAATACCACAGTATAAGTCAGTTTGAAATGAAGTAAATAGGAGGTTCTGAGAAGCTAAAACAAATTGGTTACAGCAAAAATGTGAAGAATCGAAAAAGACATGGTCGCCAGAGGAACAGGTCCAGCATATAGAAAAGTCCAATCTTCGATGAAATTAAAAGCAAAGGCATCGACATTAAGCAGAGGAAATAGCGGATAGTTGTAAGAAGTATATTGAAGACCTCTACGATGGGGAGGAATCCCGAAGGCAGGGGTGGGCAGATAGCCGGCCGTTGTGGCCGAGCGGTCCTAGGCACTTCAGTCCGGAACCATGCTGCTGCTACGGTCGCAGGTTCGAATCCTGCCTCGTGTATGGATGTGTGTGATGTCCTTAGGTTAGTTAGGTCTGAGTCTAGGGGACTGACGACCTCATATGTTAAGTCCCATAGTGCTCAGAGCCATTTGAACCATTTTGAACGTGCAGATAAATGCGAAAAATTTCATACAATCTGTTTAACAACCCGTGCATCAAACTTGCTGAAAAGAATAATTTTGGTTGTACGAAGGCTGTACATAGGGGGTCTGAAGTTGCGGCCTAATAAATGAAGGAAGACTAAGGAAATACCAAGACACATCCGTGGGTTTCGTCGACAATACAGAATGGTGCATTATGTTCTTAGTTCTTAGGAAAATGGACATAAGCTATACGGAAACTGAGTAACATGCAGTGTGTACATCAAGTAAAAGGGAACAATAAGAATCGATTGCCAAGATCGAAGTGCTCATATTGAAAAGCTTGGCAGTCGGGGATGGACTCTTGTCAGTCGAGGCATCGAAGAAGCAACGGAGTGGGAGTAGGAAAGGTATTAAAATTCAGAGTGAAAGGTCATCAATGACAAAATTCGCTGATACATTGCTGTCATCTGTGAAAACGAAGAATAAACAGTCTAAGTAGTACCGAAGTACGAAAGTAATGAGAAGTAGAACAAATGAGATTAATGGTAAACGTAACATCAAAACTGGTGACCATGGAATAGATGAAGTGAAGGAATCCTGTTACCTTGGAAGATAAATAAAACATAACGTGCAAAGCAAGGAGGACAGAATAGCAAACACTTATAGGCAAAAAGGGCATTCCTGGCTAAAAGAAGTCTAATAGTATCAAACATTAGTCTACATTTGAGGAATAAATTTCTGAGAATGGATGTTTGCAGCACACCATTGTAACTAAGTGAATCATTGATTGTGGGAAAATTGGAGGCTAAGAGAATCGATGCATTTGACATATGCTATAGAATTATTTTGAAAATGATATGGACTGATAATAATTGAGGAGGTTCTCCGCAGAAGGGATGCACTAGGTCAATATTGTTGCGAACATCATTGTTGACTACCTTTACTTGTATGAGATATTGGATTTTCCAACAAGACACTTGTCTTCTCTGCAAAGCAACCCTCATGCGAAAGCTATTTACACGTGCAACTGCATCAGTTGCAGACCCGAAGTTCGCAGTTAGGCGATATTTCCGCGTTCTGTGCTTACGCATATGCTGTCAACTAGCTCCGACTGCTTACCGAAGAACTGTAAATCCATTCCACCACGAACTGCAGTTGCAGTTGGTGTGAAGGCAAAAATGAGACCAGAATGGTATAAGTCGGTTGCCGTATCGTTGGTTCCTTTATCTGTATTTCATTTCATCATGAGGTACAAGTCTGGAAAAGGATAAAATGGCTCTTCAACAATAGGTTTACCATGTTTAACAAAAGTTTTAATTACATGAAACGTATGAAATAAACGTTGGGTTTAAAAATATGTATCTTGTGACAAATTTTCTGACTTAAAACATTTTACATAAATCTAAACAGAACTGAAAATGTAATCAAATATGATGCTGGTGCTGCTATAGAATAATTGTGGTACATGAAAGTGATGGAGGTGGAATCACGAGTACTACAATTGCGCCGTGTGGAACCTCTAGTAGCAATTAAATGTTGTTGAGAGGGAAGATGTGGGAAAGAGAAAAATGAAGGACGGTGTGAGGTTGAGTTTTGATGAGTAGTGCTAAAAGGACGAAAAGGACGTGTATATCTCTGGAATTTGGTTAAAGTTCCTGCGAGGAGGATGAAGATGACATGGGGGTTATTGGAAGGGCGGGATTAGATGTATTGGGGCAGCAGGGTACCAGATTAGTGGATTATGGGATTTATTTATTTATTTATTTACATGTCAAGTTCCGTAGGACCAAATTGAGGAGCAAATCTCCAAGGTCATGGAACGTGTCAGTACATGAACTTACAACATAAAAGTAATAACAGATAAAAATAAATGTTCATGAACCTGAAAGAAAATCAGTCCATAAGTTTAAGCAAACGCTATCAGCAATACAATGAGAATCAGCTTAATTTTTCAAGGAACTCCTCGACAAAATAGAAGGAGTTACCCATGAGGAAACTCTTCAGTTTCGATTTGAAAGCGCGTGGATTACTGCTAAGATTCTTGAATTCGAGTGGCAGCTTATTGAAAATGGATGCAGCAGTATACTGCACACCTTTTTGCACAAGAGTTAAGGAAGTCCGATCCAAATGGAGGTTTGATTTCTGCCGAGTATTAACCTAGTGAAAGCTGCTTATTGTTGGAAATAAACTAATATTGGTAACAAGAAACGACAATAAGGAATATACATATTGAGAGGCCAATGTCAAAATACCCAGACTCGTGAACAGAGGTCGACAAGAGGTTCGTGAACTCACACCACTTATTGCACGAACCGCCCGTTTCTGAGCCAAAAATATCCTTCTAGAATGGGAAGAGTTACCCCAAAACATAATACCATACGACATAAGTGAATGAAAATAAGCAAAGTAGACTAATTTACGTGTCGAAGTATCACTCACTTTCGATACCGTTCGAATAGTGAAAATGGCAGCATTAAGTCTTTGAACAAGATCCTGAACGTGGGCTTTCCACGACAGCTTACTATCTGTCTGAACACCTAGGAATTTGAACTGTTCAGTTTCACTAATCATATGCCAGTTCTGTGAGATTAAAACGTCAGGTTTTGTTGAATTCTTTGTTAGAAACTGTAAAAACTGAGTCTTACTGTGATTTAATGTTAGTTTATATTCTACAAGCCATGAACTGAGGTCATGTACTGCACATGATGATAGTGTGTGTTTTACAATTAATGCATTGAGTCCAAAGGTAATCAAAGAAGAGAGTAGAGTTCAAATTGGTGTGCTTCGTAAGTATTTAGACTCGAGTGAGGGGATTTTGCTGTTGCAGTAATGCCATGCGCAAGTAGCCTAAGCACTACCCGTTGAGCAAAGGGCCACAATTACCCTCATACACTTTTACTTATTACACAACGGTTTAACCCTGTAATGTTCCATCAGATATATGCTAATAATACGCCTCCTAACGTTACACTTGCTTCAATAGGTAGCCTTCTCATAGGATATTTACTTATCATTAGCTATCACAGACAATGGCCCTGCTCGCTAACTCCAATACATTGTCCAGCCCTGCTGTACTCAATGCCTGCTTATACCCCGCTACAGCTGAACTCCCCTACCGTTTATTCTGCAGCTTTTCTCTTTTGTGCTGAAACGGCTATCATTAACATATTTGTAAATTCCAATGGCCTCTCCCACCAACCGATGCGATACTTATTTAAATAACAGGTACACGAGTGCCATTAATACAGCGAACGCGTTGCACATTGCGGGCTTACCTACCGCAAGCCTCTTCGTCTCTCCCCTTCTGCAAAGCCGGCATTTTCGGTCCCGTTACTTAGACAATCGTCAGTAGCCCTTTTTTTCTTTCTTTCTTTTTTTCTTTTGTTTTTTTTTTTTTTTTTTTTTGGTTGCTTCATTAATCTACTGACTGGTCTGATGCGGACCACCAGGAATTCCTATCCTGGTCCAATCTCTTCATCTTAGAGTAGAACTTCCAACCTACGTCCTCAATTATTTGCTGGATGAATTCCAATCTCTGTCTTCCTCCACAGATTTTGCCCTCTACAGCTCCCTCTATACTCATTAGATTGTTCATTCTGTTCATCATACCATGTAATTCTTCTTCACTTCTTCAGGATGGCAATGTCATCAACGAACCGTATCAATGATACCTGTTCACCTTGGATTTTAATTCCACTCCTGAACCTTCCTTTTATTTCCATCATTGCTTCTTCGATGTACAAATTGAACAGTAGAGGCGAAAGACTACATCCTTGTCTTACACCCTTTTTAATACGAGCACTTCGTTCTTGGTCGTCCACTCTTATTATTCCCTCTTGGCTCTTGTACATATTGTATATTATCCGTCTCTCCCTAGAGCTTACCCCTATTTTTCTAAGAAATTCGATCATCTTGCACCATTTTACATTGTCGAACGCTTTTTCCAGGTGGACTAATCCTATAAACGTGTCTTTATTTTTCTTTAGTCTTGCTTGCAACGTCAGAATTGCCTTTCTCGTGCCTTTACTTTTCCTAAAGCCAAACTGATCGTCTGCTAGTACATCCTCAATCTTCTTTTCCATTCTTCTGTATATTATTCTTGCAAGCAACTTGAATGCATGATCTGTTAAGATAATTGTGCCGTAATTCTCGCACTTGTCAGCTCTTGCAGTCTTGGGAATTGTGTGGATGACATTTTTCCGAAAGTCAGATGGTATATCGCCAGACTCATACATTCTACACACCAATGTGAATAGTCGTTTTGCTGCTACTTCCCCTCAATGATTTTAGAAATTCTGGTGGAATGTTATCTGTCCCTTCTGCCTCCAACACTCTTTTAAATTCTGATTCTAATACTGGATCCCTTACCTCTTCTAAATCGATTCGTGTTTCTTCTTCTATCACATCACACAAATTTTCTTCCTCATACAGGCTTTCAATGTATTCTTTCCACCTATCCGTTCTCTCCTCTTCATTTAGCAGTGGAATTCCCGTTGCACTCTGTTACCACCCTTACTTTTAATGTCACCGAAGGTTGTTTTTGCGTTTCCTGTATGCTCAGACTGTCCTTCCGACAGTCATTTCTTTTTCGATTTATTCACAATTTTCATGCAGCTATTCCGTCTTAGCTTCCCTGCTTCCAGTAACATAGTGAACGCATGTCGTAGGCAAAGCAGGTAGAAAGACAACACCGACCAAAGAAGTACATGTTTATATGTCTATTAGATTCGGAATAATGTCAGAAAATTTTGTGTGGTAAGATAAAAGAAAATATTTGGGTAGTTAAGGGATACAAAAATTTCTTGATGTGGGGGACTGGAATTCCGTAGAACATCTGGAAAAAGTTTGCTCAGTGTACAATTCAATAATTGTTCAAGTGGAAGAGACATTGAGACATCAAAATGTTTCATACAAGTTACATAGCGGTAAGAACGGGATCTTACAGTAGGTTTCATACTCCAAAACATTTCCAGTGAAGACGCTGATTCTGGCCATTAAATATTACCTATGATCTGCAGATCAAAACTGAAGCAGTAGCTGCAAGGTAGTAAATTGAGAAAATAGGGCCTGTGTAAATTAAAAGGACGAGAAGTTCATGAGAATTTTAGTAGGAGCATTAGGCATCGCATCATTGCATCAGTCCTTTATCCAACTGAAATAACTATTTTGATTTTCTGCTCGCCATTCCCTACACACTACTTCATCCCCTTACACCCCATCCAAATAGCCCTCAAAAAGTTATCCGAAGCTACTACTGTGCCAACTGGAATACCTACTGGATATCCTTAGATACTGAGATTGGAAGCCATCCACCAACCTTCCAACTGCCTGGTGATATCCCTAATGCCACGTCTTTTTTGCAGCAGACCTTATCAGACGCCTACATTCCCAAAACCATATATCGTCGTCGCCGCACCCTACGCCCGAAGCCCTGCTATTACTCTGATATTCTCGTAGCTTACAGGCTCCTTCTTAAGGACTCAATAACTGTGATACAGTCACACGCCCATACATCAGGAACTTATTAAACGATAAGAAAGCCAGAAACATATCGAACTTAATGTTACACCGCCAATAACGCCTCCAAGCATCGAAAAGCATTTCATGGAATCACCGGTAGTAATTCCATACCTCACTTCCGCTCCTCCACAACTACCCTGTCCTGTCTGACGACCTGAGCAAAGCTGACCACTTTGCATTCTAAATATCCGACATCTTCACGACTCCTAACGACCCTCATTTGCATTCATATTATCCGACAACCGATGAACGCATAAATACCACTGTCCTACCCCTTGCTCCAGGGTGCAGCTACTGGAGCCACATGCCAAAGACAGAAGTGAATGTACCAATGACAGCACACAACATAAAGCAAGTAATTCACGCTCAGAGCAACACTTCACCTTGTCACAATCGCTTTAACTACTGACGCCTACAAAGAATGCCTCTTCTCTTTCCTCGTCATTCTTGAAATTCCTTATAAAATTATCCTTTCCACAGGCTACTATCCTAAACTGTAGAAAACCTCCAAAACCCTACTTTCCCCAATCCGCACCTACTGATACTTCCTCTTACCGCCACATCAACCCCACTTTACCGTTTAGCAAGATCTTTGATCCATCCTCTCCCCACGCATCCATCAATACCTAAACGAGAACCACCTCCTTTCTGTTAACTAGTGTGACTTCCGCTCCTACTTCTCCTCTCATGATCGACTCTTGTACCTCACTAATCTCCTATTCATCCAACTCATCAGACAAAAATCCGCTATTTTTATATCCCAATGACCTGGAGAAAGTGTATGGTCATGTAGGGCATTCTGGTCTCCTTTTCAAAAGCCAGACATGTACTTCACTTTATGAATGTCCTCCTTATTGCATACTTTTTACGTAATCGCCTATTATTTGCCACTTTTATCTCAGTTCTCATACCTTCCATTAGGCATCGCATCATTGCATCAGTCCTTTATCCAACTGAAATAACTATTTTGATTTTCTGCTCGCCATTCCCTACACACTACTTCATCCCCTTACACCCCATCCAAATAGCCCTCTCCTTCCCTTTATATCCCCTGCACTCCAGATATATACAAATCATCTTCACCAGTCCACCTTCTTCAATATGCTGATGACACCATTTCCCTAGTACTCTACTCTAGACTCGGCAAATCCTAAAGACCACTCTCAATCCACGTTTTCAATTTACCTCATGGTGCAATCTATGGCTCCTCAATAAGAATCCTTCAAAAATTTTGGTGACAACTATGGGAAGAACCAACCGCAGCTTCCACCGCTATCACTTCTACATCACTATTTACTGTCATCATGTCCAGTTTAGTAATACACGAAAATGTCTTTGACTAACCCCAAACTCCAACTAAAATGAAAACTTTACCTACTAACTATCCATCAGAAAATCTAAAACTACTAACTGGCCGAATTTTGGAATTACACGGGAGGGGGAATATTTACTCGTTCCTCGGTCACACAAACCATGGCTGTGATTCGCCTGGTTGCCATCGGCAGTTGAGGTATAGGTAACACATGGAGCTAACAAGGACACACGAAAGAGGATTATGGAAACGCTCATGTCCAAATAAGCTCGTTACCTCACTTATTTTTAATTTGATTTACACAACATTTCTAACACATCAAAAGAGTTTTTTCTCTTATGACAAATAAGTGGACTGATCAGGAAAACAGCTGCAGCTTGGAACTTATAAAGTCACGGCTGTTGACTGAAACCAATTTTGGTTATAATTGCAAAGAATTTAAACTGCACAGGAATATAAAAATTGGAGTGCTCTGCAGCTTCTGTAAATCATTACTTTGTAAGGTGGCTATAATTTCGCACCTTACAAGCACCCATCCACATACTTTGCCGTGATCTACAAACACAATTAGGTATCATGTGATAGGTTGTACATTGTATATATGAATATATAGACTGACATTGTCATGTACGCTTTGTAAGTAATTGTTAACGCTTATGGCATGAAAGGTTGAAAGGGTACAGTACCGCCCAACATTGAGAATAGGTACGAAATTCTGTCAGAACAACACATTTTTTTTGTAAAAGTAACTCAATAATTTCAATTAATACAGCGAAGCCGGATACCAGTGTGGGAAAGAATGACAATTTATTTATTTAATTGATCACATGTGCACTTCCTCAACATAAATCCTTACATCCCGTTTGGTGAGAGCTGTGTGGTGTAAATGAATGAATGTATGGTCGTCTGCTAACCACAGATAGTGAATCGATATGAGCATCTTTGAGTCGATCCTTTGGGTACCTTTGGTGAGACCAAAGAGATGGAAGTTACCAGAGCTTTTGAGCGTTTGAAATGTGGCCGACCAATAAGGTAGCAAGGTGCTTCTCCCACTTCGAGAGAGGTGCGAGAGAACGAAAAGACGGCCATGTTTCAGACTCGGCACTCTGGCGCTGAACCTTCTGCTGTGAAGACCTGTTTTTTGTTGTGCTCCGTAATGAAAGCGTGGAGGCATGGTATGGATGTGGAATACTTAAGAGTAGTTAGAACTAATCATTTCTCTTTCCTAGGATCTTTTGTGGGGAAAATTACAAAGTGAGGCAGGTAATTTTAAAGGGATTATAGTAAACCAACGGTCACAAAGGGACCACGTGTAGTTATAAGTTGAGATACTAGCGTGGGTACAATAAGCTGAAATATTTAAGAATTAATATCGTGTGTACCATAAGCTGAAATATTTGAGAATTAATAGCGTGTGTACAATAAGCTGATATATTTAAGAATTGCGTGTGTATCATAAATTGAAGTATTTAAGAAATATCATTCCGTGTGACGCTGAATTTAAACTCTGAGAGAAAATCAAGGTGAGTCGGCCGTTTTTCCAGCAACGCCACTTGGCTTGCATTGCACAGGAAGACGAGCGTTTATCTCCAGAGTTCACAGTAGGAAACTGGAATTACAAATTGGGGCAGTGTCGAGTGAAACTGGGTTAAATATTGATTGAAGTGGGAAAGCGGAAAATGATGAAGTTGTAACGGTTTTTGTGTATTATTTCAGATTGTTGTATTGGGTATGTCTTGTAATTTGAATATGTGTGTTTTGCATGGGAGTAGCAAGGTAGTTTCGGAAGATTTTGTGGGTATGCCTGTTCCTTCTGCATCGCTCGATCTGGAGGAATGTTTCTGGAGAATGATTGTGAGAGGCGAAGTGTGAGGTATAATAAAAGATCCACCATCCGATCCAGGGAGTGCACAGTTGTGGTAGATAGATTACGAGACTGTAGTATGGAAATTCTCTTATGATATTGTCGTAGGTTGTAGAATTTGTGTGCTAATGAATAAATCAAATAGTGAAAAGAAAGAGATTAGTGGCCTATTTCATTAAATTGTATGTTATCATAATGTCCCGAATTTGTATAAAAGCCGTTAAATCAAAGACAAAAAGTAAGTGTGGTATTGCCAGTGCGTAGTGTGCAGACAGAGTTCTATAGTCAGATGCGTGTTTCCGTTGCGTATTATTCATGCAGGAGGATAATTTATAACAAAATCGTAAGATACGAGAATTCATGTTGCTAATCCACTCGCTTGGCAAACCACCCATCTTGCAGGCCTGACTGCTTGATGCCACAGTATGAGAAAGGCAAGTGGGTGCCTCTCATAATTTCGACCCTGCCAGGATGTTTAAATTGTTAGGATAATTGTTGCCAGGATTATTTATTGGTTAGGATATTTTGTTGCCAAGATTCCGTTTTTGTCACGATAATTTTGTTGCCAGGATCATTTTTGTTAGGATATTTTGTTGTTAGGGTTTGCTGTTAAATTTTTTTTTGATGGAATATATTGTGATAGCGCTAAGAAGTAAAGTTTTTTCCGTTTGCAATTTCTTTCTGGATTGGTGAGGATCTTTTATTTTATTTTATGTAATTAATTGCGGTATCGCACAAGGCTAGAAGATCGTTTTATAATTTTTTTTGCGTAATGTCCGTAGTAACTAGGTCGCAGGCTAAAAGTATAGTCACCATGGAGAATAACGATTCTGGCGTGAATGTAGCAGTGCAGCGGGAAGTAGGTGTTGACCGTGAGTTAATGAGAGGGGACGGCAGGCACTCCGAAGAGGCTGTATTGTTCAGTGGACCGCTGCAAGGGGAGCCTTTGTGCAGGGGGCTTTGTTCACTATCGGGGGCCTTTCCGAACGACGCGGGCGAGCAGGGACTCGGTCAGGTAGAGAGTGAAAGTGCAGCTACCCTTAGCGAAGCAACGGTTTCTCAGGCGAACGAGGTGAGCGCGTCGAAAGTAGGAAATAACGATGGGCTACTGCAGTTTTTACAGAGGATGGATAGAGATAATAAGGAAAGATTGGAAGCGATGAATAGGGAGAATAAGGAACGATTTGAAGCGACTAAGAAAGGATTGGAAGCAAATAACGAGAGATTAGAAGCGATGAATAGGGAGACTAAGAAAGGATTGGAAGCAAATAACGAAAGATTAGAAGCAATCAATAGAGATAATAAGGAGAGAGATAGGGAGACTAAGGAGAGATTGGAAACAATGGATAGGGGAAATAAAGAGGCAATGAGGAAGCTCCACACAGTTATCGATGAGCGTTTGCCCGCAGTTAATAATCGGTTAGATGAGGGGGAGAAGAATCTGGATGCGTTGAAGCAAGTATGTGATGCCGTAAAAGAAAAAGCCAATAATCTGGAGGTACGAATAAGTGCAATAGAGAGCGATGTTACAGAACGTAGGGACGTTTTGCCGGATGAGCGAATCGAAGAGGTAGTGGTCAGAATGAATACGATTAGCGCAGATGTAGAAAAGATCAGTATAAGAGGCGAGACAGGTTCTGACAGTACGCAGCGAGAGGTTTGTGCCGATCAGGAGGAGATACAACCACCATTACAGTTTAAAGAGGGACAATTAGAAATAAGTAGGAAACATAGTGAAGAACTAGCACAGTTGCAATTAGCGTGCAGTAGCGGAGGTGACACACCACCAGGTAGATTGCAGAAGGAGAGTGAGATAAACTCAAAAGGCGAAAATAGGCAGAAAGAGGAAGACGAATTCACAGAGTCAGAAGAACGGTTGTGTCGGATAAAACAGGTGGCAGACTCAACTGGGTATAGTCCAAGGCTGTCTCAATTTCAAGATTCATTACCTTCATCGAGGGGACTGCTCCGCAAAACGAAGTTTGTGTATAACTATTTGAGGGACGAGGCTAGAGCGAAAATGCAGGAAGACCTTAAAGACTGTAGTAGCTATTTAAATGAATTCTGGTCGAAAAGTAAGCAGGACCAGGTTACGCAAAGCATATTGATGATGCCAAATCGTAACGAATGTGGTATAAGGGATTCAGTGTCATGCTATCAGGAGATGTTCAGACGAAACAGGTACTTGGATGTGACATACGAACCAGCGGAGTTCATTAGGATCCATATAACGAAGTTGCCAGTGAAATTGCGCAGAGGTATAGTGATGGCAGGCAGAGGCTTAGACGATTCCGCGTCATTTCAACACTTGGGTAATGAGAGCGATATCGTGAACGGAGACACGACTCATAGGTCAGTTAGTGTCGAGGATAGGAACGGCAGAAACTATCATAATGACAGGAGAGCGTGGAATCCAGGCATTTCATTCATGTCGTAATAGATTGAAAAATAGGAGAAACTAATCCAACATATCAGCCCTTAATATCTTGCTCTAAAACACATGCAGCTGGCACTGAAAATTGTCTATGTAGCAGACAAACTCAACAGAGAAATGAGGAATGAAAATACCATACTTCTGATCAGAGAATAAAACGGCAGTAATGGAATCTGTTAGGCTGGTATCTCAGTAAAATTTGCAAATTTTATTTCGAACAGTAAAGTAAAAGAATTGTTATGTAATAATGCCAATGAGTCCAGTTGAATTAGTGTGATTCGACTATTGTAGATACTAAACAAGTAATGTAAGAGGTAAACATTGTGATCGAAGTTTTCAAATTAGATGCCATCTGATCTATAGTATGTCATTGTCGTGGTGACAGTTATAATGAAGTGCTGTGTATGGTTGTTCGAAATCTGGTGTTAGTGAGAGAGGCCACTAGCACCTAAGTTTCTAACACTTGGGCTGCCCAATTCTCCCAGCTTGTATATTCTCGGCACACATTTAATTTTCGTGTAAGCACAGATTCCTAACTAGCGAATTCTTTATTGTGTATAGTGGACCTTTCAGAGTGAGGCGGATTGTACATGAAAATGCTGTACTGATTGAGACGATCAAGGGAAAACAATCTCGTGGGCTTCATCACATTTCCAACATCAAATTATGGAAAAGTTAAGGATAGATCTAAAGTAGGCAATTTATGGTAGATAGTCAGTGTATTTATTTGTGGTGTGTAACGTTGTGCAGGGTCGAATCGAACGTAAGAATTTTCAGGCGGGATGTCAGGAAGTATGACGGAATAGACTGGTCAAATGAGTCATGAACAGGAGTCGACAGAGTGGTGTATGTACGTGTTTTTTTTGTCGTATGAATAAGGATCAAGCAGAAACGACGTGATGATTAATGAGTGAATAAAGATGGTAGATAGAGAAGCGACGTGATAAATAGTAGTGGATAAAGGTGAATTTTTGAGGAGAGAATCGACGTGAAGCAGTGTGAATGATGAAGGGAGATTCGACGTGATGAAGCAGCGGTAAAATAAAGGTGAGTAGAATTGAATAATGTGGAGATGTCTTAGATGTATGTTACAGAGAGGCCTGTGTATGCTGCAATAGAGATTGATGCCAATGGCGAAGGAAGACCAGGAAATGATGGAGTAATGGACGGACGGAGAGCCGAAATACGAATGAAGAGATGAGGACAACTGCACAATGTGAAAGGACGTAAAGGGAGTATGAGACCCAGATGGTGAACGTTGTGGAATACTGACGAAAGATGTAATGTAGGTGTAGATCTAATTCTTAGCATAACAATTGCGATTTGAGAAAAATATTTTTTGTTGTTGTTGAAGCCTCGTACCAGTATAACTAATCAAAACGGTACCAAGAATGTGTACAGCTATTTTTTGCAGGATGAATAATTTGTGTATTTTTTGTTCTTAGATGAAATGTCGCAATTCTAGGTTGATATTAGCATAAAGTGAATGCAGAGGTAAGCCGATGGAGAGAGGTGCCAGAGTGAAAGGACGAATTCGGAGACTGGAAAGCTATCTCCGAAACAGCTTCATGTGTTATGTGGTTGAGTATAAGGGAGCAAAGGTATGGTATGTTGTAGTGAGTGTGGTGGTGTTAAGGTTAACTGACTTCTAAACCTATTCTGTTAGTGTGTTAATGGAATGAATGAGAGGGAAAATGTGATGTCTGGTGAGTGAGAGTCGTAGAGTAGTGTGATCAATGCGCACACTCCTGAAAAGGGGATGCTATCGATCCATAACTAAAAGATTATTGTGTTTTATTGTTTGTTGGGATGAACCTTGATGTGAGGTCAGGATCTGTCATACGTGTCCTAGAAACGTTGTTATATATAATGAAATGTAAAGTATGTGAAGAGATACGAATTTTCAGTCTGTCACAAGCACAGAGGTGCATTATATGTTGTAGATTTAAAGTCACCAGTTTCTAAAATGTTTATTGTGTTAGGATGTTAAAGTAGTTTACTATTTTGTATTGTAATTATGAGTTGTATAGATTGTTTCTTATTCATTTTGTTCTTTATTTTACACCCTCATGTTTTGTATGAGGGACGACAGGTACAAAGAATAGCACGAGTGTGGGCTATCTATAGAAAAAGGATAGATAAATGTATGTTGTCTGTGTAGAAAACTAGGGTGTATAATTTTATGTTCTTTTTAGAACAAAGATTCTTTTGTTACCAATGTAGCTAATAGATAATACATGTAATCAATGAGTATTTAAATGCTGTATATCCTTTTGTCTGTAATGTTGCGAGATGCACGGAAGATCTGGCTAATTGGGTGTCGTAACGCCCATACCGCTAACGGGCCGAGCTGACGTCACCACGACGACAGGCGACACAGCCGCGGCACTCCCCACTCCATTGTCGGGACGAGGTACACTCCACGCGCCCGCTACAGCAGGTCAACGGCCTGGGGCGACACGCACGTATCACTGGCCATTCATGAGTTCCGCCACCCTTACGACTGGGGAAGGTATCCCGCGGAGGCAACAGCGGGTGGTTTCTTCTGCTCAACGGCGCGCGCAGCGACGCTACTGCTGAATGGACGAGGCGCGACAGAGCCCGGCGAGCATTTTTTACCTGCAGCTATTAACTTGTACTGGACTGTGGAGCCGTGAAACAAGATGACTGCGACTTTCCATAAGGTGGAAAGTGAAGGACTGGTGTTTCCACATTGTGAGAGGTGGAAAAGATGTTGTCCTTAGCAGACAGGACGATTGTTTTGTTTTGTCTTGACCACTGAATGGTGGGATCCATAAACTTTTGGCAGTGACTTGTTAAGTGTGCTTTGTGAATTGCATGTGGGACACTTGGTATACTTAGAGGACAGTTGTCGTTTGGTGAACAATTAGAGTGGGACATTGACATTTGCGTCTGTAGTAGGAGACATTTCTTGGATTGGCGCGGGAATAAGTGCTGTTTGTTGAAACTTACGACTTTTAATTACACCATGAACTGAAAGGACAGAACCGTGGGTAATAGTAGTTGTAGGGCCATTTTTTTTGGACGAACAGATTCGTGTGGATGGTACTCTGAGAGTGACTATGACATTTGTGTTTAATGAGAGATACAGTTTACTGTTCAGTGCGTGTTCAAAATGCCGAATTGAGTGACTCAAAGACTTTCGTCCGGGTAACCATGGGAGAGCTTTGACACCGAGACAGTGGTTCTAGGAAAACTATCAGCAACTTTTTGACCCCAAGAAAATCACAGAATGAAATGTTTCCGTGTGACTCGCAAGATAGGGAATAATGTATTTGTAATTGTGTAAATGTTTTTTTTATATGTTTCATTCCTGAAGGGACAGCAAGCGTAATTGTATTTTATTAATATTTGTGTTTAGAATAGTTAGTGTTAGTTTTTTGGTTTGTTCTGGGTTATCAAGTTCACGTAGCATGTTTATTAGAATATTTGGTACAATGATGCTTTAACTATTAGCCAGTGGCGTAATACTAACGTAGCGGCTCTTGTAGTATTGATCAAAGTTGATGGACTGACTAGCTCAGCACCAGGTATTTGTACTGATGGATATAGGATAAGGTTAAACTCACTGTCGAGTAGCTGTGGCAATTGTTTAGGTGATGATAGTTAATGAGGTGTGACATGATGTCTTAGACGAACTATATTACGTAACCAGTATGTAACTTGTGGAATATTTTATTGTTTTTCTTCTCAGTTTTTATTTCTCTGTAGGTTTGAGGTATATTTTAGAGTAATGGTATGGAGCCTGACATTCTACGTGTAACTAGTGTACGAATTTTTTTCTTTTGTTGATTTTGTTTTGTATTTAGACTTTGCTATGTAAGGGTTTTTACAGCGCAATTTATGAATGTCAGATTACTTGCTCTGTGTTTGGACGGTGAGCCATTTAAAATTTCATGAGTAACGAAGATCCCAGTAACTAAAGCAAATTTTTATCTCAATATTATTTTTTCATTTCTATGATGTGATGTTTTATTTGTCATGTGGATTGTTATATATTTGTATGTGTACGTTACTCCGGATTGTGGAGAGTACAATATAATTTGATCGTCTATTTGAGGTCACCAGGGGCTAAGGTCTCCTCCTGGTTATTTTGATGAATTGCTACGTTTGTTTTAATACAGTTTTCTTAAAAAAAATGTTCGGAACTACCCTCGCATTGCAAGGATAGTACCGTGCCATTTTTTTCTGCATGGGTAGCCGGTGATGAAAGGGTACAGTACCGCCCAACATTGAGAATAGGTACGAAATTCTGTCAGAACAACACATTTTTTTTGTAAAAGTAACTCAATAATTTCAATTAATACAGCGAAGCCGGATACCAGTGTGGGAAAGAATGACAATTTATTTATTTAATTGATCACATGTGCACTTCCTCAACATAAATCCTTACATCCCGTTTGGTGAGATCTGTGTGGTGTAAATGAATGAATGTATGGTCGTCTGCTAACCACAGATAGTGAATCGATATGAGCATCTTTGAGTCGATCCTTTGGGTACCTTTGGTGAGACCAAAGAGATGGAAGTTACCAGAGCTTTTGAGCGTTTGAAATGTGGCCGACCAATAAGGTAGCAAGGTGCTTCTCCCACTTCGAGAGAGGTGCGAGAGAACGAAAAGACGGCCATGTTTCAGACTCGGCACTCTGGCGCTGAACCTTCTGCTGTGAAGACCTGTTTTTTGTTGTGCTCCGTAATGAAAGCGTGGAGGCATGGTATGGATGTGGAATACTTAAGAGTAGTTAGAACTAATCATTTCTCTTTCCTAGGATCTTTTGTGGGGAAAATTACAAAGTGAGGCAGGTAATTTTAAAGGGATTATAGTAAACCAACGGTCACAAAGGGACCACGTGTAGTTATAAGTTGAGATACTAGCGTGGGTACAATAAGCTGAAATATTTAAGAATTAATATCGTGTGTACCATAAGCTGAAATATTTGAGAATTAATAGCGTGTGTACAATAAGCTGATATATTTAAGAATTGCGTGTGTATCATAAATTGAAGTATTTAAGAAATATCATTCCGTGTGACGCTGAATTTAAACTCTGAGAGAAAATCAAGGTGAGTCGGCCGTTTTTCCAGCAACGCCACTTGGCTTGCATTGCACAGGAAGACGAGCGTTTATCTCCAGAGTTCACAGTAGGAAACTGGAATTACAAATTGGGGCAGTGTCGAGTGAAACTGGGTTAAATATTGATTGAAGTGGGAAAGCGGAAAATGATGAAGTTGTAACGGTTTTTGTGTATTATTTCAGATTGTTGTATTGGGTATGTCTTGTAATTTGAATATGTGTGTTTTGCATGGGAGTAGCAAGGTAGTTTCGGAAGATTTTGTGGGTATGCCTGTTCCTTCTGCATCGCTCGATCTGGAGGAATGTTTCTGGAGAATGATTGTGAGAGGCGAAGTGTGAGGTATAATAAAAGATCCACCATCCGATCCAGGGAGTGCACAGTTGTGGTAGATAGATTACGAGACTGTAGTATGGAAATTCTCTTATGATATTGTCGTAGGTTGTAGAATTTGTGTGCTAATGAATAAATCAAATAGTGAAAAGAAAGAGATTAGTGGCCTATTTCATTAAATTGTATGTTATCATAATGTCCCGAATTTGTATAAAAGCCGTTAAATCAAAGACAAAAAGTAAGTGTGGTATTGCCAGTGCGTAGTGTGCAGACAGAGTTCTATAGTCAGATGCGTGTTTCCGTTGCGTATTATTCATGCAGGAGGATAATTTATAACAAAATCGTAAGATACGAGAATTCATGTTGCTAATCCACTCGCTTGGCAAACCACCCATCTTGCAGGCCTGACTGCTTGATGCCACAGTATGAGAAAGGCAAGTGGGTGCCTCTCAAGGTGATGGATTGTCTTTATTATAGTAGCGGTTATTATAGTAGCGGTTGGAACGACAGTAGAAATGAAACGGCAGGCAGAACTCAAGCTCTGGTGGAAGGCCCACACATGTGTGTTGGTCCTGCATAAACACAGGAAGTAGCAAGACGGACGTTGTGACACCTGGGCGTTGGGCACAATAGAGTCGCGACCGGCCGATATAGAGCCGGACGGAAAGGACTATACTTGACGAAAATCTTGGACGCAGCTGAGAGGTACGAGGAAGCGTCACATCGGAAACCACGCAGGCTGGATTATTTCCAAGGATTTTTACTCAGAAGCGTATCGTTGTACGAGTATAGTTTCTCCTCGCAAACTTTCCGCGCTGGACGACAAAAGACTAAAATATGATTGGTTGGCGTTCGGAAGAAACCGTGGAGAGGGAGAATATTCCGTGGTTTCGGGAATATGATTCGTTTTCGGAATTACGATGGTGGGGCGCTGAGCCTTGCTGGGAGGCCACCAGCGGAGAGACGAAGCCTTCCGTTGTGAGCTACTGTGTGTGACGGTCGCTCGATATCAGCTTTATTGGTGCGAACAGACTTGCTGTCTTTGCTCCCAGGAGAGTTTACAGTTAGAACAGTTAGGCACTGTACTGTTGCGAACTTATACGATTCCGGACTTCACCGCCGGGTTGCAAGTCGTCGTTAACTACGCAGCGTTGAGTAATTGAGAGCAGTTCCTCTGCCTACACTTACGTTGAGACGTTGTCTGAACTCCGTCCTTGTGACTGGGAGTTCGCGTTTCTCGTCTGTAGAAAAAAATGGCTCTGAGCACTGTGGGACTTAACATCTGAGGTCATCAGCCCCCTAGCACTTAGAACTACGTGAACCTAACTAACCTAAGGACATCACACACATGCATGCCCGAGGCAGGATTCAAACCTGCGACCGTATCAGTCGCGCGGTTCCGGACTGAAGCGCCTAGAACGGCTCGGCCACCGCGGCCGGCCGTCTGTAGAACACAGAGAGGAGAAGACAGTATTAGAGTATATTAGTCAGAGGACCGCCTTCTGCCGTCCTAGTGTTTGAAAGAGTTTATTTGCGGCTGGAGTTCTTCCATCGTCGCAGACAAGTACGAGAACCATCACTTCGACGCATCGGACGCAGTAGATACGATGATATCGGAAATTGCTTCGGCTTATTAGGGCTATAAAAGCTAAGCAGCTGTGATCAGGTTAGTTTATTTCCACTGAGGTTCCACAGCACTGTAGATCATCTTTGAAAGCAGTGTCTTCTAGTGTTTGGTACGTAGATGATGTCAGTCATTTCGCGTTATTGATATTAGACCGCGCAGTCATAACGAGGAGCAGAGTTGGGCAATTGATTAGTAATTTTACTTAGGAAATGTAAATTTTGTAATATAAAGGTTTTCTTAATCTACAATAAATATATAACCAGGAACAACGTTTATCATTCAGTAGGATTGGTTGCATTCATCATTCATTTATGTTTAGATTGTAATTTATAAAATTAAGAGATCCTATGGTCTGCTTCTAGGGGGTAGTCAGACAGGGCCAAATCTTCATTTTAGCATTTATTATCCTCCGTTCTGGACATTCATTTTACACTCGTCTGGAGTTGCATCTTGGAACTTGTAGGGGACACATAACATGGTAAATTTGTTAAATTGGGGTTATAATTGTGTATTATATGCAACGACCAAATAAATTGTTTTGTTTAGATTAGATCAGATTTACTTTTCATTCCATAGAGCCCAAAAAAGAGAGTATTCAAGTAGGTGTAAAATTCGTATTTAGTAGCCTTGAGTTTAATACTCGTTTCCGAATGTACATCACAAATGAGTCATGTTAGACGCTTTTGAAATGCAAAAACTTTCTTTTAGTTTGTGGTGCTACCCCAAAATTTGATACCGTATGTCATACTAGAATAAAAGTATGGAAAATATGCCATTTTTTTACATTCATTTGTTCATTGTTACCTATTCCAAGAAAATTTTGCGTAGTTGTGCAGTTGATGTTTATTAAGGAAAAAAAAGTTCCCTTAAACCTCCCTTTAAATCATCGTCAGATGTTGGTCATCTCAGTTAAAATCATTATCAAATGTTGGTCGCCCTAGCTGCGTGGGCCCTCGCGGTTGTATCGGAGGGTACTTCTGGTACTACTATCGCTTCAAAGACCGTATTGCAATCAACAGAACGTAGATGCAGGGCAAATAAGATGCTACGATCTACATTAAGGTCGTCAGAGACACTTGGCACGTCAGACCTGTTAGCCTTTGGCTGCTCTTCACTGCACGACGGGGTGCGCGGCTGGGGGTGCGGGACACGCGCGTCACGTCCCGCAGCGGCCTAGCGGGGCGCAGCCGGCAGCCAGCGACGAGAGAGCGCGCGTAGGCCCACGAGCCACACGAGCACTCGGCTTCCACTCGATTTGTGAAGTAATAACATGCAAATGTATGTAAAACAGGCGGCCTGGCTGCCGGCGGGCCAATTTAACGACGGCGCCGCGGGGCGGGGGCGGCGGATCGGGTGCCGGCGTGTGGACGGGTGTGGGGCTGGATGGTGTTTGCGGTCGGCTCCGCTGCCGCTGCCGCCGCCGCTGCACAAACACCGCCGCCTCCCCGCCCGGCCAAATGGCTTCGCAATCGGCAGCGCCGCGTGTTGCCTGCCCCACTACCTGTGACACGCCGGCTGACAGACTGCCGCAGCCACAGAGAGGCAAAGGCCGCCTCCTGCTCCCACTGTGCCCCAACCGAGGCATCCATCCCGTGCACTCTGCTCTCGCTCGCCTGGCTACAGTGGCGCGCCGTATCTCTGTTGTACTGCGAAGGCGTGGCGGCCCGCACCGAGAGCGACACCGGGAAAGGATCCGTATTCAACACGCAGGTGTGCGCTGCTCTATCCTCTGTCTCTGCCGCTTACTCCCTTGCTCTCCACGTCTACTGCAGGAGTCAGTGCTCTAGAAGCACATGCAGTGTGTAACGAGTTTCATCCTGATGAGTATAATGATAATCCGCTTCTCCTATTTGGTGCAGCGCGTTCATTCTCAAACACGTACACTAACGGAACAAAATCGCAATTACAAAAAATAATTAATGCAGAGCAATGAAATTTCAGAAATACTTTTATATACACTACTGGCCGTTAAAATTGCTACATCAAGAAGAAATGCAGATGATAAACGGGTATTCATTGGACAAATATATATGTTACAATGAGACGTTGCGCTTGTTGTTGTAGATAAATTTTAAGGGGTATACTTTAAAGCCTAATAGAGGAGATTTCGAATAATTTTTTAATAGACTGCCCACGAGCATTCGAAGCCAGTATCACGCGGAGGCGGGTGTATGACATGTTTGTTAACGTTGAAGAAAGGATGTTAATGGACGTTGTTTATCTTTTAAACGGATGGGGACCAAATCTTACCTATCAAGAAACTATGACTGCAGCCTGCAGGTACTCCAGTACCTGCCACTACCGATTGTGAACTGCTCACGAACAGTTATTTCTTTTTATTTCATCTGTGATTTATTTACCCTGGCAGTATTAGATACATAAGGTATCCTTTTACATCTAATCAGGCTTCCTACATATTACACATAGTGAGTGAGTTGTACATTTATAACAGTATTTGGTTGGTGCATAAGTTCGTAACGTTTTGGTTTTGCAGGTTAGTATTCGGTTACTGTGAGTTCATTTATCGAGTGTCATTTTTTGTGTGCAGTCAACTATTGCTATTTCAATTTATATATTGTTATTTTGTCATTTGGAGATAGTGAGTAGAGCACTAGGAAATGAAGTGCCAAGGGGAGAAATCGGAACATTTCCAACATGTTTTTCTGTTTGAGTTCAGTAGAGGAGTGACAGCAGAAGAGCCACCCAGAAACATTTGCACCTTCCATTGGGATAATGCCGTTGGACAGATCAAGGCAAGAAAATGGTTTTCTCATTGTAAGGAGTATCATTTTGACATTAGCAACCTCCACGTTCAGGAAAACTTCTCGAGTCTGATGAATATCGTTTAAACCCATTACTCCACAACCATACACGTCAGTGTACACGAGAACAGGCTAATGTGATGAACTTCCATCATTAAACTATCGTGTGACATTTGCTTGCAATGGGCGGGTTCAAAAATCGAATGTATGTGTATCGCATGATCTAAGTCAAAATCACAAAAATCAGCAGGTTGCCATGAGCGCATTTCTGCTTGCTCGTCATCAATTGGCTGAACTGCGACAATTGCTATCCTGTATCGTTAGCGGTGACGATGGTCTCTTTATGCTAACTTAAGGAAAAGAAAGAAATTGTTGAACCCAAACAAAGCAGTACAAAGACTTTCATGCATCTACAAAAGATAATGTTTGCATCTGGTGGAACAGCGACGGTGTGGTGCACTACGAATTGATTCCCTGATATGTAACCATCATTGATATCGTTTATTGTTAACAAGTGAGACGTCTTGCAGACGCAGTCCAGGAACAACGACGAGGAGGACTGCGAGAAGTGGCGCTTCTCCACAAAAATGCCCGCTCGCATTCTGCTAGACTGACAAGAAACCTTACACAGGAGGTGGTTTGGCAAGTCATTCTGCACACACCTTCTGAAGATCGCTCGTCGAGTTCTTCACCTCAAAACCACATGATTTCTACATTCGGGGAACAAATAAGTGCCGGCCGCGGTGGTCTAGCGGTTCTAGGCGCTCAGTCCGGAACCGCGCAACTGCTACGGTCGCAGGTTCGAATCCTGCCTCGGGCATGGATGTGTGTGATGTCCTTAGGTTAGTTAGGTTTAAGTAGTTTTAAGTTCTAGGGGACTGATGACCACAGATGTTAAGTCCCATAGTGCTCATAGCCATTTCGAACAAATAAGTTGCCCCCGAGTTGGCAGAATGTTGTAAACAGTGAAGAACACTATATTGCTGATGGCTTAAGTCTCTGTTATGCGTTTTTATGGTCTTTATTAAACTCATGGAAAAAATAGGTTGAAAAGATGTAAAGTGAGTAAAACTGTGTTTGACAGGAAAAGATCTAATTACACAGAGTTACCAGGCAATAAAACCAGCACAAGTGAGAGTATATCAAGTAACATACAAACCTGGAAATTAGACACATGATGAAGAAGAAGAAGAAGAAGAAGAAGAAGAAGAAGAAGAAGAAGAAAAAGTGCATCTCTATTGCGTGACACAATTTAGACAACAGGAGCAACAAGAAGTAAGTACTTACACTTGCGCACGTCGCTTTTGGAGTGTACTTTGTATCAGAAGAAACCGGCTAGTAAGACACCACACGAACTTATAAGGAGTAAAATATGCTGTTCAGCTGACTTAAATAATTCCAATCGTTTTCATTTATTAATGTTTATTTTCTATTTTTGTCATATTGGATTAAAATATTCAATATGTTAGTTCCCATTGCAAAAAAGTTGGCGTACTTAGACTCAGTAAGGGATGGACGCTGTATAATGTACGCATGTGGACTTCCAACCGAATACTTCTAATGGAAAGCTCTCGGATTTCCGGACGGGTGACAGTGTTGCATTACAGCGATGTCGCTGTATTTTAAAGTTTTCACCCAGATGGAAAGCCGACAGCGTTTACCTCCAAGACCGCGTATGTGGAGACGAACATCAACTTAGTGATGGAAAAACGTGATTCACCCGCAGAGAAGACACGTTTCCATTGGCCGACATCGCTGGGTCAACATGTGAACACGTAGGGGTGGTCTGCTGCGGCGCTACATGCTCAACAATGTTCGGTGAACGGCCTGCTCCGAAACACTCGTGTGTGCACCAGCACTGTGCTATTTTAGCAGAGATGCCACAGATCACCATCTATCCTACACTGCAGAGCAGTTAAGCGTCCGAAATCCAAGTTCTGTGAGGAGCCGTGGACGTCCAACCATTTAGCGCCTAGTGGTGGTTTTACTGTCCTACCTTTATCCGCCGTCCGCTGTGGCCGAGCGGTTCTACACGCTTCAGTCCGGAACCGTGCTGCTGCTACGGTCATAGGTTCGAATCCTGCCTCGGGCATGGTTGTGTGTGATGTCCTTAGGTTTAAGTAGTTCTAAGTTTAGGGGCCTGATGACCTCAGATATTAAGTCCCATAGTGCTTAGAGCCATTTGAACCATTTCTACATCTTTCCGTAGGCGCTCACGATAGTAGTTCGTGAACATTCGACCAGCTTCGTTTTCGAGATACTCGTTTACAGCCTCTGCGTAATAACCATCTGCCCCTTATCAATGGATATCCCCATTTGTAGCCCATATCTTCGCTGCGCTGATACCCCGTCCGTGTCTACTCCGCTTATTTATTTCCCTTACTGTATCAAAAATGTTCAAATGTGTGTGAAATTTTTATGGGACTTAACTGTTAAGTTCATCAGTCCTTAAGCTTACTCATTACTAAGGACAAACACACACACCCATGCCCGACGGAGGACTCGAACCTCCGTCGGGACCAGCCTTACAGTCCATGACTGCAGCGCCCTAGAACGCTCGGTTAATCCCGGGCGGCTCTTGCTGTATCAAATGCCCGCAACGCAACCAGGTGGCATCCAACGTCGCGGTAGACAGTGGTGGTAATGCTTTGGCTCGTCAGTGTATATACCGAGAGAGAGAATGAATATGAGCAAAACAGCATACAGTGTGATATTGTAGCGCCACTAACAAGAGAACCGTACACCACTGTAGTGAATACAGGGTGTCCATAATAAATATTCCAGTTTCAAAAGCTTGTAGAAAGAGAACCACTGCTCAGATTGATGTCAAATGCAACAGCATATTGTTGACAAGGGAGGAAACCTTACGGAACGAAAAACATTAAGAAAGTTTTACTAATAGATAAGGTTGTAAGCGTCTCAGCGTAAATAGGGTCGGTTACATATAACTGAAGGATCGCAATGCGACGGCTATGGTTTGTGTTGCACTTTACACCATTTGCAGTGTTCGATGTGCGAGACTCCACAAGTTCGCCAGTCAAAAGTTGTGTCACTGATAGGTAGCCCATCCATCACGGCAAGATTGTATCGTACTGGATGGAAAAAGTCGGTTTTTAACTGTCCTGAGGCCAAAAACTGCAAAATGACATTGGTTTCAAATTTTCATGAGACTGGTGCAGGATATATGCTGTCCACCGTTTCCTGCCACAAGTTGAAATCGAGAAACAGCATGTTTCATGACAGATCTGAGTGTCTCGAGAGTGATGTTCAATTTGCGTTGTGCAGTGCTTGCCTTCAGTTCAACTTCGTTCGTAACTGCAGCGCTGAATACATCATCTCTTAGATAACGCCACATCCAGAAGTCACGCGGATTAAGATCAGGTGATGTGAACGACCAGGCTGTAGAGAAATGCCGGCTGGTGCGCAGAAGACTCTCGTATTGGTTGCCAGTGACGATACAGGTAACAGGACCTTGTCACTCATCTCTTTGAAAATGCATTTGCGGAATGAGGTGGTACTGGTTGATGTGCGTGAGGAATTTCCGTTGCCTATATTCTGCGTATCGACATATCCTCGGAGACGGAAATGGGCTTCGTCTGTCCACAGAATGTTCCATAACCTTTATTGCCCACGAAATTTTTTGAGTGAACGTTTGTATCGCTGGCGGGTCAGCGGGAAGCAACTCCTGAACATGTGGGATATTGTATGGATAGCAGTTCAGGATATTTCGTAGGATTTTATGCATCATGGTCGCATGCATATCCAACTTTCGGGCAGTTCCCTGTGCACTGCGTGTTTGCCCACCACCTCTCGTTCTGTCTACTCTGCTATGGCCACATTTTCTACATACGTCTGATCAACTGCTTCCCTTGCTTTGTCACATTGCACTTCAAGAGAACCTGTATTTTCCAATTTTGTGATCATTTTCTTCAGACCATTATCAGACACCGAACTAATGGCTTTTGTCGTACGCTTGAGTGTCCAGAACTTCTGCAGGGCTACTGGTGCACAGTCAGCGTTCATGAAAAAGACCTTTACCAGTAGCGCTCGATCTTTCATGGACACAGTCGTGTTGAGTGTCTCGGACGCAACTACGAAACAGCTCCGTTGCGCGCGTCTAATGTTGCGCATATTGACCAATTAAGTTTTTTTTTTTTTTTGTTCCGTGACGTTTCTCTAGCTTTTCAAATTCGACATTCTGAGCAATGGTTCTCTTTTACAGCTTTTTGAAACTCGCACTTGACTTATGTACACCCTTCATTTAGATATGACGAAGGCTGCTCTAGTACGATGCGCTTATCGGTACTTTTAGATAAGGAGCTTGTTGAATACCATAAGAAAGCGCCAGCCTTCCACTAATGGTGCCAGCACACCCGGCTAAGGCGACATCATGTTCTTTGCTTCTTCTGACCTGCCACCAAGCACTTGTATCACTACAACGAATCATTTTTCCACGAAAAGTAATAATAATAATTACAGTAAATGTGGTACATTCGAAAAGGAATAATAATAACTACAATAACTGTGGTACATTCGTGGCGAGTGACGCTAAGGATTCGTGGTGAGGTAAACATATATTTATTGGTACATTCATTAGCATATGGCAAATGCAGTGCATTATTCAGAGCAGGAATAAGCCCGTACGTCTTAACTGTAATACGTGCCTGATGGTCGACAAAAAAGTTAATTATCTTAATTAAATATGCAAACTTTCGTTGTGGCCATCTCGCTATCCTGAGTTATCAACTACCCTTAGACAATCCAGAGGGAGTTAGTTGCTCATTACTAGCAAACGTGTCGCCGTCTTCGAAGCGGCCCTATTCGATTATTCGCTCCCTTGTCAATAAGCTGTCAAGTTTCCTTGCTTAGCATAGTCAACGGACTGTGCCCTCTATCTACTTAAGCTCACCAGATGATTGTAAACTTAGATAGTAGCGCCAAACATATCATTTAGAATAACCACGTCACACAATTCTGCAATCAACACATCCTGCGAATGTAAACGTCACCTTTCCCTAGTTCGGATTGTTTGCCTCGTATCGTTATGGAAGATATAATGTGGAGCAGACAGAAGCTGTGTGAGTGAAGGGGAACGAGTTGGATTCTCCTGTAACTCCGCGATGAACAGAGAATCACCTGTTACTGAGAGGCCCGACTGACACCCTTCGTCAAATGGCGTCATCTATTTTTCGTTTGGAGGGTTATGGGCTAGCACGCCGTTCTCCATACCATTAGCGGGTTTCAAGATCGTGAAGCCGAACTTCTCTCTCAAATAGTTCATCAATTAACACTATGAGCCTGAGTGAACACCGTTCCAGTCCTTCCACAAGGAATTAAATTTGGATCGTCCACATGGCAGTCAGACACAATGATCGAACACCTACGGAGGAGCACGGATTCCCCGGTTCTCTGGTAAAATTATCCAAGTGCTGCAGAGCGTTCAGCACTCCTGAATGTTGTTTTTTTAGCTACTGGCGGAATTAAAGAAACGTAAACACAGACTCAAAGCAATTCATAGCAGCGAATCATATTGCACATCAAACGCAGCCCATTGGTGAATCATTCAACGAAAATTCTAAAAATTCTTTGGACCATGGAACTGCAGCAGCCCAGGTGTGCCTAGCAAGATGCTCGACAGCTGTGTTAGGAGTTATTTAACCTCCCAGGATAACCTCGCCCTAGATCGTCCAGAGACGGTGCTCACCAGCTTTTGCCCTGTGAATTCCACGCATTTTATAACGGTTGGTCATGGATATTGATAGAGTATTAAGGTGTAAGAACATTATGGGTACCAGTATATTATTTTCCAGAAATTTGACAGGCACACACTTAAGTCCATTACGTTCTTTAGTCAATGATTGGTTGATATATGGGACTAACCTTTAATTAATAGGTCTCCGTACACTAAAAAAGCAGTAAGATGCCGTGATTTCTAAATCAATTGAAGAACAAAATAGAATGTAAACACAAATAGTGAGGGCCGGCCGGAGTGGCCGAGCGGTACTAGGCGCTACAGTCTGGAACCGCGGGACCGCTACGGTCGCAGGTTCGAATCCTGCCTCGGGCATGCATGTTTGTGATGTCCTTAGGTTAATTAGGTTTAACTATTTCTAAGTTCTAGGGGACTGATGACCTCTGCAGTTAAGTCCCATAGTGCTCAGAGCCATTTGAACAAATAGTGACAGTTTTTTTTTTGTTGATAAAATGAAAAATACGGAGTTGTTCTATCTAGCAAAGGAATAAAAGTCTGTCAATATGATGGAGAATTAACTAAGAATGGAGAACGGATTCGGCGTGATTTTGCTGTAAGAAGTAATACATTGTTCACTTAGTGACTTAAGGAAACAGTACGGAAAGTGTGAGATATGGTAGAACTAGTACACAAGACCACAAATTGAACTGATGTCTTATTCTTTGGTTCGGAAATGTTACCATGTGTGAAATGCTAGAGCGGGTGTGATACCTTCGTGTAAAACTTAGAATGTAACAAAACGGGTTTTCAAACGTGAAAAACCATTAGAAATTTCAATATTTTGCGGTGACATTACTTGGTAATAAAGAGCAGTTTATCTTCCTTCAACACCCTGTTGTCAACATCTGGACTATCAGTCTGTCTAACACAAAGAATATGCCTAACTCCTTAAGCTGTTCCAGTTCACTTACATCTAGTGATAACGGATCCTTTCCTGTTTACAACTTAAAACTGTCTATTCAACATACACTGACATTTTTGCGTACAAATCCTTATGAGGTGACAAAACTGGAAACATACTGCAGAACTATTCCGTCAGCTTCTTTCCTCATGTCAAGTGGTCTTCTGCAAAACGTATCAGTGGTGGTAACGCGTCCTCTACAAAACAACAAACATTATCCTCAGGAAACATGCCTGGCATTCCAACAGAGTATCCCAGTATGACACACACAGTGATTCAAAGATTCATGGGTTGAGGGTCAGTGTGACCATACTTGCGCAGAACGTGAGTTCTAAAGAACACCAAACAGATTTCTAAAATCAATATATATTGTATAGTCTATTACTTCCCTACTATTTTACCATGATGATTTATACTTTCATGCATCAAATTACGAAAAGAGGATCACGCTGGCACAGGTCCCTGTTAATATCACACTTGAATATCAATTACAATAAAATGCGTGCTTACAATTTAAGTTTCACTCACTTTGCTCCACAGTCAATGCAGCCTAGGCTGAATGATGCTATAACTGCGTTTCTACTAAGGAACACTCCATATTGATATCTTTATTCATTATTTACATTCGATCATTGAGCCGACTAACGTCATTTCTGCTATTCGATTTATCACATTATTTTTAATTACCAATATAGCTTCCCCCTAAATTTAAACAATTTAATGCTCCTTCTACAATCGTAATTCACGCTTAGTTGGTTAAAAATATATTTTTCTGATTAAAACATATAGTCTTCTGCTCTGATTTCCTTCAATGAGGATTTTTTTGCTTTAATAACAAAAGATTGCCATCTTATCTTCACAACTTCTTATGAAACACGACAATATACTCACAAGAGAGCTGGTGAGCAATAAACGGAACCACGATAGTACGAGTAATTTGTTGCACAACTTTACAAGACTGTTTTGCTCAAAATCATTTAATTAAAATTTCCCTGGTTTTCGATGTCATAATGTATCTCTCTTATTGATGTTTGAAATTTTGTATGTCTAAACCCTTCATGCAATCAATTGTCTCACCTACGTGGAGCACATTTATGTCATGTCAGTTGTAAACGACTGGCTGCTTTAACAATTTGCTGCACTTACTGAATCTTTGAATCCTATATGTGTATGGCATTACATTTTTAAAATTTCTTTATGGGTTAGTCTAATATTAAGCACAATAGTTGGCGTAATTTTCATTTGTCTGAAATATCCGTTTCACAGTTTGAGTATATGCCCTGTAACGTTCACATTAATCCAAATTTCAATTAATAAACGAAATATTACAGCCACCGAAGTAGACATGTAAAGTGTAATGCAGAATATGTTGAAGAAAGAGGCAATAAACAATTCTTTTATTCCCATATTGCATATTCTATGTTGTGAACTGCATATGAATTTTGTTCACCTTTGAAAAAAAATCAAAGAATCGTGATTGTGTTTTTTGAAATATCTGTCGCTGAAGTTCTGAGAATGCAGCCAAAACACCCGAAGAGGAGATGCACTCCGACGTTCCTGGCTCCTGAACGCAAAATAAATAATCCGTGAAAATATGAAGGGGCTTATCAAGCATCGTACAAAACAGGGAATAAGCTACAAGTAAAAATACGGAGACTGAAATAACTAACGAGTTAATGTAACGTATGAGCTCAGAGTAACGAATATACTTTTATTAATTTTTTACGCATATGTCAGTTTTTGGGTTTAATATTTTTGAATGTATATTTCAGATACGAAAAGCTAGAAAACGTACTCAAATCTAGAGAGGTGCCATCCTCATACATCGTACATGGATTCCAAGGAAACCTATATACGTTTAATAGTAACTTTTGTTAGGAGAAATCGTTAAATCAAGCCTTCCCTGAGTTAGAATGTGCTGTTCAAAAGCGTTTAACGCAGTAAACGGTCATACATACAATCACTGACGTTGAACAATGCGTTCTGATGCTTAATATCTCACCTTCATATGTATGTCTTTCAGTATATGTCCTGATATCCGTCTGATCGAGTTTATTATAATGCAGGTATGATACATCCAAAGGTGACGTATTATAAAAAATGGTTCAAATGGCTCTGAGCACTATGGGACTTAACTTCTGAGGTCATCAGTCCCCTAGAACTTGGAACTACTTAAACCTAACTAACCTAAGGACATCACACACATCCATGCCCAAGAATCGCTCGGCCACAACGTCCGGCGGTGACGTATTATACCTAGACACACTTCGTGGTACATCAGCAAATTCAATTCGAATAATTTACGGTGCTCAACAATTTCACACGATTACATGTTGTTTTAATGAAGTGTATGTAACATATTTTAGTGAGGTAGTTGCAGGTATCAGAGACTGAGTACGAATACCTGGAGATGTAGTAGTTTGAACATCAAATACGTAGGTCATAAAATTTATCGTGATGTTGTTGGTAGTGCTGTTTTGAATAAGAGTAATAGAGAAAGGTAAATATTTTATCTGGACTCAGCAAACTTCACCCTTCCGACAAAAATTATTTTCATCCCGAGCAACTACGGCCCTCGGAGAAAATGCCTTCCGTTACGTTTCTACGGCCCTCTTCTGAAGGATGTGCAATTGGCTTTCTTCGGTTCCCTCGGATTGTCGGATTAAAGTATCAGGAGCGCCGGTCGGTTGTTTTTGGCTTCCGCGGGTCCGCCGCAAGTTCTGCTCCCCTCAAATACTGCCGACTCCGCATTTCACTTCCAAACTGGATTTGTTCCCCAAGATGGGATTCCGCTGTCTCAGGGCCGGCCTTTGAGCCGACGTCTGAATAACGAAAGGCCGCAAAGTGGGGGCGGGGGCGGTGGCGGGGGCGGGGGCGCGCCCAGAGATGAAAAGAGCGCCACGCCAAGTCGGCCACGAGTGACGCCGCGCCGTAATGGCCACGCGACGCGCTCCGTGCGGGACGTAAATACTTAAACACCGCTAATTTTGGGTGCGTTCAGCGAAGGCGGCGTAATGGGAAGTGAAACGACCAGCCTCCAAGAAGTGCAGTGGTCGGGCACAGAAATTCCTTGTACTTTCACTGCCTTGGAACTACTTGATAGTCCAGTTCTGCTTCTCGTTGTACCAGAGATACAACGCAATTGTCGTAGATTTGTATAACCACATCTCCATAAATCTAACACTTTATTTTATTTATTCGAATTACACTACTGGCCATTAAAATTGCTACACCAAGAAGAAATGCAGCAGATAAACGGGTATTCATTGGACAAATATATCATACTAGAACTGACATGTGATTACATTTTCACGCGATTTGGATGCATAGATCCTGAGAAATCAATACCCAGAATAACCACCTCTGGCCGTAATAACGACCTTGATACGCCTGGGCATTGAGTCAAACAGAGCTTGGATGGCGTGTACAGGTACAGCTGCCCATGCAGCTTCAACACGATATCACAGTTCATCAAGAGTAGTCACTGGCGTATTGTGACGAGCCGTTGCTCGGCCACCATTGACCAGACGTTTTCAATTGGTGAGAGATTTGGAGAATGTGCTGACCAGAGCAACAGTCGAACATTTTCTGTATCCAGAAAGGCCCGTACAGGACCTGTAACATGCGGTCGTCAATTATACTGCTAAAACGTAGGGTTTCGCAGGGAACGAATGAAGGTTAGAGCCATGGGTCGTAACACATCTGAAATGTAACGTCCACTGTTCAAAGTGCCGTCAATGCGAACAAGAGGTGACCGAGAAGTGTAACCATTGTCACCCCATACCATCACGCCGGGTGATACGCCAGTATGGCGATGACGAATACACGCATCCAATGTGCGTTCACCGCGATGTCGCCAAACAAGGATGCGACCATCATGATGCTGTAAACAGAACCTGGATTCATCCGAAAAAATGAAGTTTTGCCATTCGTGCACCCAGCTTCGTCGTTAAGTACACCAACGCAGGCGCTCCTGTCTGTGATGCAGCGTCAAGGGTAACCGCAGCCATGGTCTCCTAGCTGATAGTCCATGCTGCTGCAAACGTCGTCGAACTGTTCGTGCAGATGGTTGTTGTCTTGCAAACGTCCCCATCTGTTGACTCAGGGATCGAGACGTGGCTGCACTATCCGTTACAGCCATGCGCATAAGATGCCTGTCATCTCGACTGCTAGTGATACGAGGTCATTGGGATCCAGCACGGCGTTCCGTATTACTCTCCTGAACCCACCGATTCTGCTAACTGTCATTGGATAACGACCAACGCGAGCAGCAATGTCGCGATTCGATAAACCGCAATCGCGATAGGCTACAATCCGACCTTTATCAAAGTCATAAACTTGATGGTACGCATTTCTCCTTCTTACACGAGGCATCACAACAACGTTTCACCAGGCAACACCGGTCAACTGCTGTTTGTGTATGAGAAATCGGTTGGAAACTTTCCTCATGTCAGCACGTTGTAGGTGTCGCCACCGGCGCCAACCTTGTGTGAATGCTCTGAGAAGCTAATTATTTGCAAATCACAGCATCTTCTTCCTGTCGGTTAAATTTCGCGTCTGTAGCACGTCATCTTCGTGATGTAGCAATTTTAATGGCCAGTAGTGTAGTATACAATGACGACACTGAAAGTTCGTATGACACACGTGGGGACCGCAGATAACACTGTACATAGCAGGGCGTGTTATACTATAGACTGAGATGGCAAAAGTCGTGAGATAGCGATATTCCCCTATACAGACGACGGTAGTAGAGCCTACTCAAGGTATAAAACGGCAGTGCATTGGCGGAATTGCCATTTGCACTCAGGCGAATCATGTGAAAAGGTTTCTGACGCGATTATCGACGCACGACAGGAACTGCACGCGGAATAATACACTCCTGGAAATTGAAATAAGAACACCGTGAATTCATTGTCCCAGGAAGGGGAAACTTTATTGACACATTCCTGGGGTCAGATACATCACATGATCACACTGACAGAACCACAGGCACATAGACACAGGCAACAGAGCATGCACAATGTCGACACTAGTACAGTGTATATCCACCTTTCGCAGCAATGCAGGCTGCTATTCTCCCATGGAGACGATCGTAGAGATGCTGGATGTAGTCCTGTGGAACGGCTTGCCATGCCATTTCCACCTGGCGCCTCAGTTGGACCAGCGTTCGTGCTGGACGTGCAGACCGCGTGAGACGACGCTTCACCCAGTCCCAAACATGCTCAATGGGGGACAGATCCGGAGATCTTGCTGGCCAGGGTAGTTGACTTACACGTTTTAGAGCACGTTGGGTGGCACGGGATACATGCGGACGTGCATTGTCTTGTTGGAACAGCAAGTTCCCTTGCCGGTCTAGGAATGGTAGAACGATGGGTTCGATGACGGTTTGGATGTACCGTGCACTATTCAGTGTCCCCTCGACGATCACCAGTGGTGTACGGCCAGTGTAGGAGATCGCTCCCCACACCATGATGCCGGGTGTTGGCCCTGTGTGCCTCGGTCGTATGCAGTCCTGATTGTGGCGCCCACCTGCACGGCGCCAAACACGCATTGGCACCAAGGCAGAAGCGACTCTCATCTCTGAAGACGACACGTCTCCATTCGTCCCTCCATTCACGCCTGTCGCGACACCACTGGAGGCGGGCTGCACGATGCTGGGGCGTGAGCGGAAGACGGCCTAACGGTGTGCGGGACCGTAGCCCAGCTTCATGGAGACGGTTGCGAATGGTCCTCGCCGATACCCCAGGAGCAACAGTGTCCCTAATTTTCTGGGAAGTGGCGGTGCGGTCCCCTAAGGCACTGCGTAGGATCCTACGGTCTTGGCGTGCATCCGTGCGTCGCTGCAGTCCGGTCCCAGGTCGACGGGCACGTGCACCTTCCGCCGACCACTGGCGACAACATCGATGTACTGTGGAGACCTCACGCCCCACGTGTTGAGCAATTCGGCAGTACGTCCACCCGGCCTCCCGCATGCCCACTATACGCCCTCGCTCAAACTCCGTCAACTGCACATACGGTTCACGTCCACGCTGTCGCGGCATGCTACCAGTGTTAAAGACTGCGATGGAGCTCCGTATGCCACGGCAAACTGGCTGACACTGACGGCGGCGGTGCACAAATGCTGCGCAGCTAGCGCCATTCGACGGCCAACACCGCGGTTCCTGGTGTGTCCGCTGTGCCGTGCGTGTGATCATTGCTTGTACAGCCCTCTCGCAGTGTCCGGAGCAAGTATGGTGGGTCTGACACACCGGTGTCAATGTGTTCTTTTTTCCATTTCCAGGAGTGTAGTTAAAGCTAGAAACACCGGACATTTCATTTCGGAGATCGTTAAAGAATTCAATATTCCGAATTCCGTAGTGTAAACAGTGTGCCGAGAATAACAAATTTCAGGCATTTTTTCTCATCACAGACAACGCAATGACTGGCGGCCTTCGCTTAACGACCGACAGCAGCGGCGATTGCGTACTGTTGTCAGTGCTAACAGACAATCTACACCGCGAAATAGCCGCAGAAATGAATGTGTAACATACGTGGGCCTTGGGAGCAGATGACCGACGCGAGTGGCTGTGCTAACAGCTCGACTTCGCCTGCAGCCGTTCTCCCGGGCTGTGACCCTATCGGTTGGGCCCTGGACGACTGGAAAACCGCGGCTTGGTCAGAGCTGAAGGCGGGGTTCGACTGTGGCGCAGACCCAACGAAGCCATGGACCCAAGTTGTCGAATTGGTGGTGGCTTCATAATGGTGTACGCTGTGTTTACTGATAATGGACTGGTTTCAGCCATCCGGCCGTTGTGGCCGAGCGGTTCTAGGCTCTTCAGTCCGGAACCACGCGACTGCTACGGTAACAGGTTCGAATCCTTCCTCGGTGATGTCCTTAGGTTAGTTAGGTTTAAGTAGTTCTAAGTCTGCGAGACTGATGAGCTCAGATGTTAATTCCCATAGTGCTTAGAGCCATTTGAACCTTTTGAACTGGTTTCTCTGGTCCGACTGAACCGACCATTGACTGGAAATCGCTATGTTCGGCTACTTCGAGACCATTTACAGCCATTCATGGATTTCATGCACCCACACAAAAATGCGATTTTTATGGGTGACAATGTGCCATGCCATTGGGCCACAGTTATTCGCCATTAGTTTGAAGAACATTCTGGAAAATTCGAGCGAATGGTTTGGCCAACCACCAAATATTTATGGGGCATAATAGAGAGGTCAGTTCGTGCACAAAATTCTGAACCGGCAACATTTTGGCAATTGTGGATATAGACAATGTGGCTCAGTATTTCTGCAAGGGACTTCCAACGACTTGCTCAGTCCATGTTACGTCGAGTTGCTGCTCCAACCCGGACGGAAGGAAGTTCGGCACAGTATTAGGAGGTATCCCATGAATTTTGCTTCCTCAGTGTGTAGGAATACACCCTTTCAAATTCACAAGGTAGCATCGATAAAGCTATAGCTTGTACAGAAATTTGACGAAATTAAGTAGATTTGAACGATTTGAAACGGAAGCTATAACTGAAAAGGGAGTGAGACATGATTGTAACTTAAATTCGTTTTAATTCAGTCTGTATATATAGGAAGCTGCGGAGGGAACCAAGAATAAAATTCCAAAGATAATTAAAGTTAAATCAAAATAAAGTCTGACGTTAGCCACAGGCACTTGTTCAACTGAGTCTACAGTGTCTTAGAAACAAGTTATAAGCTTTATATCAAGAAAATTGAAACAAGGATAATGGAATAGAGATGAATTAAATGTGGCAACGTTCAAGGAATTAGAATATAAAATGAAACACTAAAAGTAGTAAAGCAGAAAGGTTATAAAATGCAGATCTGTAACAGCAAGAAAGGCGTTTGTGAAGAAGAGAATAGTTTACGTGGAACACAAATTTGCCAGGAAGTCTCATCTGAAGGTGTCTTAAGTAAAGTCAAACGCGGACCATAAACAGTTCAGACAAGAGTGGAACTGGTTTCGAAATATGATGTTACAGAAGTATGATGAAGATTGGTTTGATAGTTTGTTTAAATAATGACGACGAACACTACCGAACTGAGGAGAAAAGAAATTAAAAAATGGTTCAAATAGCTCCAAGCAATATGGGACTTAACATCTGAGGTCATTAGTCCTCTAGACTTAGAACTACTTAAACCTAACTAACCTAAGGACATCAAACACAACAATGCCCGAGGCAGGATTCAAACCTACAACCATAGCAGCAGCGCGGTTCCGGACTGAAGCGCCTAGAACCGCTCAGCCACAACGGCCGCCTGAAAATAAATTATAGCATAACTTGATGAAAAGGAGGAACTGTTTGACAGTACTTTTTCCGAGAGTTCACGAAATTGTAAACTTTTGTACTATAGATTTCCATAGTTCATGGGGTTGTAGGGGCGAAGTCATACAGATAATTATCAGAAAGAAGTGTAAATCGTACTGTTAACCTCTTACTGCAGTTTTGACGTTATCGGTTTTGAAGCCTCCAGCCTCCTCACCACATGTATCTGATACATATGGGGTGATACAGCTGTTCCTAACGATAGGTTTTATGCAAACTGCAACTCCTTCAGAAACCATATGTGAGACTGTCATATTTTCTCGCTCTCTACTAGCAGGCCGTTAGTCCGACATAAAAATGAATGGGACCGTTTTGTATGAAATTTAATGTAATTAAATTTTGCATCGGGATAGTTTTCACCGTAGGCCACGGTTTTCGAGGTATTCAAGAAAAATGCGATTGAAGGTCACTTTCGTATGTTTTTCTTGAATAAATCGAAAACACGTAGCCCGGTAAAAAATTTAACTGCTTTGAGTTTCCTACAAAAACGTCCTGGCAACTTTTTATGTGGGACTAATAGTTTGTTTGTAGCGAGCGAGAGAATATGAAAATCTTGTTGGTTGGTTGGGTGTTTTGGGGAAGGAGACCAGACAACGTGGTCATCGGTCTCATCGAATTAGGGAAGGATGGGGAAGGAAGTCGGCCGTGCCCTTTCAGAGGAACCATCCCGGCATTTGCCTGGAGTGATTTAGGGAAAT
This sequence comes from Schistocerca nitens, assembly GCF_023898315.1. Classification (NCBI taxonomy): domain Eukaryota; kingdom Metazoa; phylum Arthropoda; class Insecta; order Orthoptera; family Acrididae; genus Schistocerca; species Schistocerca nitens. The sequence continues at coordinate 281,357,082 of NC_064614.1, read as the reverse complement.
CACGGAAAACCTAAATCAGGATGGCCGGACGCGGGATTGAACCGTCGTCCTCCCGAATGCGAGTCCAGTGTCGAAAATCTTGTGCATGGTATTTCAAGGCGCTGTGGATTGCATAAAACCTGCCGTCTTACATTACATACATCACTTACAATTGCATAAGACCGGATAAGGCTTGCTGTGAAAACTGCCATTGCTTGTTGCATCTCGATACATGGTAGTTATAAGATGGATATCATTCTGAGGTTCTTGAGGAGAACTCGTGAACTAAACTTCTTGTAGAGAGCTAATAGTACAATCGTGCTTCAAATGGTTCAAATGGCTCTGAGCATTATGGGACTTAACATCTGAGGTCATCAGTCCCCCAGAACTTAGAACTACTTAAACCTAATTAACCTAAGGACATCACACACATCCATGCCGAGGCAGGATTCGAACCTGCGACCGTAGCGGTCGCACAGTTTCAGACTGAAGCGCCTAGAACATGAAAAATTGCCCAGAAAGTGGCAAATGAGTTAAACGAAAGACTTACAAAAGCTGAATTTTACTTTTCACTATAACAAGAACCTGATCTGTAAACTTTTGAGTTTTTCAAGTTAGTTGCTTTAGTTCTGAAAAACAAATTTCGACATTAACTTTAAGAATGGAGCCAATATAATCAGATAAATAAACAATAATTATTTTATTGTACTAGTTCATGTGTTTCAATTTTGGAGATGAATGTGCTAACACGTGGTTTGATACGTAAACAATTGTAGAAGTAAAGTAGTGGATAGCATAGCAAAGTGGTAAAGCAAAGGTTCATAGCCTAGTTTTGTCCATAGGTGACCACTGCGGTGTCCTGTTGCAAGGTTAAAACAGCTATGAAATACGAGAACACAGAAGTCCTGTACAACACATCCCGCTTTTGGGACTGTGTATACAAGGCAGCAATTGAAATCTGGCTGCACGAGAACCTTATTAACAAGGACAACGGATTTCTACTCAGCCAAGCGTGGAATCCAGCAATAAAAGTTCTGCAGGAGCAGCGGAAACGGGGCACCACACCCGGCGAAGGCGGCGTGCGTACTGACGCCCATCAGTCATCTCGTCAGTGCAAGCTACCTCCACCACCGCGGCCTGCACATCCCTCGGTCCATACGTGGAGTCAGTGGAGGGGAGAGACGACAGGTATATTTACCACACCACCCGCCGGCCTAGGACGGCAGCCAACAGGAGTAACCCGATGATGGTGGCATGTTACGCCGTCGAAAATTCTTTCTACAAAGACCAGTCAACCTGGCTTCATGCCCGAGAGACCTTCAAGCATCTCATTCGGCGGGAAAATCTACGAACACACATCTGTGACGATGTTCTACAAAACATTTTCACGATCACTGTCGTAACGCACAAGGAATTCCTCACAGATGGTCCTTCGTAGCTCTTTTAGATTAGGCAGCGAGGAATCCTGCGAGCACGCACTCCTGAATACCCCAACTGGTGGGCAATTGTGTCAGCACTACCACCAGAGACGTCCAGTTCAGCAGGGAAATGTTTGATTGTGATTCGACGAACAGCTCTATTGAGAGTATCCACGCATTCCAACATTGCAGCGGTTACAGCTGAGAGCGGCTGGGCCGGCACGCGGGAAATTGGATACATTTGCTCAACCTTGTTGCGATGACGACAGACGCCTCGCTCAACGACTCACCGAGCTTTTGTTCACCGACAGGTATCCGTAGACATTGTGCAAGCGCCTATGAATATCTGCCATGTTGTGGTTTTCCTCGAAAAGAAACTCAATGACTGCTCTCTGCTTGGAACCCACCTCCGTTACAGACGTCATTTTGAAGGCTGCGTATAGCTACCTAACCCAACGTAACTTCATGAAACTCTGGGAGCTGAAGCGGTAATATTTCACGATGTCCCACAAGAAATTCCGCATTTTTTTCAACAGAAAATGGCCCAGAAAAAAGTGTTACGCCTCTTACATGACCAGTCCCTGCCTCCCTCACCGTTTTTCTTTTCCTTCATTTTTTATTCGCGTCGTTTTGTTTTTCTTTTGTATTTTGGTTGTGCACCGGCTCATATCGATCGCTTTCGAGTGCAGCCAGTGAGTTCGCCGATGGGTGACGAATCTCGCGGCGTCCCGATTATGGGCACACGTAGAAGCAGCTAAGGAAACTTAGTTCCGGACGCTCATGCTCGACCTTTTCTTGCTCAGTGATGATGGCCTGAGTGCTGGAATGATATGCTACACAACGGATAGATTGTACCCAGTCTTGACACCCTCCTATGTGGCGTACCGTGACGAGGTGATGAACTTAGCAGTAACCGTCGCTGCGTGTGCTGCATCGCAATTGACGGGAGATTACTACCGGATGGCACTTACACTCATAGCTGCAGGTTACTGAGGCAGATTTTGCTGATGGTGTACTGGAATTCCATGCAAGCAACTGGACTATATTGAATCTGGAGAGCCTTCATTTGTTAAACCTAAACTAGAGGTTTTGTCATCCGAGACCAATTGTATTGTAATGTTCCTGGCCACCCTTTGGCGAAATAAGATAAGAACAAGGTTGGAGGCTATCAACGTGTTTCTATAGTGGGTTTTTAATGTTGCGAGGCCAACTTGTATTAGGTTACTTCTCCAGAAATCCATTACTTTTAAGGCCAAGCGCCAAGTTTTGTCTGTGGTGTTAGTTGAACTTTTCTTGTGTCGGGAATTGGTAGTACGTGTATATTATGATTTTCATGAACAGTAGTGTGCCGAGTATTGCTCAGCCTGTAATTATTTCCGGCACAGATCCTGTGTTCCATGTTCCATTAATTGGGTATACTCATTTTTGTAATTATATATAAGGTATGCGCAGAACACTTTTTCCTTTACATTGTAGCAAAGTGTCTGACTGCCATGAGTGGTCTTTCAAATTTGTAAACAACATCTTCAACTTTTGTGGTCCTGTCCTCCTCAGTTGCACGTAATACTACGGTATATTGATAATTTTCACTTATGGACCGTCTGACAGCAACTGAATAAAACACAATTTTAGTGCCATACGCGTTTCGCCTTTATTTTCTGCAAGGCATCATCAGTGGCAGGTTGCGTAGACAGTTTCTTACATATTACGCTCCTGTTGCATTTTTGGTGTTGTTCTTCTTCCTATGAGCGCCAATTTGCTGTTCTTTCCGCATTCCACAGCACTATGCACTGAACGCTTGTTTCAATGCAATGCATTGCAGATTATACATTTTTCACACACTGCTCGCTAATATATGTGGTTCCTGTTGAAGTGTTAACTTGGATATGTTGGAATACTGACCGGGTTTGATATATTTTTTATAAAATTCTATCAGTCCATTCTTCAGTAACTTATGGTGGGCTGTTTGAAGGTTTTCAATACTTTTAAGTTCAATCAGCTACATCTGTAGGCGTAACATGGCTTCAGTCTTAAACTCTAAAGGATTTTGGAACATGTTCATATAGAGCTCTTGATTTTTAAAAACTGAATCTTTCCTCCATCTGTAGGCGCAACATGGCTTCATTCTTAACCTCTAAAGGACTTTGGCACACTTTCACATAGGGTCCTTGATTTTTTAAAATCTGCAATCTTTCGTCAAACCCATTCCTTATTTTTTGCAGCAAAGAAACATACTTGTCCAAATCCAGTGTCTCTTGATTTCTCAAATACGAGGTCTCCCAATGACACAACTATCTTTCCCCTATCTGTTTCCCGAACAAGATAAGCTTTTTAATAGATACTTGTTTATGTCCATCCGTTTATACACGTAGCTGAATTATATGTTAAGAGTTTTAGATTTAGGTCAGCGAGATATTTAGTGGTGTCAACTAAAAAAGCTAGAAAATTCAACCATTGTTCATTCTCCAAAAATCATACTTTTTCCTTTGCCGGTCTTAAAGATTTTTATGTTTCCCAAAAGAGAATAAAACCGTGTGAGCGTTGCTGATCTGCTGCGACAGCGAGTTCTGCTGTAGAATATGATATCATGATATCCCGGCTGTGAAATTGTCTATGATTTAGTCCTCTTGCGCGGGGTTTGAAACTGACCATCCACACTACCTTTCCCTTCTCATTCTTCAAAATGAGAACTTTGGTGAATAATGCAGTGGTACTTTACACTCATGTGTGTCATGCTATTACTCATCAAAGTTAATTCCCTTACTGATATGTCTAAAAAAAACAGCTTTGTTAGGCTGTGGCGGGCCGGATTCTCCGTGGCCGCGGGCCATTTATGGCTCGCATGCCTTATGTTGGACATCCTGATTTAGACGATTACACGGATATTAATTCACACGTTTTCAATTGAGCAAATAACTTTACAAGGCTTATTGAAGTGTAATTTCAGAATGTAAAACTGATGATGATTCACGTCTATTTACATAAGAGCAATGGACGTGTGCCTCTACTCACCGACCACTTGCAGGTAGCCGACTTGGCTCTTCATGGGGTCCGTGTTGATCTGGCACATGTACCAGCCGCGGTCGGACTCCCGGACGTCCCGCACGTGCAGCTGCCACGTGTGCAGGTCGCTGTGGGTGACGCCGATGCGGTGGTTTTTGGTGATCACGTGCGTCGCAATCGTCAGGATCGTCTGTGTGTCGACGCGCAGCCACGCCACCTAAAAGCGGAACGGAAAGGACTCGCATAAACAGTGCTGATCGGCTACATCCAGAAACTGTAATACTATTTACACCGATGAGCTAACACATTATGACCCCTGTTTAACAGCGTGTTGCTCCATTTTTCAAAGACAGTAATCAGAGATTCTGCTTGTCATGGATTCTAAAAGTCATTGACAGGGTTCCAGAAGTATATGGCAGCCGATGTCTAAGCACAGATCAAGCAATTCAAGAAAAGTACTGAATGGTGGTTAATGGGCATGCAGCTGGCTACAGATATGTGTTCCAATGGGTACAGACTAGGCACATCTGCTGGACAAGACATAAATGTTAGCTCACTAAAATGCCCCTCAAACCACTGTAGCACGATTCTGACCTTGCAACAAGGACAGTTATCCTGCTGGAAGATGTCATCGCCGAAGGGGTGGCGTGGAGGGGAGGGAGGGACTTCAGGACTTCAAGCATGATGCGATGCTTTCATGAAGCCTGCGATTACCACCAGAGTATAAATTCCCTTTACTTTACTTCTATGGTAATAAATTTTTAAGTCCTCACAGTATCGGTTTCGGTTGGTAATAACCATCTTCAGATCTGTTTCTGTCACTACTGACTGAAACAGGTAGTCTCAGAACTTAGAAATTTGTGACCATAGACGTGAAAGGAAATTTATTCTATTTTCAGGTCACTGTTCAATTCGCGACCATTTCCCAGCTTGTGATACCTCCACAGATTCCATGGAACCACAACTCAGTGTACCCAACAGCATAGTTCTGCCCTCACAAGCCTGCATCTTTGGCGCGGTATATGTCTCGTGCAGCCATGATGGTTGGATGATGGCGTGTAAGGACCCAGTCATCGTCCTGGCGTCACAAGAAACGCGATTCATTAGACAGGCGACACATTTCTATTGATCGACGGTGAAAACTCAGTGTTGCATAGCTGACGGTGTCGTTGGGTAAACACAGGAACACATAGGAGTGACCTTTGGACGGTGTGCTCCGAAACACGTGTGCCTGCACTAGCATTGTACTCCGCCGTCAGATCTGCCACAGATCGCTGCCTATCCTGGACTACACAGTGAGTGATCCTCCGATCTCTGCATTTTGTGATGAGACGTGTTCGTCCAATACCATATGGCCTACTCGTTATTTCATCATCCTTCAACCACAGTCCATAGGAGCTCACGAAAGTAGTTCGCCAACAGGCGACCAACTTCACTATTTCAGAGATTCTCGGTTCCAGCCGCATGATTTCCGATTCCAGTATCTTCATTATGTTTGCCAATTCGTCTGTCTTCCGCTTACACTCTTTTCTTAGTGCGTCAAGTGCCCACAACATCACCAGGAGGCTTCAGCCTCGCGGTGGGTAGTGATATTGGAAATTTGTGGTAAGATCTTATGGGACCAAACTGCTGAGGTCATCGGTCCCTAGGCATACGCAATAATTAATCTAACTTAAACCAACTTACACTAAGACAACACACACACCCATGCCCGAGGGAGGAGGACTCGAACCTCCGACGGCGGGGGGGGGGGGGGGGGGGGGGGAAGCGCGGACCGTGACAAGGCGCTCTAGACCGCTCGGTGGGCAGTGTTCATGATGTTTTGGCTCATCAGTGTATATGAAGTAGAGGATAGGCAGAGAGAAGGAAAGGCTGGATGGGAAACTCAAGACTTTCAGCCACACAGGGCAATGTGGCAGAGCAATGGAGAAAGCTGAAAATTTGTGCCGGACCGGAACTCCTAAGCGCTTCGACATTCCGGACACGGTCCCCGACCGAAATTTGCAACTTATCGCACGCCGGCTTGCAGTGCCTTTCGTCCATTACCTCCCATCTTGCAAATTATTGATTCCCGTAGGAGTTCTGACGATATTAGTGCTTCTGCGTTGAAAAATACGTCAAGGAGCCGTCACGCTCGTACAAATGTGTGAATATTTGAGTAGTGTCTTTTCTGTCGGACATGGCCGAAACAACAGACATCTCACGTATACAAACATACACTACTGGCCATTAAAATCGCTACACCAAGAAGAAATGCAGATGATAAACGGGTACTCATTGGACAAATATATTATACTAGAACTGACATGTGATTACATTTTCACACACTTTGCGTGCATAGATCCTGAGAAATCAGTACCCAGAACAACCACCTCTGGCCGTAATAACGGCCTTGATACGCCTGGGCATTGAGTCAAACAGAGCTTGGATGGCGTGTACAGGTACAGCTGCCCATGCAGCTTCAACACGATACCACAGTTCATCAAGAGTAGTCACTGGCGTATTGTGACGAGCCAGTTGCTCAGCCACCATTGACCAGACGTTTTCAATTGGTGAGAGATTTGGAGAATGTGCTGACCAGAGCAGCAGTCGAACATTTTCTGTATCCAGAAAGGCCCGTACAGGATCTGTAACATGCGGTCGTCAATTATACTGCTAAAACGTAGGGTTTCGCAGGGATCGAATGAAGGGTAGAGCCACGGGTCGTAACACATCTGAAATGTAACGTCCACTGTTCAAAGTGCCGTCAATGCGAACAAGAGGTGACCGAGAGGTGTAACCATTGTCACCCCATACAATCACGCTGGGTGATACGCCAGTATGGTGATGACGAATACACGCTTCAAATGTGCGTTCACCGCTATGTCGCCAAACACGGATGCGACCATCATGATGCTGTAAACAGATGCCGAAAAAATGACGTTTTGCCATTCGTGCACCCAGGTTTGTCGTTGAGTACACCATCGCAGGCGCTCCTGTCTGTGGTGTAGCGTCAAGGGTAACCGCAGCCATGGTCTCCGAGCTGATAGTCCATGCTGCTGCAAACGTCATCGAACTGTTCGTGCAGATGGTTGTTGTCTTGCAAACGTCCCCATCTGTTGACACAGGGATCGAGACGTGGCTGCACGATCCGATACAGCCATGCGGATAAGATGCCTGTCATCTCGACTGCTAGTGATACGAGGCCGTTGGGATCCAGCACGGCGTTACGTATTACCCTCCTGAACCCACCGATTCCATATTCTGGTAACAGTCATTGGATCTCGAACAACGCGAGCAGCAATGTCGCGATACGATAAACCGCAATCGCGATAGGCTACAATCCGACCTTTATCAAAGTCGGAAACGTGATGCTACACATTTCTCCTCCTTACACGAGGCATCACAACAACGTTTCACCAGGCATTGCCGGTGAACTGCTGTTTGTGTATGAGAAATCGGTTGCAAACTTTCCTCATGTCAGCACGTTGTAGGTGTCGCCACCGGCACCAACCTTGTGTGAATGCTCTGAAAAGCTAATCATTTGCATATCACAGGATCTTCTTCCTGTCGGTTAAATTTCGCGTCTGTAGCACGTCATCTTCGTGGTGTAGCAATTTTAATGGCCAGTAGAGTACATTAGTCGGTAACTACGACGCCTATCACTTTTTAATCCTTTTGAATATGGTTTTATTGTCCACAAAATCACGTAAAGTTTCGAACGGTTTCGGTCGCCACCGACAATTTTCAGGCTTATATGATAGAAAATGAAAGGAAAATAAGTTAAAGTTGAAGCTACACAGCTTACGACAAAGGTTTGGGATCAGACATCGTCACCGTTGATATCGAGAGATCTCTGCCCGGCCCACAAAGTAATAGTAAGGAAAACTAAGCAAAATAAAAATCTTGTAGGTGTGGAACGGCTATTATCAAAACAAATCGGTTAAAAAGTATCCACACATCCATATGAAATGAAGAATAGAACACTATTTACAAAAAGTATCTCGTGAAAACAACAAACAGAAGGGAGTTGTATAATTGTTGTTTGCATTACACTTGTATCCCTTTAACGTATTTGAAAATCCTTTAATGAAATTGAATTTTCGTGTAATAGTTGCACTCGAACCAGCTTGTTGCGTATTAATATCTCGAGTTCTCATACAGATATACACTCCTGGAAATGGAAAAAAGAACACATTGACACCGGTGTGTCAGACCCACCATACTTGCTCCGGACACTGCGAGAGGGCTGTACAAGCAATGATCACACGCACGGCACAGCGGACACATCAGGAACCGCGGTGTTGGCCGTCGAATGGCGCTAGCTGCGCAGCATTTGTGCACCGCCGCCGTCAGTGTCAGCCAGTTTGCCGTGGCATACGGAGCTCAATCGCAGTCTTTAACACTGGTAGCATGCCGCGACAGCGTGGACGTGAACCGTATGTGCAGTTGACGGACTTTGAGCGAGGGCGTATAGTGGGCATGCGGGAGGCCGGGTGGACGTACCGCCGAATTGCTCAACACGTGGGGCGTGAGGTCTCCACAGTACATCGATGTTGTCGCCAGTGGTCGGCGGAAGGTGCACGTGCCCGTCGACCTGGGACCGGACCGCAGCGACGCACGGATGCACGCCAAGACCGTAGGATCCTACGCAGTGCCGTAGGGGACCGCACCGCCACTTCCCAGCAAATTAGGGACACTGTTGCTCCTGGGGTATCAGCGAGGACCATTCGCAACCGTCTCCATGAAGCTGGGCTACGGTCCCGCACACCGTTAGGCCGTCTTCCGCTCACGCCCCAACATCGTGCAGCCCGCCTCCAGTGGTGTCGCGACAGGCGTGAATGGAGGGACGAATGGAGACGTGTCGTCTTCAGCGATGAGAGTCGCTTCTGCCTTGGTGCCAATGATGGTCGTATGCGTGTTTGGCGCCGTGCAGGTGAGCGCCACAATCAGGACTGCATACGACCGAGGCACACAGGGCCAACACCCGGCATCATGGTGTGGGGAGCGATCTCCTACACTCGCCGTACACCACTGGTGATCGTCGAGGGGACACTGAATAGTGCACGGTACATCCAAACCGTCATCGAACCCATCGTTCTACCATTCCTAGACCGGGAAGGGAACTTGCTGTTCCAACAGGACAATGCACGTCCGCATGTATCCCGTGCCACCCAACGTGCTCTAGAAGGTGTAAGTCAACTACCCTGGCCAGCAAGATCTCCGGATCTGTCCCCCATTGAGCATGTTTGGGACTGGATGAAGCGTCGTCTCACGCGGTCTGCACGTCCAGCACGAACGCTGGTCCAACTGAGGCGCCAGGTGGAAATGGCATGGCAAGCCGTTCCACAGGACTACATCCAGCATCTCTACGATCGTCTCCATGGGAGAATAGCAGCCTGCATTGCTGCGAAAGGTGGATATACACTGTACTAGTGCCGACATTGTGCATGCTCTGTTGCCTGTGTCTATGTGCCTAAGGTTCTGTCAGTGTGATCATGTGATGTATCTGACCCCAGGAATGTGTCAATAAAGTTTCCCCTTCCTGGGACAATGAATTCACGGTGTTCTTATTTCAATTTCCAGGAGTTTATATGATAACCGTTCTCTAAATTATTGTTGCACCACGAAAAATTACAGGCATAGAATTTGGAAATTATTGTAAATTTCGCGCAGCCGTGGCTGGAAGGTAGTAGTTAAAAGAGCGATTGGCACATCGGAAAGCAGGCGCTGGCAATGTTGATATTTTGCAAACGATTCTTTTAGGCAGGTTACGACACTGGTCGCAGGCTAGAAGGCACGACCTGGCGGGCGCTGTATACAAATGTGAATGAATCAGGCTACACCGGCGCGAGGAGCGAGACATCTGCTGGCATCCGCTCTCTGGGTGAGATCGTCCGGCGGACCGGGACGCGAACTCGCGGCCTCCCAGCTACAGACTGCGGGCACTGAACCAGCTGCCCTGGACGTTCGGGCGGAGCTTCTAAGTCTCACTACAACGACGGAGATCGGCGGCTTCCCTTCGGTGCGCTACATGAGGTCCACGAGTCGTCTTGAGGGAGCAGTCAGTCGTGTCCCTGGCTAACGAGCGCAGTTAACGTACGCGGCGGCCACTTTGCCGTGGCGCGAGTAGATCGCTACGTCAGCAAGGCTGGGCAACCGGACGCCAACGCAATTGCGGCGTTCGTGTTGGCTCCAACGCACACAAGGTGCGTGGTGGCATTGCCGAGTTGAGCAGAAGGCCCACTGTTTATCTTCGATGTAATAAAGTCAATGACACACTTGACTGTGTTTCTGTGCACGCATCGGCGTAAGTCATCTCTCTCGCCCAAACCATACTTCTCCGTAGTGCTGATATATTACAACCCCTGGGCTCGTGGGCTCAGGAAGTGGTCAGTTCGCTTTCCAACAAAATACGTTGTGTCGGAAAGTGTCCGTCCACGTCCAGTGCTACGTTTCAATGAGAGAGTTGTTCATGGTGAGCGGTTAGTGAGGCAGTGGCACTTGACACAGGTACCAAAAAAAATGGTTCAAATGGCTCTGAGCACTATGTGACTTAACAGCTGAGGTCATCAGTCGCCTAGAACTTAGAACTACTTAAACCTAACTAACCTAAGGACATCACACACATCCATGCCCGAGGCAGGATTCGAACCTGCGACCGTAGCGGTCGCTCGGCTCCAGACTGTAGCGCCCAGAACCGCACGGCCACAACAGGTACCAGCTCAGCACAATGTGAGGCGGTGAGTCTAAGTTTTATTTATATTTTTTATGTTTGCTCTCGTTGTCAGAGTTAGTTCTGTGTTAGAGTTACTTTTGTGAAGTCACAGGAACCCACATAATGCCGGGATGGTTCCTCTGAAAGGGCACGGCCGACTTCCTTCCCCATCCTTCCCTAATCCGATGAGACCGATGACCACGCTGTCTGGTCTCCTTCCCCAAAACCAACCAACAGGAACCCATGGACATACCTTTGTTTAGAGGTAATGGTGGACGTCATAATTTAGTGCCAGTGAGATGTCCGTTCTGCAATTTGTCTGCGAATCGCTGCCGTGTATCAGAGCTGTAGCAGCTGTTTGTTCTGCATGTAGGCGTACTGATCATCTGTCTAGTAGCTGTACTGAGTGTAGATGGACGATGACTCGCCGGATGAATTAATTTGTGTTTACATTCTATTTTTTTTTTAGAATTGAATGTGTGTTTGTGTCATGCCTTTTTAAAAAAAAAAATTGGTTGCGTTGAGGTGGATGTAGAGCACGCAAAATAGTAGAAACGCGTGCTACTACCGCAGATGTAGTTGCTGCTTTAACTCCGCAAGTGCAAGCATTTTCAGAGAACTCTGAGAGCCTGAAGGAAAGAAATTTCGAACTTAACTGTGAGTTTGAAGCTCGTAAAGAGAGTCATGATCAATCGCAATCAGAGTCACGGGATAGTAACTCTGGATTGAGAGTACCTTCTGTTCCGTATGACCTGGCAAAAATCGTACTGATTAATCCCTTCTCGGGCAAGGCAATGGAGGACGTGACAATTTTCGTTAAGGATATTAGGAACGTTGCGGAAGCACATGGGTAGTCAGATGAAGTAACTCTGTATGTTATTAATATGCGTTTGGCAGGGGACGCCAAAGCGTATGTTGTTTACAACGAGACATTGAGTAAAGCACTTGCGTTCCTGTTGTGGACCGCGGTATTGTGCGAGCCGTACCAAAACCAGAACAGTGAGCGGTTTTTTCGGGAGAAATTAATTACGTTTTCGATGCCGGACAAAGCGTCTGTGGAAGAATTCCCGGATAGAACCCGTAAGCTTAATTCAATGATATACGTACGGACCCAGAACGCAGAAGCTTATAGGGTACTGTTACAGGAGGCAGAAAATAGAGCGGTGGATGTTCTCTTGTTTAGTATACCCACCGAAATGTCACAGAGGGTACGGATGGAGAACTCAGACGACTTAGGGGAGTTCTTAGGGTCGCAACACTTGTAGAGGAGGTGGATACGGCCACAAAGCAGAGACTGAACCGTTGTGTGTTCGCTTCTGAAGTCAGTGTTATAGATGTGGTTGGAAGAGGCATGTAAGGAAGCAGTGTAAGCAACCAGACTGCTATGCGTGTGGCATAGTGGGCCATCGGGCGTTTGCCGGCCGTAGTGACCGAGCGGTTCTAGCGCTTCAGTCTGGAACCACGCGACCCCTACGGTAGCAGGTTCGAATCCTGCCTCGGGCATGGATGTGTGTGATGTCCTTAGGTTAATTAAGTTTAAATAGTTCTAAGTTATAGGGGACTGATGACCTCAGATGTTAAGTCCCATAGTGCTCAGACCCATCATCTGAACCATCGGGCGTTTGAGTGCAAAGGTACGAATGGTGGACAGCACCGGCAAAGGAAGCAGCCATTAAACGCAAACGGGATTGCATCAACCCTCGGAAGGCAGTCCCCATAGACCGTAACACAAATTAGTGCACAGACGGAATGAGTTTAGTGAGTGGCATAAAACAGAGATTTTTCGTATAATCCGTTCATCATAAGAATAAACCTGATGTAAACATTGCACTATGTATTCTTCCGCGTTTGCTGAAATCTCATTGGATTTCCGTTTCACATGGGACTGCAGCCGAGCTGTCTCGAGTTCTGTCAAGTACGATAATAAGGGTACGTATCGTTCAAAAATGGCTCTGAGCACTATGGGACTTAACATCTATGGTCATCAGTCCCCTAGAACTTAGAGCTACTTAAACGTAACTAATCTAAGGACATCACACAACACCCAGTAATCACGAGGCAGAGAAAATCCCTGACCCCGCCGGGAATCGAACCCGGGAACCCGGTAGGGTACGAATCGTGCTGTACGTAACCCGCACATCGACTTAGCGATAGTACGGGACAACAGCTTTACCAGCGCATTTAACTTGCACAGCACTGGCCCGCCAGCTCGTACAGCTAGCCTACAGTGACGTGGCCAGCTGCAGTTCACACGTAAAAAGAGGCGAGCAGAGAAGCAATGCGGCTACGAATATCCTTTAATTTTTAATCAGAATGAAATAATACAGTGCAAATCTCCCAAAATACGTTCCTTAGATGTCTAGACGAAAACCGCAACACGTTATCGTTTTTAGCTAATGTACTATTCTAATTAAAAACAAGAATTATGAAAATTCCTGAGTTAACCATAGGGTAATCCTTCTGCATAAGCTGTGTGTAACGTAAGAGGGTATTGAAGGATTTCACCGTATAGTTAAATATTGAAGCTATTGAAGGTATTACTTACAGTCAGTCGTCTGGCAATCTCTTAGTTCCTTCCTTATCCGAATCCTAGAAAAACGTTTCAGTTCTGGAAGTGTCACCTGCTACCTTGATAACGAGCCTATCAACAACACAATCCATGAAGCCTACCAGGCGCAGCATTTTCTCTTCTTTTATGACGAGCCATCCTACATCCCACCAGCGTTCGGCTGCGTGCATTAGTTCCAGTACGTCTGGCAGCTTAATACTCTTTTTACTTCTCGGACCAAATCCGGCAGCTTGGCTCCAGATCAGTTCCGTTGCGTTCATATTGTAATGCTACAGTAGCAAACGTAAAAAGGCAGGATTGTATGACGTGCTCGATGCTGTGAAAATGATTGTTTTTCTTGTTTCTAGATACTTATGTGCCTCTGTGGTATAAGGCAATGGACATAGTCCAGATAAAGAGGATTTGGTTTCTCATTTTTTTTTCTATTCTATCGCTTGCGCCTTTGTCCCGCATTTTGCGCGCGGTTGGCGTGGTTAAATCGGATTTTGCATGTTAATGTGAAGGGGTGGCCGGATGCCCTTCCTGCCGCCACCCTGTACCCCCTGGGACGGCATCAGAGTACCCCATCTGTCTGCGTCCAGTGTAAATCATGGAAAAGTTCGGACGTGTTTCAAATATCTGTGAATCGTGTAACTGAGGCGGGACGTGGGGACCAGCCCGGTATTCACCTAGAGGGATGTGGAAAACCGCCTGAAAACCACATCCAGGCTGGCCGGCACACCGGCCCTCGTCGTTAATCCAGAGGGCGGATTCGATCCGGGCCGGCGCGCCTACCCGACTCCAGGAAGCAGCGCATTAGCGCTCTCGGCTAACCTGGCGGGTCATTTGGTTTCTCATTTCTGCCCTAAAAATTAAATTGTTATGTTTTCTTAATTTCAAAAAAATTTTATGAACGGGAACATTCTTCCACCAAACATCAATTAAGAATTTGTATTTGAAATGGAAACAGGAATTTCGCATCCAATATGAATTTAGAAACAAGAAGACGTGCATTATTCATAAAAGTGATGATGAGTTTTATAATTACGAGATGCAGGTATTTCAAATTGAACGAGAAAAAGAAATGATACGCCGGAGATTAGACCTAACGCACAAATACTCGCATGCTGGGCACAGTCAATTACGCAACCAACTGCGCTACACGTTCAATCTGGAGTTAGTTAACAAATGCAGTATACACAGCCCGGGAAAACTTCAAAGCCGATTATCTCCGTAAATTTATGGAAAACGATAAGAACAGCCTGTTTCTCGGCACTTTTTAACTGTGTTCCACGCGCGTGCTTCACTACAAAACAGAAAGCAGCCTCAGCCATTTTCATACGGCGCATTAACAGGGCGACAATCAAGAGTACAACGCCGCAGAGGCTGTGACTGTACACGATTTTTGAAATAAAAACTACGTAGCTAAAGCGTGATTAAGAAATACTTTGATGGCTGTTAATACATTTGAATATCTTAAAATTTCATTTAACGTAACATAGTAATAAGATATCTAATACGTAAGTAGGACCTGCTTCCAAGAGTAACAACACCAGTGTACGTGTGCTACGGCTTCTGACAAATCATCGCGTTTGTGTTTATTTAGATCAGGTTTATTCTTATGATGAACGGATTATAGACACTGGTGCGAATGTGTCCTTTATCAGTCTGGACCTCGTGGGAGACTTGGGCCACCACGGTATATGTTATGTGGGGTTGGCGATAAAAGCGTGGAATCATTGGATACAGCAGTGCTGGAGCCTTCAGTCGGGAAAACTAAGTTTAGCGAACGCATGGATGCGTTGCCATGCATAGGCGAAGGTTATTCAGTGATTATCGGGCTAGACTTTATCGACAAATATCACGCTAAGATTGAGCTTTTGCAACGCACAGTGGAACTCAGTCATACTTGGTTCAAATGGCTCTGAGCACTATGGGACGTAACATCTAGGTCATCAGTACCCTAGACTTAGAACTACTTAAACCTAACTAAACTAAGGATATCACACACATCCATGCCCGAGGCAGGATTCGAAACTGCGACCGTAGCAGCAGTGCTGTTCCGGGCTGAAGCGCCTAGAACCGCTCGGCCAAAACGGGCGGCAGTCTGATTTCGTTTCAACTGGGGGAAACAGTTGCAGCTGAGACAATGGCGCAAGATTCACCTTACATTTCAGTTAGACGAAGTGAAGTGCGTACTTTTTCAGTAAATATTCATCAACAGGATAAAATACCAGCAGGTATGTGAAAGATTGTGTTTCAGTGGATACCGATTTGCCGAGGGATACACTGTATGTGGTTGAGCTGCTATTAAGCAATGAAGAGTTGGATATGTGTGAAATCTTATGGGACCTAACTGCTAAGGTCATCAGTCCCTAAGCTTACACACTACTTAACCTAAATTATCCTAAGGACAAACACACACACCCGTGCCCGAGGGAGGACTCGAACCTCCGCCGGGACCAACCGTACAGTCCATGACTGCAGCGCCTCAGACCACTCGGCTAATCCCGCGCGGCGAAGAAGAGTTGGATAGTTCGCATTGTTTTATCGTTGGAGTTTAGGGCATGTGAGTGACATTAACTAGTAATTTTGAATAAGTTTGCCGGAGGAGAGGTGACTCTGTCAAAGGGTGCAATAATAGCCACTCTGTTAGTCTTGGAAGATGAGGACTTAGATAGGTCGAGCCTAGAGGAAAGCCACAAACAAACCGTCGATAAAGAAGTGTTACGAGGGAAAGTAGGTCATATGAAGAGCAATGATCGAATGGCTATGGAGAACTTATTGTTGAGATTTAGTGAATTATTTTGTGCAAACGGGAGCTTACCATTACCCTCGCTGATGTAACATCACACACCGACAGGGGATAGTGCACCAAGATAAAGGATGCCGTACCGTATAGCAAACCAGCTGCAACCACTGGTAGAAAAATTTATTGAACAACAATTACGGGATTCGCTCACAGAACCGAGTGATAACCCCTGGAGTGTAAAAATTGTCAACGTACCACAAAATTCAGCGGACGGGACTCGAAAATACGGATTATGTGACTACAGATATCTAAACACGCAAACCATTTCGGATGCTTATCCAGTTCCAAACATCACGGAAACTCTGGATAATCTGGGCCAGTGTCGGATCTTTACAACTATGAACCTCAGGAGTGGATACCATCAATTGGAGATGACGCCTGAAGATAGACCGAAAACAGCGTTTACTGTTCCAGCAGGTCATTTTCGTTACATACCTTGCCATGTGGACTAAAGAACGCTCCGGCAACTTTTCAGCTGTTGTAAGATGGAGAACTGAGAGGATTAAAATCAAAAACTTGTTTGGTCTATCTCGATGACATAATTCTGTATTCAAAGGATTTACCGGAGCATGTGAGACGTTTGGAGGACGTCTTTAGTAGACTGAAATCGGCACGTTTAAAGTTAGGTGTGGAAAAGTGCCATTTTGCGCAAACACAGTTAAACTATCTGGGCACGTGATTAGTGAGGGTGGCGTACAGGCCGATCCTCGCGTTATAGACACAGTTCAAAATTATCAGATACCACGAACAACTAAGCAGGCACAGTTGTTCTTTGGCCTCTGTAATTATTATTGACGGTTCGTGAAAGACTTCGCGAAAACATGGCTCTAGGCACTATGGGACTTAACATCTGCGATCATCAGTCCCTTGAACATGTTACTGAAGAATGGCACGAAATACCATTGGTCGCAGGAATGTCAGGAAGCATCTGAAAAATTGAAATAGATGTTAGTTTCAGATCCAGTAGTAGGTTTTCCGGATTTCGGGAAACAATTTACCCTTTCGTGTGATGCTTCAAATGAGGCAGTCTGTTGTGTTTTGGGACAGATGGTAGATGGTCGGGAACATCTAATGGATTACGTTTCAAGGCAGTTAAATAAGGCGGGCGGTAACTACTCAACAACGGAGTAAGAGATGTTGGCGGTCATATATGATATTACATATTTTCGATATTATCTGTAAGGTAGGAAGTTGAAGATCGTGACAGATCTTGCAGCATTGAAATTTTTGCTTGGCTTGAAATACCCATCTAGCAGATTAAATCGGTGGGCACTTAAGATTAGTGAATTCGTGTACGAGGTAGTGCAGGATTCTGGGAGATCACACGCAAATGCAGATTCGTTAAATCGCAGCGTAGCAATGTTAGGTACGCTATGGAAGAGCGTTGAAGAGTGACCGCAGATACAGGCAAGGGATAAAGAATGTCAGGCATTTAAGTCGCAGCGGCATTTCGTTATGCACGAGGGTTTGTTGTATAGAGCAACGATGCGTGGATCACGTGTGGTGGTTCCAGAGGGTTTTCGGAAGGAAGTTTTGCAGCAAGCTCACGACCATATGTTGTTAGGTCATGATGGGTGACGTGCGACGCAAAGCACTTTTGGTAGAGGAACAGGAAGCGTGATGTAGAGCAGTATGTTAAGCAATGTGTGCCATGCGAGCAGAGGACCGTCATTACGCACCAGAAAGTGCCGTTGCAAAGATTACCAGAGGTGTCCAGTCCATTTTCTATGTTGATGTATGTCCTCATGTCATTTAATAAAAAACCGGCAGGAAATAGGTACGTTCTTACGATCATCGATAGCTTTTCTCGATGTTTGGCAATGGTATCGATGCCAGACCAATGGCGATTACTGTAGCACAGGTGTTAGTAAACAAATGGGTATTAATGTTTGGGGCGCCTGAGACCATAATTACGGAACAAAGTACGAATGTAGTCTCGGATTTAATGATGTAGCTATGCCGTGTGTTGCGTATAGAGAAGTTACAGATGAGTCCGTTTCATCCGCAGACCAATGGGAGAACGGAATGGGTGCACAGCACAATTGCAAAGATGTTGAGCTGTTACGTAGGTTCCTGATACGACGACTGGGACACCTATTTACGATATCTACTATGTGCCTATAGTTAGAATGTAGAGGTGGCGTACGGTAGAAAAATGCCAGCTGCCTTTGACGTTTTGATCCCAGATTAGGACCGGATGGTGACTCGGCGAGGAAGTTGAGGAGGACCTTGCAAAAGGCGAAGACGAAGGCGCTAGAACGCCAGGAACAGCAAAACAGACGCGTTGGCAAATTTCCGTAATACCGCGTGGGACAATGTGTAATGGTCACTAGTCCTTATACGTCTAATGGGGAAAACCAAGAAATATTTAACAAAATATCAGGGACCATACCATGTCGTGGAAATGACCTCACCGATCAACGTGAAGTTGCAGTTCCCCACAAACCGACTGTTATACACGTCTGTGGCATAAAACCGTTTAAAGGAATGGTAGAGGGGATACCACAGATATTGGCAACCAATCAGTAGGAGAAAATTACAAAGGGTAAAAAGAAGGGACCTGGAATAGGTGAGCAACGTAAAGTACCTTATGTGCCGTATGGGTTAAGGTCGTGTAAGTAAAACTCTGTCCGAACAGGTCTTGGAAGGCCCAACGGTACTGACCGGCCGCCGTGTCAACCTCAGACTACAGGCGTCACTAGATGCAGATATGGAGGAGGATGTGGTCAGCACACCGCTCTCCCGGCCGTACGTCAGTTTACGAGACCGGAGCCGCTACTTCTCAATCAAGTAGCTTCTCAGCTTGCCTCACAAGGGCTGAATGCTCCCCAATTGCCAACAGCGCTCGGCAGACCGGATGGTCACTCATCCAAGTGCCAGCCTAGCCCGACAGCGCTTAACCTCGGTGATCTGACGGGAACCAGTGTTACCACTGCAAGAACGTTGGCAAGGAAGAGTAATTAAGTTGTATAATTATGAATTGTTGTTTTTTTATTTTGGCTTAGTATATCAGGGAGTATGTATTTTTTGCCACAGGAATAATTTTGTTTTTCTTTGGGGAGATGTTGGTTTTTCATGCCACTATTACTGATACTGTTTTTTGTTTCTGTGGATTGTGCGTTCTCGGAAAGAGATTTGGGCGGGGAGTGGGGTGGGGTGGTGGTGGGGGGGGGGGGTGACAGAGTAATTTGTTATACGCCCAGGTGGCCAAGTACGGATTGATATGCGGACATGTGAAGTGAGTTTATTTCTGAGGGAAGTAAATGGGACGAGTTGTAGGGGAAGAGCTTCCGCCAGCCCGACTGTACTTCCAGAGGGTGGGTACTCATTGGTTATACTCCGTACTAACGCCAGAACATGTATGGTTGATTTGCTACGAAGAACGCAGAACGGTAGGGTTGAAACAACTCGAGCTTCTGGAAAGAGGAATGATCATTAATAGCACGACTTTTGAGGGAATCGGGATGGATTTTTGTCTTCCGCCTACGCTGACAGGGTCAACTGTTATGACATTGTCGCTGAATACGTTGTATTCGTCAGGGCATCTCTGAGGGTATTACCCGTTCAAAATTTAACATATTTTAAGTGACACATTCAATAAAAAGCTTTTGCAGTGCTTGGACAGATTAGTATGGTCGTAGCAAGGGCAGCATGTAGACCATTTTCGAGAAGAACAGGAGCACAAAGTTTTTGTGGTGAGCATATCAGCCACCAATTGTGGCGTATTTCTAGCAGCCTTTTGGTTACTGTATTCCTGGCTAAGACGCAAGAGGCCACAGGTCGTGCACGTGCAGACACACCAATTAACAGTGGAATGGTTGACCGGCATCGGTCGGGGATACATGGTAGTAGTGAAATGTGAGCGTATGTCCTGTATGGTGAAATCGGGAGATTTTCCTCAACGTGCGAATTATTAGAGTTGAGGTAACTGAGTGGGAGCACGATGTTAATGAGTCGGGACGAAACTTCTCGGGAGGTATGTTGCACTACTAGTAAGTACAGGCGAGGATTTTGGGAGTTCTTGTAAATTTCATGCAGCTATGGCTGGGAGGTAGTAGTGGGACCGATTGGTACATCGGATGGTGTGTGCGGGCAATGTTGTATTTTGCAAACGATTCTGCGAGGCAGGTTAGGACGCCGCTCGTGGGTTAGAAGGCACGGCCCGACGAGCGCTGTATAGAATTGTGAAATAATCAGGGCAGCACATGGTACTGCCGGGTATGAAGAGCTACAGCAGCACCTAGTGACGTCTTTGTAGGGGCCGAGGCGGAGTGAAGAAAGCTGACCTGCCTCCTCGAGAAGAACTACGTCAGAGCATAAGGAAGAGCCGTACAAATAAGCGATCCCAAAGATTCAAAGCAGGCAGTCGTGTCGCCATTCTGTCGGCATCTAGAATCAGAGAGAATGGCGATCGTTTGAATTGCAGGCCAACAGCGACGACCTTCTGATGATGGATATCGGCGGCCAAACGGCCTGCTGAAGCTACCTCCAACCTACTCTGTACGGGCGCGTCATTGCTGTGGCCCCTCGCACTTTGGAGTTACATCGGCGCGAGGAGCGAGAGATCTGCTGGCGTCCGTTCTCTGGGTGACATCGTCCGGCGGACTGCAAACTGCCATCCGCAGCGGCCTCCCAGGTGCAGGGCTGTCTTCGGACACTGAACGAGCTGCCCTGAGCTAAGGCTCACTACAGTTACGGAGGTCAAGGCTGGGGAATCGGAAGCCGACGCTGCAGATTCCGGCGTTATCGCTGGCTCTGACGCGCACACGGTGCGCGGCGCCGTTGCTGAGTTCAGAAGCAGGCCCGCTGCTTATCTTCTACGTAAGAAAGTGAATGACACAGTTGCCTGTGTGTCTTTGGACGCCTCGGCGTGAGTCATGTGTCTCCCAGACCATACTTTTCGGTCGTTATGACACTACAACCCCTGATCTCCTGGGTTTGTAACGTTACGTAGCATTATTAAGTCCTTGATTGTGTTGCTATTGTTGATCCAACATGAAAGTCATTCCTCTCCCAGACCATACTTTTCGGTCGTTCCGGCATATTACAAACGTTGAGCTCCTGGGTTTGTAACATTATATAGCATTATTAAGTCCTTGATTGTGTTGCTATTGTTGATCCAACAGGAAAAGCATTGATGTGTTCTTCAGACGGGTCATCA
This sequence comes from Schistocerca nitens, assembly GCF_023898315.1. Taxonomy (NCBI): domain Eukaryota; kingdom Metazoa; phylum Arthropoda; class Insecta; order Orthoptera; family Acrididae; genus Schistocerca; species Schistocerca nitens. The sequence goes on along the minus strand of NC_064614.1, from coordinate 281,335,464 downwards.
TTGCAGTTTGGGCTATATGTTGTACAAGACAGTTATAACGAACCATTTTGTTGGTACAGCCATCTGAGTGGACGCAGAGTTGTCAGTATTGTTGAGTAACATTTAGCCTAACTTTTTGATTATTGGAGAAAGGTGTTCTAATATCATGCGACTTGAAGGTGATATACATACAGTCGGAGTACAGTTTTGCTTATTATTATTATTATTATTATTATTATTACTATTCTCTCTTTTTCCTTTTACATCCTTCTCCGTTCTATTGGATCCTTCTGTAAGTGAAGCCTGAAGTCCATTGGCTACAGCTATTTACTTAATACTTTCCATTTCAGTATGGTTGTTTTCATCACTTAGTGGAACCTTGTAAGTTCTCTGTATCATTGTTTGGTATGTTGCTAAGGTACACAGATTGGGGTGGCACAATGAGCTGTATATATTGTAATTTGTAATAATTCGTTTCCTATAAATATCAGCGTATACAGCTCCCTATAGTCAATTTGCACAGGCATACAGCAGGCAAATACATTCGCCCAGATATGTTAAACTACAGCTTCCACATACATGTACAAAAGTGTATAAATCCTTCCATTGTAGTAAATAACGTAGCAGTGGTGTGACCAGTGAAATGTGTAGTGGCGTTAAAACCACAAGAAAAGTGACTGAAGCACTGTACCAATAATTGTTAGTACACAGAATTATAGAGCAGTAATAGTTTAGCTAACAATAAGCGCAGCCTATGAGGTGGTGATATGACGCGTAGTATAACATAGCACTACAAACTGAGAGAAAAGGAAGAAACATGAAGTTTTAGGTTATAAAAGTAATTGCAATAGGGAAATATCGTCGCATGCAAAATGTCACAATTTTATGAATATCATTCTTGGATATTTTAAGACAGGCACCTATAATTATGAAACCATTAGGGAATATATAAGATGCATCACGTAAAAACAAATGAAGAAATATAGATATCTCTCAGTGGTTCTCTCCTTTTAATAATTGAAACGTATCAGTAATCATACTCATGCGACTAGTGTGAGAAGGTTTGGAAAAAAAAGGATAGTTTTCACTGTTGTTCAGTTGTCAAAAACAAGCATTTCTGCGTGTGGTGTTTTAGACTAGGTGGTTGTATGCCGTTTGCAATGATACATAAACGTTTGGCAAGATAACGAGTTATCTTTCTATGACTGTTCATAGAAGATTACAAAGGATCACTGTAAAGCTAAAATTAACCGTTTGATAAACCATGACGATAACAGTAGATGATAAATAATTACAACTGTAACGAATTTGTGTGTGATGCTATAGGTAGCCGCGGTGTATTTTCACTTGACGAACTGCATGCGTTTAGTCTTTCTACTTTCAGACTGATTCAGATGTAGGCTCAGACATGGTGCCAGTCGTTTTATATGCACATGTTTGTGGCCTTCCTGGACAGTGTTAAATAGTAAATACCAGTATGTAAATGTTCTGTTACATGTAAGTACGGTTCTCCCCCATATCTGACACATCCTATTCTCTACGTTCCATTTTAAATATTAAAACAGCAATAAAGCTGACAAACAATCGAAATCGTCTTGTAACATCTGTAAGTGCAATTGAAAATAACATGTTGGTACTTAGTGAATGTGAGTGCAGTTCCAAATGTCAAAGAAAGTGATCATTAACGGCGTAACGCAGTCCTCAGTGAAAGGGTAATACATTCAAATAAAACGAAGAGACGTCGAAATCAGTTACACGAGTTATATGTCACCTGAATTCATTCACACAAAGAATAAATAACCGGTTATAAAATATAGTATTAATATCGTACGTATTCCATAAACCGATAAATTTATTTTTCGATTCAAACATGTCACTTTAAAGCAGAGAACGGCAATTAAGATTTCCAGTTGAGCTGAAATTTTCTGCTGTTGCATACTGTTATTTTGTAAAAAGAGATGTTTTCTTTGACTTTCACCGAAGGCGCGGCGTAATTACGTAGTGAGTCAAAGAAAACGCGTTAAAGAAGGAAACGCCTGCAGAAGAAGTTTGTCAGCGGCAAGATTCGGTACGACCGTTAAATTTCAGCCTAACTAAGAAAAGCAAAGTTGTTTCTTCTGAAATACTGGGCTCTTACCGTCGGAACAACCGTTCACGAAAATACGTTTCCGTATTGTGCAGTCTTTTGAATCTATAGAACATTTTCCTGTATTTGAAATTTTGAATTTTCTTGTTGTTGCGTTTCGTTCAAATTGACAAAGCGGAGTGCAGTCCCGTTGTAACCTTATTGTCCTTGGACAGTTTGTCACGAATGTAATTCTGTTTAAGTCTGACTACGGTTTACAAGCAGGTCATCACACCTGCAGTAGTTAACAAAGGAGCGAGTAAACTAAAACCGCCCATACGTCTCTTGAAGATTGGCTACAAGAGGCACATCCCTAAACTTCAAACACCTATCACATTGTTCCTGCATTTGTTCAGTGACACCAAGAAATTAAAAACGAAGTAGTCTGCAATGTTTTCATTGTTCGAAAAAGAATCTACCTCATCTACCTTTATGTCTTGCTGTGTATCGGACTAGGTTCAACCATTCAATGCTAGAAAAGAGATAAATTCAAAGCAGCGAGTGGAAACCGTAGGATTTACGCAAATGGAAGATAAATGTCAGTATTTTAGGAATGAGAAATGGATCCTTCTCCCGTTAACCATCTTTCTCATTAGTCACGACGATTCGTTTAACATATATTATCGTCATAGCTCGATAGTACAACCACAAATGCACCAAAAATTCTTCCATGCCGCAGCTCACATAACGATACACTTTCTGCTGTCGCAGTATCACCAAATAGTAACTGCTGATCCAATAACTTGTAAAAGTTGAACAGTTCAAACTCTATTGGCCAGTCATTTCAGCGTTATCAGAATAACTGATAACGTGAGTTTTCTGTGTCAGTAATTGAGGGCATTATGCACTATTTAATGGGACTGGTTAGTGCTAGACTTTTATTTTCTAGTAAAGAATCCGATACACACATTTAAACTTACTAAACGATCCAGTAACATTTTTCGCACAATATTATTCTTGATTTTCATTCACATCCATTAAAGCTTTAAAATATTTGCTTATGTATGACACAAAATATACACTGTGTAACAAAAAGGTATGACCAAACTTTCAGGAAACATTCCTCACACATAGAGCAATAGAATTAGTTACATGGACAAGGGCCCTAGATCCTTAATTTCCATGTCAGAGCTTATTTTCTACTTCTCTTGATAATCACATTAATCATGGGAACCGCAAACAAACAGAACGTACCAGCGTTACGTGAAATGTTTTCTTGCATGAAATGATCATAGGACCCTCCCGTTGTTTAAAATATGCAATAATTTGTAATTCTTAAGTTCTCGTTATTGTCTGTTCTTCCAATTGAATGAAGGTAATATTGACGTGGGACTCACTCCTGTCGCTTGTGTTGATATGTGACTAACCGCATTGCTCTACTAGCATCAAGCACGTTTAGTGTTCCTCTTGTACTGTGCAAGCATGTAGCAACAGTTGTTTAGCGATCCTCACGGTTTTCGTTCTCGGTACAGTGCAACGGAAGTGTACTCAAATGAGGAATTGGCAAGTGCTCATTTTCTGTGTGGGTTAGCAGGTGGTAATTGTTATGGTGGTCAACGTTTGTATCGAGAGATTTCCAAAGTGGTAATGCCCCGTCAGATCGTCGTGTTAGGGAACATGGGACATTTAAGCCTACTATTCGTTGCTGGGACAAGCCTAGAAGGACGAGGGCATCAAGGAACTTCTGCAGTTGACGGAAACCTTAGTGTCAGCGTTAGGCAGTTAACAACAACAAATAATGTTGAGTACACGCTGTCTGGAGAGTGCTACGCGAGAACCATGTACCACGTACAGCTTGGGCAGACACTGTCAGCGGCTTAATGTCATGCACAGGTACATTTCTGCGAATAATTCAGTCAATAAGGTGTCAGCCATCACTTTGTTACAAATGTGCTGTTAACGGATGAGGCTTCGTTCAAACGTGATAACAATGTGAATTCATAGAATCATCACGTATTGGCTATCGATAATCCTCACGAAACTGTGCAGTCACATCATTTTCTGTCTACATCTGGGCCGGCATTCTTGGCGACTGTTTGTTAGCACCTCATGTTCCTCGATCCAGGCCCAACGGCGAACACACCGTACTCTCCTAGAGAACACCATACCTGATCTGTTCCGGGCGGGAAGGAGCGCCGGTCCCCGGCACGAATAGGCCCGGCGGATTTGTGTCGAGGTCCGGTGAGCCGGCCAGTCTGTGGATCGTTTTCAGGCGGTTTTCCATCTGCCTCGGCGAATGCGGGCTGGTTCCCCTTATTCCGCCTCAGCTACACTATATCGGCGATTGCTGCGCAAACAAGTTATCCACGCACGCGTACACCACCATTACTCTACCACGCAAACATAGGGGTTACACTCGTCTGGTGTGAGACGTTCTCTGGGGGGTCCACCGGGTCCCGAACCGCACAATAACCCTGGGTTCGGTGTGGGGCGGCCGAGGGGTGAAGTGGACAGCGGTAGTCGTCGTGGGGTTGCGGACCACTGCGGCTGCGGCGGGGACGGAGCCTCTCTGTCGTTTCTAGGTCCCCGGTTAACATAACATAACATAACATACCTGATCTGCCCTTCACGATTGCGACGTAACATGTACTTCATGCACAACGGAGCTCCTCCTCATTTCAGTGCTAATGTCCGTAGGCTCATAAATAACAGATTCAGCAAGAGGTGGACCAGTTCCTTGGCCTCCGCGCCCGCATGTCGTGGTCGTGCGGTAGCGTTCTCGCTTCCCACGCCCGGGTTCCCGGGTTCGATTCCCGGCGGGGTCAGGGATTTTCTCTGCCTCGTGATGGCTGGGTGTTGTGTGCTGTCCTTAGGTTAGTCAAGTTTAAGTAGTTCTAAGTTCTAGGGGACTTATGACCACAGCAGTTGAGTCCCATAGTGCTCAGAGCCATTTGAACCATTTGGCCACCGCGTTCTCCAAGCCTAAACCAAGTAGACTTTTACTTTTTGGGGCATATGAAAGCTATTGTGTACGACACCGCGGTACAAGAAGAACAGAGTCTTCGTGCCCATACAGTAAATATTTTTAAATGACACGTAATTCTTCAGAAACATCAGCGCTCATGGTTTCAGTGCGAAGACGGGTAGTTCCATGTGTCCCTGCTAATAGACAGCGTTTCGAAATTTTCTTTTAGGACATTGTTTCATAATGTGCAAATACGTTCTTTTCCTGTGTTCTTTCGGTGACTCATATGTTTAAGAGTCATAGAAACTGAGTTTTAAATTGGAAATCGTTTCCGAACCCATATCCACATATTTTCTTCCTCTTCGTGTGAGGAAAGTTTCCTGAAAGTACAGCTATTTCTTTCCCTTCCACGCTTTGTATAAAAATATTAGTTTCCATGAAATATTGAAATACTAAAACTGTCACACTTACTTTGAATATTCGTGCAACCAGTAATATTTATTATTATTATTATTATTATTATAATTATTGTCATAGTCTTAATTGTTACCAGTATTAATTCTGTGAAATCAAATTATAAAATAAAAATCATAAATTGTTAATGAAGTAGCTTTTTTCTATCGGTATTAATATAATATAGTACCTTAGTAAATCTTTGACTCGCTTTGGCAGAAACTAGTTCTAGAGGAAAAGGAGCTGTAATGTGTCATGTGTTTAAGGTAGACAGGATTGTTTTTATTTTGGGTGTATGTGTGTTGTTGCGAAACAAAATGCTTTATGAAAAAGTATTCTATTTGCTAAAATATGTTTGTTGACTACAAAATACATGCAACTGTTCATTTATAAGTCATATACGAGGGTTGAAACTTAAATAGTGGCAACTATTTATTCACAACCGATACAAAAGAGTTACATGTTTGCACCTGTTACTGTCCTTCAAAGTAGTCACCAGCGTTGTGTACAACCCGTTGACAGCTATGTGGAAGGCGTAGTATACCGTTAGCGGAGCCTGTTCTGTTGATGGTGCGAATGGAGCGGTCTAAAGTTATGGTGATTCTCGTGTACGACTGTGATGGCGTTATGCTAACGCATTACGTTCCTCCACGGCAGACTGTCAATGCAGAGTATCACTGTTCGTTTTTGGAGCATCACCTGCGACCAGCTTTGCGAAAGTAGCGGTGACACTTTCTGCACAACCCATCCATAATTTAGCACGACAATGCGCGGTCGCATATAGTGCAAGCTGTAGCTGCTCTGTTCGGTCAATGGGACTGGGAAGTACTGTACCATTCAACATACTCCACGGACTTAAGTACTTGTGACTTTGATTTCATTCCGAAGATGAAAGAAACACTTCGTGGCATTCGCTTCAGAACTGTTCCAGAGATTCGACAGGCAGTAGACCGCTCCATTCGCACCATCAACAGAAGAGGCTCTGCTAACGGTATACTACGCCTTCCACATCACTAGCAACGGGTTCTGCACAACGCTGGTGACTACTTTGAAGGAGAGCAACAGGTGCAAACATATAACTGTTTATCATCAGTTGTGAATAAATAGTTGCCACTATTTACGTTCCAACCCTCGTAAGTAGCCAATCTCTATCCCAGAATCTCTTCTGAAAGCACGAAATATCGTTCCTTAACACATACAGTGCCAACGAGAACATCGAGAAACAGATGACGAGAAAAAACTAATAGAAGAGAACTACTACAAAATTTCCGGTTTTTTTGCTTCTAGGTCCCGAGAAATGTTCACATAAACAACTATAGTGTTCCAATGAGGTTCGATAAAGATTATTACCGTTATTGAATAATATTATTCTCATGTTTAAGGTGCTTCAGTCCGGAACCGCGCTGCTGCTACGGTTGCAGGTTCGAATCCTGCCTCGGGCATGTATGTGTATGATGTCCTTAGTTTAGTTAGGTTTAAGTAGTTCTATGTCTAGTGGACTGGTGACCTCAGATGTTTCAAGCCCATAGTTCTCAGAGACATTTGAACCATTCTCATGTTTAGAAAAGGGAAAAATAACTGTACTGACGGTAAAAAATTGCGACTCCGAGAAGGACTTGTGCGAGATGAACGATAGTTGGTAGGTGTGTTTCTACATCTGAGGAATGACGTCTATTCAAACTTCACGCCAATCGCGTAGGAATGGCAGTAGTAGAACCACTATATGGATGCACACCAGGTTAGCTATAAATACACACTGTAACAGTCGTGGGAGTTAGTACCTATGAGATTAATCTTTGTGAGCTGATGTTAGTCAAGAATTCCCTTAAGGCCATAAAGTCACTATTACCAACACCTCATTGAGTTTGAAAGAGTTTGTCTAATACAGAAATTCGTTGTTCCTCCTCCGACACTGCAGAAATACTTGGCAGGAGTATAGCCATTGTACATGAACGCTGGCAGCGGTAGTCACAATAACATATGGTCCCAAGAAGACCGGGCTCCGGACGGCCACGTGATGCTGCCGAGACTATTGTGTTCCGCGTATGACTCTGGCGCATCGTACTGGTTCCGTAGCAGTTCGCGCCACAGTGACGTAAAGAACTGTTAGAAATTGGTTACTTCAAGGACAGCTCTGATCCAGGCGCCTGTAGCGAGCATTCCACTGACCCCAAACCAACGCCATTAGCGACCTCAGTGGTGTCAAGCGGGAGTTCATTGGAGGACAGGGTGAAAGTCTGTTGTTTTTTCCAATGAGAGCAGGTTCTGCCTCGGTGGCACTGATGGCCGTGTGTTGGAAAGGAGGAGGCCAATTGGCACCGCCATTAGCGATCTCAGTGGTGTCAAGCGGGAGTTCATTGGAGGGCGGGGTGAAAGTCTGTTGTTTTCTCCGATGAGAGCAGGTTCTTCCTCAGTGGCGGTGATGGCCGTGTGTTGGTTAGGAGGAGGCCAGTTGGCACCGCCATTAGCGATCTCAGTGGTGTCAAGCGGGAGTTCATTGGAGGGCGGGGTGAAAGTCTGTTGTTTTCTCCGATGAGAGCAGGTTCTGCTTCGGTGGCGGTGATGGCCGTGTGTTGGTTAGGAGGAGGCCAGTTGGCACCGCCATTAGTGATCTCAGTGGTGTCAAGTGGGAGTTCATTGGAGGGCGGGGTGAAAGTCTGTTGTTTTCTCCGATGAGAGCAGGTTCTGCCTCGGTGGCCGTGATGGCCGTGTGTTGGTTAGGAGCAGCCCAGTTGAGGGCCCACCACCATTGTGTCTGCCTGCTAGACACACCCACCTACACCAGGTGTCGTGGTCTGGGAGGCGATTTCTTAAAGCAGCAGGAGCACTCTCGTGGTTACTGTACGCACCTTTGCGGCAAATCTGTGCATCAGTCTGGTGATTCGACCAGTTGTGTTGCCATTCAGGAACGGCATTCCAGAATGTGTCTTCCAAAAGGATACCGCTCGGCCACATACTGCTGTTATTATTCAACATGCCCTACGGAGTGTCGGCACATGCCTTGGCCTGCTAGATCATCAGATCTGTTTCCAGTCGAGCACATAAGGTACACCATCAGACGACAACTCCAGCACCATCCACACACACAGCATTAACCATCCCTGCATTGATGGAGGAAGCGCAACAGGCATGGAGCTCCATCCGACAAACCGACATCCGTCACCTATATAATGCAAGTCTGCATGCCTGCACTCAATATTCTGGCGGTTACACCTGTTTTTAAAGCAGCAGCATTTCACATTGGTAATGGCTTATCTCATGCTTACATTAACCTCTGATATTGCAATGTTAATAACTTAAATATGTTACATAGAGAAACGTATCCCGAAGTTTAACTACACTACATAATTTTTCGGTAACGCGATTTGATGTAATCTACCTACCTCACCTTAGTGCCTATTAATAACTGGATCACCATCACAGTGATCAAGCAAGCGGACAACGTTAATTACGCCTGCAAATACAAGAGGGTGCAGGGTCAGGGCAGACAGTAACCATAGCGCACGTGCCAGTTTTTGTAAGAACAAACAGCACCAAGACGAGATTCATTAGACAGGTTAGTGATTTCCTGACATCTAGTACACAAATGTCAGAAGGTATGAGACGTATGTTGTAAGCCGTAAGTTATATACGTCTTGTTGAGATAGTGGACTACAACAGAGATAATACACACATATTGCTTGTTCAGTAAGGCTGAGAATATCGAAAAACTGCACAGAAGGCAGATCACTGATTGTTGTAAGGAATTATTCTTGGTTCTTTGATATAAGTAAAATTCAGTTCGTGACGCTCGGTTCCTCAAAGGCGAATTCTTAGGCTTCAGTGTAGATGGGCATTGTGAAGGCAAGTAGCGTTCGTGGATGGAATTGTAACGATCAAAAGTCGGTCACATTGTGCGTTAACTGTCACCAATCAAGTGCAGCTGCCCAGGTCTTGTACTTATTGAAATAGGAAATTATTTGCAGCACTGACCCAAATTGGCCTAACAATTTCTTATGAAGATGAGAAAATAAAATGAAACATTTATTTTATGTTGCAGTTTGAGTGTTAGCAGTGAATTCATTTTTCTTTGTATCTAAGTGAGACGTTATTCTCCTGCAACATTACAGATGCTTCTTTCTTTTCAAAGTAAGATCCCCCTCTTCTGTTCAGTAGTAGTGTCAGTATCGTTAAAAGTGAATAATAATTTCAATCCAGAACTTTTGCCTTCTCTCTCTCTACCTCTTCAATTCTCCAACACAACGAAAGACACACACACACACACACACACACACACACATCGGTAGGAGCCTGTTAGAGGTGGCCCTGCGTAAGCATCTGAGTTTACCATGTTGTGAAAAGACACCGTTCTCAATAACGATCGGACAACAGATGTACAGAAGTGCAGATCTACCGTACTCGTGCCAATTTGCTGTACAGTAATGAAGTAGGACACGTGCTACGATATATGGGGTGCCCTGTGTTATTATATGTTTGTGGCAGCTAATCCACTGAAGCGCGTTATTAAAATTATAAACATAAACAAAAAAGGAATTTTATAAAACCCACTCGATATTTTCGCGATGACGTTGGCTTCTTCCCTTGGTATTGTGAGAGAAGGAGCGGGTGATAGGAGGGGAGGGTGCAGTGATGCAATGAGTGCTGAGCGTACTAAACGGATCACCAGCGTAATTCTGTTTATTTATTCTCGAAATGAGCTGCAGTAATATATGATTAGTTTTAAAACATCACTTGTAGTCCTCATAGAGAAGGCCTTGCCATAATTCCGCACTAAGTAAGTGTCTCTATTATCTGGCAGCGATCTTGACACTTAAAAGACAACAGACGTGTTTATTCGAAAATCTCTAGAACTTTCAATAAACACTTCCCAGAGCTATCAACTGCGAGTCGTAGCCGATGTAAGAAACGTCACCCATGCGGAGGAGAGAAAAGTTGTCTGTCATTCAGACAAGTGTATTAATGAACCTGTAATCCCGACTATAACATATTCATTACAAATAACACCATTTCGTTTCACACTGTTCTCCGAGGGATAACGGGCCAGTGTAATAGATTTTAGGTACCATGTCATGTTGAATACGACTATATACCATTTCTCTTTATTGATACACTGAAATCGCTCTTCACGTAGTTTTTATTACTTTTCAGCAGAATTGCGAAAAGAGCTCTAAAATAGAGGCAACAGCTAGAAGAAACATGGAGCAGGAGGTCACGCCAACAAAATAAAGAGAAAAGGAAAAGAGCGTAGAGCTGATATAAATATTGTGTTGGAAAACTTATTTTTGTAAGCTCAAACAAAATCCCAGTCTATGTTTTAATGACGCTAAGTTGCGAGCCGATTAAATTCTGTGTGCCATTTAATGAGGGTGCTTTAAAATTAACTTTGAGCGAGGGACACATTAACCGGTGAGCAAAACGTCGCTTTCATAAAGTGCGACATGTTAATCCGCGCATTAAGGGATTATAACTCCGCCTTAGACGGCACTTAATGTAAAAGCGTTTTGTCTGCCTTCGTGTGATGCAGCGCATTGTTGCAGCGAGTGTACACATCTCGTAAGTTAACTTACCTATCTAAGACGCTTTTCTTCACACTTCGCTTACTCAAGCAAAGCCCTAACCAAGCCTAAAAGAACCATAGCTCGATAGCCGACTACGGAAGCTATTTATATGCCACACACTACATTCAGCTGTGAACCCAGATGGAGATCACAAAAGACGCTGCATGTGAATCACATTGAAACACTTTTCTTATGATATTATTCCTTTAGTATCCAGATAACTGAACTCTACTGAATTCGCTGGAAGAGTGTAATCTATTTAAAAGAGAGTCAGCAACTACATATTAAAGTCGTAGACAGAACTTCTTGCTACCTGGACTGAAACGAAATATCTGGCTGAGTGTTTAAGAAAGGTGAATCTCTTGTTGTAGAAATTGCGCGGTGCGCCTTTACTTGAAACCGTATATTGATAACTGACGTACATTACTGCACCCATTTAGATGATAATGTTTGCATTTTTGAGCTGTATACATAAAATAATGTTAGTGAAACGGTTACTGAAACAGACACCTGGGATAACAATATTTCCAATTCAACTCTAATTTTTGTTACTTTCCACTGTTGGCCAATTTCGGTTATTCTGCCTTTTGAATGTGATATTTGATGGACGTTTTACGTTTGTCTGCCAGTCGCTGGCTGGACAGCTTTGTGGTTTGCCCTCATGCACGTCGGCTACCACTTGTAAACAGCATAATATCCGAAATCCAAATTCTGTGCTACGGTGTTACCTGCTCGAAGGAAAGTAATCACGTGAGATACGTTCCTTGTAAAAGAACAAATGCAAAAAAAGGCGGAAATACTGAGAAACTCTCTGAAAAACAGTTCGTGTTATTGCCAAGTACGTATTAAAAGAAACGAAATTGGCTAAAGAAAAGTTTGACTACCTGCCAGCTCTATCGGGATTGCTACATTCATGCAAGAACAGGGAAGTTACAGAAGGTGCTGTAATTTCCGTTTGGATGCGGAAGTTGTTCACTACTTGAAAACATACATTAATTTGACCAACAAGAAAGGACAGAGAAAGAAAATATTATCTGAAGAGAGGGATGATAAAACTTTTGAAGCTACGAGAAAATCGTGATCGGGGTACTCTGAGTGATAAAAAGAGAGTGAAGATACGGTCGCATGTCAGTGTAAGTTCGTACACGTAAGGGGCGCGAACGCTGCCAGATGTTGGCTGGCCACTGTAAAGGACATGGAAAAGGTGCGTACTCGTGCAAGACAGCGTTATCAGCCTCATTTGTGGGTCTTCATTTTGGCCACCTGGGCGATTCAGGTAATATTCAAATTTTTGGGACATTGCGACGTGACAGGGGCAGTATGTTGGACTGCATGGGCACTTGAGATCATTCATACTCGTCGTCAAGGCTGTTGTCGAACACGTCTGACCACCACAAGGGGGGATCGCCGTAGTGTGCACAACTCACATAGCAACCTTTTCACATGTGGCACTGCGGCATGAAAATCAGAAACAGATTCTCTGCGGTATTCTGGGTCATCCCAGACCGTTGGTAGGAGACAAGCAGCAGCCGGACTGCTGAATAACTGTCCCATATGTAGGCTACCATCATCATCACGACACAAACGGCTGCGTTTGGAGTGAAGCTGTGAGAGCTAAACATGGCCCGCCGGTAAATAACGTCTCATTGTCCTACATCAATTATGATTCTGCATGACCCCGAATGATCATCATCTGCGAGTATGGCGGCGACTTGGAAGGATTTATATTCTTCTAGTGTCTGTGACAGGCACAGCGGTGTTACTACTGGCGTTATGGTGAGGGGAGCCATCGGGTAGTGGTTGAGGGATCTCTGACGGCACAACGGTACTTCAGAGATATCTTGAACTCTCATGTGTAACCTCTGTTGTGACAGAGATAATGCCTGTCCACACATGACACGTTTTCTATGAACTGTAAACGTGATTTGAGGTACTTCCGTTTTCTGTCTCCGATAGAAAATGTGCCTATATTCAGGATATCAAGGACCAATTGAAACAGCTGTGTGCCACCTTGCCATGGGAGAGGATGTAATGGCTTTAGGACACGCTCTTCATCTACATCCACATCTACATCTACGTAATTACTCTGCTATTCACAATAAAGTGCCTGGAAGAGGGTTCAATGACCACCTTCACGCTGTCTGCACCGTTTCACTCTCGAACGGCGCGTGGGAAAAACGAGCACTTAAATTTTTCTGTGCGAGCCTTAAATACTCTTACTGTATCATGATAGTCATTTTTCCCTGTATAAGTGGGCGCCAACAGAATGTTTTTGCAATCGGAGGAGAAAACTAGTGACTGAAATTTCTTAGAGGATTCCATTGCAACGATACACGCCTTTGTTTTAATGAGTGCCACTCCAAATCACGTGTCATGTCTGTGGCATTATCTCCTCTATTTCGCGATAGAACAATTCATCCTTCCTGGGCAGAGGGGTGCAACATTATGATGATACGTAAGCTCATACTACCACGTTCTTTGTAAATTTGATTCTGCTTTACAGTCAGTGAAATAATATCGCTGACCCTCTCAACCTGTGAAGTTTACCTTCTGGTGGCATCATTGTTTTTGTTTGGCAGCGGACCTGCTCTATATAAATTAATGTAACTGCCCGAATAAGGTGCCTTCCGCAACAGTGCACCCTTTCGCGACATTATTATTGAGGGAGTAATTGTGATGCTTTATGGGGTGTACTTTCCAATTTAAGGCGATGCTATTTAGTTCTCATACATGTTTTCCGTTATCGTCACTACTCGTAAAGCTCTTGCGCAGTTCGCATCACTTATTGTTCCCAATACAGGGAGCGAAAAGCTATTTACTATTTCTACAGAAACCAGATGGTAGTTATAAGAGTCGACGGACATGAAAGGGAAGCAGTGGTTGGGAAGGGAGTGAGACAGGGTTGTAGCCTCTCCCCGATGTTATTCAATCTGTATATTGAGCAAGCAGTAAAGGAAACAAAAGAAAAATTCGGAGCAGGAATTAAAATCCATTGAGAATAAATAAAAACTTTGAGGTTCGCCGATGACATTGTAATACTGTCAGAGACAGAAAAGGACATGGAAGAGCAGTTGAACGGAATGGACAGTGTCTTGAAAGGAGGATATAAGATGAACATCAACAAAAGCAAAACGAGGATCATGGAATGTAGTCGAATTAAGTCGGGTGATGCTGAGGGAATTAGATTAGGAAATGAGACACTTAAAGTAGTAAAGGAGTTTTGCTATTTGGGGAGCAAAATAACTGATGATGGTCGAAGTAGAGAGGATATAAAATGTAGACTGGCAATGGCAAGGAAAGCGTTTCTGAAGACGAGAAATTAGTTAACATCGAGTATAGATTTAAGTGTCAGGAAGTCGTTTCTGAAAGTATTTGTATGGAGTGTAGCCATGTATGGAAGTGAAACATGGACAATAAATAGTTCGGACAAGAAGAGAATAGAAGCTTTCGAAATGTGGTGCTACAGAGGAATGCTGAAGATTAGATGGGTAGATCACATAACTAATGAGGAAATATTGAATAGGATTGGGGAGAAGAGAAGTTTGTGGCACAACTTGACCAGAAGAAGGGATCGGTTGGTAGGACATGTTCTGGGGCATCAAGGGATCACCAATTTAGTATTGGAGGGCATCGTGGAGGGTAAAAATTGTAGAGGGAGACCAAGAGATGAATACACTAAGCAGATTCAGAAGGATGTAGGTTGCAGTAGGTACTGGGAGATGAAGAAGCTTGCACACGATAGAGTAGCATGGAGAGCTTCAGTCCTGAGACTGAAGACCACAACAACAACAACAACAACAACTCTTATTCAGTTTGACCATTATAGGAACGAACGAAGTGGGCGAGCAGAGTACGTTGAAATGAGAAAACAATCGTAATAAACATAGATCCGGAAACCAACGGTTTCCCCCAAAGGCGTGTGCATAAGTACAGTCATGTCAGTGTTACATACATTCGTACAAGTAGTTCTCTTTTCTCCAAAGGTCTCTTTAATTTTCCTGTAGGCAGTATCTATCTCACCCCTCGTAAGATAATCCTCTACATCCTTACATTTGTCCTCTAGCCATCCCTGCTTAGCCATTTTGCACTTCCTGTCGATCTCATTTTTGAGACGTTTGTATTCGTTTTTACCTGCTTCATTTACTGCATTTTTATATTTTCTCCTTTCATCAATTAAATTAAATATTTCTTCTGTTACCCAAGGATTTCTACTAGCCCTCGTCTTTTTACCTACTTGATCCTCTGCTGCCTTCACTACTTCATCCCTCAAAGCTACCCATTCTTCTTTTACTGTATTTCTTTCCCCCATTCATGTCAATTGTTCCCTTATCCTCTCCCTGAAACTCTGTACATCCTCTGGTTTAGTAAGTTTATCCAGGTCCCATCTCCTTAAATTGCCACCTTTTTGCAATTTCTTTAGTTTTAATCTACAGTTCATAACCAATAGATTGTGGTCAGAGTCCACATCTGCCTCTGGAAATGTCTTACAATTTAAAACCTGGTTCCTAAATCTCTGTCTTACCATTATATAATCTATCTGAAACCTGTCAGTATCTCCAGGTTTCTTCCATGTATACAACCTTCTTTTATGATTCTTGAACCAAGTGTTAGCTATGATTAAGTTATGCTCTGTGCCAAATTCTACCAGGCGGCTTCCTCTTTCATTTCTTACTCCCAGTCCATATTCACCTACTACGTTTCCTTCTCTTCCATTTGCTAGTATCGAATTCCAATCACCCATGACTATTAAATTTTCGTCTCCATTCACTATCTGAATACATTTCTTCAATTTCTTCGTCATCGTAAGAGCTAGTTGGCATATAAACTTGTACTAATGTAGTAGGCGTGGGATTCGTGTCTATCTTGGCCACAATAAGGCGTTCACTGTGCTGTTTGTAGTAGCTTACCCGCATTCCTACTTTTTTACTCATTATTAAACCTACTCCTGCATTACCCATATTTAATTTTGTATTTATAACTCTATATTCACCTGACCAGAAGTCTTGTTCCTCCTGCCACCGAACTTCGCTAATTCCCACTATATCTAACTTTAACCTATCCATTTCCCTTTTTAAATTTTCTAACCTATCTGCCCGATTAAGGGATCTGACATTCCACGCTCCGATCCATAAAACGCCAGTATTCTTTCTCCTGGTAATGACGTCCTCTTGAGTAGTCCCCGCCCAGAGATCGGAATGGGGGACTATTTTACCTCCTGAATAAGAGTTATGCTAAATAAATTTTTATTACTAATTTTATGTAGAAGGATTATGCCACTACTCAACCTCTGATAGGTCTGTGAGACCGTCATACAATTGATATATGCCACGATATAAGCATGAGCCAACATCACCTTATTATCAACAGGACTTCTTTATCCTCCCAGAGCAGTTATAAACTTTCAAGCATGCAGATCAGTAAATTATACTGCTAATTTTCTCGGATTTCTTTTTATACTTGTTTGTTTTGTATAATGACGAAAAAGAGAATGTTTTTACTTTGAAATTTTATCATTAACGTCAGAACTAATACGTAGTAACGTAATCAATACTTTTTTTATCTAAATGTGCGGCGGAAGGATTAAATTGATGGTGCTTTATATACATATGACATGTTTTCCACGCATTTCAATCTATTCGCTGATTTCGAGTAACTTTTCCACCTGGTTTATCTCTTATATTGCCTCGGAGAAATATATGCTTGGCGCTTCCTACGCTGCCTTCAGTTCTGGTTTTTTACACCACTTATTAATATTTATAAATATAACTGCTAGAGATCTTTAAAGTTGTACCGCAGTATTAAAGGAATGCAGACGAATAAGTCCGTATTTACATTTGATACTTTTTTTTATCAAAAGAGCTGTTTTCCGCCGCTTCCGAGTAAATTACTTTTTCAAGGGAACGCCATTCCCTCCGAAAGAGCTGGTGCCACGCATTCGCCGAGCGTTTGCGCTTCATGTGAACTATGACTGTGCTCAAGTTTAACTTCCAGTTAACGATTTACTCTTTAAAAAATAACGCGAGTCACGTCTGCAACTCACCAAATGCAACAATTAAAAAAAAAATTGGAAGTATGACGTACACTGTCTGACAGAAAAGCTGAAGCACCTAGAAAACACTACAACTTCGTACACGGTCACACCCTTGACGGGTGTATAAATAATGTGTTAGGGTAATCAATTCTCTGCGGAAGGTAAATGATGACCAGTGTGCATTAGTGTTGTTCGTGTATAGTATTGTTACCAGGACTGTTAGGGTACACACTGAAGAGACGAATAAACTGGTACACCTGCCTAATATCGTGTAGGGCCCCCGCGAACACGCAGAAGTGCCGCAACACGACTTGGCATGGGCTCGATTAATGTCTGAAGTAGTGCTGGAGATAAATTGACACCATGAATCCTGCAGCTGTGTCCATAAATCCGTAAGAGTACGCCGGCCGTTGTGGCCGTGCGGTTCTAGGCGTTTCAGTCTGGAACCGCGTGACCGCTACGGCCGCAGGTTCGAATCCTGCCTCGGGCATGGATGTGTGTGATGTCCTTAGGTTAGTTAGGTTTAAGTAGTTCTACGTTGTAGGGGACTGATGACCACAGATGTAAAGTCCCGTAGTGCTCAGAGCCATTTGAACCGTAAGAGTATGAAGAGGGTGGAGTTCTCTTCTGAACAACACGTTGCAAGACATCCCAGATATGCCCAATAATTTTCATGTCTGGAGATTTCAGTGGCCAGTGGAAGTGTTTAAACTCAGAAGACTGTTCCTGGAGCCACTCTGTAGCATTTCTGGACGTGTGGGGTGTCGTATTATCCTTCTGGACTACAGAGGAAAGTTATGGCAGGAATACTCATCCGGTCCATCACGTCTGACCACCACAAGTGATGATCGCCGTCTTGTGCACCAAGGACACATCTTCACACATTGCCGTTCGAGAACAAGTAATGGACTTCTTGCAACACACTGAATCGTCCCACGCCATTGGTCAGAGTCTAGAAACAGTTGGACTTCGAAATAACCGTTCTGTGTGTAGGCTGCGTTTGAAGTGGTGCAGTGACTGTGTAGCGTTGCGCTCGGAGATGAACCGCACTGCTGTACTGTCCCAAATGACAATCTTTGAAGAATATACTGACGATGTGGGATGAGGTCCTTTCTCCCAATGTTTGCGTCTGGTAGTGATTGAGGGACCTCTGATAGCACAATGGTATAACACAGTCGCCGTGTGTCTTCATGTGTTACATCTCATATGACTGTATTGAGAGACTATTTTCCAACAGGAGCACTCTGGTCCACAGATGGTACATATGTTTGATGTTGAGGTATTCCTCTCCACGAGAGGACACCTATGGGACTAGCTGGACTTCGTCTCAGGGCCAGTATCGACGATATCATCATTTACGACAGGTGTGTGTCAGCTTCTCTCAGGACAGTATACAATGACTTTGTGATACTCTTTACAACCGAATCTCATCATGCATCCAGAACAGATGGGCAGCGCAACATCATACTGGTAAGTGGATTCTTTAACAAGTTCTTTATAAATTTGCCTCAGATTTGTAATCACAAAAAATAACATGACACACCCTCTCGACCCGTGAAGTTTCATTTCATTTCCTGCTCCTTTTTTTGTCAGGCCTTTCTGTTTTGGCCTTTAGCGAATATTAAATTCTTCGAGACTTGTCGGAACACCAAACACAGTTTTCTCGGTATTCCAAGATATTGTATTTTGTATGGAACAGGCCAACCAGCTTCCGTGACACTACACAGCAGCAGTTATACAGAGCGAGGCCGATCTCCACCGACAAAATTTTGAAGAGTCATAGCCTCTTTACAGAGCAAAAACTATGTTTTATTTGGTTTTTTACCCCAATAATCTTTGATTCTGAGCTTCAAAACAGTGAAAAGTTGTAAAATGCAGTCACCAAACCTATAGCCGAAACAAAGAGTACTACAACAGATCTCAGACGAAATACATTTACTTTTAGCACAGTGTGTTCAATCTGGTCTGCCAGTGTACAGTACAGTATGTAATTGATGCTGAACTTCTCTCTTAGAGGGACTGTTCAAAATGACAACCGCCATGATTCCGGAAGAGCGTGTAATGACGCACCATCGACTACAGTCCAAACATCCATTTGAGTATCGATCGGAATCTTGTAAATTAGGGTCCTCAGATGTCACAGAAGAAGAACTCCATTATTCTCATGTCCTCTGATTTAACTATACATGAAACAGGATCAGCGCAACCAATTCGTTGTTTTCCAGACTGTACTTCAATACACGAAGATAGTAACTGTTCTCTAAAGAAATCAAACGAAATGCACTGGAGATTATGGGTCCCTTACACCGAAATACTCTAGAAATATATCTCAACATGTTTCAAATTCAAATGGCTCTGAGCACTATGGGACTCAACTTCTGAGCTCATTAGTCCCCTAGAACTTAGAACTAGTTAATCCTAACTAACCTAAGGACATCACACACATCCATGCCCGAGGCAGGATTCGAACCTGCGACCGTAGCGGTCTCGCGGTTCCAGACTGCAGCGCCTAGAACCGCACGGCCACTTCGGCCGGCGACAAGTTTCAAAATTTAGTCGGTGGAGTTCTGGTTCACCCTTACTGACAAACTGCTGCAGGTCTAGACTGAAACTAGTGCCTGTATTACTTCAGTAATCAAAGTCAGAGAACTACAGTTGTAGCATTTACTTTGCTTTAGGACTTGTTAATCTCTAGGATGAAATTATCACTCTGTTGAACTATCGCTGCAATGATACTTCCTGCAGAAGTTGCTGAGCCGAGATTCTGACACAGATCTTGCTTTCGCGAGCAGTACGTCATACAGATGGCGGTTATCGCTTAAACAACTGGTTTTCGATTATATCCTTTTTTTTTCACTCCAGTTTAACCTACCTTGAAACCGATCAAAAACTGATTTGGGAAATGACATTTCGGTTTTTTCACACTATTTCTTGTAGTTAACGTAGGAATCCAACAAAGATTGAAAAATTTTGACTCTCTCAGTTGAAAGACACACAGAATCAAAATATTAGATAGGAAAATAAAGGAACACTTGATCCGTCCATCATTCGTTGCTTTCTCGAGAAGTGGTTGAATACTACAAAAAATCGAAGGTATTCTTCTGCTTATCCTAATTTTTTGAAATTCTGCTCAAAAGTCAGGTTGCAATCGGGGGATCATGCCACTGTTTGGGCATTAAGACTATTCAATGCTAAATGGTAAAAGTCGAAGTTGAAGAACTGTAATTTACGTGTTAATTTGTTCGTTTTCAAGGGCTACAAGCAGGTAAAAGCATATTGTATAGACACACGTGACAGATCAGCTAGTTTCTATTTTTATTGTGCACTATTAATGACTAATTGTTTAGTCTTTCATTCATTACTGCTATACTAATTTCCTTCCTCTTCTATTATTTCACAGAAATAGTAGACAAAACTTTAATCCTTTAAAACAAATGAAGCATTGTACTTCGTTGCTACATCACATTGTAAAAAATATTTCCAGACTAGGGTTGATGCCATTCTGCAGTACAACGGATGTCCCACGGCGATAGCGATAATGCACAGTACAGACCAGTTGGGGTCAAGTCCTGCGCACTCCACATAGAGGCGTGCTTTAAGCTACGCCATACGACAACAGGGGTATCATTGTCTCAGCAGTACTGCACCAAGTCTTGTGCCATGTGTGTGTTACTCGTTTCTATCGGCATTGTTACGAAAATAGCACTGATCGCTTTTCTCATATTCGATGATAACACAGTATTTCAAACCATTCCAAATTTTGTGAATAAAAATTAGTTCTTTATTTAAAACAGGTTTATTTAAAAACGAACGATTTTAGCACTACCACTATAGCTAATAGATATTTCGTTTTTTACAGTTATTACTAAAATATTAAAATGTTATAGCCGAGACCAAACAAATGCCGAAAAAAAGCGATTTTTAAGAACTGAAATACCAGTATCTGTTCTAACTGGTTGGTTTCTCCCATCACTAGCGCATCACTGTTAGTCTAAAACATCCAGTCAGTTATTACATCTCTCTCACCTTTCCTTCCAGTGAATTACTCATGCACAGCTCGTCGTGCTTTTCAAATACTACGCTTTTAAAATACACAGGGAAAAATATTATCAAAAAGGAACTGAAGTAGTACAAATTATTCCAGAAATTATTTCATAAATTTACAATACAGTTAAAGTTGTCAAAATATTCCATATAACATGGATAAATTTAAGAAAAATATTACAAAGCCTAATGTGGGTTACTTAATATTAGTAGTCATTGATACTATACGTAGATTACGTGATAAGGTGACGTCAACGATTTGAATTAAATAATCTGTATCATTCTTGCTCCGCTAGAGAATAATGCAATTTTTAATAAAAACCACCACAGCTGTGTTTCAGGTACGCTTATTACGCCACAACCGGATTCTTTCTAAATAAATGTCCTCAGCTGACCAAAATTTTATCAACACTCCTCGTAACTAAGTCTGACAAGGTGACACATTTCTGTTCCAATGGCTCTGAGCATTATGGGACTTAACTTATGAGGTCATCAGTCCCCTAGAACTTAGAACTACGTAAACCTAACTAACCTAAGGGCATCACACACATCCATGCCCGAGGCGGGATTCGAAACTGCGACCGGCCGGCACAAATTTCTGTCACTATGTGAAAATTATAAGTTATGAAAATTGCTGGTGAGCTTTTGGTCACCTGAACGAAATCGATTGTGGCTTAATAAAGGTGCCTGCAACACAACTGCGTCGGTTTTTTATTAATATTTTGTTTTCCTTAAAGCAACAACAAAAATACGCAATTTCGTTCACGCAGTCAATATATCGGAAAAAAAGAAAAAAAGTTCGACTCATTGAAGGTATAGAAATGTGACAATAAATAAGTTGAGTTTCATGAACCAACACTATCGAGTTTTTTAATACATCGATGGCCGGCCGGTGTGGCCGAGCGGTTCTAGGCGCTATAGTCTGGAACCGCGCGACCACTCCGGTCGCAGGTTAGAATCCTGCCTCGGGCATGGATGTATGTAATGTCCTCAGGTTAGTTAGGTTTAAGTAGTTTTAAGTTTTAGGGGACTGATGACCTCAGATGTTAAGTCCCATAGTGCTCAGAGCCATTTGAACCAATTTGAATACATCGATGTATACTTCTACCATTCGTCCTCGCGTCATTTTAATGATCGTGAACAAACACTATCGAGTTTTTTAATACATCGATGTATTATTGTACCATTCGTACTTGCGTCATTTTAAGGCTCACCTAGATGCTGCCATTTCTCAGAACTTAGGATATTTCATCAATAGGATGAAGTAGTACAAATTATTCCAGAAATTATTTCTTAAATTTACAATACAGTTAAAGTTGTCAAAATATTCCATATGACATGGATAAATTTAAGAAATCACTCCTAATGCCTACTCCCAGATAATTTATGGAATTAACTGCTTCCAGTTGCTGACCTGCAGCCTCTTAGCTGCGACGGGCGTGATTCTCGGAACTCCTAAACCGCGTGTACTTAAAACAATGGTGTACGTACTTTGAATGGTGTTGAATACATCGATAGGGTGCTGAGTCCCCGTCTGCAACTTTAACTTTGAGTGGGATAACCGTTGTCAGACAACTGCAGTCGGCTTTAGCGTCCAGCGGGAGCAAAGCGCCGAGACGGCGCGGATGTTGCGCCCCGCGGACGTCGACGCATGCATATTCAGGGTAAGTGGCGGGCGGCGCTGAGCGGCGGTCCCGTTGAGCCGGAGAGCGGCGTGTTTTTCGCCGGCTGCGGCGGGCGCGGCGGGGACGCGCGAGGAAATCCTTGTAATCTCGGCTGTCAATTATTCAGGAGCACTCAGTGAAACGTAATTTGCTCCGCCCGCAGCCGCAGTCGCGCCAAGTGTTTGCTATTGTTTCGCCGGCTGGCGCGCGCCGCTCGTGGAACAATGCCACTCTCCGCGGCGGGGCCGGCTCTGCTCCTCCCCTGATATAACTACAAATGTGGCTCATTATCCGACACGCTCTACCTGCAGCCTCTTAGCTGCGACGGGCGTGATTCTCGGAACTCCTAAACCGCGTGTACTTAAAACAAACTCCCCTATATTCGTAAAAGAATAAACGGAAAAAAATCGTATTACAGGTTTGTTATGTCTTCCGTACCTTAAAGATTAATAGTTATCATATTCCTCTGTCCGCTGAAAAACATGCATACGTGGTTCAGATTTCATCCACAAGGGAAACAGATTTCCATTTAGAGTATGTGACGTTTCTCAACACACTGAACAATTTGTTCTAGACTACATCTGCGCAATAAGAAACTAGGAGATCCTGTGTTTTTCAGAATTTCGCAGGTTTTGCGCCAAAGTGGTTATTTCATATAGAACTGTCAATTGGAGAGATGTTTCGACTTTATATCGCGTATCAGACCAAATGTGTGATTGGATTGAAGAGTTCCTAGATAACAGAACGCAGCATGTCATTCTCAATGGAGAGAAGTCTTCCGAAGTAAGTGTGATTTCAGGTGTGCCGCAGGGGAGTGTCGTAGGACCGTTGCCATTCACAATATACATAAATGACCTTCTGGATAACATCGGAAGTTCACTGAGGCTTTTTCCGGGTGATGCTGTAGTATATCGTGAGGTTGTAAAAATGGATGGTTGGTTGGTTGGTTTGGGGAAGGAGACCAGACGGCGAGGTCATCGGTCTCATCGGATTTGGGCAGGATGGGGAAGGAAGTCGGCCGTGCCCTTTGAAAGGAACCATCCCGGCATTTGCCTGGAGCGATTTAGGGAAATCACGGAAAACCTAAACCAGGATGGCCGGACGCGGGATTGAACCGTCGTCCTCCCGAATGCGAGTCCAGTGTCTAACCACTGCGCCACCTCGCTCGGTGTAAAAATGGAAAATTGTACTGAAATGCAGAAGGATCTGCAACGAATTAACGCATGGTGCGGGGAATGGCAATCAATCGCAAGTGTAATGTGCTGCGAATACAAAGAAAGAACGATTCTGTATCATTTAGCTTCAATATAGCAGGTCAGCAACTGGAAGCAGTTAATTCCATAAATTATCTGGGAGTACGCATTAGGAGTGATTTAAAATGGAATGATCATATAAAGTTGATCGTCGGTAAAACAGATGTCAGACTGGGATTCATTGGAAGAATCCTAAGGAAATGCAATCCGAAAACAAATGAAGTATGTTAAAGTACACTTGTTCGCCCACTGCTTGAATATTGCTCAGCAGTGTGGGATCTGTACCAGATAGGGTTGATAGAAGAGAGAGAGAAGATCCAACGGAGAGCAGCGCGCTTCGTTATAGGATCATTTTGCAATCGCGAAAGCGTTACGGAGATGATAGATAAACTCCAGCGGAAGACTCTGCAGGAGAGACGCTCAGTAGCTCGGTACGGGCTTTTGTTGAAGTTTCGAGAACATACCTTCACCGAGGAGTCAAGCAGTATATTGCTCCCTCCTACGTACATCTCGCGAAGAGACCATGAGGATAAAATCAGAGAGATTAGAGCCCACACAGAGGCATACCGACAGTCTTTCTTTCCACGAACAATACGTGACTGGAATAGAAGGGAGAACCGATAGAGGTACTCAAAGTACCCTCCGCCACACACCGTCAGGTGGCTTGCGGAGTTTGGATGTAGATGTAGATGTAGAACAGTAGTCTCATATTCGGATTTTCGGTGCTCGAACAGTGCCCAGAGAAAATATCCGAAAAGTCTTGGCGTTGCCTGTGTTGTATGGTCAACAGCTTACGGAAACTCTTTACCAGCCTTCCAGTAAGAAAGCCGTCCTACGGGCGGGGTCGGAGATTTTGTCCACTCGGGGACTTGTTGTTGTGTTGCCTTAATCATCATTTCATCCCCATTCGGCGCGCAGGTCGCCCAATGTGGTGTCGAATGTAATAAGGCCTTCCAGTAATAAGGCCTGCACCACGGCGGCCGGACCTGCCCCGCAAGGGGCCTCCCGGCCAATGACGCCAAACGCTCATTTCCTATTTTTTTTTTCTTGAAAGGATGGAACTGTGACTACAGTAGTAGTCTGGCAATAAGTAACGATGTAGTGTCCAACGTCTGTCACGGTGACAGAGGTTTAACATTCCTTTTAACCTGGAAGTATACAAGAAAGAAAATGAGTACCTTTTTATGCTGGTGTGCAAAACCCGAGGACGGGAAGTAACTTTCGCATGATGTCTCACTCCCAAGTAAGATAACTCGATGGAACTTGGACTATACATAGAAACTACTGCTGAAATAATGTCCAGAAACTAACTGAAAGAAATACGCAGTGAGACGGACATACAGTACAGTGTCTAGATAACGTTGAACTGTGAGTGTATCATGATCATTGATTTGGAGATAATTACGCCCTTGCAAAATTACTCTCCCTATACCATAACACCCGGACCACCAAAACAATAATGTGGACAATGTTCCTGGCTCCAAACGTGTTCCCACTTATGATTATGCGTTCAGCATTGTCGAACGTGATCATTTTGGTAGTACAGGTGTTGTGGTGTGCGGAGGCATAACGTTGCATGGGCGTACTGACCTTGAACACGGTCAACATTATTGTGACACTGTACTCCTTCAGAATGTGCATCTTTTCGGTAGTAAATTCGGCCCTTACTTCATTTTTACGGTTGACATTCTGCGACGCCTCGAACATCACAGGTGGAGGAACTCTTGGAACGAGAGGATATTCAGAAAATAGACTGGCATGCATGCTCCCCAAAATTAAATCCCACCGAGCACGTACGAGATGTGTTTGAGAGACATACTGTGCCATTTCCACATGCACCAACGGCTATCTATCAGTTGTCGACAGCGCTGGTTGAGGAATGGAACGCCCTACCACGAAAACTCCTTACTAATCTTATAGCCATCATGTGAGCTCGTCGCAGAGCAGTACGTGGTGGTCGCACACGTCACTAACAAACATATTCCGCCTTTTGTCATTTCCAGGGGACCATCACAAATTGCGCTGACTTCAGTGTAATTATTGTGTTTGAATGAAAACGTTATTTCGGCTCGTCCCATTGCGTATTTCTTTCAGTTACCGTCTATATTATACTTTACCAGTTGTTTCTATGTATGGTCCAATCCTCATCGAGATATGTTACTCGTCAGTGATACATGATGCGAAATTTACTTTCGTCTTGAAGTTTTACACGCCAGTTTACAATGGGGTGACAAAAGTCATGGGATACCTACTAATATCGTGTCGGAACTCATTTTGCCCTGTGTAGTGCAGCAACTCGACGTGGTATGTAGTCATTCAGTCATTGGAAGTCCACCCCATAATTTATCAATTGGATTAATGTAGGACGATCTGGGTGGCCAGTTTATTCGCTTGAATTGTCCAGAATGTTCTTCAAAGCACGCACGAACAATTGTGGCCCAGTGACAATGTGCCACGTCGCCGGGCCACAGTTGTTCGTTCTTGGTACGAAGAACACGGCGCATGGTCATCCACAAAAACTCAATTTTTGCTTGGGAACAAAAAGTGCACGTATGGCTGCAAATGGTCTTCAAGTAGCCGAACATAACCGGAGGACCCAGTGCATTCCATGTAAACGCACCCCACACCGTTATGGAACGACCACCAGCTTGCACAGTGCCTTGTTGACGACTTGGGCCCTTGGCTTCGTGGGGTCTAATGCACAATCGAACGCTAACATCAGCTCCTACCAACTAATATCAGGACTCATCTAATAAGGCCAAGCCGGCCGGAGTGGCCGTGCGGTTCTAGGGGCTACAGTCTGGAGCCGAGCGACCGCTACGGTCGCAGGTTCGAATCCTGCCTCAGGCATGGATGTGTGTGATGTCCTTAGGTTAGTTAGGTTTAATTAGTTCTAAGTTCTAGGCGACTGATGACCTCAGAAGT
Source organism: Schistocerca nitens (assembly GCF_023898315.1). NCBI lineage: Eukaryota > Metazoa > Arthropoda > Insecta > Orthoptera > Acrididae > Schistocerca > Schistocerca nitens. Next base: position 281,308,527 of record NC_064614.1, on the reverse strand, counting down.
TAAGTCGCATGGTGCTCAGAGCCATTTGAATCATGCACACTCGTCATATGTACCATAGGCGTCTTCTGAAAAACATATCAGATTCTTAAATGAACTAGTCATAAATATTATATTTTAGAAATAATTTTATGTAAGGGATATAGAGTATCATTCTTACTGTTAATATTTACTAGTAAATATTTTCTGTTGTACTTCGTGCTATGGCTTTTTGTATCCCTTTTCAGAGTTTAGAAATCGCATGCTTAGTTTGCTGTTTTGTACGTAATAATTTTAACTTGCCAAGTTTGAAAACTTATTAAAAAATAAAATTAAGGTGGTAAAGCTCTTTAATTCTTACAATCAACATTGTTAAAGAATGTTACTTAAAATCCGTCTTGATTGCAAATTTTTTTTATTATTCATATGACCGGTTTCGGTTCATTCAGAACCATCTTCACCGAGCGGGGTGGCGCAGTGGTTAGACACTGGACTCGCATTCGGGAGGACGACGGTTCAATCCCGCGTCCGGCCATCCTGATTTAGGTTTTCCGTGATTTCCCTAAATCACTCCAGGCAAATGCCGGGATAGTTCCTCTGAAAGGGCACGGCCGACTTCCTTCCCCATCCTTCCCTAATCCGATGAGACCGATGACCACGCTGTCTGGTCTCCTTCCCCAAACCAACCAACTAACCAGAACCATCTTCAGATCTGATATTTCAGTTACAGGAGTAACCCGTCCAATTCCAGCAGCTTTCACATGCTACATTATAAAATCACTGATTGCTGTTATCCCATAAGACATTATGTCTGTTTTTGCAAAGCATTGTTAAAGAAGACAATTAACATTTTACACGTTTTTCTTTTTCGAGGAAACGATTTTGTCTAGGTGTGGTACAACATTCCGTGATACTGCTTACCTCAAAGAATTAGTCAAATTTTTATCGCCAAGTAATGAACGGTTCTTAGTGTTAGCAAGCTTTAAAAGAGAAAAAGCGCTACAAATATACGTGGAACCAAACAATGAGAGAACTTTTCACACATGCTTGTGCAAAAGACGATATTTCTCTCGTGGAATACAGCTGTAAAAGTCATCCAGAGTTTTACACATGCGAAAGCGGTCCTTCAGGCGGATATCGCTCAGCAGGTGAATCAGCTCTAGTTGAAGCACTTGTGAGACGTCCTCTGTCCGAAGGGAAAACGGGCTAACAAATATATCTAAGTCCGGTTGAAGCTCACTTATCTCCAAAAATTTGTTTTCAAACTGTTCTTGTAATTCGCAAATGATTTGAACATAATCTGAAAATTCTACATCTTCTTTAACGCTGTATAGTGCAGGAAAGTGTCCACAATTTTTCTCGCGCAACTGTTTTTCCCCACAAAATAAGTTTTTTTTTTTTTTTTTTTTTTTTTTTTTTAATGCTTGAATCGTCTGCACTAAATCAACAACAGAGTGATTTTCGCCCTGGAGTGAAATGTTCAAAGTATTTAAATGAAAAGTAAGTACACTCAAAAAAGCCAAATTCGCCACCCACTTAGGATCACAAAGTAATTCTTCTGGAGCCGGCCGGTGTGGCCGTGCGGTTAAAGGCGCTTCAGTCTGGAACCGCGTGACCGCTACGGTCGCAGGTTCGAATCCTGCCTTGGGCATGGATGTGTGTGATGTCCTTAGGTTAGTTAGGTTTAATTAGTTCTAAGTTCTAGGCGACTGATGACCTCAGAAGTTAAGTCGCATAGTGCTCAGAGCCATTTTTTTAATTCTTCTGGACGTCCTTTCATTCCAAAAAAAAGTGTTTATTTCGCCCCTCAAGGAGAAAAACCGATGACGCACCTTTCCTCTGCTCAGCCATCTTACTTCGGCGTGATAGGGGATGTCCGGGTATTCCGCTTCGATATCAGCCAGAAATTCTTTAAACTGACGATGTGTGAGCCCATGCGATCGAAGATAATTAACCGTTCGAAGAACTGTGTCCATAACATTTTTTATGTTGACAATCTTCCAAGTGCCTCCTGGTGTATCAGACAATGAGGTGCCGCAAATAAGCAACAGCCAACTTCAGCCATTGTCGACCTGACGTAACTCAGAAACCCAGTGCGTATCCTCGTAGCGCAGGGGCTCCATAAGTTGTTACACTGCTCAGGCGTTCCCATTTTAAACCTACTGACTCGAACACGTTTTCCACGGCTAGAAAAATATCCAAACCGTGATTGTGTCTTTTAATGGTATCATCATCATCATCATCATCATCAGCCAATTCAATCATTAAATGATGTGGCCTCTTCGAGTCGTGGATTCAGGTAGGCTTTCAGCAGTCTTCTCCAAGTGGGACGGTCTTGGGCAGTTCTCTGCCAGGTGTTACCAGCGATCTTCTTGATGTCTTTGTCCCATCTGTCTGGTGGTCTTCCTCTAGGCCTCCGGTGATCCTTCGGACTCCACTCCAGTACTAGCTTCGTCCATCTGTTGTCTTTTCTTCTTGCGACGTGGCCAGCCCACTGCCATTTCAAGGAACCTACTGTTTCTAAGATGTCATTAACCTTCGTCACAGACCGGATGTCATCTGCCCTTTTCCTGTCCTTTCTTGTATAGCCCAGCATTGATCTCTCCATGGCTCTCTGTGCTGTCCTAAGTTTCCCTTTTGTAAATGAGTTCAGTGTCCATGTCTCGCACCCATACGTCATCGCAGGAAGAATGCATTGATCAAATACTGCTTTCTTCAAATTTACTGGCATTTTTGATCTGAACACTTTTGAATTCTTCCCAAATGCTTGCCAGCCAAGCTTGATGCGTCGATAGATTTCTGGCCTTATGTCTCCCTTCATATTTATAATCTGGCCAAGGTAGACATATTCACTGACCTCTTCTAGCAGACTGTCCTTGACCTTCACATCTCCAGCTGGGACCCATTTGTTGGACATTACTTTTGTTTTGGAAAGGCTCATGCTCAAGCCAACCAGCTGACATTCCGATGCAAAATCTGTAACTAAGTTTTGGAGCTCTGCGAAGTCTTTGGCCAGTAAGGCAATATCATCAGCAAATCTCAAGTTGGTAAGCCTTCTTCCATTAATTCTAATTCCCTTACCTTCCCACCTCAACTTTGACATAGCCATTTCCAATACAGCAGAGAACAGTTTTGAGGAGATGGGATCGCCTTGCTTGACACCCCTCATGATGCGGAATTAATGGTATAAAGTCGAGAAATTCTTCTGTGACAGGCAGATTGTCGTCGACACCTCGAATGAATATGACGAGCTGAGATATGTCCGCAACGTCCGCGAACTCATCAAGAGCGATAGAAAATGAAGTTTGCCGTTCTCTCCATTAATTGCTGCTCCATATCTCAGGACATATCTTCGACTCGGCGAGCAACAGTTTGAGGCCAAAGAGCTAGTTTTTCAAATTTGTCCGTGAGGTCTGTTGGACAAATACAAGCCGCCGAGTCGACCAGGCAAACCTTGATGAGATTCTCAGCCTAAAAGGGTTTCCCTGCTTTCGCAGTTCCCAGCGAGCATTTGTAACTTGCGCGCAAATTTTGCCCACCTATTTCCTGCTCCTACCACGGCAAAAATAAGAACATACAATTAATTTTGTACAATCCTGTTTTTTAAAACACTTTTATCATTTTAACAATTAATTGTTTCATTCATTGAAACTCCAATAAAAAACTAACAAAAATATTGGTTTTAGGTGCCTTCTCCCAAAGTTCTTCTCAAAAGCGGCCTTAGACGCTAGCAAGGACAGCGAAATGTGGTCGTAAAATAATTTTATATCTGTTGGAATATTTGCGTTTTAATTAATTGAAAACATAGACCAAACTACAACACGCTACGGTCGCAGATTCGAATCCTGCCTCGGGCATGGATGTTTGTGATGTCCTTAGGTTAGTTAGGTTTAACTAGTTCTAAGTTCTAGGGGACTGATGACCTCAGCAGTTGAGTCCCATAGTGCTCAGAGCCATTTGAACCATTTTCGAATCCTGCCTCCGGCATGGATGTGTATGATGTCCTTAGGTTAGATAGGTTTAAGTAGTTCTAAGTTCTAGGGGACTGATGACCACAGCAGTTAAGTCCCATAGTGCTCAGAGCCATTTGATCCATTTTGAAACTACAACATATGTTTTCCCATCCATAAAAACACAAATATACAAAAACAAAGAATGACTCTTAATGACGCTTTGCTGCCCGAGAGAGCGTTTGTGACGGCTTTTCAGAAAGTGGCAAAAAATAACGCACCTGATACGTTTTCTTACGTCCGTGTGACGCGATTTAATGCAACCCAAGTATAAAAATTAACCGAAAAGTAACGTTCCTTGTTACTCACAATCTGATATTCGACAACTGGCACATTGCTAAGTGACATATCACATTATAAAATATAGTTTTATTTATCATCTTTTTTGTAAATGATGATACAGTTCCTTCACTGTAATGCTGCTTGAAATTTTTTGCAGTTCTTCAAGCTTTGACTGACGTTCCTCTTGCGACAAATTTTCGAACTGATATTTGTGACACGTATTAAAGTGCCGTTCAATCGAGTACTTTTTTTAAATACATAAGATTCCGATGACAGCAGTACAAAGGAAATTAATTTCCCACTCGGGTTTAAATAGTGTGGACGCACCGCTCCTCTTTCCTTTGCGTTGACCATCCATCTGGATCCATTGTATCCTTACGCCTTTATTCGCCCGGGGCGCTGGCCGCGGGCGATTGCGGGCGCTGGCGCCCGAGGGGCACAGTTTGGACGAGCCTGATTTATACTAACATAAGTTCACCACCGTAGTACAAGAGAAGTTTCGGAAGGCAGTACACAGACAGAAACAACGGTACGTCGAGAGAAATTGAGTCGTCACAAGATAAATAAAAATTTAGCGTTGGAGCATTCAGAATTCCAAGTAAAGTCGAAGAGCTGTCAAAGAGGAAGCAAGTCCATTACAATGATAAGCTCACCGAACAAGATAACCGCTGGAAATAAATTAGTATACCCTTTTAGAGGTTTCCAATTCATCCAAGACTTATGGTTGCAACAGTGAACATGAAGCAAATGAAATGATTACATTCACAGACCAATATCACAAGCAACACAAGCGGCTCTGAGGTACCACATATCGACCTTTGTTTAAACATCCATATTAGCACGTGATGTAGCCTCCATGGGCAGGAATGCATGCACTGACTCTGGCATCCAGTCGATCGCACAGATGGCGAATGCTGTATGGGTTTTTCCACGCCTGCTCGACTTATTCACGTTGTGCTGTAAGAGTAATTGGATGACAAACCGCAGGAGTCACTTCTCTTCCCATCATATCCCACACGTGCCCTATTGAAGACAAGTCCGTGCTGGTCAGGGGAGTTGCTTCAAGTCTTGCAGAGCACGTTGGGTTTCACGGGCAGTGTGTGAGCTAGCACTACCCTGTTGGAACAAGAGATCACTTTCCCGCTGCAAGAACGGCAAAAGAATGGAACAGCTTTCTGGACGTGCCGAGTGCTGGTTAGTGTCCCTCCAGAAACACCAAATACTTTTGATAGGGCCAGTGTGTCTTGGACGAAGTGCGAGCGACCAGCGACCATCACTTGCTTTCATCGCTGAAACCCACGGTGTGCCATTCCAAGTCATCCCCTGACCGTAACAATCGAGCTATGCACGTCGATACTGTCTTGAGTGGAAGATGGGCTACAGATGTGCATGCCTGTTGTCCTAGTGCTAATTACCGGTTGGCAACAGTTCTCGTTTACGGTGACAATGTTCACGAGACTGCAGATATCAGCATCGTTGCAAAAATGACGCAGCACGTCCAACATGTGTGTCATTTCTCCGAAAGGACCATCCTGTCACTCGGAAGGTCACACCACTTTCAAATACGCTCAGTTGGCTGTAGGAAGCACGTGTGTGACTCCGTAGCATGGTTTGCTGCTTGCTTCACATTTTTGCAATACACTCAGCTTTCTGGCTGTGAGCATTCCCACTCTTTAGAGTGGACACAGATGGCGCTCTTGTAGCTTTTCCACTATGCTATCTGCTGGCGGACGACGTTGAAACCATTATCAGTACACCTACCATCCCATAAGTGGCGTGTGCCATCTTCGGACCAAAACTGACGTTTTTCCAGGTGTACTATTTTTGTTCTGAGAGTGTATTTAGTCACCCTCAAGAGACGTACCGCTTATATCAAGTAGCCTTCAAGCCGGCGTCAGTTCGCCGAGGATGAGAATCCACAAGTTTCTTCAGGTATGCCACATCCATCTGAAGCAACTCATTCATGATCAGGTAAAGTGCGGCTAACAAACTGCGGTGATCTTGATTGCTACGTTTCGCTTGCTTTTCCAAATAGTCCCAAGAGTTTGATTAAGAAGTAATTTGCAAGCAATCGAGCCGCGATAGGGTACTTCAGTTTGCGACAAACCTAGAACGTACGTGTGCAGTCAAGTGAACTTCGAAACTCGCACCTGGCAGTCCAGCGGTAAAGCGCGTGCATGGAAACCGAATGGTGATGCGACCGATTCCTGGACGCGTCACAGCTTTAATCTAGGTATCACCTCCCAACGATGTGATTAATAGCTAAGAACGACACAGGAGTATGAATTCCCTTTCCTCTTTTGAATAAGTGGGGTAAATTAAGGACACACACGTCGCCGAAGTGACTCCCAATCGGAAGAGTGCATTGAGCCACACGAAACAAGAAAACAGGTGATATGTCGGTTTACGCTACAGCCTCCGGTCACCTACATTGTTGGGCACAGCTGCACGTGGAGCTATGAGTAACGGCATTGTGCAAAGTACCGCAGTCCAAGGGTTCACTCGATGGATGCAGTTTCCTTCATATCCGTCGCTCGGTAACCGGTTTAACGGGCCTGCATTCGCTGATAGTAGCAGTTCCTTTAAGATCTGAAACTGACATTTATCTCTCGCGGGGTAGGGTGTGGCGGGGGGGGGGGGGGGGCTGACAACAAAGTTTCTAGCACTGAAGTGCCAATTTAGAGTTGCGCTGCCTATAATAAAGGTAGAGACAGCAGTAAGGCATGGTGTGGGGTTTAGAGTGAGTTGTGCACTGAGTGATATGGGTTATAATTGATTTTCAATTAAAAAAATGTGTGTGCCATGGAGAATATGCAAGAGTGGCCTCAGTAAAATAATAGGTTCCATGGGCAGTTACTGATATCTCATAGCACTTGCTGATTCCAAACTTCGTTCTCCCAGTACATCCCTCGTCCTTCCCCAACTTCACAGACTTTGTCGTGCATAAGATGGTGGAAGAGCATCCCTGAACAAAGGAATATGTCCAAGTCTTGCTTATCCCCATAATATGGGATCACTTTAGAATAACCATTTCCCTCTGCATCGAAGAGTGCGTTGTTGCAAAATTTACTCACGCACTGAAATTGTATCCTTACTCGACTACAAAGCAGACGGGAAATGCTCTAAGTGAGTTCTCTTGGTGCACCTCACAGCCTCAGTATGCCAGCACTTCTCCCTTAAGGACGGCTTAGTTACTCCGTATCGTAACCGTCCTCTTTGGAATACTGGTCTAAGAAGTCTGCGAGTCAGGTCCTTTGGAATGGAGGCGTACCGCTGACAGAAGCATGCTTTGAGACTTACTTACGTAGTTCAGCTGGTGGGAATGTTTCGGTGGAAAGGTAATCCTCTGATCTGGAGTCCCGATCGCACATACAGGTTTAAAGATATTGAAAGATTTATTTGATAACTCTCCAATTTTAGTAATGCGTACTTCACTAAAAACTCATTTTTTTCTGTGTACTAGATTTTCGCCAGCAATTCTCTATCCACGATACGCCTCAATGTTCCAGTGCTGGTAATGTAATTCGTTAATACAATAAAAATTCATTGGAAAACCATTGCTGTTAGGATTCTCTCACCGAATGTTATTTCTTTCCTCGGTGTTTCGTTAGAAATTTCATATACTTAAACGGTAGTAAGTCAAAGGGCGATGCTTAATAGCACGTTTACTTAATGAAAACCCGTTTTACGGTCAACCGAGTGAGACATAAATTCATTAGAAGCTATTAAGTGCCGGTTACGCCATTACTAGCCGCACGGTCGCGTCCGCGTGCATAAATATGTATTAGAACGTCAACGCTCGCTCTGCTGTTACCGCAGCAGCATTGCCAACCGCACGGAAGCTAATCTCTTAACTTCACACGGTTTTAGCGTGACGTACGCCGTGTAATTGCAGGCACATTCCTTTTGAAGGCCCGTGTTTCGTGCCTTGATGTGCAAATTCGGGAACACGATGCAAATGCACAGCTTTTGCGCCCGGCTCTTAGCAACGATTAGCGATGTAAATTGGGTGTCAGCCTCAATCGGCGGCCGTCCGTGCAGAGATAGCGCGATCAGCGGCGGCCGTCCGCCTCCGAATGCCGCCCCTGCAGCCCCCACCCCGCCCCCCCCACGGCCATTGTTGCGGACTCACGACCACCTGCCACCGCCGACGGCCGAGCGCCTCGTCCGGCCGAGACGAGGCAGAGGGGACTCACAGTTCGTTAACAGAATTTACGGCGGTCTGGCGCCAGTCCAAACTGCCGATAAAGTCGATATCGGTTCCTCCGTTGTCCCTCTGAGAACAAGCGCCACTATTTTGCTTAAGAGGCAAATGGGCCTCATTACCATTACTACATCGTCTGCTTCACACGAGTGTTCCTATTTTGCGCACTTTTGCGAAAGACCAGTGCGAATAAGCTGTCATTTAATAATGGACACATCTACAAGAATGTTTCCCTAATGTGACAGTAAAATGACGTTTGCATGTAGTTAAGTGCATCTGACTTGCATGACTTCTTAAAATTAGATAGAGTTCGACATGTTTTCCATCACGACTATACTCGAGTAAGAGCTGATTTCACAACCAATCTTCACGGCTAAATATCAGTCAAAATCTGGAGATTGTTAGGTTGCTATTTAAGAGCACTGGTTTCGATTTTCAGGTAAATATTTAATAGGCTAACTGTCCGTCCGTTGAGGCCGAAACTAACATTCTGTGCTTTTAGCTACCGCTTTTTAAAAGGAGTAGCAGTGCTGTTCCCAATCATAAATTTCCTAAATATTGCTATGTCGAAAGCAGGGTCTGTTTTCCAGTAGACTATGAGACGTGTCAGTGAGATCGTATCTCTGTGAATATGCAATGCTAAATATAATTCGTTTCCCATAAGCTCTCATCTGTCCGTTCCATAATAAGTAAGTGACTAGAAATTTGTTCACGGAGAAAATCATCTACTTCATATCTTCTCATTTGCCCAACTACTGCAGTAACTGTTAAATCGTACCCATCGTATCTATATTCTATGACCGCAAAAAAATTGCTTTTCTGTAGTTGGGTAATTTAATGAAGATTTTTTATAGCACTTCAGTCCGTAACCCTTCTTCCACCTCTGACCTACACTAACTACCTTCGAGTCAGAAAAACCGCTGCTGCATTGTTAATTTCTAAATACGAGGGGAGTGTACTATGTAACGTAACATATTTTCTTCTCGTCCAGTTTCGATTGAAAAAATTCAGAATTGGTTATGGGACATCGTGGAATATTCCAGCTGCAGCCTCTTTAGTTCCATGAACTTCCAATAGTTGGCGGAACATACGCCTTCAAAATGGCGTCCGTAAAGGGGATGCGTTCTAACCAGACCGCTGTCATGGAGTTTCTTTTGGTGGAAAACCGAAGCATCGCAGATATTCTCAGGCGCGTGTAGAATATCACCGGAGACCTGGAAGTGAAAAAAAGCCCAGTGAGCCGTTGGGTGAGGCATCTGTCATCATCTATCGCAACAGGTTGCTCGAATCTGTCCGGTCTCCTGCTTGCAGGCCGGGCGCACCAACTTTGGCTTCTGGAATGTTGGAACGTGCAGACACTCTCATTCGATGTGATAGACAGATCACAATGAAACACCGCGCTGCCCAACTAGACGTCTCTGTTGGTAGTGCTGACACACTTGTCTACCAGTTGGGGTTCCCAAATTTGTGTGCCCGCTGGATTCCTCACCGCCTAACAGAGCAACGAAGGACCTCCTGTGCAGAATTGCTTGCGCTTTATGTCACAGGCGATGAAACATGAGCTCCCTCACTTCGAACGAGAAACAAACAGGCAAGCAACGAAATGGCCCCAATCACTTCTCTTCCGAAGAAAAAGTTCGAAGCCACACCCTCAGTCGGTAAAACTCTTGGCGACGGTCTTCTGCGAATCTGAAAGAGGTTATTCTGATTGATGTCCTCCTTCATGGTGCAACGATCAACTCTGAAGTATGTTGTGCAGCGCTTAAGAAATTGAAAGAACGGTTTCAGCGTGTTGGTCGCCACAAAAATGCAAACGGACTTCTCCATCTCCATGACAACGCAAGGCCTCACACAAGCCTACGCACCCGAGAGGAGCTCACAAAACTGATAGACTGTTCGTCCTCATCAACCCTATAGCCCGGATCTCACACCTTCCGACTTCAATGGTTTAGGCCCAATGGAGGATGCACTCCGCGGGAGACCGCTCATGGCTGACAGGTGGGTTATTTATGCAGCACGACGTTGGCGGAACGACGATCAGACGGCAACCAGTGGAGTGCTACCGAGAGGGCATACAGCCCCTCCTAATGAGGTAGCGTAATGCTGTCGCACTGAATGAAGATTATCTTGAAAAATAGAGTTTTCTACTAAAAAAATGTAAGGAATGATATGGTGCACTGGAAACCTGAATCAAGTCAAACAGCAGTTGGAAAAAATGTGTTGTATTACTCATTGAACGCCCCTCGTACAGTAATTGGTTTGCTTCAGATAATATGCTTTTTCATGTGACGCACATTCCTCGTTCTAGTACTACACGGTGAGCAAAGTGAAACTCACGCGGTGATTATTTCGTGCAACTTAGGCAACCCAACTTGCATCATCTGAATCTGGGGAGATGATGTACGTCGGGTTGCCTATCTTAAGATGAATTTGTAATTAGCGGCACATCCTGTTCCTGCCCGGTCCGGCCGGATGTGTTAGCGCTGCCCTCACGCTAGTACTTGGATAGGAGTCGCGCACTGCACCGATTCTGGATGGGATAGCGCGATGCGTGAGCAACTGACCAGCACTCAAGCAGCAGTCTTGTAATGTCCAGTGCGAGAGCCAGACAGAGAGGTAGGGTCTTGGACTGGGAACTGCGGTGCGTGCTGGACTTCATCGCGATGACGGCAAGGGGCGGCCTTCCAAAGTTGTATTTCGGACAGCAGGAGCTGTTCCTGATCCCGTGTGTGCCATGAGCAGGGCCGTGTGTGCAGTCCGGTGTTCGCCCCCGGAGTAGGCGGACGAGTGCCATCAATTGCTGGAGAACCAAGAATGGAAAGCCTTCTCCAAGCTGATACGCTAAAGAGCTACGAGTATGTATGAAACCTCACTAAAGGCCAGCGTGCGGCGTGGCCAATGTGTGGACGCAAACAACCCAGTGGAGCAGTTGGTGTCACGGACGATAGAGTGGCCATTCCATTCACATAGAGGCTACAACCGGCGACACACACTTTTTAATTGTGTCATTTGCTCCGAGTCTCTGTGTCCTTAAGAGCCTCTGTGTGTTGTACACAGTCCATCACTTAGGGCAGCTTGTCCAAGAAAGCTTCCACTTGCTCAATCTCGAGGCAGCCGCTGTTCCTGGTCACGTCGGTCTGATTGGAAACAAGGCTGCTGACGCTGGCCGGCCGGAGTGGCCGTGCGGTTCTAGGCGCTACAGTCTGGAACCGAGCGACCGCTACGGTCGCAGGTTTGAATCCTGCCTCTGGCATGGATGTGTGTGATGTCCTTAGGTTAGTTAGGTTTAAGTAGTTTTACGTTCTAGGCGACTGATGACCTCAGCAGTTAAGTCGCATAGTTTTTTTGCTGCCAGGGCTACAGTTCTCCTACCTTGGCCCACCTCTTCATGGGAACAAACGCTAGGGAATTAAACGTCTCCCAGCGACTTGGCCGACCTCCTCTTTGTCCTTTCGCTGCGAGAAGATCGTTTTGGCTATGTTGCGTATTGGACACTGTCATTTTAGCCATCGTCATTTGTTAAGTAATGATCCTCCACAATTATGAACTAAGGCAGATATTGCTTGTGGAATGGAGGCAAATCGGTGGGTCATTTGAAAAAAAAAAAAAGCATGTGTACATCAGGTTCTGAACATTTAAAGGACTATGCTTTGAAGTGAATAGCCCTTGAACTGTGGCACATATTACTGAAATGAAACTGTTTGGCAAGTGCGATGGAGTAGTACACTGTACAGACGTATAAATCCCGTAAACACGTCAGTGCCGCGTATTTTAAATTGAGCACTTCTGGAAATGAAACCCCGCAACGTCAAGCTTACTAGGACAGCTGAATCAGTACAGGAGTCTTATCATGACCTGCAACAGATACATAATGGAATTGGAAACATATTTTCAACGCTGAATTCGTCAAATACCAGCTTCGCTTGTCACTGTCGCCAAACTGTCTCAGAATCTTGTAACGAGATGAGGAGCGGCCGAAGCGTAAATTTTTGTGACATATTGCTAAATAGAAACACTCTCAACTGCCAAAGTAAAATAGTATGTGTTTTCTCTTTAAAATAAACTGTTGTACCAGTCGTAATAGTGCAGTTTCGTAATTTATGACAATATTATCGCCGAAAAAGTGCCAAAATATAAATGTTTGCCTCAGAAACGTTACCCACACCGTGTCCAACAAGCGAAACGATGCACGACACAGTCACGGACTGCAACACGCAGGTAAACACAACAGATGCACGCCACAAGGGAAACTAAAGCCGAAGAGGAGGAGGACAAACTCAACCAACCAAAAGGGCAACATCGCCACACCACAACAACAAAACCAGACTACGTCAGCCAAACGGAGACACACAGTTCGTACAATGAGACTACCACTCACACAACATATCCTGTCGGAACAGCTGCCTCGCAGGCGTCAACAGATTCAACTTCTTACACCAGCCCACAAGCCTACCCATACACTACACCCACTCAAGAACCAGAGACAGCTAAACAACCGACCGGCAACTCAAAGGCCCCTGCGAACTCCACTTAACACATATGTGTAGGTCTAGTAGTGACACTTTGCTCCATCTTACCATGGAAGGGCTTCTTACCAGAATCGCAACCTTCGACATGCAGCTGCTCTCGACAGAACCTGGCCAGGAGTGGTCCGTCATAAAGAATTTTCACAGAACTTTTGTAACACCACGCCATCCTCGTCACGCGAACAACGCAACTCTGACACAGATCCTGTTTCAGAATGACAACGAAATCTAACATAAAATAACTGAACTAGTTGAGCTGATATAGCGGAAGGGTATCTTGATTGCTCTCGTGGCTGAGGCACTGCTCAACTGAGACAAAAAACTTCACAAAAAAATGTTCAAATGAGTGTGAAATCTTATGGGAGTTAACTCCTAAGGTCATCAGTCCATAAGTTTACACACTACTTAACCTAAATCACCCTAAGGACAAACACACACACCCATGCCCGAGGGAGGACTCGAACCTCCGCCAGGACCAGCCGCACAGTCCACGACTGCAGCGCCTTAGACCGCTCGTAAAAACTTGACAATTCAGGCTACTGCGTCTTTCGTACCGATCGACCGGTCGACGGGGCAGGGAGCGTCACAGCAATCATCATTCAGAGCGACATAGAACACACAAACACTGAGGCCACGGCCATCCCAGTCAAGTTGAGCGTAGCCTAGATTCCACTAATACCGCCGTACAATTCGTCAAACAACATCATAACGCGCGTATCAGCACCGTACTCTACACAGCTGGAAATTTTAAGGCGGGTCATCCCGATGGGAACTCACGAATACGAAACTTCAACAGCAAAGCCGGCCGGAGTGGCCGAGCGGTTAAAGGCGTTACAGTCTGGAACCGCACGACCGCTACGGTCGCAGGTTCGAATCCTGCCTCGGGCATGGATGTGTGTGATGTCCTTAGGTTAGTTAGGTTTAAGTAGTTCTAAGTTCTAGGGGACTTATGACCACAGCAGTTGAGTCCCATAGTGCTCAGAGCCATTTCAACAGCAAAAAGACTATAACCATTCACTGTGGCGAAATCTTACCAGTGTCGAACGTACCTACGCAGTGCCCAGCCAGAGGCGACGAATGTCAGCCGTGCTACGCATAGCCCTCGCCAAGGGCATCCCAAGAATACTCAACGATCTGGCCTCCGTCCATATGCCAGTAGTACTACACACGTAAGAGACACTGCAGGACACAGAAAGACACCGTATACTCAACCACAAACGCGCGAATTGGGCTCCGTTCAAGGAAACGGTTGATTGCCGTATCCCAGAAACACACGAAATTACTCTCATGGAACAAATTGATTAGGCCGGCCGTGGTGCTCTCGAGGTTCTAGGCGCGCAGTCCGGAACCGTGCGACTGCTACGGTCGCAGGTTCGAATCCTGCCTCGGGCATGGATGTGTGTGATGTCCTTAGGTTAGTTAGGTTTAAGTAGTTCTAAGTTCTAGGGGACTGATGACCACAGCTGTTAAGTCCCATAGTGCTCAGAGCCATTTGAACCATTTGAACAAACTGATCAAATTCTAGAAGTATTTACCACTGCAAACTAGGACGCAATAACTGACGCCTTATCTCAATGAGAAACGGTCTCATGGGATACGGGTAGCACACCAGGCGTCCATTGTACAAACTACACAACAGACCAAGAGAGAAGATACAATCATTCAGAAACGCACAGAGCCAGGAACTCGCTGAACTGGATACTACTAGCTCGACGTTACACAAGAGAGTGACACTAAACATCCGTCTTACAAGGGCCCCATGTACATGCCTACTCCGAGGAGGAGAAGGCAGAGCTAACGATCAGAACTCTAGTAGCGTCTTCACAGTGAATCTGGTTACCTCAGACCCGGTATAGACAGTAGCCAACCCCTGCGCGCGATGAAATCAGACGTGCTCTCATTTCGTAATTATGTGTAACGTGTCACTTTACACAAAATAATTAATTTTTTATTTCATTTTTTTATTTTTTATTTTTCCACAGTCATTATTTCAAATCTAAGAATTCACTATTTAGTAGAAGGAGTTGTCATTCAGAAGTTCTTTTAATTTACTTTTAAATGTTGGTTGGCTATCTGTCAGACTTTTAATGCTGTTTGGCAAATGACCAAAATTTTTTACGGCAGCATAATTCACTCCTTTCTGTGCCAAAGTGAGCTTTAATCCAGAATAGTAGAGATCATCCTTTTTCCTAGTGTTGTAGCTACGCAATTCACTGTTATTTTTGAATTGGGATGGGTTATTAATGATAAATTTCATAAGTGAATACATGCATTGCGAAAGTACTGTGAATATCCCGAGTTCCTTAAGTAAATGTCTGCAAGGTGATCTTGGGTGGTCTCCAGCTGTTATTCTGATTACACGCTTTTGTGCAATGAATACTTTTTCTCTTAATGACGAATTGCCCCAAAATATCATGTCATATGAAAGCAGTGAATGAAAATAGGCGTAGTAGGTTAATTTATTGATATGTTTATCACCAAATTTGCAATAACGCTAATAGCATAAATAGCTGAACCTAACCATTTCAACAGATCATCGATGTGTTTCTTCCAGTTCAATTTCTCATCAATGCACACACCCAGAAACTTTGGGTATTCTGCCTTAGCAACGGACTTCTGTTCTTCTGTTCATAGTCTATATTTATCAATGGTGTTTTGCCATCTACTGTACAGATTTGTATAAACTGTGTTTTCTAAAAATTTAATGAGAGTCCCTTTGCAGATAACCACTAAATAATTTTCTGAAAGACATTATTTACAATTTCCTCAGATGATTCTTGCTTGTTGGGTGTGATTACTGTACTTGTATCATCAGCAAAACGAACTATCTTTGCATCTTCATGAATACAGAGTGGCAAGTCCTTAATAGATATGAAGAACAATAAGGGATCCAAGACCGAACCCTGTGGGATACCATTCATGATACCTCCCCAGTTAGAGGACTCTGCTGATTTTTGCAGACTATCTGTACTGATAATTTCAACCTTCTGCATTTTTCTAGTTAATTATTAATCAAACCATTTGTACACTGTCCCACTCATACCACAATACTTAAGCTTATTTACAAGAATTTCATGATTCACACAATCAAAAGCCCTTGAGAGATCACAAAATATCCCAATGGGTCATGTTCGGTTATTCAATGCATTTAATATTTGATCAGTGAAAGCATATACAGCATTTTATGTTGAAAAGCCTTTCTGAAAACCAAACTGACATTTTGGTAATACTTCATTTTGACAAATATGTGATGCTACTCTTGAATACATTACTTTTTCAAGAATTTTGAAGATAGCTGTCAGAGGTGATATTAGGCGGTGGTTGTTAGCATCAGACCTATCCCCTTTTTTACGCAACGGTTTAACAATAGCGTGTTTCACTCAATCTGAAAAAAATACCCTGTTTAATTGAGCTACTACATATGTATTCAGAAAACTGCCCGAACGACTTTAAATGAACTCGAGACACTCGAACAACTCCTTCATCCTAATTGCGTCACAACCAAAGGCGGAATCATAACCGCCCAAAATTCCTTTTTCATAGGGAAAATCAACCACCTGTGGCCGGCTCAAGCATACAGACAACACATTGTCATCGAATCCCTGCATTACAGCAAACCTGACGCACTACCAGCTGAGTTCATACAGCCTACTAACTGGCGTTAACAGGGAAGCTGAACACACGAAACACAAACGCCACACGACTCTACAACACGAGCGGCCGATTTTACAGCCAAGTTGACCCCTCTGACGACGACTTTGGCCTCTTACAGGTACGCTGACGATGCAGCTATTCCAAGAGATATCGTCAGAGACCAGCTACAATGGTAACACTTCCCAAGCAACATTTTCTAAGACCCAACCAAGAACTGTTGCTACTGGCAACAATCCGCTAGCAGCCCTACTATCTTCCCAGGCTATCGCAGAGGTTTTTTCTCCACGGCGCTTGCCAATGCACATTTCCCCCCCCCCCTCTGCCCTTAAAATCTCTACCCATCAATCGCTTTCTGTTTTCTAACTCCTCGAAGAGACCAGTGTTTGCTCCACATACTCCCCTACAATTTTTCTGATCCTTTGTAAGACAATACTCGCGTATACGCTTAGTCATTCACTGCATTAACTAGGATTCTCAGATTCTGATTTCTCCCTTAATACATAAATATTTTGCTAAATCAAACAGATTTACAAACCGCCGTGCGGGATTAGCCGAGGGGTCTTAGGCGCTGCAGTCATGGACTGTGCGGCTGGTCCCTGCGGAGGCTCGAGTCCTCCCTCGGGCATGGGTGTGTGTGTTTGTCCTTAGGATAATTTAGGTTAAGTAGTGTGTAAGCTTAGGGACTGATAACCTTAGCAGTTAAGTCCCATAAGACTTCACACACACACACACATTTACAAACTGCTATTACGCTGCTTGGTCGCGAACCTGTAATAAATGTGTTTTGTTCTGAAACTTCCTGGCAGATTAAAACTGTGTGCCCGACCGAGACTCGAACTCGGGACCTTTGCCTTTCGCGGGCAAGTGCTCTACCAACTGAGCTACCGAAGCACGACTCACGCCCGGTACCCACAGCTTTACTTCTGCCAGTACCTCGTCTCCTACCTTCCAAACTTTACAGAAGCTCTCCTGCGAACCTTGCAGAACCAGCACTCCTGAAAGAAAGGATATTGCGGAGACATGGCTTAGCCACAGCCTGGGGGATGTTTCCAGAATGAGAATTTCACTCTGCAGCGGAGTGTGCGCTGATATGAAACTTCCTGGCAGATTAAAACTGTGTGCCCGACCGAGACTCGAACTCGGGACCTTTGCCTTTCGCGGGCAAGTGCTCTACCAACTGAGCTACCGAAGCACGAGTTCCGAGTCTCGGTCGGGCACACAGTTTTAATCTGCCAGGAAGTTTCATATCAGCGCACACTCCGCTGCAGAGTGAAAATCTCATTCTGGAAACATCCCCCAGGCTGTGGCTAAGCCATGTCTCCGCAATATCCTTTCTTTCAGGAGTGCTAGTTCTGCAAGGTTGGCAGGAGAGCTTCTGTAAAGTTTGGAAGGTAGGAGACGAGGTACTGGCAGAAGTAAAGCTGTGGGTACCGGGCGTGAGTCGTGCTTCGGTAGCTCAGTTGGTAGAGCACTTGCCCGCGAAAGGCAAAGGTCCCGAGTTAGAGTCTCGGTCGGGCACACAGTTTTAATCTGCCAGGAAGTTTCATATCAGCGCACACTCCGCTGCAGAGTGAAAATCTCATTCTGTGTTTTGTTCTGATTGGGGTAGAACTGCGGCCCGAGCGATGCTTGAAATTGACAGCTAATGTACACGTGTTTGGAGCTTGTAACTGAATGCATGTCTAGGTCCATGCATACTTATTAGTCCAGCTGTTCCCAACCCATGGACCGCTACCCACTTGTGGGCCCCAGGCGGTGTGACACTGGGTCGTGAATACTGATCTAGAGTCGAATACAAGAAGACAAGAGAAAAATTGTCGGCAGCTTCAAGGATTTCATTCGTCAAGTGTCAGGTTCTTCAAATGGAAACAAAACAATAAAACAAACTGCTAAGATAGGCTGCCAGCCTTTCTTTCTTTTTTAAAAATGTTGAAAATTACCAACATGTTTGGCACCAGCCGGCTGGAAGTGTACATCCCTATAGACAATGCTAAAAGGATGGGCCTTGTCTGGCTGCTTGTGGCACACATAGCGGGCCATAATCCGATCGTAATTACCGAGCGAGGTGGCGCAGTGGTTAGACACTGGACTCGCATTCGGGAGGACGACGGTTCAGTCCCGCGTCCGGCCATCCTGATTTAGGTTTTCCGTGATTTCCCTAAATCGCTCCAGGCAAATGCCGGGATGGTTCCTTTGAAAGGGCACGGCCGACTTCCTTCCCCGTCCTTCCCTAATCCAATGAGACCGATGACCTCGCTGTCTGGCCTCCTTCCCCAACAACCCAACCCGATCGTAATTCGTCGAGTTGGCAGTTTATCGGACGCAGTTGCACACAAGAACGACGCGCTTGAATTTGCTCATTTAATATCCAGACACAACAAAAAGAACGGAAGGAAGACTGGTGTTGCACAATCCATACACAGCTGATATTATTAGAAGCAGAGCTATCGTATTTCTTACTACTGACCGGAAGGAAACGACCATGGCCACTTTAAGGAATCATCCTGGCCTTTGCATAGAGTGATCTGGTTGATCGGAGAAAACCAATATATGGATGGTCAACCGAGAAATGAACCTGGTTCTTTCGAATGCGAGTTGTGGGTATTAATCACTACACCACCTCGCTCGGTCTCTGAGATATATATGTGTGTGTATTTATGGTTTTTTCACTTGTATATTTTACTCACTGTCCCTCTGAACTTTTTTCACAGAATAAGCGTTCCGCACAGCAAAAAATGTTGGGAAGCGCTATATTAGTCAAAAACATTGGTACCACTTACTTTGGTGTCATAGAATGCTATTTATTCAATTTTCTAGATCTTGAAGTTTTCTGTGTTTGAGTAGAAAGTAGTGTTTGCTCCTCATCCCTTCCCACAACTTCTCTGATTATTTATTAAAGAATTCATGAGTATATGAGAGTGCTGTACACGCCTACAGCTTTATTGCTTTTTATATAGACAGCAAATTTAATTTCATTCTTTTGGCTAGTAATCCCACATTTGGAATTAATCGCTGTTAACATACAAAAATTCATTCAGTGTAACGTAACGAGACTAGGTCATCACTGTATCACAGGTCATTAACACTATTTAAATTCTGGTCGACCATTCCCATTACCTTACATACCATGCGCAGTGGACTACACGCATGGGGTAAACAGTTTAGATAAGGGGAACTGACAAGTGGAGTAGATATCAAAGCTAAACAACCCTTAGAGCGTCTGATGAGGAATCTAAAAATTGCGACGCTCTCACGATACCCTTACGTATAGCTGTTCTACACAGTATTCCTGCCCGACTCCATCCCTGTGCTTTTGCACCTACGAGAGTCCCTGTTATGCGGTTGCCTTTGTACCTGAGCTGCTCTTGCAGCGACTCTGATTACCGTTTCCAGAGAGGTCTCGCTCAAGAGTTGTTATCGCTGAGTGAGCTCTTTGATGAAGGAGGAAGTGAGCTAACGTGGACTGAGATTCAGCCGGTGAACAACGAGGAAGGCTCTGCAACTTCGGAGCGGAGCGAAAGGACAGCAGTAATCTGTTGGCAAGTGACTATTTTAGCTTGGGCCCTCTCTCTCTCGCTTGCTCACTCTGTTGTGTACAGACGACGACGTGCTGGTTCCAGCGTCGCAAGCTTCCCTATCAATACAGCGTATGAAAAGGCCGCAAGCAGAATCGCAGTTTGCGGATGGGAGGAGGGGGCGGTGCTTTGAGATCGATTCCTGTTTCAGCGAAGAATATACGATAAGAAGTTTTTGGTTTATCCCGGACCAGTGGCCATCCTTACTGTAGCTACATTACACAATATTAAGCATGATTTGAACGACGACCCGGTGCTGACGCCCAGGAAAATTGTGTGAGTCGATTGATTCCTTTTCCAAAACATTTTAATTGGGCTCAAATTAATGCTCAGCTAATAGAACCATTTGCACATGCACCGTTCGTATTTTAGGAGCAAAAACATTCACTCCCAAATAACCCGGTGATTGGAGCGAGGCTGATGGCTCATACTTGTCCACCGGCGTATTGGATCTCCGTCTAGGACAAATTTTAATCGTTTGAAAAAATCTTCTTTTGGATTTTGTGTGCCATAAACACATTTGTTTGGAGGGATTTGAAGCGCTCCCCCCCTATTCTTTGAACTTGTATGAATGTGTTCAAACTTTGCCAAAGGTAGGTAAGGTAGATAAATGGATAAACTCAAAATGATTTTTTTATCCAATAAACTTTATTCGTTGTCGAGATACTACGGTTTAAACTCGAGGTAACTGTAGCACGTTAACTTCGTTCTTAAATGTTTCAGTACATGGAAACGGTTTAAACTGAAATATAAATAAAAAATACATTCTTACGATGAAATTGAAAACTCACTTTCAAAAACCTAGCTTTAATTAGATTTTACGTGCAAACAAACAGGTCCTTTGTGTGCTCCTTTTGCGCGCCATTTCAAAGTTGTGCGAACCGGTTCAAATTCTCTAAAAATTAGACAAATACGTCTCAATAATGATCGTCCTGTTGTTTTTTGAAAGTCTTATCCGTTGCCACGATATAAACAACTTCGTTCGAAAGACCTATATCGATTCAGTTGCCACCCAAGTCAACGAAAATCTACATCGGATGGCAATTTATGACGGTCTAATGTTAGAATTATTGGAGAGCATAAAATTGGGAAACAGAAAAAAATGCTCCTCTTCCAGTACAAAAAAGGCGAATTAGAGATGTAAAAGAAGTTAACAAGCGTTACGACTAATCTCGTAGCTTCAAAACGTTTACGTCAAAACATCTCGACACATTCACGCTGTTTCACGAGTTATCCCTACTTCCCCGGCGCAGTGAGCTCTCTTAGCTGCAAGGTATTGGCACACCTGCATCTTGCAATTTATAGGGTATAGTCCCTCGTCCTGGGTCCAAAATTCAGAAGATTTGCCAACCATAATAAACAATACATACGGCAGAAGAGCATACCTGTAATAACTAAAAGAGTTTTTCTGTTGGAACAAAATGGCTGGGAGCGGATCTGTTCCTGCGGAGACGCTGAAATAATTTTGCGCGAATTTGTCAGATGTTTTGATTTAAATATCTTTGAAGCTGCCATGTATGTCGAAAAGACCTTCCTTTACATCCCTTCATCCCTTCATCTAGGTAAAAATTACAAACAAATTACATAAGTACTGCTAAAAGTAAGCTTGATATACACTAGAAGCAGGATAGATGACGTCAACGTGAAGAAGCGATCATCGAGTAGTAAACTGCTAGTGAACACTACACAGTCTGAATGAAACAACTTTTAAGTCTAGCTGCAGTTGCGGGCCGAAAGAAAGAAGTATCTCAACGAAGAAAAAGGCGAAAAAATCAGGAGAAGATGTGGTCTTCTACACCATCTTTCAGAAGACTCAGCTACATTTTTTACACGCTACTTTTCCTCATTTCGTCTTCTACAATTTCTACATCGCAGTTCAATCTTGCCTATAGTTTCTACTGTCATCTTCATTTTTATCTTTTAGGGCTGCATTTTTCTCATGTTCCAGTCGCTGTACACTCTAGCAAGTTTATTTTGAAGTATTTTATGAGCATCTCAAAAGACTCTGTTACAATCTTACATTTTCATGAGTTCAATGAAGTTACTATTCGTCAACGTATATCTTTTTCTGAAAGCCGCTTCTCTTACATTATGTTGGTTGTCTACATTCTTTTTTAAGGAATCAGGGAAAAGAACTCAACAGAGAATTTAGCAAGCATCTAGTCGGTTGGGTTCCAGTTTAGTCCCTGATTATCGGAGACTGGACGTTATATTCCAGCGTTCATTCCTCCTTCTTCTTCTTTTTCCTGGCCATATCCCGTGTCTTCAAAGGATCGGCATGTTAATCTATATTTGGCAATGTCAGTAGTAAAGGTTAGCCGGATGCCCTCCGAGTCTCCAGTGTAAAGTTCTTCCCTTTATTGATTGTTAGTTGTTCCAATAAATTTAATAAAAAATGTCACTTTCGTTGTTGCTAGCATTCCAAAACGTGCACATAGGAAAATAATACGTTTGGATTATCTGAGTACAACTTGTGCTGTGAACTGGTATCAGTGGGTGATTTTTGTTAGAAGTGTGCAGACGGGATGACCAGCTTATCGTCGAAAGTATGTTCATATGGGGCATCAAGCGAAAATTGTAACAGGATTGGAAATTCCTTGGTAGGGAAAGCGCAGCATCTTATCTTGGATGAGAGTGATCGCCGCACGTAACTTCATGTGTGCTCCACGGAAGCATGTTTGAGTCGTATGTTAATGATGTTGCAGATAATGTTGATAGTAACCTCAGATTTTCACAGATTATGCAGTTATCTATAACGAAATACTATCTGAAAAAGTTGAATAAACATTCAGTAAGAGCTTGAAAAGATTTCAAAATGGTGCGAAGATTGGTACCTAGCTTTAAATGTTCAGATATGTAAAACTGTGCACTTCAATAAACAAAAAAAGTAGTATCCTACAACTTCAGAAACAATGAGTCACAGTTGGTGACGGTAAACTCATACGGATACTTGGCTGTAACAATTTGTAGGAATGAAATGGGACGATCACACAGTCTCAGGCGCAGGTACAGCATGTGGCAGACATCGGTTCACTGCCAGGATGCTAGGAAAATGCAGTCAGAGTACAAAGAAGATTGCTTGCAAAACACTACTGAGGGCCATCTTAGAATATTGGTCAAGTGTGTGGGACCCGTGCCACATAGGACTAACAACAGATATTCATCCTCTACAAAGAAGGGTAGCACAAATGTTCACAGGTTTGTTTGACCCAAGGAAGAGTGTCCCGCAGCTGTTGAAAAACAAACTGACAGTTAGGGTAAATCCGGGAGGAGGCGCCGCATGCAGTATAGACTGCTTATCCCTCATAGTCTCAGCAAACATAGAGTGTGAGCGTATCAGCACTGCATTTGCTCAGAGGTCGCCAGGCTATATTAAAAGTGTTTATGTTTTACTTAAACTATGAGGGAATAACTCAGTTTAGAAATAGCTCTTCAAGACCTTCTCAGGGTCACCATTAGTCCTTAGTCTAAGCCAAATAGTCAAATATTTCAAAACGTTTTAGAAGTTGTATTGACCGTAAGTTGCTGTATTTTGATTCTAGTACAGCCGTCTTGGCTATCAATGTCATGAATTTATAGGTTGCGGCGTCTCTCCGCCGCAATAACATCCGGTGCATATGCAGTTAATGTTTTCTTTAGTGATAATTGCCACACAAATCCAATGATAGTTTTAAACTAGTGAAAACATTTCTCTTTTGTTTGTATTTCTTTTCAAATTACTTAACACGCATTTATAGGGTGTTCACACAGCCTCACGAAGATCACTGAAAAATATTAACCACCATTGCTGAATTACTTAGTTACTTAAAATTTGTTCGCTGGATACTGACAAAAATGAGTAACCCCTATTTGTAAATGAAATTATATTTTTAATTTTTTGAGTAAAATACCAAATCAAACTTTGTAAAACTTACTTCTGTTTCTGATTTAATATCTCACTAGCAATTAGAGAGTGTGGTAACCAAAAAGTATGGATTATGTATCTTAGTTTTATGTTTTCAACTGTCAATAAGTGAACTTGTTATCTAAACCAGTGAACTACTTAGATATATAACAAAATATCATTAAGAGGACTATTGTTAATACTGCATCATTTATTGTTCACCCCACAACAAATTTATAACCAAAATGCATTTATAACTATTTATGTATTGGTTTTCGATTAAAAAGGGCAGTTTTGCGGTTTTACAGGACGCGGCGTATCAATCATAGATAGAAGGTGAAATGTAGAAATATTTTCATGGTCAAATATTATGTTTAAGTATTACAGTGAAAAAAAAACTATATGTCATAGTCAACTGGTGTGTTCAGTTGTACAAGAAAATTTACTTAAGGTGCACCGTGGGACTTCACGTACACGATTTTGAAAATCTGCGTCGTCTCTCCATGATTTACCCCCTCCCGCGAAAGCCTGCTTACAGAGTTGGAAGAACCAGCTGTAAGTGAGACATCTAGAAAAAACTGCAGTCTCCAATGTATCGCTTCTGTACGGACAGAGAAGAAGAACTGGACTAATTATAGGGCACACAGAAACGTTTATGGGATCATTCTTCACAGCCTCTATCGCAAAAAGAACAGGAATAATGCCTAACAACTGGTGCAATGGGAAATACACTTTGCCATGTACTTCGCAGTGGTTTGCAGAGTATAGACGTAGACGTAGTACTGTTTTATCTCCGTGTGATGCTGTTGTAATTTACAAAGTTTACACTGTTAACTTCTGCATTTGCTCTAAATCTGAAGTAAGGCAAGAGCGACTAATCGCTAAGGGAAAGTAGTTGTGACAAGGTCCAAGATGTGACACTCGTCAAGTGCTCTAGATACGATCATCAATGCCTGCTGATACGGCTACAAATGTTCATGTAGCAGTGTCCTTCGTTTTCAGTTTCAGTTTATTTCCGTATTACTATAGTACCTTTGTGGATGCTCGTTAGCTATTACCTGACGATGACGTCATCGAACACTGATAATGCTTATCAGTACGGATGTTCTAGTACTCCTTCCCGGTGTTTCTCTGGAATTTTTCCTCCTAAAATGTGTTTTTATGAAGCTATTATGTCCAAATATTTGTCCCACTAATTTACTACCATGTTAATCAATTTCCTATTGTCTTTAATTTTTTTTAGAGTTTCTTTCTGTCTAGTATGTTTTCCTCCATACCTATATCTGTAATGCTTCCATTTTATTTCTTTTACCTATTTTCCGAGAGGCTATCCTTCCTAACCATAAATTAAAATGCAGAAAATAAATGCCACGATGTATTTGTTTCGTGTTACTGTTTTAACTGTAGAGGTCTCGAGCACTTTGACCTCTTCGGTGGATGGAAGAGTCGCTTTTCTATTTGTCAGGATGGCGTTCAGTTCTACACCTTAGGCGTGGTTGCAGCAAGGTGGTGAACAACATCCAGGTGGCTGTCTTCTGATAAATCAAGAGGGTAACAGTGCTATACGTTTATTCATTAGTATACAGCAGTTGTGTTGGCACAGACGTTGGCCATGGTATGCGGTGAGGGTGTTAATATAAAATGCCAGTCTTCGAAGGCGCTTTTGGCTCACGGTATAAGCAGGCCGGGTCGAGGTGAGTTCAACGCCAGCAGCAAGGCGGCTAGGAAATACCGAAGCAAGGTCCGCGGCAGGGCGGTACGTGGCGGACGGACTCTGAAGAAGGCATCTACACTGGAAGGCTCTGATATACAGCTCAGTGCGGGAGGCACCAGAGTGTGCTGAAACGAACAGTTGACCCCAGGGTGGACGGCAGCGACAGCGGCTTGCAGTGGTGAAGTAGCAGCTGAGTTTACCCACACGGGAGATGACGGCTCCTCAGCTACTTAGTCCAGGCGTGAACTTTGCACCGCCAAGGAGGTGGCCTGGAGCAGATGGAAGTCAGCCGATAGGTGGCCCTCCATGTGGAAGGCACAGAGTCGGATGCATACTGACACAGGCACGGCTGGTAGTCTCACAGCTAATAAGCCAGCCTTTAGCAGCGACAGCTAGGTGAATGTCAGGGCGACTGTAGAGCAGGTGTGTAGAAGGACCGACTTCAGTTGTATCCAGCTTCCTGCCAAAGACTGTTTGGTTAAATAAGTGATAATTCGCATTTCTGATTGCTGACTCGGAATGCCCATAAAATTACAAATCGATTGACTTAGGTTGGCTTAATTATTACAACGAAATTCAAAGTAATTAATTGTGAAATAAATGGAATCAAATCAATTTTCCCCAGCAATTTAGAGATCGACTTCAGTTTGCCTAGTTACAGGACTGTGGTCTTGTGGGGTCGCTAATTTTCCGAATCCAGAGTTAATTACTCCTGATATTTTGCACTATACCATGAAACCATAGAGCAGGGCCGAACCTTTACTTGGTAATTCAAGCCACGACTACTTCGTGTTGGAGGGACACTGCAACATGTCACCCTTCTCAGAACTGCCACCTCTCTGTGCGGCCGAGCGGTTCTTGGCGCTTCAGTCTGGAACAACGTGACTGCTGCGCTCGCAGGTTCGAACCCTACCTCGGGCATGGATGTGTGTGATATCCTTAGGTTAGTTAGGTTTAAGTAGTTCTAAGTCTATGGGACTAATGACCTCAGATGTTAAGTCCCATAGTGCTTAGAGCCATTTGAACCATTTAGTGTGTGATTACTGGACGCATGTTTCTAAGGACTTTGATTTGCACTCACCTCTAATCGAGGATGATCATTTCAGCTGTTGCTGTCTCATGTGGAAATTAACTTTTCCGTGTTGTGATGGTGCATAAAATTGTATTTTCAGACTACCTTGAATATCATCAAACATGTGCGACCAGTTAAAATAAATGACACAAAACTGGATGCCTCCAACATTTTAGCTAATAAATGCATGAAATGCAATCGCAGTTGAAAATATAGATAAACGCCAACTGTATAACGGAAACACTACAAAGGAAATTTGTGCCACACCGGGATTCGACGCCGGATTTCCCACTTAGCGCGAGCGGTCGTTTTATCATTAAGCTATCCGATCACATCTAGCACCCACACCCAAACTTTCTTATGTCGTTAACCATGTGCCTACAACCTGCACTCGTACATCCATTATATATTATATTTCAGTACAAGGGAGATATTTTAATTGAAAGTCGCTTGCCCAGTGTCGGCGGATAAATACGATATTACAGTACCTGTGTTGTTCTCAATTAAGAGGCAATGTCCTTCGGACACACATGTAGACAGTGTGGCGACTACAGCCGTTATGAAATACATTAAATGTATTCGCAGTTGCGGATATGGACAATCATCAGCTAAAATATCGTATTTATTCGCCGATAGCAGGCAAGCAACTTTCAGTTAAAACACCTCCCTTTACAGGAATATACGTACATAATGGATGTATGAGCACTTGTAGAAAAGTCTGATTTATTGAAATAATATAACAGATATTTTTATTTATTCTTTATAATGACAACCTACTATCCGAAAAGCTAAAATAGGCCACAAAATCATATTTCCTAGGATAGTAATAAGTTATGTTTTAATTATTTATTTCTGATACTTAATTATCTATTCAGACATGTAAACTACAACAACAACAACTTCTACTACGAGAAAATTACAATAAACCCTTAACCAGTTACTTAGCTACAAATCTACTACAAGCACTACAGAATTTGTTCTGTTTGTTCATTTATTTTGGTGCATGTAACTTGCAGATGGTCGTGTTCACTACTGGATGCGCCCTCACACTACCCCAGTCAGCAACCATAGTCTGCTGGATTCTTTGGGCACCGGGCAGCACGTCAGCAGCGTTTTCACTATAGCAAGTAATTTCACCCATCACTGTTTCTTCCTAAAGTCCACTCTTCCATGATCACTTGCACCAACGCATTGTAGATTCTTGGGACAGTATTTCAATGGTTGTTCGACGACCTTAGTTACCTTCTTTCCATCTGTACAGTATGTTGTCGAGCCTGGGTGACAGCATGATGGTTGTGGTTGAATGCCTCGTGAAGTCTTCTTTGTCCTTCTTCAATACTGTGGCTGTTGTGTCGTCCAGGATGCGCCAGGTAGACTCGCTTCTGAGTGCTTCTTTGTGATCCAGTATAGTTAATAAGTGGCGTCCATTACCCGTTGCATCTTCACAGAGTGTGCAGTCCTACAATGTGTATTCTGGTGTGCCGATATTGCCGCAGGCGTAGCTATCATTCATGTGTCTAATGATTTTGTGTAGATGCAGGGTATAAGGGCCATGGCCACTGAGATAACGTATCAGTTCACTCGATGGGTTAAGAAATCTCATTTTTAATCTCTCCCTGATGTTAGGGAGAACTTAGTATGTTCTCCTGCTTGTGCCTGAACTGTCCCATTCATTTTGGCACAGTTGTAATATGCAACCTGTTATTGTCATTTTAGAACTGGCCACAGTTTCGAGCACCCGGCGTACTTGCATTTGATTGCCCTTCTTTGACCAGTAAAAGGTTCACCTTTTCCTAATTTCAAGTCCATTGGGCATATGTCTACTAACAAAGCATCATTCGGGGCAGTGCAGTAGGCACCCATTAATCTTACTTGCATGCCTTGTTGAGCTATCTTCTAAGGCTGGCTTCACTAGCTGCAATATATGAACCCAAACGCTCGCGCAATATCCTAAGACTGATGCTAATACAGATTACTGGTATATTCTGATTGTCCTCAAGAGAAGCCGAAATTGCCTATTTGCAATGATTATAGTTTCATTCATCATGTTTGTAGCTTTTCCGCACGCTTACTCTACATGATGTTCAAAGTTACGACTTTCGTCCAGAAATACCCATAGATATCTCGTTACTGCGCTTCTCCTAATCGCTACATCATTTAATTTTATTTTAGGGTTTCTTATTACACACCTTTTCAGTAGGAGGTACGTTGTTCTGTGAAGTGCCAGTGACAATTTAACATGTTGACAACAGCCCTCAAGTTCGTGGAGGGCAGCATTACATTCGTTTTCTATAATCCTTCCGGAGTCACCACTTATAAAAAAACAGCCCATCTCTCCAAATGCCACTATCCCGCTTATGTTTCCGCCCTCAAGTAACTTCTGTAGTTTGGGATCCAATGCTATATCCCAAAAACTCCAGACCACACACTGACCCCGGCAGGCAGCCCTTTATTATTGTCTTTGTTATTTGCTTTCCTGGGCATTTTAAAGAAACATGTTGCCTGTGGCAATAATCTCTCAGGCAATGAATCAGCACTTCTGGACACGCCAAATCCCTAAGGCGACCCAAGAAAGACGGCCACCACAGGTTATCGAACGCGCCAGCAACATCAATCATCATCGCTAGAGCGCGCGTTTTCAGTTGACTTGCCTCTTCTAAACCTGTACTGGTAAAAGCTCAATCCGTGCAGCTGACTGTGACCTTATGATTTTTTGCTTAATGGTCTTTCAATATCTTGCCGAGGACGTTCCAAAGACAAACTGGTCCAGAGGATTTGGTTATCACTGGATCTTTATCATGCCCCTTAGCAATTATTACCACTCCAGTGTTCTTCCACGGTGCAGGGACCCTTACTTGCAACAGACACTCATTGTACACATCGCACAAGTAACTATCTAATTGGTAACATGAGGCTTGTATTAGTTCGGCAGGGGTTTCGTCCTGGAGATTTATTTTATTTTTCAGTCTTAAAATTATTTGCCTAATTTCTTCTTGTACGAAGAGCTACACAAGTTCATTGTCTCTACATTCTTCCCACAACATTTCCCGTAACCTACGCTGATGATGTTCGGTTAGTGGGAAGCCAAACTGCGCGGTCATCAGCGCATGTACAAGGTCCGAATTTTGACACAGTCCAAGTTTTATACAATCCAATCTAGCCACTGTCACAAATGATGATGATGACGATGAAATGATGAGGACAACACAAACAATCAGTCCCCGCGCAGATCCCCAAGCCGGCGGGGGACGCTGATCATACCTATCGACTTCTTCTCCATCGTCAGGAAGTAGTGTTCCCGTTAGCGAGGCAGCTGGTTATTCCCAACTTTCTGTTACCGTCTCATCATTCCAGTGGAGCTTGGATTACACTGTTGGCGATAGTGTTTTCCCACAGACTATTTTATATTATGCACCCCTGGGATCGGTTTCTAAGGTGGCCTCCACAAATTGCTTCAAACGTTCCATTTTTGCTCTCCACAACTCTTGCTTAAAACATTGTTTAACATACCACTAACTCTTCAAACTTCGGACTCTTTCTTCTTGGGTCATGCTGCTCTGGTATAGCTTCCTGGCTCCTGTTATTTGGCACCTTAATTTCTGCAGTGTTTCGGTCTAGAGGCAAGGTACTCCCTTAGAATAAGCTCTTCTGACAGGTGGACACTGAAACACTCTTTTTAGTTCTTCGCAGTTAGCGTCCTTGATCTTACATTTGGGCCTTATGCGCACGTTTTCTGTGGCATCTTGTAAGTCTCTTCCAGTGATGGTGTACTGTATGATAATATGGTCACTCGATGTCATTGCACTCGCAACCTTTCAACCTTTCACACGGGGCGACGGTACCGTATTTGTTAAAGTGATGTCAATATTTGTCGTTGTTCCGACCATCGCTTCGTAGGTTGGCGGACTGTCAGGTGCGTTAAAGTCTGTAGGTTAAGTTCTGTAATGGCTTTATCTAGTTGTCTTCCACGGTCATCAATCAGGCGGCTATGCCACAGTACTAACTTCGCATTTACATCAGTGGAGTACACAGGAGGCTTAGTATGTCCTAGGTGACTAATATCCTCTATTCTTAGCAGATACTCGCAGATGTCATCATTAAATTGAAAATACATGGAAACCAAGATGCAACTCTCCCTTCTGGTTAACATTTCCAGAGAGATTACGTGTTCTGAACAGTATTGTCATATTTGTGTCACTGTTATGGGCTTGTTAAGTATTATTTTTGCTGCCATAGGACGTTGCTCAGTTATTAGCATACTGGGGTTCTTTCCAGCCTTCGTATACGGTTCTTGAATGCACAACATATCTAAGAACAACACTTCTGTCACTCTTATAGCCTGATGCAATACTCTGACACTCCTCACGGCGTTAAGCTGTCCTATCTTATCTCCATTAAGGGTGAAAGGTATATATTCAACAGTCCTGCTGTAATCGAATGCTATACGAACAAGCGTCATCGCGATGTGCTTGTACAACGTATCTAAGGTGAATCATTCATTTCTTCTGACAGAGGACCTGCTTCAATAACTCGCCTAGTTTTCCCACTTCTGTTTGCAGATTATTCACTCTGAGATGGAGTCTGTCTACGAAATCAGGTACATGAAAAGTAATATAATCCCATTTTGGATATTTATACTGTACTAGATATCTTAGGCCGGTCCCTGTGGCCGAGCGGTACTAGGCGCTTTAGTCTGGAACCGCGCGACCGCTACGGTCGCAGGTTCGAATCCTGCATCGGGCATGGATGTGTGTGATGTCCTTAGGTTGTATTGTATTGTATGTTAACCGGGGGCCTAGAAACGACGGAAAGGCTCCGTCCCCGACGCAGCCGCAGTGGTCTACAACCCCACGACGACTACCGCTGTCCTCTTCACCCCTCCGCCGCCCCACACCGAAACCAGGGTTATTGTGCGGTTCGCCCTCCGGTGAACACCCCCCCCCCCCCCTCCAGGGAACGTCTCACACCAGACGAGTGTAGCCTCTATGTTTGCATGGTAGAGTAAACGTGGTGTTTGGTGTACGCGTACGTGGAGAACTTGTTTGCGCAGCAATCGCCTACACAGTGTAGCTGAGGCGGAATAAGGGGAACCAGCCCGCATTCGCCGTGGCAGATGGAAAACCACCTAAAAACCATCCACAGACTTGCTGGCTCACCGAACCTCGACACAAGTCCGCCGGGTGGATTCGTGCCGGGGACCAGCCGCTCCTTCCCGCCTGGAACTTCGTTGAAGGATGTCGTTATCATCACTAGCACGGATGCTGTCATCAGTGTCATGTCTGTATACACACTCCCTATTCTTGGTAGCATCCACGGACCACTCAGTTCGTGTTTGTGCACCTTTGATCAGTAACATAGAGCGAGTATTTCGGTTGTGATTTGATAATGATGTAACCATTGGCATTCCGATCGGTAGCTTTCACTTAACGTAATTTGTGCCGCCCCTGCCTAATCTTCAGTCGTCTCAATTGCCTTGGCTACTAATCAGTTCAACACAACTCTCAGTGCACTCTCTCTCTCTCTCTCTCTCTCTCTCTCTCTGTCCAAACGGAGTAGACGAGTTATTTAGATGCTCGTTTATGTTTAGTCACTTGTTTTGTCTTGACCTGTAGCAAGATATTTCCACGCCAAATTCTATCCAATTATGGGTGGACTAACAGTTTTCCATTGTAACAGGCTACCTCGTATTTCGATGTGTTCTTCGAAAAACTTAATTAAATTTTTACAAGGTTTGTCTGTCTTCTGGACATTAGGATTCCCTTGCTACCTTCTATAAATGTTCTTTTTAGAGAACCCCACTAGACAAATCGGAGTCCTCCGCCAGCCACGGTCAAGACAACAACAAATTAGCAAGTGAGACCAAGTTTTCCAGCTAACTGGGTATCAGGGGGCATACAGCTTCAATAATTCATCAAAGTTATCGCCACGTTCAATTACCAAGAACACTAGTAGACGTCCGCTCGTAGATGGCTGCGTATGGTGCCTGAGACAGCTTAGCTAAAGTGGGAAGTATTTAAGCGGTCTCGGTCCATCACTGCCTCGAAAGGACATCGTTTTCTCTTCATTAAGTCCCAACAGAAACAAGACGTGAATCTTGACCGGTCGTCAGTCGGATCACTACCACATCGGTGGTTTCAGTCAGAGCGTAGTATTAACGCTCTGGATGTAGCGTGAATGTATAGCAACTTAGCATTTCATGGGGGCCGGGTGAAGATTTCCGCAGCATCAACTCTGGCTTTTCTCGCCAGTCACCTGTTTCCCTGACGCTTCCTGCGTCAAGATATGACGACGTCACACGTTAACTATGCCACGTCAAGTGAAACCGAGGCGCAATATATTCTATTTGCCTGTTGACAAATTTTATTTCTGCAGGCACTGCTACTGGTCATTGCAACTTTTGTTTTAATATCCAGTTTCCTACTTCTCTTTTATTGCATTTCCCAAGTAATAAAACGCATTTACTTCCTTGAGAAATGTATTTAGCATATCAATATTTGCCCTCATTTGTCTATAAGATTTCTCTGTCACGATTATTTTAATCTTGTCTTCTTTCTGTTTGTGTTTTCCTAAGACGTCAGACAAAATTTTTAACGATGGCTGAACACACTGAAAACTGGCTCGTAATAAATAGACACTTCAACAACCGAAAATTGCGCACATTTTACCTTAAGGAAGAAAGAATATTCTTCACAATAAACGTTATTTTGCTTAGCGTACAAATCATTCCGTCGTTGCCATTATTCCTGTTAATCTTCTATTTGTTAGCTACTCGTAACGTATCGTGTCTTAGAGAAGCACCATATGGGATTCACCAGCCGCTCTGCCGATTTCGGTAGGTAGGGCAGAGACCGTGTTAGCGTACACTCATAAAATATTTCCCATTTGGGCGCTCATCTCCCTCTGTTGACGGGATAGCCCGTGAAACCGCGCTCTTGATCTTTATGGAAATCCGCTAATCAGATATTAATTTAAGCAGCTCTGTGCAGAGGTCGGTTGTTAAGCCGGCCGGTTGGCATGAATATGATAATAGCAGGGGGTGAGTGGGGCGGGGGTGTGGGGAGGGCGACCCGACCGACTGTAATGTGCATTATCATGGTGCACGGGCGGTTGGCCGGCGAATGTGGGGCTTTGGTGAGGCGGTTGGCACGGCGGGGCATGGGGGAGGAAGAGGGGGGCGGAAGCACAGGGCACGCCGACCTGCTGCAATAAACTGGCGGGCCGGCGCGACGCTCTTTTGTCGCGGTGGGACGTGTGCCGGGTGCACAGACAGACGGCGGGGCGTAGCGCACGGCTGCCTACCCGCCAGGGGCCTGGCAGTTCGCACGAAGCGCGACGAATGAATGTTGGAAAGCATGCCCGCTGCTGTTGCCTGGTCTGGCGTGCATTCCACGATTTTTTTAGAGGGGTAGAGGGAGAAATGAGGCTGGAGTGAGAGTGGGGTTAGCGCGAGTAATTTACGAGTAGTGTGAAGATGACAGCTGTGGGACATTTGTCCGACAATGCGGAGCTTTACACGATGCTGCTTCGTTTCCCCACAAACGAACATGCGCACAGACTCATGCAACGATTCCCTGCATAGAGTCATACTGTTTCACGTAGCTTTAACTACACAAAATCATACCGTTTCACGCATTTCCAGTTATTCCCCTATGCAAAATTTCAGAAGTCAGTGCTATCTGGTGTGGCTATTACCCAACTATCAGTTTAGTCAGTTATGACCGGAAAAATAAGCATCGAAAAACTGGTGAAAGCCAACCCAGGGAAAGGTTAGCTTGCATACCGGAGAAGTGCAAGAATAACCGAAGCGGTACTGACCATACAGCTTGAAAGATAGACACTCCATTTATAGAACTTCTACATTTAGAGAAAGCCTTAGATACCGATAACATACTCTCTGATATTCTGAAGATAGCAGGGGTGAAGTACAGAGAGCGAAAAGTTACCTACTACTTGTGCGGACACTGAATACTGTAGTGAGACTCGAGTAGCATGAAAATGAAACAGTAACTGAGAAGGCATTGAGACGGGGTTGCAACCTATCCCCATGTTATTGCATCCCTACATTGAATAAGCAGTAATGGAAACCAAGGATAAATTTAGGAAAGGAATTTCAGTTTCTGGAAAAGAATTTAATACTACGGGGGTTCGACGCTGACATTATTCTGTCAGAGACGACAAAGGAATTGGAAAAGCAGGTGAAAAGAACCGATAGCTATAATTTTAATTCTATATTAATTGTATATTTTCGGATAATAAAACAAAAAAATTACGATCAATGCTGACTATCCTTCCAATTATATCCATTATCTGGTCGTGGTGCACAGAAACTCCATGGAGTCGCCAATCAATAGAACCTTCAGCGTCTTGAAAAGACGTTACAGGTTCGAACATCAGCAAAAGCAAAAAAAAAAAAAGTAATTGAATGTAGTAGAATAAAAATCAGATGGTGCTGAAGAAGTGAGATTAGGAAATGGGACACTAAAAGTAGTTGATGAGTTTTCTTGACCTTGGCCAAAGAAGACGGAATGTAAAATGCGGGCTGAAAATAAAAAGGCTTTCCTGAAGAAGGGCAAAATGATAACACTGAATATAATATATAGGAAGCTTATGTGTAACTGTTTTTCTGGAGAGCAGCCTTTTATGGAAGTGGAACGTTGAAGATAACAAGAGACAAGAAGCGTTTGAAATGTAGTGCTATAGAAGAAACGTGAATAGATCGAGTAATTAACATGGAGGTACGTGATCGAATCTGGGAGAAGTGGTTGATAGGACACATGTTGACATATCGAGGAATTGTCTGTTTGGGAACAGAACATTGTAGAGGGCAGGAGGGGGGGGGGGGGGTAGTGATAAAGCTGGAGAGAGAGAGAGAGAAAGAGACCAGTACTGGACTACATTAAAGAGGTTAAAACGATGTAGGTTGCAGTAGTTACGCAGACATGAAGAGCTTGCACAAGGGGCAGAACTGCCTCGGGAGCTGCAGCAAACCAGTGTTCGTGCTAAACATTGTAACACAACAATACTTCAGCCATTGTCAGTTATTTTGCTCTTCAAACAGCAAAGATCGTGTACTTATTTCAGTGTCTCATTACTTGATCTAATTCCCTCAGCATCAGCCTGTTTAATGCTAAGGGAAAGGTATTACACTATATGACAAAAGTTATGCTTATACTTCTGGGAATTGAGACAGACTTTTGTTTTGTACTTATCTGCTTAAAGAAGCAGTACGCCTTCATGCTATGATGGTTAATAGCTTTTTATTCATGGGCGTAAGGCGAGGCTATGCCTCAATTATTTCCTTTCGCATATCTCTATTTCTTTAGATTCTTTTCCACCACGCAAAATTTCGTCACAATATGTGTGTATCACGTGTCCCACCTGGCAGAAAACGACCCAAATATGGGGTACTTTGTACAGATACTAGATAGTACAAATTCTTCACATTGTGTCGCCATGTTAAAAATGGGTTAACGTTTGTGGATAATGTGATCAGCTCACCAATGAAATTCCAGTAGTGGCATTTACAAACAATTCTGAACACGTCCGACATTGTGAGAAATAATTCCTTGGATGAATACAACATGACTGCAAAGACTCATTTTGAAACATCTACCATATTTAATGCCTCAACAACGAGGCATAATCCAGAAACTAACCGTTATTTCAGCCGTTCTATCTTCCATGTCTATCCCCTAGTGCACGCCCGTGGTCTAGGGATAGCGTCTTTTATTACTGATCAAAACGTCGTCAGTCCCGGGTTCGAACACTTCCAACGCTTAAATTTTAAATAAAAGTCATTTGCAATGGAGGCTGAAACACTTCCGGGATAATTAGTCGCCATCATTCTACCAACGGCTCTGTCAAAAGGGATGGAGGAGAGGAATGAGGTTCAGGGCACTCTCTTGCCCTTGAGGAGGAAAACTCCCCCTAAAACCAGAAGAATCAGCAATGATCAACGGCGTGAGGGTGCAGAAGACAATGGAAATCACTGCATTATAGATACAAACAGTTTAGCCACAGAACATGCGTCCTTACTGAGAAAGTGTCATGATGGTCTCTACATTGGCAAAAGATTCCGAAAAAGTCCCCCATTCGGATCTCCGGGAGGTTATCGCCAAGGGAGAGATGACATGAGCAAAAGATTGAACAACCAAATAAGGGGTAATGCTCTACGAGTCGAGGCGTGGAAAGTCAGAAATTTGAATATGATAGGAAAACTTGAAAACCTAAAAAAAGAAATTTAAAGACCCAGTGTAGATATATTGGGGATGAGTGAGGTGAAATAGAAAGAAGGATTTTTAGTCAGATGAATATAAGGTAATATCAATAGCAGCAGAAAATGGTATAACGGGAGTGGGATTCGTTATGAACAGAGAAATAGGGCAGAGAGTGAGTTACTGTGTACAGTTCAGAGATAGTGTTGTTCTCATCAAAATCGACACCAAAGAAACGCGAACAGCACTAGTTCAGATATACATACCGACGAGCAAGCCGAAGATGAAGAGATAGAGAAAGAACATCAGTGCATTGAACAGTTGACTCAGTACGTCAAGGGTTATAAAAATATGATAGTCATGGGTAATTGGAATGCAGTTGTAGGGGAAGGAGTAGAAGAAAAGGTTACAGGAGAATATGGGTCTGGGACAAGGAATGAAAGATTAGAAAGACTAATTGAGTTCCGCAATACATTTCAGCTAGTAAGAGAGAATACTCTACTCAGGAATCACAAGAGGAGGAGGTATACTTGAAAAAGTTCACGAGATACAGAACATTTCAGTTAGATTACATCATGGTTAGGTAGAGGTTCTGAAATCAGGTACCCAAGAGCTGATATCGACTCAGATAACAATTTAAGAGTGATTAAGAGTAGGCTGAAGAGATTAGTCAGGAAGAATCAATATACAAAGAAGTTGGATAAAAAGTGTTAATGAATTATGGTATAGACTGTGCGATAAGAAATAGCTCAATACGCAGTTCACTTCAAGGGGAATGAATATCTCTAAATATGGCAATCATATAAATTGGAGGCACCATAGCTAACAAAAGAAACACTTCAGCTGATCGATGAAAGAAGGAAGAGCAAAAATGTTCAGGGAAATTCAGGAATACAGAAATACAAGTTACTCAGAAATGAAAAAAATTAAATAAACAGGAAGTGCAGGGAAGCCAAGGCGAAATGACTACAGAAAAAATGTGAAGAAGTCTAAAACTAAATGATTGTAGGACGCAATGATGCAGCGAATAGAAAAGTCAAAGAACCTTCAGTGACATTAAAAGCAAGATTGGTAACCTTAAGAATGCGATGTGAATTCCACTGTTAAATTCAGAAGAGAAAGCGGGTAGGTGGAGGGATACATTGAAGGCCTCTGTGACGGAGGGAGACTTGTCTGCTGACGTGATAGGAGAAGAAATAGGAGTCTATACAGAAGAGATATAAATAGAGATAGAATCAGAATTTTAAAGAGCTTTGAAAGGCTTACGACCAAATAAGCTGAAGTGCTACTATTCACGTTAGTGTATAGGATATGTAAGTCTGGCTATATACCATCTAAGTTTCTGAACAATATCATCCATAGGATTCCGAAGACTGCAAGAGCCGACAAGTGCGCACTATCGCACTTCGAATTATCGCACTATCAGCTTAACACCTCATGCATCCAAGCTCCTGTCATGAACAGTATACAGAAGAGCAGGAAAGAAAACTGAGGATGCGTTACATGACGATTAGTTTGGTTTTAGGAAGAGTAATTCTGACATTGTGGTTGATAATGGAAGAAGTAAATTCGAGACACGTTCTTTGGATTTGTCGACCTGGAAAAAGCGTTCGACAATGTCAAATGGTGCAAGATGTTCGATATTCTGAGAGAAATAAGGGTAAACTACAGGGAGAGTAATATAAGGGGGTGTTCAAAAAGTCTCTCCGCAGTGCCGTATGGTTGTTAGCCGCGCGTGTCGTATAATTGTTCGTCTGCCTGGGTTACTCCCCTTCAAGTGGACTCTCCCAACATTCCATTGTTACGTTTATCTCAGCCAGCGTCAGTAGTATCGTTGGTGTGTGTCGTAACGTGTTGACGTGAACGTTGAAGTTTAGTTCCTTTGTTAGTTTGTTTCGTTTTTGTCAATGCTAACCATTGAAGAACGTGTGTTTTTAGTCGAACAAGTGTTCAAAGCTGGCGGTAAATACACAGTTTCAGTTCGTCAAACATTTAATTCAGTTTTCCCCGAGACAACACTCCCACATCGCGAAACCGTGCGAGATTTGATAAAGAAATTTCAAAGTACGGGTTCACTGATAGATGCACCGAGAAGTGGTCGTCCTAGCGTTTTGTCTGAGGATAAACTACTCGATATTTCCGATAAAATCTCCATGAGTCGGAACAAGTCAGAAAGAAACACGCCCAGGAAATAGATGTTAGTGCCGGAACGGCCCACACAGCTGTAAGGAAAAAATTAGAACTTTTCCCATACAAAGTGACAGTCGTGAAAGAACAGAAATATACTGATCGTTACAAGACACTGTATTATTGTCAATGGTTCAAAAATTTCATTCAACAAAATGGAAGGGATATTCTTAATTAAACGTTTTTCACCGAAGAGGCGTGGTTTCATTTATCCGGCTACATGAACTCGCAAAATTCTCGTATGTGCAGTACTGCAAATCCATTGTGTATTCATGAGAAACCACTTCATTATGTGAAAATAGGAGTTTGGATTGCAATTTCTAGACGTCTGATTGTGGGTCCCATATTTTTCAACGAAACCATAAACGCACAACGATACTGCAGTGATATTCTGTACCCATTCATAGGGGAACTTGTGTTAAGTGAAATACTGAACTGTTATTTTCAACAAGATGGTGCAACCGCGCTTACAGCTCGCGTTTCAATGTCACTGCTTGCTGATGTTTTTGGTGATCGCATAATTTCACAGGGACTTTGGCCTCCAGGATCGCCTGACCTAACACCATTTGACTTTTTATTCTGAGGTGCAGCGAAGGCCACAGTCTACAAAAACAGTCCAAAATCCATCGATGAATTGAAAACTGCAGTATCCTTTTCCACTGCTTCTGTTACAGAAGAAATGTTACAGCTTGTGTTTGGAGATATGATGAAATGAATT
This sequence comes from Schistocerca nitens, assembly GCF_023898315.1. Classification (NCBI taxonomy): domain Eukaryota; kingdom Metazoa; phylum Arthropoda; class Insecta; order Orthoptera; family Acrididae; genus Schistocerca; species Schistocerca nitens. Next base: position 281,268,512 of record NC_064614.1, on the reverse strand, counting down.
GAATTGTGTATTCAACAACAGGGGGGACACTTTCAAGATTTCATGTGAAAATTTGTAAATAAAAATGAATATTCAATAAATTAATAACTCGTATTTAACTGAGTTTCATTTTGGTATATTCACTGCGGCATACGACACGTGCGGCTAACAATCACACGGCACTGCGGAGAGACTTTTTGAACACCCCTAAAATATATATATAAGAACCGTGAGGGAATAGTAAGAACGGACGACCGAGAGCGAAGTGCTCGGATCAAAAAGGGTGTGAGACAGGGATGTGGTCTTTCTCCCCTACTGTTCAATCTGTGCATCGAAGAAGCAGTAGCCGGCCGAAGTGGCCGTGCGGTTAAAGGCGCTGCAGTCTGGAACCGCAAGACCGCTACGGTCGCAGGTTCGAATCCTGCCTCGGGCATGGATGTTTGTGATGTCCTTAGGTTAGTTAGGTTTACCTAGTTCTAAGTTCTAGGGGACTAATAACCTCAGCAGTTGACTCCCATAGTGCTCAGAGCCATTTGAACCATTTTTGAAGAAGCAGTGATGGAAATAAAAGAAAAAAGTTTCAGGAGTGAAATCGAAATTCAAGGTGAAAGGATATCAATGATACAATTGGCTGATGACATTGGTGTCCTTAGTATTTTTAAAGTGAAGAAAAATTATAGGATCTCCTGAATGGAATGAACAATCTAATGAGTACAGAATATGAATTGAGAATAAATCGAAGCAAACGAAAGTAATGCGAAGTAGCAGAAATGAGAACAGCAAGAAATTTAACATCAGGATTGGTGATCACGAAGTACATGAAGTTGAGAAATTCTGCTTCCTAGGGAGCGAGGAGGACATCAAAAGCTGACTAGCACTGGGAAAAAGGCCATTCCTGGCCAAGAGATGTGTACTATTAGCAAACAAGAGCCTTAATTTGAGGAAGAAATTTCTGAGGATGTAAGTTTGGAGCACAGCAATGCAGGCGACGTAATCGTAGGCAGGAGACTAATGACTCGAAAAGGAAATAACTTCTGTTCTATGTAGAGCCTAGGTAAGATACAAATGAGAGCAAGCTATAGATAAACCAGTAACTGAAATACTGGCAAGATGATGCCATTACACATATGTCAGAATCCGCTATGAACGTAGAAGTATTATTGTGTCCTACTGCAAGTTTCTCGCCAATACCGAAACGAAAATAATGAAAAACAATTTAAATGGTGTGTAATAGTCTTTTATATACTAGGGAGAATTTGAAGAATCTTAACCCAAGATAATATACAAAAATAGCAAGAGAAAAATCCAAGCCAGTGTTGCTACATAAATAAATGATGTATTTAACAAAACCAGTATCGTTACAATATGCATCTACATTTGGTTTGGTAGTAATGTAGGTAACACTCTTAAATGTTCTGAAGCCGTCAGTGACCATTATACAGATTATGAAAGGTTTTGCTAGTCTTGTGTCCGGGTACTAAAAATTTGTGAATTATCTCCTCAAACTGTCCATCGAAAGCTAATACAAAGAAGAACGAAGCAATAGTGATGTTCTTCTTTTGTCTATGGTATAAGTCTAATATTAACTTTTTCCCATCTGCAATTTTCTTCACATATAGTTATTAGTTAAATGTAACCACATATATCTTCCCATTGTCCACCTCCAGCTTGATAGAGAGACGCATATACTGCGATAAGTGCAATGTGTCAACGGCGCATTGTAAAGGTTAGCCAAAAGGGCTAATGTCATAGGTTGTGGTGATATCAACAAGTTGTTTCGACAATTCCTTTTTATAATATGTGTTATGAAATATGATTGAAATGGTTGTTGCACGTATCTTTCTTAATCAGACGTGAGGAATCCGTGAAATCTCGAGGAAGTGCGTTAGGACTGTACACATTCACGGTTTGTATGTAAATGGCTTAATGTACAACCAAGGAACTTCTATACGATTCCTAATTGAACGAGTCTGATTGCGGCAGCGAGCAATGTGGAGCAGTGGACTCGTATGACAGAGGATGGCAGTAGAAATTCCCATCCGGCTATCCAGATTTATGCTTTCTGTTGTTTCCTTGCCGGAAGCGTTCCTTTGAAAAGGACGCAACTTGTTCCTTCCTGAGACTTGTCCAATCTGACCTTCGGCTTCGGCTGTAATAAGCTCACGTAGACCGGACGTCGACGTTAATCCTCCTTTTGCTCCTTGTGGCAGAAAAGTTACTGTCAGACGCACGATGTCGCAATAACAACTGTTGGGTACATCACATGCGAAGCATCTTTATAACAGCTGTACATAACATGGCAATATTTAGGCGTTACCTGCATTAGTCACGCATGATAGACCAGGTAAATCAGCACTCGGAATGTAGTTCTAAGATTAGATCACATGCCAAGAAGTAAGTCATCTACCGAGAAGATCTCATACGATATATTTGGCGTACTGTTTTTGTCTTGGAACATGGGGCATTGTTACTGGCTTTCGGGCCAAAGTTGGAAGTGTTTCCGAAACGGCTAATTTTGTAAACTGTTCGCGTGCCGCCGTGGTTAAAGTATACCGTGCATAGTAAAATCGTGCTATCCAAAACCAGCACCGAAGCAACTGTTGCCCGCTATGGGACACTGATGAAGGGGGTGAGCAACGGCTGCAGAGATGTGAATGGGAGAAAACGCATTCAACGACCAAATTATCGCCTAAATGAAGCAAGTGGCTACCAACAGCGTCTCGTTAACTATCGTTCAGCGCACAGAGCTGGGTATGGGCTTCTGCGTCAGGCGCCAGGTTCATGAATCCATGCTCACCGCTGTTCATCGCTGACGAAAACTGGAATTTCCACGTCAGTATAGTAATTGGACCTCCACTGAGGGGCGACGCGTGGCGTTTCTAGATGAATCACGTTTTATCCTGCCTAGGACAGATGGCCGTTGTATTCGGCGTGAACCGTCTTAAACCACACATCCTACAATAAACATCGGAAGAGTCCAAGATGGAGGAGGGATCATTATTGTGTGGGGAATGCTTCCGTGGCATTCCCTGTGTGATAACGTCTTTGTGAAAGGCACAATGGATCAACACCAGTATATACCTATCCTTGGGGGCTATGTCCACCCCTACAAGCAGTTTCCATTTTCACTGGCACGATGACATCTATCAGCAGGGTAAACCGACGTGTCACGCAGCCCATAATGTAAATGCTTGGTTAAGAACACTAGGATGAGTTTACTGTTCGCCATCAAATTCCCTAGGTTTAAACACAGTGCAGAATTTATAGAACCACATCGATTGGGCTATTCTCGCCATGGATCCCCAACCAAGAAACCTAGCACAGCTAGCGACAGCACTACAGTCGGCGTGGCTCCACATCTCTGTCAGTACTTTACATAACCTCACTGGCTCTCTTCCTGCACGTCCCTGGTGTAAAAAATGGTTATTCGAAAAGATTATTATTCAGGCATTTGACAGGTGGTCACATCGAAGTGACTGGATAGTATATAAAATAAATCATTGGGGGGAAGTGGCAACAAAACGACTATTCACGTTGGTCTATAGAATGTATGAGTCTGACGAAATACCATCTGACTTTCGGAAAAATATCATCCACACAATTCCAAAGACTGCGAGAGCTGACAAGCGCGAGAATTATCACACAGTCAGCGTCAGCTCATGCATCCACGTTGCTGACAAGAATAACATACAGAAGAACGGAAAAGAAAATTGAGGATGTGCTGGACGACGATCAGTTTAGCTTTAGAAAAGGTAAAGACACAAGAGAGGCAAATCTGTCGTTGCGCTTGATAATGGAAGCAACAGCAAAGAAAAATCAAGACACGTTTATAGGGATTGTCGAACTTGAAAAAGCGTTCGACAATGTAAAATGGTGAAAGATGTACTTAATTCTGAGAAAAAGAGAGGTAAGGTAAAGGGGGAGTACAATATGTACAAGAGCCAAGAGCGAATAATAAGAGTGGACGACCAAGAACGAAGTGCTCGGATTAAAAAGGATGTAAGTCAGGGATGTAGTCTGTATCCCCTACTATTCAGTCTGTACATCGAATGAGCAATGATGGACATAGAAGAAAGGTTTAGGAGTGGAATTAAATTTCAAGGTGAAAGGATATCAAAGATACGATTCGCTGATGACATTGTTGTCCTGAGTAAAAGCGAAGAAGAATTACGTGATCTGCGGAATGGAATGAATAATCCCTTCAGTACAGAATATGGAATGAGAGTAAATCGAAGAAAGACGAAAGTAATGAGAAGTAGCAGAAATGAGAACGGTGAGAAACCTAACATCAGGATTGATGGTCACGAAGTAGACGAAGTTAGAGAATTCTGCCACCTAGGCAGTAAAATAATCAATGACGGATGGAGTAAGGACGACGTCAAAAGCAGATTAGCAATGGTAAAAGGGGCATTCCTGACCAAAAGAAGTTTACTAGTATCAAACATAGGCCTTAATTTGAGGGAGAAATTTCTGAGAATGTACATTTGGAGTACAGCATTGTATGGTAGTGAAACATGGACTGTGGGAAAACCGGAACAGAAGAGAATCGAAGCATTTGAGATGTGGTGCTGCGGAGGAATGTTCAATGCTAGGTGGACTGATAATGTGAGGAATGAGGAGGTTCTGCGCAGAATCGGAAAGGAATATGTGGAAAACACTGACAAGGAGAAGAGACAGGATGATAGAACATCTGTTAAGACATCAGGGACGATTTGAGGAAGACAGGGATTGGAATATATCCGGCACATAAATGAGGACGTAGGTTTCAAGTATTACTCTGAGATGAAGAGGTTGGCACAGTCAGAAGATTGATAACCCCCCCCCCCCCTCCAAAAAAATACACTCTCATAACTTTGATAACACCATTTACACAGCATACTATCGAAGTGCGCGTTTACAATTATCAGTATTGTGCGATTGTGAACATTGGTCAATAAATCATGGCTATAGGAGCGCGCAATTCAGGGGAATACTGCTTATTTCTACTCATAGATACGTGTCCACCTGTACACTCACTAACCGTGTCGGATCCGTTTTTCACAACAGTTCGGTCGACCTGTGAATTTGCACTGTTACCTGACTGGGATGATACAGGTCAGCCAGTCCACGTGAACGGAGCCTCAGGAAAGCAACTCTTGTGCCTTTTATTAAAGGTACAGGGATCGGACAAAAACATGGGAATATCGCGAAAAATGGATGCATAAACATAAACGCAGATGCTAGCTAAAAGTTCATGTTACGCTGATGAATTTGACCACAAACGGCAACTGTGGAATGTCCTCATTACGTTGCAAGTGTCAATCGTGGAAAGAACTGTGTTCTCTGTAATTGTGAGTGTATTGTATCAGAGTTAAGTGAGTTCAGTCTTGAGCAAATTGTTTGTACTTCAATAACCAAAGTAACTGTAGACTTTGGTGTTTCGAAAAACATCGTATCGAAGAACTATACTGCATACAAGGGAAGCGGAAAAATACCACCCGCCAAGTCACTCACAAAAGTGGACGAACGTGTGAGTTGATTGGCCGTTACAGACAGTCATTGAAAAGAATTGTAACGAAAAATAAAGAGACAACTACAAAAGCCGAAGCGGTACAGGATGTCAGCACCGCAACACGAAGGGAGCACCATAAGCAGAGAACTCCAGGACGAGCTGGAATTCGAAAATCACATATCAGTGATCCAAATGCTCGTTATAGGAGAAAGTGGTGCCGACACCATAAAACTTGGACTATGCAGCAATGGAAGAAAGCCATTGTTCGGAAGAGCCTTGTTTCACATTGCTTCCATTTCTGACCTAGTTTACGTCCCTATAATGAAGTATAGTGAGGGTTTGGTGTTGATTTTGGCAGCCAAAGCGTGAATGGGCTTCACAGTTACTTTGCAAGGTCGCATTATTGCCAAAGATTACGTAAACAATTTGGCTGATCAGGTCCGTTCCATGCCCACTGTTGATTCTGTGTTTTAAGACGATACAGCCCTTATTCAGGCAGTTTGAGTCGTCGGTGAGTAGTTTTGTTAGCAGTGGAATGAATTGTCGCATTTTTCCTGACCACCACAGTCACTAGATTTCAGTGTTATTAAGCCTTTGTGGTATATTGTTGAGACAAGGGTGCGTGACCGCTTTCAGCCTCGTCATTACCTGAACTTCTCGTATTTTGCAAGAAGCATGGTATAAGATTCCCTTGTAAACCACATATGACCCTTGTTTATCTTTTCTGAAATGAAAAGCTATTCTGAATAATGACGGCTTTCCTCCACAATATTAGGCGTAGTGATGCACTGTGGCTGTGATCCTTCCATATTTTTGTACACACGCTATTGCTTGTATATTATAGAACTCTTCGTCATTTTCAACACTCTTCGTTATTATACTACTTTATTCTCCGAAAGTAAAATGTGAAATTCGGAAACTGAAATTAGTAAAAACAGAAAAGCGTCAACAAGAAATTGTTGTTAGCAGTCATCACTCCCACCGCCATCTCCCACCTCTGGCTCCACCGCAAGGCTCGGGTCAAATATGAGGAAGAAAGAAGCAAACAAGTTGATGTAGATCCCACCACAGGCAGTTTCATTGCTTATGCGTCAGATATCGATAACCGCTTACATACAAGCTAGTTCCTGTTTTATTGCAAGCGATGTGGGTATTAGCGGTTCTCAGGTGGTACACGGAATGCCGTCGCTTGGCCCACATCACGCTGTCGACCTGTACGCTTGGTGCTCGTGCTTGTACCAGCCTCAGTACGTTGTTCGACGTGATATTGTGCCTCTAACAGATTAACATTATCCCCTTCCCCGTCCACCGCACGCACCATTTTGCTAGTGACTATGTTAAACATGTCCTGAAACGTGTCTGAAGGGTTTTGTGTGGATGTTCACGTGTAGTACATAACTCTTACTCGTCCTGAACCGTTATCTTTCATTTGTTCATGCTTTAATACTACCTGTCACCATTCCTTACATTAGACCAAGATAACTTTGTGCACGTCGATAAAATTGATCGCTAGTCGTGAAATTTACTTCCATGTTACATCCTTAAAATTACCTGCCTATAAGACCGCAAAATGCTGAAATCATCGTCTTAAAACAGTTATGTAATCTTCGGCTAAAAACATCACAAATTTTTTACGCCAACACATACCTTAGTAGTGGATGGTCTGAGCTAAACATAAAATGTTTCTGAATTGCATTGATTCAATGATCAGTATAAAAACCTCTGCTATTAAAATCTATGTAAGCTTGTAATTCGTGCAAGAGCTCTTGTAATTCTTAATAAAATAAAGATTATGAAAACGTAACAATAATTAGTCAAAGATAAGACATTTACGTTGTACAGATGCCAAAACAAAGTATTTCTCATAAACCAGCGTGGGACCAAGTACTTGTTGTTGTAGTTGTCTTCAGTTCTGAGACTGGTTTGATGCAGCTCTCCATACTACTCTATCCTGTGCAAGCTTCTTCATCTCCCAGTACCTACTGCAACCTACATCCTTCTGAATCTGCTTAGTGTATTCATCTCTTGGTCTCCCTCTACGATTTCTACCCTCCAAGCTGCCCTCCAATACTAAATTGGTGATTCCTTGATGCCTCAGAACAGGTCCTACTAACCGATCTCTTTTTCTACTCAACTTCTCCCACAAACTCCTCTTCTCCCAAATTACATTCAATAACTCCTCATTAGTTATGTGATCTATCCATCTAATCTTCAGCATTCTTCTGTAGCACCACATTTCGAAAGCTTCTATTCTCTTCTTGTCCAAACTATTTATCGTCCACGTTTCACTTCCATACATGGTTACACTCCATACAAATACTTTCAGAAACGACTTCCTCACACTTAAATTTATACTCGATGTTAACAAATTTCTCTTCTTCAGAAACGCTTTCGTTGCCATTCTACATTTTATATCCCCTCTACTTCGACCATCATCAGTTATTTTGCTCCCCAAATAGCAAAACTCCTTTACTACTTTAAGTGTCTCCTATTCTAATCTAATTCCCTCAGCATCGCCCGACTTAATTTGACTACATTCCATTACCCTCGTTTTGCTTTTGTTGATATTCATCTTATATCCTCCTTTCAAGACACTGTCCATTCCGTTCAGCTGCTCTTCCAGGTCCTTAGCTGTCTCTGACAGAATGACAATGTCATCGGCAAACGTCAAAGTTTTTATTTCTCCTCCATGGATTTTAATACCTACTACGAATTTTTTTTGTTTCCTTTACTGCTTGCTCAATATACAGATTGAATAACATCGGGGAGAGGCTACAACCCTGTCTCACTCCCTTCCCAACCACTTCTTCCCTCTCAAGCCCCTCGACTCTTATAACTGCCTTCTGGTTTCTATACAAATTGTAAATTGACTTTCGCTCCCTGTATTTTACCCCTGCCACCTTCAGAATTTAAAGGGAGTATTCCAGTCAACCTTGTCAAAAGCTTTCTCTAAGTCTACAAATGCTAGAAACGTAGGTTTGCCTTTCCTTAATCTAGCTTCTAAGATAAGTCGTAGGGTCAGTATTGCCTCACGTGTCCCAACATTTCTACGGAATCCAAACTGATCTTCCCCAAGGTCGGCTTCTACTAGTTTTTCCATTCGTCTGTAAAGAATCCGCGTTAGTATTTTGCAGCCGTGACTTATTAAACTGATAGTTCGGTAATTTTCACATCTGTCAACACCTGCTTTCTTTGGGATTGTAATTATTATATTCTTCTTGAAGTCTGAGGGTATTTCGCCTGTTTCATACATCTTGCTCACCAGATGGTAGAGTTTCGTCAGGACTGGCTCTCCCAAGGCTATCAGTAGTTCTAATGGAATGTTGTCTACTCCCGGGGCCTTGTTTCGACTCAGGTCTTTCAGTGCTCTGTCAAACTCTTCACGCAGTATCGTATCTCCCATTTCATATTCATCTACATCCTCTTCCATTTCCATAATATTGTCCTCAAGTACATCGCCCTTGTGTAGACCCTCTATATACACCTTCCACCTTTCTGATTTCCCTTTTTTTTTTCTTAGAACTGGGTTTCCATCTGAGCTCTTGATATTCATACAAGTACTTGTTAAGGAGGTAAATTAATACCCAATTTTACCTGACTTCGGTGTTGAAGAGAGACTTGAGATTTGCTTTTTTCCCCTCTGAATTTGTCTCTTAATGTCACACCCTAAAAATTTATTTCCTTAACATGATCAGAATACGAGAAAATGACCTGCGTAAGTCTAGCATACAGGTAACAATATTCATGGTCTGTCAAAATACCAGTAAAACGACATATACGTGTGGTGTTCTTTCGGACGTGTCCGAAAGAACAGACACCGCACATGTAATAGTAATACACTCTAAGAAAAGAAAGGGCGCACCATGTAGGAATTATCCTGAGTGAGACAGAAATCGTTAGATGTGACGTCACATGTGCAGACAAACGAATGGTTACGATTTAAGAAAAATTGGATGATTTATTTCAGAGAAAGAGCTTCATAAACTCAATAAGTCAATTACGTATAGCTGCCCTCTGGTCCTTGTCCAAGCAGTTATTCAGCTTGGAACTGATTGATATAGTTCTTGGATGTCCTCCTGACGGCTATCGTGCGACGTTCTGTCCAACTGGCGGGTTAGATCGTTAAAATGCCGAGGTGGTTGGAGAGCCCTGCCTACAATGATCGAAACGTTCTCAATTGGGGAGACATCTGGCGACTTTGTTCGCCGATGTGGGGCTTATAAAGTTTGAAGACAAGCAGAAGAAATTCTCGCCGTTTTCAGGTAGGCATTGTCATGCTGAAAAGTAAACCCGTGATGGTTTGCCATGAGAGGCAACAGAACGGGGTGTAGAATGTAGTCGACGTACCGTTGTTCTGTTAGAGTGCCACAGATAACAAGCAGAGAGCCCCTGCTATGGAAATAAATGGTTCCCATGACTCCTGCCTGTTGGGTCATATGGCGGGCGACAAACAGGTTGGTATCCCATCGCTGTACAGGGCATCTCCAGACACGTCTTCGCTAATCATCGGGGCTCATTTCGAAGCGGGACTCATCGCTGAAGACAGTTCTGCCCCAGTCAATGAGATTCCAAACCGAAGGCATACGTGGAGTCTTGTCGGCATTTCATGATATCTTCAGTAAGGATGCGGCATAGGTCCGACCTCTTGCGGAAATCATGGTAAATCCTGCAAGCAATGAGTATGGTCGACAGAGAGGCGTTACGGAAGTGGTGTGCGATAAATTCCGGATTTAGGCAGGCCATGAAGCGTGCTCGGATAGCCAATGCGATTAAGGCGACCACTTGCGTAAAGTAGGAAATCTGGGTTCGAGTCCCGGTCCTGCACAAATTTTTACTTGGCGCCAGAGAATTATTTCAGTGCCGTCAAGTAGCTGAGGTTGGTATTTCTCTTTCATCATGTAAAATACCTACGACATATTGTGATATTCTCAGTTCCTGTAAAATATTATGTTTTGATGGCACAGTCCATGCATTACATCTACTTGGGTATGGAATCACTTTTTACGTCTTCTTAGCAGACATTTTTGACATCATAACTCGTTGTCTCTATCACGCTCTGTGTCAACGAGCTCCTGCTAAAGAACTACGTTTTTGAAAAAATGGCAACAACATACTGAAAACAATTTACATACCCGTGATGTGATGCAGCAGAGTTCTCATCATGATCGCATCAAAAATTTAACACCGTTTTACGAAAAATTTCGTGTAAAGAAACAAATACCATCATTATTGACTATGAAAAAGAAACATTTCTACCCATTTATCTCTCCAGAGACTGTTATTTGCTTGATTTATCAATACGTGAAATAACGTAACAGGATACTAATAACTTGATTGCTCCTCTGGTTAAGGAAGGGTTCTTTTATTCTATCTCTCTCTCTCTCTTCTCGGAAGACCCAACTCAGGACCACAAGGCGCTTTTAATTCGTTATTCGTTGCTTTCTTCTTTTCTTCCAGTACTATGCTAATTGTTCACTATGCTTTTTCTTCCTGTCGCCTGACCACTTAAGATCAGTCTTTTTCATTCTTCTGCCTCAGAATGTTCCATATTCAATAATTTTTTCTCAAACAATCCCCTGTCAGCTGTTTATCCGTATTTTACATTATTTTTTTGTAAATCGTTTCTCATTTCATGGAGCTAACTTGTTATTGACTTCTTACTCCACAAAAATCTGTGGTTCTTTTTGGTTAATCTAACGTTTTTCGTTCTATTAGCATGTCCAAATAACGAAAGCCTTTTTTTCCTCAACACTTCTAATATTTTTTCTACGTTTCGATAAATTTCATCAAAACTACGTAATCTCCAACCATCCATAGTTTTTCGTGGACCTAATATTTTCCTAATTATTCGTCTTGTTAGTATTTCTGATTTGTCGAAATTATAGTTTAATGCTAGACATTCGCTTGCAAAGAAACATTCTTACTTCACTAGTGTAGCATAATGTCTAACTTTTGTGTTTTTAGGCGGGCATTTTTTGTTGTAAAAGTATTTTCTGCCACAATTTGCCTTTCCCTTTTTATGTATACTTTCCTCTATAGCAGTTTTCTCCCAGAAGTTATTTCGGATTACCTCCCCAAGGTATTTAAATGTTTTATCTTCTCTATCTGGCCTATACCTGTTTCCAAAAATTTTGATGCATTTGTAATATTTGCAAAAATAATTGTATTTTTGTCAGAAATTCTCAAGCCGTTCATACTATCTATTTCTCCTAAAAGATTAATTTGTGTTACAGCTGATGTCACATTTTCTGAAAGTGTAGCAAAATCATCTGCAAATGTGATACAGTTACTTGCAGTATACTTGTTTCCTCTTCCCAACCTTATTCGTTGAAATATTATTCTCATTCAAACTTCTATTCCAAACCCTCACTGTTTTTCCTAGAATACAATTAAAAAGAATTTGACCTAGGCCATCGCGGTGCCGAGCTCCTGTGTTTATTCCGAAGCACTGTTATATTTAGTCCATAAATTTTAATTTAGATGCTGAGTCTCTAAGTGTTTGACAAATTACATTTGCAAATTTAGACTTTACACTATGTTCTCAGATTATTTTACCTAGTTTTCCAATCAAATTGATCAAAAGCTATGAATTCAATAACCTATGGCGAATGATAGCCTTCTTTGTTGTGAACAAAATCTTCGGTTCCTAAAACCAATTTGATATTCACATAAATGTCTGTTTATTGTTGTTTGTACAATATTTAATAAAATCTTAAAACGCATTTTACTTACAGCTGATAGCAAGGAAATTCGTTTGTATTTGTAAAGTCTTGACTTTTTTACGTAGTGGATGTGTTTAGGTTATGTTCCACTCTCCTGAGATATTTTCTATTTTCCATAATTTCTCAGAGATTTAATCTAGCTCATGTCTTTTGGTGGAGACCATTTCAAAAGTTCTGCCATAATAGAGTCTTCTCCAATAGCTTCATTTTTTTAAGGTTATCATTATTTGTTCAACTTCTTTGATAGTTGGACGCAAATCTAGATTCTCATGACCGAGAAGTCCAGCTTATGGATTGGTTCTTGATAATTAAGAAGGTGGTCAAAGCATTATGCAAATATGTATGATGTTTAATTGCAAAGTGCTCTTTATTCATATAGAAAACAATTTTTCCGGTTAGACTAACAATGACAAAACAGACAGCAAAATCCATTAAACATTCTACATTCGCTGACAGGTTACACAAAATGTCGTATCATTCTATAAAATTGAGTGAATGATTAAAAATGTTTGAAATTAGGAATTAAGTTAAAAGTAACTAATTATTTCAGTAACTGTGTTCAAGAATCAGTAGAGGAGAAGGTTTACTTGGACAAGGCCAATAGGCAGGGGAAGACTTCAGTAAGATTACATAATGGTCAGACAGAGCTTCCAAATCATACATTGGATTGTGAGGCGTACTCAGGAGCACATATAGACTCAGGTGATCACTTAGTAATGACGAATACTAGGCTGAAGTTTCTGAGACTAGTCAGCTGGGACCAACGTGCAAAGAAATGGGACACGGTAATGCATGAGAATGAAGAGTTACGCTTGAAGTTCCCTGAAATTACGAATATTGTGATAATGAATAGCTCAGTATGCTGTTCAGTTGAAGAGGAATGGATTTCTCTAAAAAGAGCAGTCACGGAAGTTGGAAAGAAAGACATAGATACAACGAACGTAACTGCGAGTAAACTATGGGTAACATTAGAAGTACTTCAATTGATCAACGATTACAGGAAGTACAAGATAACATTAGAAATAATTCAGTTCATAAACAAATAAAAGAAGTACAAGAATGCTCATGCAGTTCGGAAATACAGAAACAGAAGTCACTTAGGAATGAACTAAACAGGAAGTGCAGGAAAGGTAAGGCGAAATGACTCCATGAAGAATGTGAAGAAATCGAAAGAGAAATAATTGTTGGAAGAACTGACTCAGCATACAGAAAAACTAAAACAACCTTCGGTGAAATTAAAAGCAAGGGTGGTAACGTCAAGAGAGTAATCGGAATGCCACTGTTAAATGCAGAGGAGAGAGCGGGTAGGTGGAAAGAGCACATTTAAGGCCTCTATGAGGGGAAGAGTTGGTTCATGGCCTGATAGAAGAAGAAACAGGAGTAGAAAGGGAAGACATACAGGATCCAGTATTAAACCAGAATTTAATTGCAATTTCTAAAAATATTGAGGGAAGCCACAATAAAACGACTATTTACATTGGTGTATAGAATGTATGGCACAGGCAGTATACCATCAAACTTTCGAAAAAACATCATCCACACTATTCAAAAGATCGCAAGAGACGACAAGTGCGAGAAATATCGCACAATCGGCTTTTCAGTTCGCTTATCCAAGTTGATGGCAAGAATGACATTCAGAAAAATGGAAAAGAAATTTGAGGATCCGTTAGATGACGAACAACTTGGGTTTAGAAAAGATAAATGCACGAGAGAGGCAATGCTGACGTTGCGGTTCATAATGGAAGCAAGACTCAAGTAATATCAAGACCTGTTCATCGTATATGTCGAACCGAAAAAAGCTTTCGATACTGTGAAATGGAGCAAGATTTTCGAAATTCTAATATAGAAGTAAGTATAGGGAAAGACAGATAATATACAAGACGTACATGAACCAAGAGTGAACAATAACACTTGAAAACCAACAACGAAGTGCTCGGGTTAAAAATGATGTAAGTAAGAGATGCAGTCTTTCGTCCTTACTGATCAATCTATACATAGAAGAAGCAATTATGGAAATAAAAACGAAGGTTGTAGAGGGGAATTAAAATTGAAGTTGAAAGGAAATCAATGAGAAGATTCACTGATGACATTTGTTATCCTCAGTGAAAATGAGGCCTGAGAGTAAATCGAAGAAAGACGAAAGTAAAACGACGTACCAGAAACGATAACAGCGAGAAACTTATTATCAGAATTGGTGATCATGAAGTGGACGAAGGTAAGGTATTCTACCGAGGCATCAAAATACTTTATGACGGACTGAGCAATGAGGACATAAAAGGTTATTCCTAGTCACGAGATGTATGCTACTAACATAAGCCGTAATTGAGGAAGAAATTTCTAAGAATTTACGTTTGGATCACAGCATTGAATAATAAGAAACATGGATTGGGAAATCGGAACAGAAGAGAATCGAAGCATTGTGGTGCTACAGACGAATATAGAAAATTAGGTCGACTGATAAGGTCAGGAATGAGGAGATTCTCAGGAGAGTCGGTGAGGACAGGAATATATATTAATCACTTACAAGAATAAGTGGCGGGGTGCCAGGATATCTGTCTTAGGGGAAAAATAATTGGAAACGTTGGCTGAAAGTGCTACCGTGAGATGAAATTTTTCTCACTGGAGAGTAATTCGTGGTGGGCCACATAAACCCAGTCAGAAGACTGATAGTTTTAAAATAAAATACAAGAAGGAAAAAGAAACTTTCCTCTCACAGTAGCACTTGCAGGCAAAGTTCTGAATTATTGCTGGACGTATTACAATTTCTATCTTCTCTTTATTGACAGGGTGAAATTGAATCATACTGGTCTAGTTATAAGGCGGAAGGGGGGGGGGGGGACATCATATATGCTATTACTGACAAATACAATATCTCTAATGGTAAACAGTCTCTTTACTCACGACCTTGTTTAAGGTTGAAACCAAGGCCTGCACCATTCATCAGCCCTCTGCGAGTCATTCTGCAAATCGATACTGTCTTCTGCCGTTGGTACTTCCTTATAGACAACCGCATCGACAACAAACAGTCATAAAGAGCTTCCAGCGCATTCTGCTAGATCATGTACATTGTAAACACTAACGGTCCTTGTAGGATTTGTAGGCACCTCACCTGATCCTAGACTTACCTATTGTAGTTACTTCTCTATTGCGCGATCGATTATCTCAGCATCTACCATTTCGACGTTAGTTCGATGACTGAATGGAGGGACCGTATTACCATCTTCCGCGCTCAAACAATCTCGGAAGACCGGATTCAGTATTTCGGCCTTCTCTCTGTTATCTTCCGTTTACGTGACATTATGGTCACTGAGTGAATGAAAAGGGGATTTGGAACGGCTTGCTGGTTTTGCGCAAGACCAAAACCTCTTTAAGTTTTTACTGAGATAGGTTGATAAAATTTCACTTTCAAAGACATCGAACGATTCTCTCATAGTTCTCCTTACGCTCATTTCGCTTCGTTCAGCGTTTGTTTGTCAGCTAGGTTCTGACTTCTCTTGAATCTATGATGAAGTTCCCTTTGTCTGAGTAGCAGTTTCGTAATACTGTTATTAAACCACTGTGTATCTTTCCCATCCCTTAGTATATTGTTCGTAACGTACTTGTCAAAGTCATATTAAACGATACTTTTGAATTTTATATTTTATACTTACTACTCATACACTTTGCAGTTAGATGCGTTAGATGCTATCACAGCTATATGACCACGGATACCTCCCTCTAGGATAACTAATTCGATAAGTTCAGGCTTGTTTGTTGATAGGACGTCTAAAACGTTACCTACACGAATGAGCCCTAGGCTGTGGCTAAGCCATGTCTCCGCAATAACCTTTCCTTCAGGAGTGCTAATACTGCAAGGTTCGCAGGAGCCCTTCTGTAAAATTTGGAAGGTAGGAGACGAGGTACTGGCAGAAGTAAAGCTGTGAGGACGAGGTGTGAGTCGTGCTTGGATAGCTCAGTTGGCAGAGCAATTGCCCGCTAAAGGCAAAGGTCCCGAGTTCGAGTCTCGGTCCGGCACACAGATTTAATCTGCCAGGAAGTTTCGTTACCTACACGAGTTGGTTCCGTATCTTCTCAAAGTAATTTTCGGACAAGTCATACTTAATAACTAGACTCACAGATAGTACGGCCACCAGAGAACATTAGTGGTGTTCGTGTTTTGGTACCAAGCCTCGTAGGGTGTATAAAGGGCTTGAACAACATCAGATGCCACGTACTCGTGTGAGACAGCGTTTTCAGCAACTGACAGAGTCTGAAAGAGGTCTCGGTGTGCATCTTCATTTGGCCATCTAACGCGAAAACATTCCACGCCACGAATATGGAACTAGCCCAACTTTGGAAGACATTAACCACCACAAAAACTTATCAGTTCCTCGCCCACCACGGTATTACTTGGAAATGCATTGTCTCCCGGGCGGCTTGGTGGGGAGTATGGTGGGAAAGAATGGTGGGCACTATAAAGCGTTGGATACGGAAGGTATTGGGACTCTCAAAGCTCACTGATAAAAATAGTTCAAATGGCTCTGAGCATTATGGGACTTAACATCTATGGTCATCAGTCCCCTAAAACTTAGAACTACTTAAACCTAACTAACCTAAGGACATCACACAACACCCAGTCATCAAAAGCTCACTGAGGAACAACTGAACACCACCTTGATCAGTATTGAAGCTACGGTGAACTCCAGGCCCATCACACCAGGAGATGATTCTGATGCACTCACACCTTCCCATTTTCTGACGGGAGAAAAACTTACGACTATTCCGACGGGACCAGAGCCTTTAGCGAATTTAACAAAGGAATTCCGTCTGAGACAGCAACTCTGTGACAGTTTTTGGAACCGTTGGATTAAATAATACCTATTGAAGCTCCGGAACTACCATGAAGTTAAATGCCCACCGGGGCGAGTTATCCCCTTTCGCCCTGGCCACATCGTGCTGATCCAAGAGGACCTTCGTCCGCGACATATGTGGAAGAAGGCCAGGATAGAAAAGGTACTACCAGGAAGAGACGGCAGGGTAAGGACGATAATACTCCGGACACCAGAAGGTCACATCACTAGTCGTCCTGTGCAGCTGGCCGCACCTTTGGAGGTCGACCAGGGTGGGGAGGATGTCACAGAGTGATGTACTTCGGGCAAGTGAGAGACTGTTTGTTTACCCTTAGGACAGTGTATCTTTGACATGTTGTATTGTATGTTCTGTGACTATGAAATAAAGTGTTGTTAGACTGCTGATCGCTGCTCTACTGTGATTCACGACAGAGGAGGAAGCGGGTATGACTTCAGGTCACGGCCGGTAGTGGTTGAGGGAACGCAGATGGTACAACGTTTCGTCACAGACGGCCTGTGACATGCGTTACCTCTAATGTGATAATATTTTTTCACTAGGACAATGCTCGCCACTATGAACTGTCTGCGTAACGCTGTGTACAGGAAGATCTCCAGATCTGTCCCCGATAGCACATCTGTTGTACCGACTCGAATGTCAACTGCGCTGCAGTGCCAGGATCCAGGATATAAGAACAAGTTAGAAGATTTATAAGCCAGCTTGCCTCAGGAGAGGATAAAACCATTTCACGTATGACTCCCTTCCTAACCGACTCACTGGATGCATAGAGGCCACATGGGGTACAGCACCATAGTAATAAATCAACGCATACAGCTGAATTCTTTGTACATTTGACTTTATTTCGTAATCACTGAAATATCATCATGTGCCCTCTAAATTCGTGAAGTTTCATTTCGTTTTCTCCTCCCCTTCAGTGTTTTTCGCTTATTTTTTAGTCAGTGTAATGCCTCGACTCGCACTTCAAGACAAAGAGAAATGACTGAACTTGAAACATTTTTAAAAATTTTGGAAATGAATGACATATTCGTATTACAATATCAGTCCGCCCCAGGTAGCTGAGTGGTGCCGGCACGGTAACTCAGCGTGTTCGGTCAGAGGATTAGATGGCCCTCTGCAATAAAAAAACTAAGTTAATGGATCAACGACGAACAGAAACGGGTGTCTTGCGATGTCCGCACCGAGCAGATGCAACGAACAAAAACAAACAAAATAAGATTTAAAAAAAGTGGTCCGCGCGACTGAATATCTATCCTAAGG
The DNA here is from genome assembly GCF_023898315.1 of Schistocerca nitens. Classification (NCBI taxonomy): domain Eukaryota; kingdom Metazoa; phylum Arthropoda; class Insecta; order Orthoptera; family Acrididae; genus Schistocerca; species Schistocerca nitens. Next base: position 281,250,215 of record NC_064614.1, on the reverse strand, counting down.
GCCCGGGTTCGACTCCCGACTGGGTCACAGATTTTCTCCTTTCAGGGACTAGGTGTTGTGTTGTCCAGATCATCATTATTTCATCCCCATCAACGCGAAAGTCGCCGAAGTGGCGTCAAATCGAAAGACTTGCACCCGGCGAACGGTCTACCCGACGGGAGGCCCTAGTCGCACATTTTTTATTACAATATCGAAATCTGGAACGAAGTCATCGTGAGGAAATTGAAAAAAAAAAGACATATTAAAGAAGGCAGATTACGCACGCTGGTCAGAAAGATTCCAGAATTAGATCTTTGGATATCAAATATTCATATGGATCTGAAGAAGTTACGGAAAGTGTACGTCTGGAGAACAGCACTGCACGGAAATGAAATGGACGATTGGAAATCTATCACAGAAGAAACTGGAAGCATTGAAACCGGAGTGCTGCCTAAGAATGTTACAGATTAACTGGCAAGGTAAAGTATGTATTAAGAAGTTCTAGTAAGAAAGGATGAATAAACGTCTACGGAAGACCTTTACGGAAAGAAGGTCCGGATTTTGGGGCAACTACTGCGGCGTCCAAGATAACTTTGCTCCAGAGGAGCAGTAGAGGGGAAACATAGCAGTATAGGCAAACAAACTCTAAAACATACAAAAAACGGTTATTAGGGATGTAAAGTCTCTTAGTAACGTAAAGATGGAAAGTGTAGCAAATGGTAGTAAAAGATGAAGGATAGAATCAAACCAGTCGAAAAGCTGATGACTTATTCTAGGGAACGCAAAGATCGATGTGTGTAACATTTAATAAGAAGGCCTACCAGTGCTACTGGAGATGAATTCTATTTTCATCACGAAGCTACTCTCATTGTGGTAAACATCTGTAGATACCACTGAACCTAGTTGTTTTGGATGATTATTTCAATGTTTTTATTTCTTTCTGTTAACTTACAAGTTCTAGGGGCCTGATGACCTAAGATTTTAAGTCCGATAGTGCTCAAAGCCATTTGTTAACTTACATCTATTTCCTTTTTTCTATATCCCGTGGGACCATGCGAGCCAATCTACTTAGTCACCGTACGAGTCAATATGTAGCTCACAGACTGCTAATTAGAATATATACCGGTATAGATAAAAGAATTAATAAAACACGAAAAACCTTATGATTGAATATCGCCGAATTAAGAATAGATTTCGGAGAAAAGTTCTCAGCCACTGCGCCGTACACCTTTTTAGAATAGACGGAATGTGCCACGAGGAAATCTTGTAAATTTTATTTGAATAGTTAGTGTCTTGCATTTAATTTTCTGATTTTGCTGGAACTTACTTAAAATGAAACTTGCTGAATAGCGAACGTCCTTCAGTACAGTGCTTAAGGGAGGGTTGTCAAAGTTTATATCTTTTCCTGTCTTGTATTCACCGAATAAATGTTGCACGTTTCACTCAATGTGTCGGTATTGTCAGTAACAAATTCCAAGACGGAATATACACTGAAGCGCCAAAGAAACTGGTACAGGCAAGCGTATTCAAATACGGAGATATGTAAACCGGCAGAATACGACTCTACGGTCGGCAACGCCTATTTGAGACAAAAAGTGACTGGCGCAGTGACTGCTACAACGGCAGGTTATCAAGATTTAAGTGAGTATGATCGTGGTGTTGTAGTCGACGCACGAGCGATGGAACACTACATCTCCAAGGTAGCGACGAAGTGGGGCTTTTCCCGCAAGACCATTTCACGAGTGTACCGTGAATATCAGAAATTCGGAAAAGCATCAAATCTCCGACATCGCTGCGACCGGAAAATGATACTGCAAAAACGGGACGAACCACGACTGTAGAGAATCGTTCAACCTGAAAGAAATGCAACCCTTTCGCAATTTGCTGCAGATTTCAATGCTGGATCATCAACAAGTGTCTGCGTGTGAACCATTCAACGAAACATCATCGATATGGGCTTCCGGAACCAAAGGCCCACTCCTGTACCGTCGAATCCTGCGCGACACAAAGCTTTACGCCTCGCCTGGGCCCGTCATCATCGTCATTGGACTGTTGATGACTGGAAACATGTTGCCTGGTCGGACGAGTCTCGATTCAAATTGTATCGAGAGGATGGATGTGTATGGGTATGGGTATTCATGAATCCATGTACCCTGTATGTCAGCAAGGGACTGTTCAAGGTAGTGGAGGCTCTATAATGGTGTAGGGGGTGTGCAGTTTGACTGATATGGGACCCCTGATACGTCTAGACATACGTACGTAAGCACCCTGTCTGATCACCTGCATCCATTCGATCCATTGCGCATTCCGATGGACTTGGACAGTTCCAGCAGGACAATGCGACACCCCACACGTTAGAATTGCTACTGAGTGGCTCCAGGAACGCTCTTCTGAGTTTAAACACTTCCGCTGGCCACCAAACTCCCCAGACATGAACTCTATTGAGCAAATATGGGATGCTTTGCAACGAGCTGTTCAGAAGAAATCTTTTTCCCTCGGACTCTTACGGATTTATGGGCAGCCCTGTATGATTCATGGTGTCAGTTCCCTCCAACACAACTTCAGACATTATTCGAGTCCATGCCAAGTTAGGGGGGGGGGGCTACACAATATTAGGCAGGTACACTAGTTTCTTTCGATTTTTAATGTATGTACAGGGATGGAAGACGTAGAACAATGGTCTACATGAAGTTCATGAACTGACACCACAAATCATTCTGGCCATCCTTTTTATGGACTAAGAATATTCTTGGTGAATACACAAGGTTGCATCAAAATGTCGCAATATGCGACATAAAAAATGAAATAAAGCTAAGTAAACAAGCCTTCACGTTTTATTGTCACAGACGTTAGTGATCGTACCTACACTGAACATAGCAACATTCAGTTTCTGCGCAAGACCTTGAACGTGATTCTTCCAAGAAAGCCTTGTTGTTGTTGTGGTCTTCAGTCCTGAGACTGGTTTGATGCAGCTCTCCATGCTACTCTATCCTGTGCAGTACCTACTGCAACCTACATCCTTCTGAATCTGCTTAGTGTATTCATCTCTTGGTCTCCCCCTACGATTTTTACCCTCCACGCTGCCCTCCAATACTAAATTGGTGATCCCTTGATGCCTCAGAACATGTCCTACCAACCGATCCCTTCTTCTGGTCAAGTTGTGCCACAAACTCCTCTTCTCCCCAATCCTATTCAGTATCTCCTCATTAGTTATGTGATCTACCCATCTAATCTTCAGCAGTCTTCTGTAGCACCACATTTCGAAAGCTTCTATTCTCTTCTCGTCCAAACTATTTACCGTCCATGTTTCACTTCCATACATGGCTACACTCCATGCAAATACTTTCAGAAATGACTTCCTGACACTTAAATCTATACTCGATGTTAACAAATTTCTCTTCTTCAGAAACGCTTTCCTTGCCATTGCCAGTCTACATTTTATATCCTCTCTACTTCGACCATCATCAGTTATTTTGCTCCCCAAATAGCAATACTCCTTTACTACTTTAAGTGTCTCATTTCCTAATCTAATACCCTCAACATCACCCGACTTAATTCGACTACATTCCATTATCCTCGTTTTGCTTTTGTTGGTGTTCATCTTATATCCTCCCTTCAAGACACCATCCATTCCGTCCAACTGCTCTTCCAAGTCCTTTGCTGTCTCTGACAGAATTACAATGTCATCGGCGAACCTCAATGTTTTATTTCTTCTCCATGGATTTTAATACCTACTCCGAATTTTTCTTTTGTTTCCTTTACTGCTTGCACGATATACAGATTGAATAACATCGGGGAGAGGCTACAACCCTGTCTTACTCCCTTCCCAGCCACTGCTTCCCTTTCATGTCCCTCGACTCTTATAACTGTCATCTGGTTTCTGTACAAATTGTAAATAGACTTTCGCTCCCTGTATTTTACCCCTGCCACCTTTAGAATTTGAAAGAGAGTATTCCAGTTAACATTGTCAAAAGCTTTCTCTAAGTCTACAAATGCTAGAAACGTAGGTTTGCCTTTCCTTAATCTTTCTTCTGAGATAAGTCGTAAGGTCAGTACTGCCTCACGTATTCCAGTATTTCTACGGAATCCAAACTGATCTTCCCCGAGGTCGGCTTCTACTAGTTTTTCCATTCGTCTATAAAGAATTCGTGTTAGTATTTTGCAGCTGTGACTTATTAAACTGATAGTAATTTTCACATCTGTCAACACCTGCTTTCTTTGGGATTGCAATTATTATATTCTTCTTGAAGTCTGAGGGTATTTCGCCTGTTTCATACATCTTGCTCACCAGATGGTAGAGTTTTGTCAGGACTGGCTCTCCCAAGGCCGCCAGTAGTTCCAATGGAATGTTGTCTACTCCGGGGGCCTTGTTTCGATACAGGTCTTTCAGTGCTCTGTCAAACTCTTCACGCAGTATCGTATCTCCCATTTCATCTTCATCTACATCCTCTTCCATTTCCATAATATTGTCCTCAAGTACATCGCCCTTGTATAGACCCTCTATATACTCCTTCCACCTTTCTGCTTTCCCTTCTTTGCTTAGAACTGGGTTTCCATCTGAGCTCTTGATGTTCATACAAGTGGTTCTCTTATCTCCAAAGGTCTCTTTAATTTTCCTGTAGGCAGTATCTATCTTACCCCTAATAAGATAAGCCTCTACATCCTTACATTTGTCCTCTAGCCATCCCTGCTTAGCCATTTTGCACTTCCTGTCGATCTCATTTTTGAGACGTTTGTATTCCTTTTTGCCTGCTTCATTTACTGCATTTTTATATTTTCTCCTTTCATCAATTAAATTCAATATTTCTTCTGTTACCCAAGGATTTCTACTAGCCCTCGTCTTTTTACCTATTTGATCCTCTGCTGCCTTCACTACTTCATCCCTCAAAGCTACCCATTCTTCTTCTACTGTATTTCTTTCCCCCATTCCTGTCAATTGTTCCCTTATGCTCTCCCTGAAACTCTGTACAACCTCTGGTTCTTTCAGTTTATCCAGGTCCCATCTCCTTAAATTCACACCTTTTTGCAGTTTCTTCAGTTTTAATCTACTGGTCATAACCAATAGATTGTGGTCAGAGTCCACATCTGCCCCTGGAAATGTCTTACAATTTAAAACCTGGTTCCTAAATCTCTGTCTTACCATTATATAATCTATCTGATACCTTTTAGTATCTCCAGGGTTCTTCCATGTATACAACCTTCTTTCATGATTCTTAAACCAAGTGTTAGCTATGATTAAGTTGTGCTCTGTGCAAAATTCTACCAGGTGGCTTCCTCTTTCATTTCTTAGCTCCAATCCATATTCACCTACTACGTTTCCTTCTCTCCCTTTTCCTACACTCGAATTCCAGTCACCCATGACTATAAAATTTCGTCTCCCTTCACTATCTGAATAATTTATTTTATTTCATCATACATTTCTTCAATTTCTTCGTCATCTGCAGAGCTAGTTGGCATATAAACTTGTACTACTGTAGTAGGTGTGGGCTTCGTATCTATCTTGGCCACAATAATGCGTTCACTGTGCTGTTTGTAGTAGCTTACCCTCATTCCTATTTTCCTATTCATTATTAAACCTACTCCTGCATTACACCTATTTGACTTTGTGTTTATAATCCTGTAGTCACCTGACCAGAAGTCTTGTTCCTCCTGCCACCGAACTTCACTAATTCCCACTATATCTAACTTTTACCTATCCATTTCCCTTTTCAAATTTTCTAACCTACCTGCCCGATTAGGGGACCTGACATTCCACGCTCCGATCCGTAGAACGCCAGTTTTCTTTCTCCTGATAACGACATCCTCTTGAGTAGTCCCCGCCCGGAGATCCGAATGGGCGACTATTTTACCTCCGGAATATTTTACCCAAGAGGACGCCATCATCATTTAATCATACAGTAAAAATTACGGCTGTAGTTTCCCCTTGCTTTCAGCCGTTCGCAGTACCAGCACAGCAAGGCCGTTTTGGTTATTGTTACAAGGCCAGATCAGTCAATCATCCAGACTGTTGCCCTTGCAACTACTGAAAAGGCTGTTGCCCCTCTTCAGAAACCACACGTTTGTCTGGCCTCTCAACAGATACCCCTCCGTTGCGGTTGTACCTACGGTACGGCTATCTGTATCGCTGAGGCACGCAAGCCTCCCCACCAACGGCAAGGTCCATGGTTCATCGGGGGGAAGAAAGCATTATCAGTTAAAAATAGTCGACTTCACTACTTTTTGACCACCCTAGGACAATAAGTCTTCGCTTTCAGAAGAGTTGTGTGTCATTAACAACATGCATTGCGGTTTGTTCTTGTTAGTTTTTTATTTTTTCTATGTTATTTGTATAACAGCCACCTCCTGATTCACCGGTTGTATATTTACCGGTAGATCACTGTTACAGTGCAAGAAAAACAACAGATCCAGAACAGAGCCATATGGCACCTCCCCTCACCCCACTTCTTATAACCACAGTTAGCTATAACTCATCTATGAGAGCACTGTAGGAGAAATCAATGTCTGCATCGATAGATGCTATTATGTGAGCATCCGGCATAAAGTTCACACATAAATTATGAACTATAAGTCCGTTGTTTTTGCAGACGTATCGTAAAATTTAACAGCTCTTGTTGATTTATGGCTTTGCTCCTCCTTGCGCCGGTAGTTATTGTCTGCATAGCTTTAGAAGAGATTCTCGTGAATATCTGCATAATGTGCCACGTTTGCATAGCATAGTCATTTCTTTGTTTCCATTTGTAGCTGTTAAAACGCGCATGTTAATTTAGAAAGACTGTTACCTAAGAAATTACTTCGTTCGGAAGTTCCACGATCGGTTCTCTGTGGTAATTTTCCTCGTGCTTTGTGTCTCTCCAACTGAGTGGTTGATTTTCCTCCAGTCTGGTGTGATAACACAGTCTCCTCTATCACCAAAATTCTTCAACAGCACTTGACGTCCCACATGTCTTGGTTCTGGAAATTTCTATCACACCTGTGTGTTATAGCCTGTATTTCTTTCCACCTGAGAAATAATTGTGTACGCGGTACCTGTTCTTTCAGACATATCCGAAAGAACAGACACCATATACGTATAAATTATCCATTCTTTCAGTGTGGATGCACCCTAAGCCCAATCTCTTGAGGGAATCCGAAATGGCGAGTGAGGGTTTCATGGGTAGGTGACGCTATGCTAGTAGTGTGTAATAGCCTGGAAATCTGGGTCAGATGGGAAGTGTGTCCAGATGGCAAAGGTACAGTCTGCGTTTGACAGAGGAGTAGTATGGATGTGCTGTTTGTGTCCCTGCCACAATAGCGTGTGTGCTTCGTTGTTGGATTTACAGGTGTATCCCAACGACTTAATTCCGTCGACACAAAATGACATTTCCACAAAGAAAATCGACATTGAAGTCCTGTTTTACGACCCAGTATGAGCGACCAAAATTATTGGAAACTGAACCATTTTTATGACATGACATTTGCATAAATTATCATGAGCTAGTAGGGATTCCCCTCTCCATCCTGAGTAGCGTGGTCTTCATGAAACTGGTGGACGACGCGGCTTCTGAAAGAATCCTCACTAAGACATTTGGATTCACACGTTGGCCCCATATAAGTGGAACATGTGGATCTCTGCCAGAGGATGGTATGTGTGTTCTATCTGCCATTTGAGGTGCCAGCATAGATTATGATAGCAACGTTGAGCCCGATGAGCCATACATATGAAAAATGGGCACACATTGCCATATACCCAGCTCTAAACACAGCGTGCCAGGTGCACACACACCTTACTAAACATGTCCTGCCCTGTTTGAATATAGACAGATGCCATGTCACCGTAATTTACGACGTTCATCCGCAGATGTGTTTAGTCTGCAGGGTTAGACGGACACCTCAGATCAATCTGCATGCAGTGTCACATCATGCAACTGCTTGTGGCACAGGAGACGATGTCAACCGATCCGATGTTTCCATTAAGTACTTGGGGGCCATTCATCTGTACCATGCGACCATCGACTGTGGTCAGAAGCGTTGTCTCCAATCCATACGGTGGCGAGGCACTATAGATGGACAGCCTGCACTGCCCAAGCACCCCTCAGCACCAGTATTACGACATAAAGGGGGGAGGAGAAGTTGCCTGTCACATATTTGATGGTGAAGTCCGACGCTTTTGTCCTCATTGGCAACGAAATCCTGTCGTATTTGGATACTGACACTCATGACCGAAAACTAGTGATGAAAGAAATACCGACTGGCTCCATCTGACACCTGCAAGAAGATGTTAATGGAGGACAAGAGTTCTAGGTGCTTCAGTCTGGAACCGCGCGACCGCTACAGTCGCAGGTTCGAATCCTGCCTTGGAAATGGATGTGTGTGATGTCCTTAGGTTAGTTAGGTTTAAGTAGTTCTATGTTCTAGGGGACTGATGACCTCAGATGGTTCAAATGGTTCAAATGGCTCTGAGTACTATGGGACTTAACATCTGTGGTCATCAGTCCCCTAGAACTTAGAACTACTTAAACCTAACTAACATAAGGACATCGACTGATGACCATAGCTGTTAAGTCCCATAGTGCTCAGAGCCATTTGAACCATAAGGACATCACACACATCCATGCCCGAGGCAGGATTCGAACCTGCGACCGTAGCGGTCACGCGGTTCCATACTGAAGCGTCTAGAACCGCACGGCCATGACCTCAGATGTTAAGTCCAATAGTGCTCAGAGCCATTTGGAGGACAAAGATCTCGATGCGGGAGACTAACTCGAGGATACAATCATCGGCTCCTTTATGGGATTCGATCGTCAGGGGACTCACAGGAGACCTCTCACAGTGTCACGCTTCTAGATGACAGACTGCGCGTGGATTCGGTCTCTGCTCCCATCGCAGATGTGCTGCAACCTTCAGCGACCCTGTTAATTCCATGGCGTGATCTTCACGAAAGCCAACTACATGGGCCGATGATGTTGAGTAGGTGACGTCTACCAGCTGCAGTTGTGTCACTTCATGACAGTTAAATGCTATTGGCCACTGGAAAGGAACTGTTGTTGACAAAAGGGCCTTTTCCCACCAATACCCCTCCCAATGTGAGCCCAAGATACGGTCTCCTCGTACCACACCTACTGGATTGACATCATAAACCTCAATACCATTAGTTCAAGGGTCAAGGGGTAGAAGTTTCGCAACATGTTGTGGGTGCTGGGACTCATCATTGTACTCTTACAGGAAGTGCGGCTTGACCATTTTTCATAGCCGCGTGGTCTGAGGCGCCTTATCTTGTCACGGTGTTAGAGTCCTTCATCTGGCATAGGTGTTTGTGTTGTCCTTAGACAAAGTTAGTTTAAGTTAGATTAAGTAGTACGTAATCTTAGAGCTCGATGACCTCAGAAGTTTGGTCCCATAAGATCTTACCATAAATTTCCAATTACTAGATACTGTCGCAGACAGTGGCATTGCCTGTCTTGTGAAAGAAGGCATCGTGATCGACGGTACGTCCCATCAATACAACGACTTGCTATCACATATCAGATCCTCAGCATACAGATGTTATGCCAAGGAGGTCGTGCCCTTATTCGAGGGACACTATGATCGCATTGTCCTATGGGCGACTTAATTGAAGCACAAGATCGAATACCGCATTTTAGCAAGTTGTGGAAACTGCAACAGCTGGTGCAAGACCTTCGCCCTCTAGATATGTTTCGGAGTATTCATGGCGCCTGACTGGGATGTACATATGTTCCCAGACATTTGGCAAGGCACCTCGCCAGGGTCTGTGCCTTCCAGGGACTTAAGGTAGGGACGCTTCACTTGGAGATATGGCTAAGGCTTTTACCGATGATGCCTACCTCCACACCATCTCCCACGAGACGGTATGGCGCAGGTGGAGCCCATCGAAGTTGAATGTAGCGCTGTTCTATGATCCAGTGTTGGCAGAATATTGTGGAGACGTGGAGGAACAGTGATAGGCGGCATCTGATCGTTTACTTCCATGGTCTAGTGATGGTTCGATTGCTAAAAATCTACTCTTTGGCTCACGACGATGCACTGCAGTCGAGAGGCAATGGGAATGGCACACCGTGCAATATAATTTCCTGGTAATACAGGAGATATCTACCCAACCGCCGCCACTAGAACGCTGCCTACGCTTCTTGAGGCCGCACCTGTGCTCGAAGGTTCTGAGGACCATATTGGGGGTAAACTGCCAGCCATGCATCACATTATCAGTGAACGTCACAGACGTTGAAGAGAACTGATCCCCGTGCTGAATACGCTAGACGGCTGGCGTCTGTCGGCCCAAAAGGATATCGCCAAAGCTTTCTTGGATCATTACCGTCTGTTCTACACCACAGGTGACCATGATACTCTGGATATGGATGAATTCCTCCTCCTGCTGCCTTCGAACCTCGATGGAGACTCGGTGGCGACCCTCACAGACTTCATATCGGCGGAGGATGTCGCCAATGCCCATTGAAAAGGGGCGACCAACAAATTGCCAGGCCCATTTGGTTTCCCGATAAAATTTATCACGTGTTCCACGATGTTATGATGCCCAATGGGTTATAAGGTGCGAAGAGCTGATGACCCTGCAGCACAGACTACCGGCCTTTGGCGACAACATCCTTATATTGGTACCCAAGCCATCTTCCAGAAGGTGAGTTGACATTGCCGACCTCTTACACTGTTCAACAGTGAAGTCAAGATTTTTACGAAGATTACGGCAACCCAGAGGATCCTGCCCCAATTCGTCTCCACAGATCGGATGTGTATCAGCGGTAACAGCAAAAATTAGATGGTGTTTGGTGATTACTGTGCTGTCAACGCACTAGTGGTGGCTTGTCACGTGTCTGGGGCCTTCGCAGATTTTGACCTCGCTATCCGGAGGGTATGTATCTTGAGAAGATGCTGTGGCATCTGGCCCTCCTCAGTCCTTCATTACATCTACATCTACATCCATACTCCGCAAGCCACATGACGGTGTGTGGCGGAGGGTACATTGAGTACCTCTATCGATTCTCCCTTCTATTCCAGTCATTAATGCCAATATGCGCCTTCTACATCTACATCTACATCCATACTCCGCAAGCCACCTGACGGTGTGTGGCGGAGGGTACCCTGAGTACCTCTATCGGTTCTCCCTCCTATTCCAGTCTCGTATTGTTCGTGGAAAGAAGGATTGTCGGTATGCTTCTGTGTGGGCTCTAATCTCTCTGATTTTATCCTCATGGTCTCTTCGCGAGATATACGTAGGAGGGAGCAATATACTGCTTGACTCTTCGGTGAATGTAGGTTCTCGAAACTTTAACAAAAGCCCGTACCGAGCTACTGAGCGTCTCTCCTGTAGAGTCTTCCACTGGAGTTTATCTATCATCTCCGTAACGCTTTCGCGGTTACTAAATGATCCTGTAACGAAGCGCGCTTCTCTCCGTTGGATCTTCTCTATCTCTTCTATCAACCCTATCTGGTACGGATTTCACACTGCTGAGCAGTATTCAACCACTGGGCAAACACGCGTACTGTAACCTACTTCCTTTGTTTTCGGATTGCATTTCCTTAGGAGTCTTCCAATGAATCTCAGTCTGGCATCTGCTTTACCGACGATCAACTTTATATGATCATTCCATTTGAAATCACTCCTAATGCGTACTCCCAGATAATTTATGGAATTAACTGCTTCCACTTGCTGACCTGCTATTTTGTAGCTAAATGATAAGGGATCTATCTTTCTATGTATTCGCAGCACATTACACTTGTCTACATTGAGATTCAATTGCCATTCCCTGCTCCATGCGTCAATTCGCTGGAGATCCTCCTGCATTTCAGTACAATTTTCCATTGTTACAACCTCTCGATACACCAAAGAATCATCTGCAAAAAGCCTCAGTGAACTTCATATGTCATCCACCAAGTCATTTATGTATATTGTGAATAGCAACGGTCCTATGACACTCCCCTGCGGCACACCTGAAATCACTCTTACTTCGGAAGACTTCTCTCCATTTAGAATGACATGCTGCGTTCTGTTATCTAGGAACACCTCAATCCAATCACACTATTGGTCTGATAGTCCATATGCTCTTACTTTGTTCATTAGACGACTGTGGGGAACTATATCGAACGCCATGCGGAAGTCAAGAAACACGGCATCTACCTGTGAACCCGTGTCTATGGCCCTCTGAGTCTCGTGGACGAATAGCGCGAGCTGGGTTTCACATGACCGTCTTTTTCGAAACCCATGCTGATTTCTACAGAATAGATTTCTAGTCTCCAGAAAAGTCATTATACTCGAACATAATACGTGTTCCAAAATTCTACAACTGATCGACGTTAGGGATATAGGTCTATAGTTCTGCACATCGACGTCCCTTCTTGAAAACGGGGATGACCTGTGCCCTTTTCCAATCCTTTGGAACGCTACGCGCTTCTAGAGACCTATGGTACACCGCTGCAAGAAGGGGGGCAAGTTCCTTCGCGTACTCTGTGTAAAATCGAATTGGTGTCCCAACAGGTCCAGTGGCCTTTCCTCTTTTGAGCGATTTTAATTGTTTCTCTATCCCTCTGTCGTCTATTTCGATATCTACCATTTTGTCATCTGTGCGACAATCTAGAGAAGGAACTACAGTGCAGTCTTCCTCTGTGAAACAGCTTTGGAAATAGACATTTGGTATTTCGGCCTTTAGTCTGTCATCCTCTGTTTCAGTACCATTTTGGTCACAGAGTGTCTGGACATTTTGTTTTGATCCACCTACCACTTTGACATAAGACCAAAATTTCTTAGGATTTTCTACCAAGTCAGTAGATAGAACTTTACTTTCGAATTCATTGAACGCCTCTCGCATAGCCCTCCTCACGCTACATTTCGCTTCGCGTAATTTTTGTTTGTCTGCAAGGCTTTGGCTATGTTTATGTTTGCTGTGAAGTTCCCTTTGCTTCCGCAGCAGTTTCCTAACTCGGTTGTTGTACCACGGTGGCTCTTTTCCATCTCTTACGATCTTGCTTGGCACATACTCATCTAACGCATATTGTACGATGGTTTTGAACTTCGTCTACAGATCCTCAACACTATCTGTACTTGAGACAAAACTTTTGTGTTGAGCCGTCAGGTACTCTGTAATCTGCTTGTTGTCACTTTTGCTAAACAGAAAAATTTTCCTACCTTTTTTAATATTTCTATTTACGGCTGAAGTCATCGATGCCGTAACCGCTTTATGATCGCTGATTCCCTGTTCTGCGTTAACTGTTTCAAATAGTTCGGGTCTGTTTGTCACCAGAAGGTCTAATATGTTATCGCCACGAGTCGGTTCTCTGTTTAACTGCTCAAGGTAGTTTTCAGATAAAGCACTTAAAAAAATTTCACTGGATTCTTTGTCCCTGCCACCCGTTATGAACGTTTGAGTCTCCCAGTCTATATCCGGCAAATTAAATTCTCCACCCAGAACTATAACATGGTAGGGAAATCTACTCGAAATATTTTCCAAATTATGCTTCAGTTGCTCAGCCACAACAGTTGCTGAGCCAGGGGGCCTATAGAGACATCCAATCACCATGTCTGAGCCTGCTTTAACCGTGACCTTCACCACTTTGCACATTGGGCATAAACACTATCGCCTGCTATGTGAAACGCTGTTGACCCCGTTGGTAATTATTTATTGCATTGCCATGGAGCCGCTGTTATATGGACTATGGTATGGGCTGCAGAGACGTACGTGTGTATGCGAATCTGGTGTTTTTAGTACATACGCCAGACGAAGTCCAGAGATCACTACACTGGATTGCCCAATATAGTGCTGCAGCCAGAACTTGGAGAAGTCTGTGAATGGTCACTGGTAGCATCCTCCAATAATGGAGTTTGGTCCCCAGCGACACGATTAAAAGTTTCCTTTCAGTGGATGGCCCACCGTACCTATGAATGGCGCACCTTACCTACACTTGTCTCCTACAAGACGTACCTACAATGTCTGCATCAAGTTGCGGCAGCCTTTAAACATGGTCCAGCGAACTTTTTATATCAATGACTACCTGGCGCCCAGGATACCCCAGCTGGCTACGGTTCTCCCGATGATGAAGATGACAGCGCGTTGTTCACAGACGGTCTTTCATTACTTTGCCAGTGATGGGACGTTCATCAAAGTACGTTCATCAAAGTATCTTCCTTACCACAAAGGGCTCTCTCAGAATTGTCTATGTGTGGGCTAGAGCACCTGATTTATATGTCACTGCAATGACAAAGATGAGGACTCGCCACTAGCACAGCTTCACAGGAATTCTGATCGAAGAACGGGCTCCTGCATTTCATGAACCATGACTACAGTGTCGCATATTTCGCCAACACTGTCTCATGTTAAGGAGTTTTTTGTAGAGTTCAGTTACGTCAATGCCGACCTGCAAAATGTGCGGCTGCAGACGACCAGCGACGTTCTTTACTAGATGACGCGAGGCTATCCCCAGAATCCGACTGGAAGCCATCTTACCTCGATTACTTGGCCTGTGGTCTAGTGCCCAGTGTACGGAGCTCGATTTGGACGCCAGAGCGGCGTGGTGTTATGTGGTCAACCACAAATATACGTGTCGCCAAAGACTCCATTTTGTCTCCAGGGCCATCTATCTGATACGGATGAGCAACATCTGGAATGTGGATCCGCCTTGGAGGTGTGAAAGTTGATGAGGCTGGTCTTCGCCCTCATTCAGCACACAATCCCACCTGACTTTTCTTCTCTTCCTGGATATGGCGTTTTATCCACGTACAAAGTTGCATGCAGTGACATGGATTAAGGGTCTGATCATATTGTATCTTTACCGTGCTGGTGACAAGCAATTTCTCGGTTCTTGGACCTTTGACTCTGATGCCACCCACGCTACCGCCAGTACTTTACTAGTTATCCGGGAGTGTCTTCTCCCTACAGTTGGGGATGGCCAGGTGTGAGAAGTTGACCTTACATGACCTTATGGAACAGAATAAGTGACAGAACCACATGGATCCTCTCTTTGTTAAGATATGCCTGGCCCCAATAGAGGGTGAGAAGGATCCACGGACGTTTTGTCGCTAGTAGCTGTGGATGTAATGTGCTACGTTAATTCCGCCGGAACGGCAGCCTTTATTTACGTTGTACTTATGCTTTGATTACGTTTTTCCTGCTTAGATACTTTCTTTACTCCTAGAAGGGCACGATTTTACGAATAAAGATTGTTAGTTTAGTCTACCTTCGTCCTCCACAAGAAAAGAAAACAAAATATCCGGAGAGGGCGAAGGACGGGAAGGAGGAGGCATCATAGCAAGGCCTCGGGTTTCGACAACAGCCCAACCTGCCTGCAACAGTCACAATGGCATGAAGCTGCTAATTTTTTTTTAAAAAATGAAAGAAACGTGTTTAAGGTGACAGCTCACATTTAGGGGGACATCCGGGTTCGAGTCCCTGTCTGACACAGACTGTCAACTGCTGGTTTTCATTCATTTCAGTACCTAGATGCGGATAACGTCATTGAGAACAGTTCCATAGTATTTGTATGGCCGGCCGGATCACATAAGTTGTCGTTCCTTCATAATTAGATAGAATGACCATATAAAATAAAAAGTTGGAAAAGCAGATGCCAGGCCGAGTTTCATATAAAAATCTTATGGAAATGTATCTCATCCACAAAGGAAGTGGCTTATAAGACGCTTATTAGACGCTTATTAGACTGATTTTTCAGTGTTGTTCATCAATATGGGATCCTTACGAGGTAGGACTGATAAAAGAGATGGAGAAGAGCCAACGAAGAGCGGTTTGTTTCGTCACGGGTCCGTTATAGAAATGCTCAAAAAACTCCAATGGCAGACGAGAGGCGCCGTGGATCACGGAGAGGTTTACTATAGAAATTTAGAGTGAGAACTACTCGAGAAGAATTGAAAAACATATCACTTCCTGTCACATACATCTCACGAAATGACCACGACGACAAAATTCGAGAAATTACTGCTAATATAGAGACTTACGGACAATCATTCTTCCTATGCGCAACTCGCGAGGGGAACAGGGAATGAAGAATCAGTTACTGGTACAAGGAGTACCCTCCGCAACGCACCGTTAGGTAGCGTGCCGAGTATAATGTACACGTATACGTAGATTTACGTACACGCTGATGGTGCGTACGTATAGGAAGTTACATTGACATCCGATCATGTCTTCTGGGTGCCTCACTTTTTTATCAGCCAATGCATTTAAGTTCTGTCAAACCATAACTTCACACTGTATTTTCATCTTCACTATTTGCCCGGAAGCTATAAGAGCAATTGTGTTATACAGTCCCTCGGCATTTCCTTGTTTTAATAGCAGGCTTCACCACATTCGCTAACAGAATTAGGGTACTTGGTCGTAAGGATTGGACCTGTGTGCAGACATCTGATGCCACATACTTCAGGAAACCTACAAAGAACTTGTAGATTCCTTTCCAAAAAGAAACACTGTTGCATTGTGTTTGAAAAATGGACCATCACGCAATCAAACAGGTGGTCACAATGTTCTGGTTCATAGTTGTATTTGTGTATGCCCGAATCGTCAACAATATCCAGACGTTACAATAGCGTCGGACCACTGCATGAAATGCAGTTCGAAAGGTCAGTGGAATCTGAAAGTGTGCGTGATTCACTATGAAGGAGGGCTGAAGGATATGTTAGGATGCATGGTAAAGACATACAGCATTGCCTACAGTGTCAGCTTCTACGTAACAGAGAGAGCCATTGGTTTCCAGTCACATTATTATAGTAACTGGCTGAAATGGCTCTGAGCACTATGGGACTTAACATCTGAGGTCATTAGTCCCATAGACTTAGAACTACTTAAACCTAAGTACGTCACATACATCCCTGCCCGACGCAGGATTCGAACCTGCGACCACAGAGCAGCAGCGCGGTTCCGGACTGAAGCTCCTGGAACCGCTCGGCCACAACGGCCGGCTATAGTAACTACTCTTCTATTTTTGACCAATGCTACCTCCTGTAGAAATATGCGGAACTTGTCTCTTTAAACAACCCGTATATTGAGAAAAAATTGTAATAATTCTCGAAAACGATCACAGATGATGCCGCGATTCATCATCATGAGTCGTTGAGCTCATTTCTGAGCGTCGAGACCCCATGAACCCTAGCGCCTCCATTCCTGACGGCTCTCTTAGAGCCTCCTGAAGAAGTAGACGGGAGATCTTCATTTGACCAATCCGGTTGCTCGTTACTCTTCCTCTCGATCTCTTGCTCTCTGTCTTTCCTTCCATGATTATTTTCCATACTTATCTCACCCTCTTCTCACAATGTGGAGAATATTTTGGCTGACACGAAAAGAAAGCCTCCTGGAGATATTCAGCTGCTCAATAATGGACACATTTGAAGGGCTTATTTCAATACTGCTACAAGTCCATTTTTGTCCATTCTGAGATACAGAGTCCTAAAGTTAAATGAGCGCTGAAAAATCTGCAGTTGAGATACCTGAAATATTCATTCAATTTCAATAGTGGTACAAGTCCACTTTTGTACATTCTGAGATACAGAGTCCTAAAGTTAAATGAGCGCTGAAAAATCTGCAGATTTTTCAGCGCTCATTTAACTTTAGGACTTATACAGGGTGAGTCACCTAACGTTACCGCTGGATATATTTCGTAAACCACATCAAATACTGACGAACCGATTCCACAGACCGAACGTTAGGAGAGGGGCTAGTGTATTTGTTTACTACAAACCATACAAAAATGCACGGAAGTATGTTTTTTAACACCAACCTACGTTTTTTTAAATGGAACCCCGTTAGTTTTGTTAGCACATCTGAACATATGTGCAGCATCCTGTGTCAGCTCCGAAGCGTAGATCCATCAATTTGCCACTACTTGCCTTAAGTGTTCATGTTTCGCAGCCATAAAAAATGATGAAAAACATGAGTTTTTCTAGTAGTCGAACATTTTGGTGTTCGTTATCGCTCTGCTCTCTCCTATTTTTGTGAGCTTCTTCGTAGCCATTCGCCCTAGCACGGTCCATCTTGTTATTTCATTTCTATAGCTTCCTGTGTGGCAGATAGTTGCCTGAAGATAGGTGAAAGAAAGCACGACTTCCACTTCATTAAGCGAGCTGTGACTTGAACCTGTGCTCCTCGATCAATTGTCATGAGCTTGGACTTGCTAAGATTGAGCTGTAACGCGTATGATATAGTAATGACATTCAAATGGGAGGCTGTTAATCGTTCTACCACCAACTTAGTCCAGCCATCATGAGCGATCCTAATGTCATGTTCTGCATGAATGTTATACATTTGGGGGGATAGAACACAATCCTGCCTGGCTTCTTTTGATACACTGAAGAAGCTAGATGTACCAGCAGATTAAGTTAAATGTTACGGGTATATTGACTACAATGGTACTTTTATAATATATGGTTTCATTCCGTTACCATCGTATAGTCGCTTCGTACAGCCTCCTGCAGCGTCGAGCTGCGTTCATTTTTCCATCCGTCTTGCGCATTTCGATCCCACCCTAGGCGCACATCTCTTTCTCTGAGAATTGGGTATTCCTGCAAGAGGGAAGACTCCCGGCGGCGGGAACATGGGCAGAGCAGGCGAGCAGGCGGCTTGGCAGGCGAGGCGGGAATTCCCGGGATTAGACTGTCTGCGGCAGCCGGGATCACATTTTACTGCGCGCAGAGCAGAGGCCGCCGGTATCGAGATGGCAGGGCAGGGCGGGGGAGGGTGGCCGGCCGTTCGGAAGGAGATTTTCGTGACAGCGTCCTGGCGCCGCCGCGGAGATCTGAAATATTGCCTGCCTGCGTCCTGGGCCGCTTTATGTTTCACTCGCAGTAAGGCCGCGTGCTGCGCCAAGGGGGGGGGGGGGGGGGGGAGGGCGACACGTCAACCGGCGTCGCCAGGGTAACGCGAAGATCTCCCGCAGACCCCAGTCAACCCCCACCCCGCAGCTCCGACCGGCCGCCTGTCGCACCCTCAGAAATTGCTTGCCGGAGAGGGACCCTGCACCTCGGCCCGACACACCTACGTATCGCATTCGGCACGTCGGCGGCGTGCGAGCAGGACGAAGAATTAAATCGGAATGCGCCATCCTCCCCGTCCTCGAGCTTCGGAGACGTCAAAGAATTTGAAATGCCGCGGAAACGGCTCGGCCCGCTGTCTTTCTGAATTCCTTTCCCTTCCGCTTTTGCCTCCCCCAGCAGACGTCCGCTCCCCAGCGCAGCGTCCGGAGGGTGGTGGGAGGGTTAGAGAGGCGGGAGGGGTGGAGGGAAGAGCGGCTCCGCCGGCGATAATGCGCCCGCGGTGCTCGGAAGCGACAATGCAGGCGGACGCATCAGTGAGCGCGCTGAATGGGCAGCCATCGCGCTCCACAGAAACAGTGCTCGCAGAGCGGCGAGACAGGGGCGTACAGACAGCGAAACTTCATACGAGTCACACCGAACGCTGAAAGCCTGTGTCGGGATGTAGCTCGCGTCATCAGTTTCCACTTCATCTACGTGTACACTATACGACCAAAAGTATCCGGACACCACTATGTAATGCACAGTTGACGACTAGTGTAAAGAGTGGCAGACAAACCAGTATAAAAGGAGACGAGGAGTCAGGCGTTGTCAACAGAGAAGCAGTAACAGCAGAATGCTCAGTGACTTGGAACGTGGTCTAGTCACCGGATGTGAAATCCATCAGGGACATTTCAACAATGCTAAGGCTGCCCAAGCGGACTGTTGGTTATGAGGTTATGTCCATTATAATTATCCGGGCTGTTATGCCGTGGTCGGTTGGTGAATTCTTTGTCAAATCCCAACGTTTCGTCCCCGTCTGCGGGAAACATCTTCAAGGTGGTGTGTAGGGTCCAACACACCCACTGACTCGCTACTGACTGCCGCTAAATTCCGTGTCCGCGCGCTCCCGCGCCGCGGCGTGCCGTCACGTGTTTTGAAAACGTCAGTGCAATTGGCCGCTGTCCGTTGCCGTCGATCGCCGTTGCCATCACGCAGTAGTGGACGGGTGGTACACATCTTCTTTAACACATCCATACACCGTTTAACTTTACGCCCTCCACCTTACGATTGACATTGTTAGGGTGTTTAGCGATTTCGATTGCCTCCCTGTAGAGCCTTTCGTAATATCCGCTTGTGGCCGCTAGTACTTGCGTCTTCTCGAAACGAATACGGTGGTTCCCTGGCTGGAAAGCATGCTCCGCAACAGCTAATCGTTCCGTTTCTCCTCTTCTACAATTGCCCTTGTGCTCTTCCAAACGTTTTGAAACCGTTCCTTTAGTGGTACCCACATAAACATCTCCTCAGCTGCATGGGATCCTATACACTCCAGTTTTTTCCAATGGTTTGCGAGCGTCATTGGCAGGCTTAAGGTATTCCTGTATCTTCCTAGTGGGCTTGTAAATTACGGTGATATTCCGCTTCGTCAAGATCCTCCCTATTCTTCCCGTTACATTTTTTAACAAACGGCAGGAAAACCTTAGATTTTGCAGTAGCCTGTACGTCACTATGATTTCTGCGTGGCTTTCTCAAAGCACGTTTTATTTCGGCGGACGAATATCAGTTCTTTATTAGTGCATTGTGGAGATGTTCCATCTCAGCGTCGAGCAACTCAGGTTCACAAATATTTCTAGCTCTGTCCCCTAACGTCTTGATAGCACTCCGCTTCTGTTGTGGGTGGTGGTTCGAATCCCGGTGCAAATAACGGTCCGTGTGCGTGGGTTTGCGGTGTACTGAGTGTTGTGATGTGGTGAGGACACGGTAAAGGGTAATAATGGAAAATTTTTATTATTGTATCCCACTTGCATCATTTTAACTTATCCTCAGGCATTGGCATGAGCAGTTACGTAAACTATTCCGCAGTACTTCCGGTCGGCTCCCGCGCGCTATTCCGCTGAGCTACAGTCGCCACCACGATATTGCTGAGTGGGAGACGCCAACTTTCTGCCACAAACCCGCCAATGGGAGGACCTGGTGCCGTCAGGTGAGGTACGCAAAGGTGTTGGCGAGGTAGCGGCAGAAACAGCGGGTCTGCATTTGTATCTGTCACTTCTTGTTAGTTTACCTCCTGTTGCTCGTGAGTCACTTTAGCCTCCATTGTCATGATCCCGCCTGTGAGTGTTGTAACCACAGAAAAAAAAAATCGACGCACCCTCATTCGGCCAGCCGGCCTTCTAGCCACCTCGACGCCGTGTCCGTATTACGGCGCCCGATTAATCATATACTTTGGCTCACCTACAGCCCAGCTGTCCGCCACCATCGCGCCCATCACGGCCTCCGACGGCTTCCCAAAGTATGTAAAAAGACATCAACTATTTTAACAGAGACTTCCAGTTATTAACGACTCAGGTGACACAAATGGATAACGATACTGTACAATCAAAACACAAACTTTGTACCCACGGCTATATTGTATAGACTATGAGATCAAAAATATCCCGACACCCACAAAACCATACGTTTTTCATATTAGGTGCACTGGCTATTCGATGGCAGGATGTGGGTATGGCGATGGCAAATGCCCGGTGAACGTCATCTGCCAGCATGTGTAGTGCCAA
This sequence comes from Schistocerca nitens, assembly GCF_023898315.1. NCBI lineage: Eukaryota > Metazoa > Arthropoda > Insecta > Orthoptera > Acrididae > Schistocerca > Schistocerca nitens. Next base: position 281,228,729 of record NC_064614.1, on the reverse strand, counting down.
CAGTAAAATTGGGAGGCGGTGGTGTTATGGTGTGGTCGTGTTTTTCATGATGAGGGCTTGCACCCCTTGATGTTTTGCGTGGCACTATCACATCACAGGCCTACATTGATATTTTAAGCACCTTCTTGCTTACCACTGTTGAAGAGCAATTCAAGGATGGCGATTTCATCCTTCAACACAATCGAGCACCTGTTCATAATGCACGGCCTGTGGCGGAGTGGTTACACGACAATAACTTCCCTGTAATGGACTGGCCTGCACAAAGACCTGACCTGAATCCTATAGAACACCTTTGGGATGTTTTGGATCGCCGACTTCGTGCCAGGCCTCACCGACCGACGCCAGTGTAGCACTCCGTGAAGAATGGGCTGCCATTCCCCAAGAAACCTTCCAGCACCCGATTGAACGTATTCCTGCGAGAGTGGAAGCTGTCATCAAGGCTGAGAATTCGATCCTCCATTAGCTTTTGGACCGTCTTCATGCATAAAAGGAAACACCAAATGTCGGCCGTCCAAAGTGGCCGAGCGGTTCTAGGCGCTTCAGTCTGGAACCGCGCCACCGCTACGGTCGCAGGTTCGAATCCTGCCTAGGGCATGGATGTGTGAGATGTCCTTAGGTTGGTTAAGTCTAAGTAGTTCTAAGTTCTAGGGGACTGATGACCTCAGAAGTTAAGTCCCATATTAAGGAAAAGAAACAAATGTCGATCGCTTTCCATATACGTCAAAAGAATTTTTTTTATATATTTAGATTTTGGTCATTACTAGTGATTAGCGTCAGATATACCAGCACCATTGTAGCAATCACAGACTCGTCACAGGCTCTCATGATATGGGGAACGAATTGTACGTGGTAACGGGTAATAATGGAAAAAAGTACTGTATTCTACTTTCATCATTGTAACTTAGTCTTAGGCAGTACTTCTGGCGGGCTCGCACGCTTTATTACGCTGAGCTAGGAGCGTTAGCACGGTATTGGCGAGTGGGAGACGCCAACTTCCTGCCACGAAGTCGCCAATTGGAAGACTTGGTGCCGCCACGCGAGGTACGCAAGAGGGTCGGCGAGGTAGCGGCCGCAAGAAGGGGTCGCTCCCTTGCCTGCAAGCTTAGTTACCGTCTGGCCGTGTCCACCAGTTCTTCGTGTTGAGGGCGAAATGCTCTTTCCGGACCATCTACATCTACATCTACATGATTGCTCTGCAATTCACATTTAAGTGCTTGGCAGAGGGTTCATCGAACCACAATCATGCTATTTCCCTACCATTCCACTCCCGAACAGCGCGCGGGAAAAAAGAACACCTAAACCTTTCTGTTCGAGCTCTGATTTCTCTTATTTTATTTTGATGATCATTGCTACCTATGTAGGTTGGGTTCAGCAAAATATTTTCGCATTCGGAAGAGAAAGTTGATGACTGAAATTTCGTAAATAGATCTCGCCGCGACGAAAAACGTCTTTGCTGTAATGACTTCCATCCCAACTCGCTTATCATATCTGCAACACTCTCTCCCCTATTACGTGATAATACAAAACGAGCTGCCCTTTTTTGAACCCTTTCGATGTCCTCCGTCAATCCCACCTGGTAAGGATCCCACATCGCGCAGCAATATTCTAACAGAGGACGAACGAGTGTAGTGTAAGCTGTCTCTTTAGTGGACTTGTTGCATCTTCTAAGTGTCCTGCCAATGAAACGCAACCTTCGGCCGCTTCTCGCAGCCGCCCCCGACCGCCGACGCTGTACAATCAGCGGCTCCGATGCCACCATCCCGGTCGCCGATGCCGCCGTGATACCGACGTATCGCCAACATCCGGAGCACGATTCTGGAGAAAGTGTCGTAGAAATGCACACTTGTTGACTAAAGTCGCTGCGTAGCATAGTGCGAGACCCATTACTTGTGTTGTTATTAAGTTTCACATGTTGTGATCTCTCCCTCTAATTTTGTAACCATACCTGACTTGTGGCCTCGTCAGCCAGCATAACAATAAAAGCCGCCCCAAAAACCGCAGCTGCATCTAATGACGGCCTTGATCGCCTTGGTTTGCTAAGGCAACAAATTGAAGCTTCGACATTGCAAAAGTTAGAGCTACTGGAACGCCTAAAGGCTGTCACGTGCGAAGCCAGTTCTACCGTAAAATCAGGCAAACCCAGGTCCTTCACGAGCCTCTGAGTCAGAACCTGACAAGTTGTCAACATTTTTCCAGCTGTTGCATTCATCCACTCGTTTGATGGGAAACCGAACGAAAATGTAATCGTTCCTGCAAAATATCAGGGATGTGAGCCGCACTTGCTAATGGCCAGATCATGCCCTGTTGAATGTAGTCAAACTGAAGCTCTCAGGCGACGCGCGAACGAAAGTGGAATCCGTAGATGTACTGCACAACGCCATTAGCTTTTAAATCTTGGAGAAAGAGTTAGCAGAGCGCTACTCTCATAAAAGAGGATTCAGCTGTTTCCGCGATGGCTGTCCACTCTCAGACATAAATCAGGTGCAGCGTTTCCTGGAGGAATCAGAACAGTACCCTACCGAACATATACATTAGACAGAGGTAAAACGCGTAATGAAGTTCTAATCGAAGAAGCCGAATTACGAGCAATGGACGTCTTCACTAGGGGAATTAACCGAATTATCCGACACACACAGAGCGAGATGACAATTGCCTCCTCCACCTCACTGCACGAAGCGGTCCACTTAGCTTTGTTGCGTGAGAAAGTAGGACATTTGTCTATGCTTCCACGTGCACAAGCAACACGCGAGATCTAAATTACACTAACTGTCAAACATGCGAGAAACCCAGTCATAGAGCCAAGACCTGTAGGGCTCCGTGCTGCAAGAAATGTCATACTGTCGGACTCGAGAGAGATCGATTTCCGCAAAATCAGTGGTAAAAAGAAGGGTAGATCGCAATGGAAGAACAATTCATGGGGAAACTACGAACCCCTTACAGAAGGATAAAACCCAATCATAGAGCCATGAGTCAGTTATAGCAGGTAAGCTCAGGGGGAGACTGTAGACATTTTGACCGACATGGGAGGTCACAAACTCCATCTGAACCATGTACACGGGCCTTGAAAACTATCATACTTGTAACACTTAGCGGTGGAAGGGGAAAAGTTCTCAGGATTGAAGTCAAAGACCGGATACCGCCGAGATCGGACTTTCTGGCCGACCTGCCCGCCCAGAATGACTTTCTCGACGGGTTGCAAATCCTTATTAAAAGAGGTCTAAGTACACCCGAAATAAAAGGGAACAGGTTTCAAATACTCGGTTTGTTGACAATTATGCTCAAGGCGATGTAGAAATCCCACGTGGCACAATAACAGCCAGTGGCGAGGAAGTCATGCAAATAGAAGTTCCGCACGAGAAACAGTGTCAAAATAAAACATAAGCAGTTACGTTTGAGGAAAGTTTGTGCGCTAGCATCTTTGATAGTAAATCAGTTGAAAGAGAAGTTGGCACGTTTTCTGGACTCAGACAAAAATCTTTTGAATCTAGTTTTAGAGAAATATGCGTGGTTATTCAATGAAAGGCAATATTTTCCAGCAATTGTCCTCGTACACATGGGACACTCTAGACCAAATGCGCATAAGCCGTATCGTTTACCCCATCATTTACAATCTGTTGTGAAAGATACGATTCAACAGAAATTGGCTGTAGGAGTAATTTAACCCTCTGCAAGTCTGTGGGCGAGTCCAGTTGCCGTTGTGCCAAGAAATCAATCAATGGGGAGAAAACCTACGGTCTGTGTGACGATACGAGAGCGGTAGAGAAGGTTATAACACCTGATACTTACTCTCTGCTACGTTTCGACGAGACCTTAGACAGGTTGGGAAACTGCAAATATTTTACCAACTTGGACATGTGTTCTGGATATCATCAGATTCCGTTGCACCACAAGATAGACCTTAAACTGCTTTTGCGGTTCCGTGTGTACTGTGTGAATTTTTGCGCATGCCTTTTGGTCTAAGAAATGCGCCTGCCACTTTTCAAAGATTTGTCGACTTGCTATTGAGCGGTTTAAAGCCCACTATGTGTGTAATTTCTGCAAAAACGATTGAAGACCAGAATGAAAGATTTTTAAATGTATTGTCCAGATTCGCAAAGTGCACACTCGAGTTTAAACCTACAGAAATGTTCTTTTGTACTGTCATAGGTTCAGTACCTGTGGCACATCATTAGTTCGGATGGTGTTAAGCCGGGTCCTAGGCTACCTGAAGTAGTGGATAATTTTCCAACTCCAAGAAATGTTAAAGAGACAATCTTTCCTAGGTTTAGCGTTTTGTGCAAGATTATCCTACAATATCAAAGCCATTAACAAAATTAGTAACGAAAGATACAATATTTAATGAGCAAATGAGTGCGAGGCAGTCATGAGAAAGATTTAAGGAATTTTCATCAATTCACCTTCACTAACATATCCAGAATTTTAAAAACCTTTATTCTTTCGACGGGCAGTCAGGCTACGCTGTCGGAGCTGTTTTAAGCCAGGAGTATTATGGTGAGGAAAGACCAGTTTGTTACGCCTACAGACAAATGAATTCAGCAGAAATTAATTACAGTCCTACGGAGAAGGAGTCGCTAGCTCTCATGTTTGGAATAAATTACTTTAAGCGTTACTTGTATGAGCATGAACTCACTGTGGTTACAGACCACACTGCTTTAGTATGGATGTTGAGTTCAAAGGAGTAGTCGCTTGACTACATGGGTACTAAAATTATCAGAATATGATTACACAGTTCAGCATAAGCCTGGCCGCCTGCACAGAAGTGGCAATGGCTTAAGCAGAAAGATTAGAGTTGTGCCACACAGGTGATGTTTCAGTCGATGAATGGAAAGAGAGAGACATGTTGAATGTCATCGTATGCTATAATCCAAGATTATGTTACACAGGGTGACACACTATATCGGAAAACCCCACTGGGTAACAGGATAGTAATACCTACAGATTTGTAGCTGTGAGTTATGTCACAATGTCATGAGAGCCTACAGATCTACCGTAATGGGCGACGAACCACATTCTAGAATAACCTCACGATACCGGTGGAGAGGTCGGCAAGCGGATGTTCGGAAGCATATGCAAAGTTGTTTGCTTTGTGCGCAAAGGACGCCTCCAAAACAACCAAAATTTCTTTACAAACATTGCCAGAAGCTACAGTACCATTTCAGAAAGTGGTCTTAGAACTCGTAGGGCGCTTTCCCCAAAATAATCAGGGTAATAAATCTGTACTGTCAAGTCTTTATCACTTTTCCAAGTACCTAATTTTAGTACCACTTGCGGACATGACCGCGGAAACTGTCCCATGCGCGTTTGTCAGTCACTTGGTCTTGCCATTCGGCAGCCCCGACTTACTGATCCAGGCTCAAATTTTATGTCAGTTTTATTCGTATAAGTTTTCAAAATGCTTCATTCAAAAAATGGCGAACTACACCCTTTCACCCTAAAGCCATCTGGCGCCTGGAGCAAGTGCACTAAACTATTGAGCAAATGCTATCGTATTATGTAGGGGAGACTCAGTTAGACTGGGACAAATATGCGGGACGTGTCCCTCAGTTTACAATAGTGGTGTTCATAAGGTAATGTGATACTCCCCATACGAAGCATTCCATGGGAGATCCAATAATTCAGCTTCTGAGATTGACATATTGCCCCCTGACGTCAATGTAGGTGAAGTGAATGGCTAGCCCTCCGTCTCAGAGTCATATGGACCAAGTTAAACATAGTAACTTCAAAGCCACACAAAAACTTCAAAGCCACACAAAAACAGCTAAGACGTAACACAAAGGCGCTACATTCCCTCGGTATAAACCCGGTGATTTTGTATTGCTCCGAAATCCCCTGGTAAAAAAGAGACGAACTAAGAAGTTCACCCCTCGGTACGAGGGACTCTACCCTCCATTGTGGATTACCTCGACGGTGAATGCCGAAATTCAGTTACCCGATCGCACTACAATAGTACACTTTGGCTAAAGCCCAGCTCTACCGCCTTAAGCAGTACCCCCTGCTTCAACCCTTAAAGTCGCACCGACGGGTAAAGGTATCACCACGACAAAGCAGAAAAAGAGGAAAGACAGGGTGTTACCACCACATCCTTGCTATGCTTTAAGAAATAAGCATCACTACGCACTGAGGTACAGGTACTAAATGAGAAAGATGTAGTGACAAGAATGTATCAAAACAGAACAAGAAATATACGCATTATTTAACCATTTGTTTGTATCTGTAAGATGTATTAGGCACACAGATTTGAGTGCAGCAGAGATGCACGCTGTACCGCTAAAAATAAGTAAATAAATAAAAAAATAAAAAAAATATTGCAAGGGTTGCTTGTGGTCTTTTATGCTTATATTTGTGTGACGCTATAGTATAAGTCATAGTGTTAAGCATCAGCAGCTAGAGCAGAGAAAATTTCTGCAAGTTACAGGAAAACGTGAAAGTATAGTAAGTTTGTGATACACCAGTCACAAGTTACGTACGTTAGACATTGCCTACCACTTACAATTGGTCTTGAACAGAATAGCTGAAGAGAATAAGTTGTTACGAATTCACGGTAACGCATTGCTTAGCTTCAATTAATGTAGGTTCAGGCAGAGAAAAGATCACCAAACATATAGGAAATAGAATCAGTTTTCATAATGCCACTATAAGTGAAATAGACACAAAATGTAGAAAAAGGCCTCCCTATTGCTTAATAGTAATAAATTTGTCAGAAACATATATGGCAGCAAGACATGAAGAATACAAGTTATGCTTGAGAGTCAGTCAGAAACTACTTCTTGTGCCATTATCTGAACACCTAGAAAATGCAGAGCTAGTTAACTGCCATCTCACTCAATGCTATTACTGCCACTGAATAGCTTAAGACACACCCATCTCGCATTTACAAGTAAGGACAGTTAACAGTACACAACAGTTCTCTCTTACTACAACGCTTCATGCATAGTACAGTTTTATCTCTTCACAAGTATTACGAAATGTTTTTTCAGTCATTGATATACATTGCCACAAGCGAATTGGTATGTATACCTACACAGAGTGTAATACAAATGTAACACGTTACTCATTACTGTCACTTCTGAAGTTAACTAATGCTATTTACACGAAGATGAAACTGTTCATCAAAACAGCCTACGTTTTGTACAACACTTAAAACTTATACGTGTTGAGTTAGAACCACACTTTTAAAGAAAGACATGGTTATTAATTATTTTACACTCGTATTTCGCACATTGAGGCATCAATTCAATTCCACTTAGGTTTAAGATTGTGGATTGTTATCTGGTAGTAAGGAAAACTTATTATAAACAGGAAATCAATGAATATCAGCTTCTTTTCGTCAACTTAGAGGCAACAGAGCCATAAGCATGTCACTAAGGGTTTCTACACGGTAAGATCATAACCGACTGCCTGGTAAACGTCATTCCATCATTCTTATAGAAAATATTAACGAAGTTACAAGTTGAAAAGGCTAGCAGCTACAGCGACCGACGCCACATTGTCGCCTGTGTGAATAAGTTCGAATGCACGCTGCTCCCCACCACTAATTCAGCGGCACTCGGTGGCCATCGGTCTGACGTCGAACGCCCCCAGCTGTCCGTCCGCGTGACCACTTGCTGTTTACCACGACCTGCACACATGGGGTTCCGTACTAACCGGAGTATACTAGAAGATAATACCCACTATACTCCAACCTAGCAAAGAATTATTAAAACATGAAACTAAAACATTAAAACCACTTATCAAGTAAATGACTACACATTTGCGTAATGACTTAATTAAGTGCAACGTTAGATGGTTCAGAGCTGACCTGAAACCATTCTCCACAATCTAACATATCAATCGTAACACGAAAACTAGTGCTAACAGCTTTCAGGAGATGAAGGAAAATATTTTTAGCTTCTCACGCAACCTGACTGCCTTCTGTGATTGAATACGCAGAACCACCAGTAAACACAAGTACACTATTCTTATTAGGAATTTTGATTAACACATCCCAACAGATTTGGCCATTTTGTCTGTCATTGTAGCAGTAGTGATTAACGGAGATCAATATTTTAGCAAGGGCCTGCTACGATATGCATTTTCTTCATCCTTGGTATATCAGAGAGAGACAATATAATACGCCAGTATAGTTCAATCTTGCCCAAGTAAACTTACTCCTAATAGAGATTTCAAACTAAGCATAAATTGCACATTAAACTACAAACACCACGAAGTTCTATTCAAGATACAATGTAATACTCATTACTGATTGTGTTCAGTAATGCTTCACTCAAATTAGGGCGACAACTGCCATTTACTTTGTAGTTGCAATCACACTATGAGGACCTGAGCATCTAAAAGTGACTATGCATAACCATCTTATTACTCTGCAGTATTTATAGTCATATCCTCACGTCACTAAATATAATTGAAGCAAACTACAAGTTCTATATATAAAGCAAAAGACTCTCGAGAATTACAAATCGCTATTGATTCTACCACCGCACTAACGAGCTAGATACATTTTCCAACATTTCACAGCCGCACGAATATTGGTTGTCATAAAGGTGAACCCGTGATGTTGAGATAGCGTCTTTCAATCATAATTAGAAACGACTTCGGTCTCGAGTTCGAATCCCGCCGCTGCTTAAATTTTGATTAATAATCAGCATTGGCGGCCGAAGACTTCCGGCATAACATGTCACCCTTATTCTGCCAACGGCCTTGTCAAAGAGGGAAGAGGAGCGGACAGAGGTTGAGGACACTATCTTGTCATCGGGGTGGAAAACTGCCCCTGAAGGCAGAATAATCAACAAAGATCAACGGCATGAGGAAGCAGAAGGCAATGAAAACCACTACATTAAAGACACGTAACGTGTATCTACAGGACATGTGGCCTGTAATTGGGGAAGTGTGATGATGATCTCTCCCTTAGCAAAAGATTCTGGAATAGTCTCCCATTCGGATCTCCGGGAGGGGACTGTCAAGGGGGAGGTTACCATGAGAAAAAGGTTGATAACGAAATAATAACATTCTACGAGTCGGGGCGTGGAACGTCAGAAGCTTGAACGTGGTAAAGAAAGTAGAAAGTCTGAAAAGGGAAAAGCAAAGAATCTAGATATAACAGGGATCAGTGAAGTGAACTGGAAAGAAGACAAGGATTGCTGGTCAGATGAGTATAGGGTAATATCAATAGCAGCAGAAAATGGAATAACGGGAATAGGATTCGTTATGAATAGGAAGGTGGGGCAGAGAGTGTGTTATTGTCAACAGTTCAATGGTAGGGTTATTCTTATCAGAATCGACAGCAAACCAACACCGACAACGATAGTTGAGGTATACACGCCGACGGCGCAAGCTGAAGATAAAGAGATAGAGAAAGTGTATGAGGATATTGAAAGAGTAATACAGTATGTAAAGGGAGATGAAATTCTAATAGTCTTGGGGGACTGGAATGCAGTTGTAGAGGAAGGAGTAGAAAAAAAGGTTACAGGAGAATATGGGCTTGGGACAAGGAATGAGAGAGGAGAAAGATTAATTGAGTTCTGTAATAAACTTCAGCTAGTAATAGCGAATACTCTGTTCAGGAATCACAAGAGGAGGAGGTACACTTGGAAAAGGCCGGGTGATGCGGGAAGATTTCCATTAGATTACGTCACGGTCAGACGGAGATTCCGAAATCAGATACTGGATTGCAAGGCATACCCAGGAGCAAATACAGACTCAGATCACAACATAGTAGTGATGAAGAGTAGGCAGAAGTTTAAGACATTAGCCAGGAAGAATCAATACGCAAAGAAGTGAGATACGGAAATACTAAGGAATGACGAGATACGGTGGAAGTTCTCTAAGGCTATAGATACAGCAATAAGGAACAGCTCAGTAGGCAGTACAGTGGAAGAGGAATGGACATCTCTAAAAAGGGCGATAACAGAAGTTGGGAAGGAAAACGTAGGTACAAAGAAGATAACTGAGAAGAAACTATGGGTAACAGAAGAAGCACTTCAATTGGTCGATGAAAGGAGGAAGCACAAAAATATTCCGGGAGACTCAGGAATACAGAAATATAAGTCGCTGAGAAATGAAATAAATAGGAAGAGCAGGGAAGCTGAGAAGAAATGGCTGCAGGAAAAATGTGAAGAAATCTAAAATGAAATGATTGTCGGTAGGATTGACTCAGCATACAGGAAAGTCGAAACAACCTTCGGTGACACTAAAAGCAAGGGTGGTAAGATTAAGAGTGCAACGGGAATTCCACTGTTAAATGCAGACGAGAGAGCAGGTAGGTGGAAAGAATACATTGAAAGCCTCTATGAGGGATAATATTTCTCTGGTGTGATAGAAGAAGAAACAGAAGTCGATTTAGAAGAGATAGGGAACCCGGTATTAGAATTAGAATTTGAAACAGCTTTGGAGGCCTTAAGTTCAAATAAGCAGAAGGGATAGTTATAATTACATCGGAATTTCTAAAATCGATGGGGGAAATGGCAACAAAACGACTAATTACGTTGGTATGTAGAATGTACGAGTCTGGCGAAATACCATCTGACTTTCGGAAAAACATCATCCAACACAGTTCCAAACACGGCAAGAGCTGGCAAGTGAGAGAATTATCGCACAATCAGATTAACAGGTCATGCATCCAAGTTGCTGACAAGAATAATATACAGAAGAATGGAAAATAATATTGAGGGTGCGATTATGAAGATCAGTTTTGTGGTGTCACAGCCAGACACCACACTTGCTAGGTGGTAGCTTTAAATCGGCCGCGGTCCATTAGTACATGTCGGACCCGCGTGTCGCCACTGTTAGTGATCGCAGACCGAGCGCCACCACACGGCAGGTCTCGAGAGACTGACTAGCACTCGCCCCAGTTGTACGACGACTTTGCTAGCGACTACACTGACGAAGCCTTTCTCTCATTTTGCCAAGAGACAGTTAGAATAGCCTTCAGCTAAGTCCATGGCTACGACCTAGCAAGGCGCCATTAACCATTTCAAGATACTCACTTGTATCATCAAGAATGCTGTATACAAAAGATGGAATAAAGTTAAGTATTTCCGCAGCTACGTACTTTTCTTTATAGCATTCATTACGTATCCTGTTTCAGACCTCTCTCTAGCCTACGTGAGATAAATGCGTGCCCTTTCGGCTTCCTCGCCTTGTCTAGACTGTCTTGTCTAGACACAACATATTTGGCGACGCGGATCAATCAGGATTTGTTCTTTCTACTTGCTTTGCCCCAATTTGCTTGTGTCATTGCTTCGCAACATTCTCCAGATGTACTGTCTGAATTTTATCGCTTGCAGAATCAGCAGAAGCAGGCGTTATTGGATGCCCTTGGACAGCTCATCCAGGGTCAACGTGCACTGCAAAACGATGCGGCCGCCGCCGCTTCACCGCTACCGCAGCCACAACACGCAGTTGCACCCCATTTTCGGCCTTTTGGTTCAGTCCAGGAATCATGGACGGAGTGGTCACGCCAATTTGGATTCCATCTCGCCGCCTACAGAATCCAAGGTAATGAGCGGCAGCCGTTTTTGCTTTCGTGTGTAGGTGTGTCCACCTACCGTGTAATAGTGAAATTGTTTCCCTGACGCGACGTAGCAACTCTGTCCTACGAAGAAATTTTGTCTGCATTGGATGCCTATTTCAAAGAAACAGGCCGGCCGCGGTGGTCTAGCGGTTCTAGGTGCTCAGTCCGGAACCGCGCGACTGCTACGGTCGCAGGTTCGAATCCTGCCTCGGGCATGGATGTGTGTGATGTCCTTAGGTTAGTTAGGTTTAACTAGTTCTAAGTTCTAGGGGACTGATGACCACAGATGTTAAGTCCCATAGTGCTCAGAGCCGTTTGAACCATTTTTTTTTTCAAAGAAACAGTTAATGTAGTTGCAAAGAGGTATACGTTCTTTCGTACAAAACGTACGGCCGGTCAGACTAATAGGGAGTGGGTTGCAACTTTGCAAGGCCTTACTAGGGATTGTGCTTTTGAGTGTGAATGTGGACTCCCTTATTCAGATACTATGGTGCGTGATGCAATTGCACAGAACGTTTCTGATGTTCGTATCCGGGAACAGATTTTGAAACTAGTTAATCCCTCCCTTCAACAAGTGATAGACATATTGGATAGGCAACACACACTTGACTTTGCTCAGGAATCATTTGAAACTTCGCCAGCCGTGTGTCACATTAACCGGCCCGCCAGGCGCGCTGCACGGAACGCTAAACAGCCCTCGCGCACGTCCGCACAGCTGCGGCCTAGCTCTCAAACACGTGTGCCGCGTAAGCAAGCAAATGCAGTGCTGAAATCATGCCCGCGGTGTGCCACTAGACATTCGCGCGACAATTGCCCGTCACGCCAAGCTATTTGCTTTTACTGTCATAAGAAAGGACATGTTCAAAGTGTTTGCCAGAAAAAGCTTCGATCGGACACTCACAACCATTCCAGGCCCTTTGCTTCGCGCCGGAATCGAACCACGAATGCTCAGGCTCGTGAACCTTCGCCCATTGACATTCATGTTGTTAATTCCACCCCGTCCAGTACCACTTTCTCTAACAGTGACTGTGTTCGTCCCACAAACCGTGTGCGTCGACGTCAGCGGAAACCTCGTCCGGTCGCAAGTGCTTCTGTACCAGTATCAGTTCAAATTGCACGAGAAAGTCGCTCTTGTCGTCAGCAGGACAATAAACTTTTTGTAGACTTGGACCTTGAAGGCAACGTAATACCATTCCAGCTCGATACCGGAGCTGCGGTTTCATTGATCAATCACGACACGTACAAACAACTGGGCAAACCGCCATTGCGTCCCGCAAATGTTCAGCTCACTAGTTATTCAGGACAGCAGATCCCTGTGTTTGGACAGTGCACTCTTCTTGCAACGTACAAGGAACAAACGAAACTTGTGTCATTTTACGTTCTTCGTTCTTCAACTGCAGTGAACTTGTTTGGTTTAGATTTATTTCAGTTGTTTAATTTGTCAATAGTCAATCAGGTCCTATCAGTGACTCAGACTGTGCCTTCCGCCAGTGTTTCTCGTCTATGTGAAGAATTTGCAGACATTTTTGCACCGGGCCTTGGTTGCGCTAAGAACTATGAAGCACATTTGGAACTGAAAGTAAACGCGCAACCGAAATTTTTCAGAGCGCGCAATGTTCCCCACGCATTGCGTGATGAGGTTGCAAGAACTTTACACGATTTAGAATCGCAAGGTGTAATTGAACGTGTGCAGGCTTCTCTCTGGGCCTCACCCTTAGTAATTTTGCCAAAACCTTCCGGAACACTGAGACTTTGTGTGGACTTCAAGGCAACGGTGAATCCACAACTAGTGATTGCAACTTTTCCTTTGCCCCGCCCGGAAGATCTTTTTGACAAACTGTGCCCGGGTAAATACTTTTCGAAGTTGGACCTAGCGGATGCGTACTTGCAAATACCTGTGGACGAAGAATCCCAGCGCGTCTTGGTGGTTAACACGCATCTTGGTTTGTACCGATTCAAAAGACTGCCATTCGGGTGTGCCTCCGCCCCTGCATTGTTTCAGCAATATTTACAAACTGTTTGTGCGTCGGTCCCTACTGCTGCGAACTATCTGGACGATATTGTGATCTCCGGAAAGACAGCAGAAGAACATTTAGCCAACCTACGCACATTATTTCAGGTCTTGCGACGAAATGGTCTTCGCTTGCGGAAGGACAAATGTGTGTTTTTTCCTAGTGACTTACCATATCTGGGACATGTCATAAATGCACAAGGCATACACCCCAGTCCAGAGCACCTCCGAGCCATACAAGACTTGCCTTCGCCGCAGAATTTGAAGCAGCTGCAGAGTGTGTTGGGTAAAATAAATTACTATCATCGCTTTCTGCGCAATGCCTCTTCCATTTCAGCTCCGCTTCATCGCTTACGCCGTGAAGGTGTTCCGTTCGTCTGGACGACAGAATGCGAACGCGCCTTTCGCCAGTTGAAATCGGCGTTGCTTTCAAATACTTGCCTTACGCCATTCGATCCCCAGAAACCCCTGTTGTTGATGGTAGATGCATCGGATTTCGGGATCGGTGCTGTGCTTGTGCACAAAGATGGCTCGCAGGATCGCCCTATTGCCTTTGCGTCAAAATTGCTCTCATCTGCGCAAAGAAATTATTCACAGATTGAGAAAGAAGCTTTGGCTCTCGTATTTGGTGTTAAAAGTTCCATGATTTCTTGTATGGTCGTCACTTTACCATCGTCACGGACCACAAACCTTTGACATCGCTTTTTCATCCGAACAAGCCTGTACCTCCACGTACAGCGCAGAAATTGATTCGCTGGTCACTTTTCCTCTCGCAGTACCGCTACGATATCTTGTATCGGTCCACTGCTAAGCACGGAAACGCTGATGCGTTGTCCCGTTTGCCTGTTGCTGAGGATAAAGCATTCGATTCTTCCGAACTTGCTTGCATGTTCGTTGACTCGGAAACTGATGACGTGGTCGAGTCGTTTGCGATTGATTTTCGTCGTGTAGCTACAGCCACAGCTGCTGACCCTGTCCTTGCTACCGTTTTACGTTTTGTTGCTACGCAGTGGCCCTTGTCAAAGTCGCAGATCGAGGATCCGTTGGTTCGCCGATTTTTTGCTCACAAGGAGAGACTTTTTGTACGACGTGGTGTTTTGTTGTTGCGTTCTGATAATGATCAGTCCAGAGTCGTGGTCCCACGTTCGTTACAGCCCTCTGTCTTACAGCTTGTCCACCAAGGTCATTGGGGTATAGTGCGAACGAAACAACTTGCTCGTCAGCACCGTACTTGGTTCGGAATCGATGCTGCGGTTTCGAATATGTGCTCTTCTTGCATGGCGTGTGCCGAACAACTATCCGCACCGCCGCGGAAATTCTTTGCATGGCCACAAGCCACTTCCCCTTGGCAACGCTTGCACATCGATTTTGCTGGCCCATTCTGGAATGCTCGATGGTTGGTTGTGGTCGATTCTTTCAGTACTTTTCCTTTTGTTGTCCGGATGTCTTCCACGACGTCATCTGCCACCATCCAAGCGTTGTCTGCTATTTTTTTGCATTGAAGGTCTTCCACAGAATATTGTTTCCGACAATGGCCCACAATTCATGTCCGCAGAATTTCAGTCATTCTGCAAGGCCAATGGTGTTCAACATCTGACGTCCGCGCCGTTTTCGCCTCAGTGGAACGGTGCCGCTGAACGATTGGTCCGGACTTTCAAGTCACAGATGTTGAAGTTGAAAGAGTCGCATTCTCGGGAGGACGCGTTGTTGCTCTTTTTGTCTTCGTATCGCTCTCAGCCCCGAGATGGTCGCTCGCCGGCTGAGTTGCTCCACGGTCGTCCTCATCGAACCTTGATGTCTTTGCTGCATCCGCCGCATCAGGTTCCTGTGCAGCGGCAGACTCCTGCTTTCGCTCCAGGCGACGTTGTATTCTATCGCAACTATCGCGGTTCACGGCGTTGGCTCGCAGGGCGCATTCTTCGCTGCCTCGGCCGCGCGATGTATTTGGTTTTGGGGGCCTCTGGTGAGGTGCGTCGGCATCTCAATCAGCTGCGCCTCTGTCGTCGCCTGGGTTCTGCCGCTCCCCGTCTGCTTTCAGCGACGGTGCCGTCCGGTCAGCGCCCTGGGGACCCATCTACTGGCTCGCCTCATCCCCAGGTGTTTCCGACGCTGACTTCCATTTTGCCTCATGGCGACGCGCCGCCGCCGCCGCCTGTTACCCGCCGGCGCCGCCCGCAGTGGACGCGTCGCTGCAACCGCCTGGCGCCTCCCTGGGTCCCGCGCCGCCGATCGCTTCCCGTGACCAGATGTCCTCCGCCATGGAACTCTTGCCCGCTCCGGACCACATGGCGTCTTCGCCCGTCGGGTGCCCCGACCACATGGAGGTCGACCCTTCGGCCCCTCCTGTATTTCTACGTTCGCATACACTGCATGTTGATGTGCACCCTAGACTAGGTTTTCAGGCGTTTCCTAGCTCCCCTCGGACCGAATGGCCAGGTGCGGGTGGCACAGCCTCGCCTGTTGTTAGGCTCCCCACCTCATCGCATACGTCAACATGGGGTCCTCCCCACGGCGGGCGGAAGCCTTATAACACGAGCGTTCGCAGATTTGCGGGGGAGGAATGTGGTGTCACAGCCAGACACCACACTTGCTAGGTGGTAGCTTTAAATCGGCCGCGGTCCATTAGTACATGTCGGACCCGCGTGTCGCCACTGTTAGTGATCGCAGACCGAGCGCCACCACACGGCAGGTCTCGAGAGACTGACTAGCACTCGCCCCAGTTGTACGACGACTTTGCTAGCGACTACACTGACGAAGCCTTTCTCTCATTTTGCCGAGAGACAGTTAGAATAGCCTTCAGCTAAGTCCATGGCTACGACCTAGCAAGGCGCCATTAACCATTTCAAGATACTCACTTGTATCATCAAGAATGCTGTATACAAAAGATGGAATAAAGTTAAGTATTTCCGCAGCTACGTACTTTTCTTTATAGCATTCATTACGTATCCTGTTTCAGACCTCTCTCTAGCCTACGTGAGATAAACGCGTGCCCTTTCGGCTTCCTCGCCTTGTCTAGACTGTCTTGTCTAGACACAACAAGTTTGGCTTTAGGAAAGGTAAAGGCACGAGAGAGGCGATTCTGACGTTGCAGTTAATAATGAAAGCAAGAGTAAAGAAAAAGCAAGACGCGTTCATAGGATCTGTCGACGTGGAAAAAGCGCTCGACAATGTAAAATGGTGCAAGATGTTCGAAATTCTCAGAAAAATAGGAGTAAGCTACAGAGAGAGACGGGTCATATACAACATGTACAACAGCCAAGAGGGAATAATAAGAGTGGACGACCAAGAAAAGAGTGCAAGTATTAAAAGGGATGTAAGACAAGGATGTAGCCTTTCGCCCATACTGTTCAATCTGTACATCGAGGAAGCAATGACAGAAATAAAAGGAAGGTCCAGGAGTGGAATTAAAATTCAAGGTGAAAGGATATCAATGATACGATTCGCTGATGACATTGCTGTCCTGAGAGAAAGTGAAGAATTATTACATGAGCTGATGAATGGAATGAACAGTCTAATGATTACAGAGTATGGATTAAGAGCAAATCGAAGAATGACGGAGGTAATGAGAAGTAGTAGAAATGAGAGCAGCGTGAAACTTACACTACTGGCCATAAAAATTGCTACACCAAGAAGAAAGGGAGATGATAAATGGGTATTCATTGGACAAATATATTAAACTAGAACTGACATGTAATTACATTTTCACGAAGTTGGGGTGCATAGTTCCTGAGAAATCAGTACCCAGAACAACCACCTCTGTCCGTAATAACGCCCTTGATACGCCTGGGTATTGAGTCAAACAGAGCTTAGATGGCGTGTACAGGTTCAGCTGCCCATACAGCTTCTACACGATACCACAGTTCATCAAGAGTAATGACTGGCGTATTGTGACGAGCCAATTGCTCGGCCACCATTGACCAGACATTTTCATTTGGTGAGAGATCTGGAGAATGCGCTGGCCAGGGCAGCAGTCGAACATTTTCTCTATCCAGAAAGGCCCGTACAGGACCTGCAACATGCGGTCGTGCATTATCCTGCTGAAATGTAGGGTTTTGCAGGGATCGAATGAAGGGTAGAGCCACGGATCGTAAAACATCTGAAATGTAACGTCCACTGTTCAAAATGCCGTCAATTCGAATAAGAGGTGACCGAAAAGTGTAACCAGTGGCACCCCATACCATCACGCCGGGTGATGCGCTAATATGGCGACGACGAATACACGCTTCCAATGTGTGTTCACCATGAAGTCGCCAAACACGGATGCGACCATCATCATGCTGTAAACAGAAGCTGGATTCATCCGAAAAAATGACGTTTTGCCATTCGTGCACTCAGGTTCGTCGTTGAGTACACCATCGCAGGCGCTCCTGTCTGTGATGCAGCGTCAAGGGTAACCGCAGCCATGGTCTCCGAGCTGATAGTCCATCTGCTGCAAACGTCGTCGAACTGTTCGTGCAGATGGTTGTTGTCTTGCAAACATCCCCATCTGTTGACTCAGGGTTCGAGACGTGGCTGCACGATCCGTTACAGCCATGTGGTTAAGATGCCTGTCATCTCGACTGCTTGTGATACGATGCCATTGGGATCCAGCACGGCGTTCCGTATTACCCTCCTGAACCCACCGATTCCATATTCTGCTAACAGTCATTGGATCTCGACCAACGCGAGCAGCAATGTCACGATACGATAAAGCGCAATCGCGATAGGCTACAATTCGACCTTTATCAAAGTCGGAAACGTTATGGTACGCATTTCTCCTCCTTATACGAGGCATCACAACAACGTTTCACCAGGCAACGCCGGTCAACTGCTGTTTGTGTATGAAAAATCGGTTGGAAACTTTCCTCATGTCAGCACGTTGCAGGTGTCGCCACCGGCGCCAACCTTGTGTGAATTCTCTGAAAAGCTAATCATTTGTAAATTTCAGCATCTTCTTCCTGTCAGTTAAATTTCCCGACTGTAATACGTCATCTTCGTGGTGTAGCAATTTTAATGGTCAGTAGTGTAAATATTACAGTTCATTTGTAATAAATTACTGGAATCCTTTGCTGCTTCTCCGTGGCACTAAGGCAAATACCACCAAGAAAAGTTCCGATTCTCGAACGTTTTCAGTGTCGAAAACGTTGTATTATGCATTATGCCTTCAATTTGCTACCGATCAACAATAAGGTCCGAGATTTTCAGTAAGCAAAAAATGGCTCTGTGCACTATGGGACTCAACTGCTGTGGTCATCAGTCCCCTAGAACTTAGAACTACTTAAACCTAACTAACCTAAGGACATCACACACAGCCATGCCCGAGGCAGGATTCGAACCTGCGACCGTAGCAGTCGCACGGTTCCGGACTACGCGCCTAGAACCGCGAGACCACCGCGGCCGGCTTCAGTAAGCACCCAGGTGTCGCTGCTGTAGTCATTGGATCTGAAACCGGTCATGTATGTTGATTAACTACGATGGGCGTTCAATAAGTAGTGCAACCATTTTTTTTCTGAAATCAGGTTGGTTTTCTTCAGGATTCCAATGCACCATATTGTTTCCCACTCGTTTGGCTACAAAACGTTATTTTCCAACATAATCTCCGTTCAATGCAACGGCATTACGTCCCCTTGCTGGGAGGACCCGTATGCCAGCATAGCACCAGTCAACAGGTCGACGGCGGAGCCAACGCCGTGCTAAATCAATAACCTTCTCATCATCCACGGACTGCTTCTCACAGCCCGTCCGGTTGGCCGTGCGGTCTAATGCACGGCTTTCCGGGCGGGAAGGTGCGCCTGGTCCTCGGCACGCATCCGTCCGGCGGATTTGCGTCGAGGTCCGGTGAACCGGCCAGTCTGTAGATGGTTTTTAGGCGGTTTTCCATCTGCCTCGGCGAATGCGGGCTGCTTCCCCTTATTCCTCCTCAGTTACACTATGTCGGCGATTGCTGCGCAAACAACTTTTCCACGTACCCGTACACCACCATTACTCTACCACGCAAACATAGGGGCTAAACTCGTTTGGTGTGAGACGTTCCCTGTGGGGGCCCAGGGGGGGCCGAACCGCACAATAACCCTGGGTTCGGTGTGGGGTGGCGGAGGGGTGAAGTGGACTGCGGTAGTCGTCTTGGGGTTGTGGACCACTGCAGCTGCGGCGGAGACGGAGCCTTCCGTCGTTTCTAGGTCCCCGGTTAACACAGAATACAAATACAGTACAATACTGCTTCTCACAAAGTGCATCCTTCATTGGACCAAACAGATGGAAGGTGCGAGATGTGGGCTGTGAAGTGGATGAGGAAGAATAGTCCAACGTGGTTGTGATTGTGTCAGACGCCTCTCCCAATGGTTCACTGTGCTTTTCTTGACTGCCAGGTCTCCGTAGATATTCTGCAAGCACTTCCCAATATCTGTGACTCTCTGGTTTTCCATCAAAAGAAATTCAATTACAGCTCTTTGCTTGGAACGCACATCCATACAGATGCCATTTTGAAGGTTGCGAATAGTTTCGTTACCTATCGGAACTTCATGAAAATATGGGGGATGAAGAAGGAATATTCCACGATGTCCCACAATAGATTCCCGCTTTTTTCAACGGAAATTGGTTAGGAAAAAATGTGTTTCATCACTTACTCAACGCTCCTCACAACATGTGACCAAACAATTCAATCCTATAATGTAATCTCTTATTCGTACAATACACTTGAGTAAAGTAAAGTCTTTATTACAGCAATTTCTATGACCACGCTGCCATTTGTACTTAACATAATTATCCGGTGTTTAAAATCCTTGGCGAAATTCGTGAACTTCAAGGTGCCTATAATTTTGTCTGTTTGAGCTCACCTTTCTCTCTCTCTCTCTCTCTCTCTCTCTCTCTCACTCACTCACTCACTCACTCACTCACTCTCTATCTATGTATCTACTGACTTATTTCGCTTACATGGATATGGTAATACCGCACTTTGCTTGCGCTCGTATACCTCGACGTTATGGTGACATCGGCCAGTGCGATTTTCGGAGACGTTCAACCGTATAGTGTTTGTCTAAGCGCTACACTGAGTTTGCATTTTATTCCGGCTACTATTGTTTCGGCAGCGTCACTCGGAGATCAAATAAGCGTCGCAAACTTGTCAGACAGCAGTTACAAGCGTTCGAGACTCCAATGCCTCTGTGAGCTGCACGGTTGTCTTTCGGCTGTACTGCGCACTACTTCATTCATGTGGAACTTCTTATCGTTCGCAGTTGCAACAGATGAAACCACACAGGTACGGCACGCATGTATCTGATGAACCAATAGGAGAAAGGACGACAGGATTACCCGTCGAGCGTGTGTATCTCCAACAGCCATGACTGCTTCCATTTGATGAACTGCAGTGCCCTCACAAAGGAATGGTCCAGTCCGACATGTGGAAACCTGTCCCCCAATTTTTCACACAGGGTGAAGTTACCAAAAGAAACACAATGTCAAAATGTTAGCTTCCGAGGTGCACTGCAAGCATTTTTTTTTTTAATGTTAAAAGTTGCTCATTTTTGCCGCACGAAGTACCGCTTATAACAGCAGTTTATACGCCCTTTCTGCCTAGCGCACGAATCGGCGCGTAAGT
Source organism: Schistocerca nitens (assembly GCF_023898315.1). Classification (NCBI taxonomy): domain Eukaryota; kingdom Metazoa; phylum Arthropoda; class Insecta; order Orthoptera; family Acrididae; genus Schistocerca; species Schistocerca nitens. The sequence goes on along the minus strand of NC_064614.1, from coordinate 281,207,633 downwards.
AGGCGCAGCTGTGACAGCAGAACGTAACGCCACGAAGTGCGAAGTCCAAAGTGCACGTGAATTTCAAGCATTTAAACTATACCAGAAATGTCTTAAATCATTAATTTTTTGAATAAATTGCTGCTAATACCGACGATTAAAGTGGTGTATATGTAATTGTTACACAAGTGACTAGCAGAGGAAAGAAAATCATGGCAGTGTGATGTTACATTGCAGACGACTGTTATCAATCTGGACTTTTATTTATTAACATTAAACATTTTTAATATCTCCTATAGCGCAGTTCTTATGACAATTTTTGAATAATGTATATTTTACCAACAATGAAACAGTTTATTTTGTATTCCCTGCAGTCGCCACAAAAATTCGAAGTGTCTACTCGATAATGAAAACAGACATTTTCCTTACACCAGGCCCACTCGTAAATGAGAAATTAAAGCATTCCGGCACTTCACAACTATTACTAGTTTCATTTAAACAGATCTGGAATGGAGTAAAAATGGTCGTGGCCACTGTTCAGCTTATTTTGCAGTGTGGAAGGCATACTTTATCAAATTCGTAAAATGTGATGATGCAAATTGGCAATGCAGAAATTACTGAAATTCAACAGTACTGTTCCACCCATAAACTTCAAGTGACAGAAAGCTATTCTAAATATTTTCTGACGATTTTCTAAAAAATACTTTACACTGTTGAATATTTTTTTTTATCGAGAGGCTGCATCGTACGATTAGATCCACGTGGAATCTAAATTGCATTATCAGTATTTTCGCCGTCCTCCTAAACAGAAGGGTGTCGTTGGCAAGACCACAATAAATACAATGAATTATTTTCTGCAAATGGTAAGAAGACGTTCCCAATTTTACGCGGAAAATAATACTGTCTGATTTTTCCAGATTTTACTACATCGATTACAAGACTTTTGCAAGTGGCAGTTTCTTTTAAATTTTTGGTCCTAATCTGCCTTGATGCTCCTGAAGAATGAAATAAATCTGCGGAAACAATAATCCGCTAATGCTTATCACGGGCATTGCTGTACACGAATGTGTCATACAGGTAACATCCATCGACTGCTGAAGCGACCCTTTTTTTTTTTTTTTTTTTTTTTTTTTTTTTTTTTTTTTTCGCTCGAAATGATAAAGTGCCGTTTGCACCAAACCCGAGTGAGTGACCTTATACAAAGACTTTAGGGGATAACAAGAAGATTCGTCTACACGTCAGCTACGAATTTCTCTATAGTATTAGCTATTATGACATCTCCTCTAGTCGTTTACATGAGGTAATTTTGCGACTTCCTCTTCCGTGTAATTTCCTGAAGCTGTTTAAAGAGTTCGAAGAAGTCGGGAAATAAGTAACGTCCACCTCACCTGCAAATCAGAGCTCCGAGTCTCATTGGGCTCCAACGGAAATGGTGCACTGACTTTCAAGAGCAGTTGTAAGTTTTTCGAATAGTTTTTCTTTCATACTTCTGTGAGTTTCATTTTGGCGCATATTTCGTACTTCGAGCATTTACACAATTCATATTCAGAATTTATGAAACGAAACCAGCTTTGCACACTGCTTACGTCTAAGAATTTTCTCCATCCTTCGTGTAACCGAAACACTTACATGTGTTCTTTGGACTTGGAAGGAACTCTGTTTCTACTCTTTAATTACCACGAAAATCATCTTTAGAATCACAGTTCACGCAGTTATTTGCTTTTTCTTCTATTTTTTTACAATTTCTTACGAAATGTCTACATCATTCGAATGACTGCCCTAGAAATTAACTAAAAATACCACATATGTATGTCCTCAGGAGAAGTAGGTTATTTTGAATGCATACTGCTTTCTTCATAGTTCATCTTTACAAGACTGAAAACATTAATTGGATTCCACGTTACCGGCCGGGGTGGCCAAGCGGTTCTAGGCGCTACAGTCTGGAACCGGGCGACCGCTCCGGTAGCAGGTTCGAATCCTGCCTCGTTCATGGATGTGAGTGATGTCCTTAGGTTAGTTAGGTTTGAGTAGTTCTAAGTTCTAGGGGACTGATGACCACAGAAGTTAAGTCCCATAGTGCTTAGAGCCATTTGATTTGATTCCACGTTACAGTGAAACTCTGGAACCTACACAAAGACAGACTCTAATGCCAAGCACATACCAAGAAATCACAAAGAATATTAATTCAGTTTTACCTCCATTATTAACACTTGGCGACAGTGGAAAGTCAAGTTCTAATTATTATGGATATTAAATGAGTTGCAAAATCGAGTGAATGGTAAATGTGAACAACTGTGTCAGAAAACTATGGTTCAAATGGCTCTGAGCACATTGGGACTTAACTTCTGAGATCATCAGTAGCCTAGAACTTAGAAATACTTAAACCTAACTAACCTAAGGACATCACACACATTCATGCCCGAGGCAGGATTCGAACCTCCGACCGTAGCGTTCGCGCGGTTCCAGACTGTAGCGCCTAGAACCGCTCGGCCACCCCGGCGGGCTCAGATAACTATCAATGGAAACTGAAATTCCCTTTACAAATTATGATAGCGTTATGCCGTGTTATCTGTTTAGTGCGATCAGTCAAGGGTATGTGCCCGCCGTGTTGTGCACGCGTTCTTTGCTACAGCTGTGGCAGGGGGACGAATTTGGCAAATTTCAATAAATTTTTACATAGTTGCAGTGTGTCTTAGCTACTCAAATTTGGGTATTGTGATTCTTTCTGTGTGTTTTGCCTACGTAAAAAATTTCAAGGTAGGTTTCGACATATCGGACTGGACAATTTCTGCACCTCGGGCGAATAAGTGCTGTCCACTGACGGCTGTACTGCCTTCAACACTGCAGCAGTGTCGCCATATACAGGGTATTACAAAAAGTTACGGCCAAACTTTCAGGAAACATTCCTCACACACAAAGAAAGAAAATATGTTATGTGGACATGTGTCCGGAAACGCTTACTTTCCATGTTAGAGCTCATTTTATTACTTCTCTTCAAATCACATTAATCATGGAATGGAAACACACAACAACAGAACGCACCAGCGTGACTTCAAACACTTTGTTACAGGAAATGTTCAAAATGTCCTCTGTTAGCGAGGATACATGCATCCACCCTCCGTCACATGGAATCCCTGATGGGCTGATGCAGCCCTGGAGAATGGCGTATTGTATCACAACCGTCCACAATACGAACACGAAGAGTCTATACATTTGGTACCGGGGTTGCGTAGACAAGAGCTTTGAAATGCCCCCATAAATGAAAGTAAAGAGTGTTGAGGTCAGGAGAGCGTGGAGGCCATGGAATTGGTCCGCCTCTACCAATCCATCGGTCACCGAATCTGTTGTGGAGAAGCGTACGAACACTTCGACTGAAATTTGCAGAAGCTCCATCGTGCATGAACCATCTGTTGTTTCGTACTTGTAAAGGCACATGTTCTAGCAGCACAGGTAGAGTATCCCGTATGAAATCATGATAACGTGCTCCATTGAGCGTAGGTGGAAGAACATGGGGCCCAATCAAGACATCACTAACAATGCCTGCCCAAACGTTCACAGAAAATCTGTGTTGATGAAGTGATTGCACAATTGCGTGCGGATTCTCGTCAGCCCACACATGTTGATTGTGAAAATTTACTATTTGATCACGTTGGAATGAAGCCTCATCCGTAAAGAGAACATTTGCACTGAAATGAGGATTGACATATTGTTGGATGAACCATTCGCAGAAGTGTACCCGTGGAGGCCAATCAGCTGCTGATAGTGCATGCACACGCTGTACATGGTACGGAAACAACTGGTTCTCCCGTAGCACTCTCCATACAGTGACGTGGTGAACGTTACCTTGTACAGCAGCAACTTCTCTGACGCTGACATTAGGGTTATCGTCAACTGCACGAAGAATTGCCTCGTCCATTGCAGGTGTCCTCGTCGTTCTAGGTCTTCCGCAGTCGCGAGTCATAGGCTGGAATGATCCGTGCTCCCTAAGACAAAAATGAGCTCTAACATGGAAACTAAGCGTTTCCGGACACATGTCCACATAACATTTTTTCTTTATTTGTGTGTGAGGAATGTTTCCTGAAAGTTTGGCCGTACCTTTTTGTAAACCCTGTATTACTCCGATGTGAGCAACGGTAATGGACGCAAGCCGAACGCCAACATGTCATATGTAGTGATGAGTGGGCTACCAGCATACTCGTGCTTGGGCAAGACGAACACGCTGTTCTTCCACGCCACGTCAATCGAATGTCTTAAACAAAATTCGAGCTTGATTCAACATGTTTCCGGTCGACTTTGATGAATCAAAAATATGCATCTATATGTGATCCTCCACCTACTCTGCCATGGCGAGACACATCTTCACACCCGTATTCATTCGCGAATGTAGAAGAAGAGCTGCAAATGATCTTAGAGAAAATGCGTAACAAAATTCCAATTAGGTAGCATGTTGCTTCGCGTGATTAGGATCTTTTACAACTTCGTGCTGTGATGGTCTGACTATTGTGTTCGAAAACATACTCATCCACTGCAATACTGAAATAAGCTGTCATTTTGCTTGTAGTGAATGTATGGTATAAAGAGCTACATAGACAAAAACACAAAGAAACACTTTTTATGTGGCAAAAGACACATCGTTTCCCTGTTGTGAGTCCATGAAGGTTTTAACGTTAGCGACGTTTACATTTGGTGTTAAAACTGCCATGTGAAACAGTCAGGTGTTTCTGAAATGCTGCCTGCAGCTTCAGCCAAACGGATGGCCAGCTTTTCTGGAGAGTCTTTCAGTGTCTCGTACTCCTAACTTTTCATTCCCTCCCTCAAAAATAACTCCATAGAAATGAGATCAGGAGAATGTGGTGGCCGTGGTACTGGTCCACCCCAACCAATCCAACAACTGGGGAACATTGTCTAAATGTTCTGTGACAGCAATGGCAAAGTGTGGTGGGGCTCGTCATGCTGTAGCCATAACAGTTGCTTACTGCTAGCGGGACATTGTCTAACATTCACGGTGGCACATTCTTGGAGAAAGATGGGGTAATTTCCTCCGCTAGGGCGTGTTAAGCGGAAGATATAGGTCAATCAGATGGTCGTGAACGACACCAGCTGATACAGTTATGGAAACTCACTGTTGATATTGTAACACATGAGCTGCCTTAGCACATCTAGAGACACTACAGCAATGATAAGTGTAATACGTGGCGAGGAAGCAATAAATAGGACGGAAACTTCAACATTCATAGGGGTCCATATTGATGAGAATTTAAACTGGAAAAAAACTCATTTTGGAACCCCTAAAACAGCTTATTTCAGCCACATTTGCGCTTAGAATCGTTGAAATCTTGGGGAGAGACAATTACGTACGTTGACATATTTTGCGTGTTTTCATTCAATAATGTCATACCGAATAATGTTCTGGGACTAGTCATCTTCAAGAAAAAAAGCCTTCATTGCGCAAAAACGTATCCAAGAAGATATTAGCAATCAGTTGTAAAGCATAACCAACATACTACTCCGATCATTGCCGGAGTGAAATTTTGTGCAGATTCCCTAGGTTAAGAGTTATGCCTAGCGCCGTAATTTTTGTTACATATTTAAATTTGCATACAAACATTTAGCGGTCAGTTCTTAAGGAAATGGCTTGCCCACAGTTAGTTTTGGAGGGTTAAGAGAAATTTTACGCCTTGGGGTTTTGCACCCAGCCATAGCTATTGTGACTGTTGAATTGTGAACGTTGGCCTAAGGGAAGTCCAGCGTCAAACCATTCAAGCAAGCGGGTTAACGGTTCCACTATGACATTCATGCCACACAACAATAACTCGACATATTTGTATTTGCAGTATTTTACACACTACATCTACAGTTAGAAAATGTCAAACTGCAATCATATAAAATTCTTGATGTCCTCTAACTGCATGACAGGCACTGTAATGTGCCGATGTGCATTTATCGTTACGGCGGTGGTTACCCACAATACATTGATGTTATTGTATCAGTACTACCAAAATCGGAGACTGACACGATATCTCACCGTATGAAAGCAGGCGTATCAGCTGCTACAATTCCTGCACTGAGAAACTGAATTTATTTCATTAACTTTAGTTGTTATAAACCCTCCTGAATAAACTAGGAAAAGAAGCAATGCTTAAATTTTATGTTATTATAACCATAGCTTTACTGCTGTGTGGGATCGACGTATGGATTTTAACAAAGAAATAATTACGGAGAATTGAAGCGGCAGAAAACAGATATCTAGAAGCTTTAGCAGGATATAGATTACAAGAACACAAGAAGAACGGTGAGATGAGGAAGGATCTGCATTTTCTAGGAATAGCACGAAAGATCCGATAATATATAAACAAAGGGTAAGTCCATCTACTACCCATAAATCAAAACCGGGTACTAAGATAAACATATGACCACAGACTCAGTGGTAGAAAAAGAATATAATGACTGAGAAGAAAATGGTGCGATACGCATTAAATTCCTCGGTTTCGGAACAGGCAAACATATCTAACCCGAAAATGAACATGATGATGATGATAATACAAAATATAATTGTACATTACTGGCCATTAAAATTGTTACACCAAGAAGAAATGCAGATGATAAACGGGTATTCATTGGACATATATATTATACCAGAACTGACATGTGATTACATTTTCACGCAATTTGGGTACATAGATCCTAAGACATCAGTACCCAGAACAACTACCTCTTGCGGCCGGCCGGTGTGGCCATGCGGTTCTAGGCGCTTCAGTTTGGAACCGCGTGACCACTACGGTCGCAGATTCGAATCCTGCCTCGGGCATGGATGTATTTGATGTTCTTAGGTTACTTAGGTTTAAGTAGTTCTAAGTTCTAAGTTCTGTGATGACCACAGATATTAAGTCCCATAGTGCTCAGAGCCATTTGAACTACCTCTGGTCGTAATAACGGCCTTGATACGCCTGGGCATTGAGTCAAACAGAGCTTGGATGGCGTGTACAGGTACAGCTGCCCATGCAGCTTCAGCACGATACCACAGTTCATCAAGAGTAGTGACTGGCGTATTGTGACGAGCCAGTTGCTCGGCCACCATTGACCAGACATTTTCAGTTGGTGAGATATCTGCAGAATTTGCTGGCCAGGGCAGCAGTCGAACATTTTCTGTATCCAGAAAGGCCCGTACAGGACCTGCAACATGCGTTCGTGCATTATCCTGCTGAAATGTAGGGTTTCGCAGGAATCGAATGAAGGGTAGAGCCACGGGTCGTAACACATCTGAAATGTGACGTCTACTTTTCAAAGTGCCGTCAATGCGAACAAGAGGTGACCGAGACGTCTAACCAATGGCACCCAATACCATCACGCCGGGCGATACGCCAGTATGGCGATGACAAATACACGCTTCAAATGTGCGTTTGCCGCGGTGTCGCCAAATACGGATGCGACCATCATGTAAACAAAACCTGGATTCATCCGAAAAAACGACGTTTTGCCATTCGTGCACCCAGGTTCGTCGTTGAGTACACCATCGCAGACGATCCTGTCTGTGATGCAGCGTCAAGGGTAACCGCAGCCATGGTCTCCGAGATGACAGTCCATGCTGCTGCAAACGTCATCGAACTGTTCGTGCAGATGGTTGTTGTCTTGCAAACGTCCCCATCTGTTGACTCAGGGATCGAGACCTGGCTGCACGATCCGTTACAGCCATGCGGATAAGATACCTGTCATTCCGACTGCTAGAGATACGAGGCCGTTGGGATCCAGCACGGCGATTCCATATTCTGTTAACAGTCATTGGATCTCGACCAACGCGAGCAGCAATGTCGCGATACGATAAACCGCAATCGCGATAGGCTAGAATCCGACCTTTATCAAAGTCGGAAACGTGATGGTACGCATTCCTCCCCCTTACACGAGGCATCACAACAACGTTTCACCAGGCAACGCCGGTCAGCTGCTGTTTGTGTATGAGAAATCGGTTGGAAACTTTCCTCATGTCAGCACGTTTTAGGTGTCGCCACCGGCGCCAACCTTGTGTGAATGCTCTGAAAAGCTAATCATTTGCATATCACAGCATCTTCTTCCTGTCGGTTAAATTTCGCGTCGTACCAGGTCATCTTCGTGGTTTAGCAATTTCAATGTCCAGTAGTGTAACATTATCCCTGTTGAATGAGAACGCATTTTATGGAGAAATTATTTATTAACTTATGTAGTTATTATTCACTCTACAGTTTAATGCTGATCGTCGGGTTTCTTCAATCAATATGAACATACAACTTTTGATAGTTATGTGAATTAGATTTCCAGATCTTCTACAACTGCTGAAACTAAATTATTTTTCTATACTTCTAATAAACATATATTTCAAACGTTGGGGCGGAGGAAATGAAATAGAACGAGACATAGTAATTAAAGACATGTCGTTCTTTTATTAAGGGGATTATACTACAAACCATTGAGCCATCGATCAGTAACAAATATTACTACTACAAGCCTTTTACTTCGTCTAAGTTAAACCTGCTCTCGTATAAGTTTCAAAACAAAAATAGGAAAGATGAGAGAGAGAGAGAGAGAGAGAGAGGCGGAAGAAGTGTGACACATAAAAGGAGAGAGAGTAAACTGTTAATATCATACCTGTATCTGAAGCGCACTTTTAACTAGATCCACTTTTCCCTTGTATTCTGATGTTCATTTACACATTGAAGTCTCATCATCTGAAGCCTACGATTTTTTGGTATTGTTATAATTTAGTCAGTGAATGTTTCGCATTGAATAATAACGAATAATTTATTTCTGTGGCACATCACTTCCATCCAGATAACACAAGTCTCATAAGATCAATATCCTTTCCAGATAACCTTAAGATTGAAGTAGATTTACAGATTTATCATATCATTTGTTTACTTTCCATGCGAAAAATTCACGTTATCTCGTCGAAAACGAGGAATGGAGAAAGAAATCGATTGTGTACCTTCCTTAGGAACTATAGTCATATTTGCCTTAATTGACTTAGGGAAATCCTTTAAAAAATAAATTTTGATTTCAAGGTGGGGAAGAGAAGAAAAAAAAGCAGTTAAGAGAGACAAATAGTGCTTCTCGGTGTTAAATAAAGCAGACTGCTCAAACTCATTAGTGGAACAAGCCCCAGAATGCATTTCATCTGTCGACAGTATACGATAGCTGCTAGTCGGTTAAGAAAAGACATTTCAGTATTTTGTGAAAAAAGGGTGGTTGAAGATTTAATACCTATTTTCCTCAAAAGACACTGACAAAATGAGGCACGCATATTACGCAGAAAAATAGCCAAATATCACCAAAGAAGTAAGCGTTGTCTGTGATCAACAGTCTGCCGTTAAACAGCGGAAAATTCAACAATGATTAATGGCATGAAGATCCAGAAGGCTGTGGAAACCACTTAATTAAAGACACATAATGAGAATCCATAGGCCATGGGCATGTAATTGAGAAAGGGTCAGAATGATCCCTCCATTGGCAATATATTCCAGATTAGCCCCCCCCCCCCCACCCCACCCCCAACCATTCGGATCACCGGGAGGGGATTTAGAAGGGAGTGGTAACCATGGTAAGGAGACTGAACAAGCAACGGAAAGAAATTTCGGAGCCTGGAACATTGTAGGGAAGCTATAAAATATGAAAAGGAAAATGCAAAGGTTAAATGTAGGTTCAATGAATGTCACTTACGTGAAATGGAAAGAAGTTAAGAATCAATGGAACCGCATAAAAGATAATTCCAACAGCAACAGAAAATGGAATAACGGGTGTCGGATTCGTTATGAATAGGAAGACAGAGCAGAGAGTGAGTTATTGTGAACAGTTCGGCGATAGGGTTTTTTTTTCTCATCAGAATCGACAGCAAACAAACGACAATAAGAATAGAAATAGAACGCAGACTTTTCCTAGAACAAGTGCTCGGAAGGCGGAAACTTGTAACAAATTTCAGCTTGAAATAACCAATAAACTCTCCAAAAACCACAGCATGAGGAGTTACACGTGGTAAAGGGCCAGAAACAGAAAATTCCGGATCAGACTGTGGTCCGACATTCCGAAATCAGATATTCCACTGTAAGGCTAGAAGAGGAATGTCTGATGGCGTAATAGAAGAAGAAATGGGAAACTACATCTAAGACATAGATGAGCCATTATTAGAGTCAATAAAATCTTTGGAAGATTGGCGATCAAATGAGGCGGAATTTCGGGAGTCATTGGGGGAAGTGGCAACTAAACGACTATTCAAGTTGTTGTTACAACCTGAGACGAGAGATATAGCAGATTTTAGGCAAATATCATCCACATAATGTCGGAAATAACAAGGGTAGTTAGGTTCATACAATCAGCTTAACATCTCATGCATTGAAGCTACTAAAAAGAATAATATATAGAAGAACGGAAAAGAAATTTGAGCATCTGTTAGATTTCTAGTAATTTGGCTTTACGAAAGGACAAAGTACTAAGGCGGTAGTTCTAGCAAGACCGAAGAATAATCAACACAAGATCATAGGATTTGTCGATCTAGAAAGAGCGTTCGACAGTGTCAAATGGTGGAAGGTATTAGAAATTCTGAGAAGAATAGGAGTAAGCTGTGGGAAAGTACGGGTGATATACACTGACGCCCCAAAGGAACTGGTATAGGCACGCGTATTCAAATAGAGAGATATGTAAACAAGCAAAATACGAAGCTGCAGTCGGCAAAACCTTTATGAGATAACAAGTGTCTGGCGCAGTTCCTAGATCTATTACTGTTGTTACAATGCCACGTTATCAAGATTTAAGTGAGATTGAACATGGTGTTATAGTCGGAGCACGAGCAATGGGACACAGCATCTCCGAGGTAGCGATGAAGCGGAGATTTTTCCGTACGACCATTTCACCAGTGTATCGTGGTTATCAGGAATCCGGTAAAACATCAAATCCCCGACAGCGCTGCGGCCGGAAAAAGATCCTGCAAGAAGAAGACGAACGACGACTGAAGAGAATCGTTCAGCCTGACAGAAGTGCAACCTTCCGCAAATTGTTGCAGATTTCAATGCTGGGACAATAACAAGTGTCAGCGTGCAAACCATTCAACGAAACATTATCGATATGGTCTTTCGGAGCCGAAAGCCCACTCTTGTACTCTTGATGATTGCACGACACAAAGCTTTACGCATCGCCTGGCCCGTTAACACCGGCAATGAACTGTTCATAATTGGAAACATGTTGCCTGGTCGACGAGTCTCGTTTCAAATTGTGTCGAGCGGTTAGACGTATACGAGTATGGAGACGACCTCATGAATCCATGGACCCTGCATGTCAGCAGGGCACTGTTCGAGCTGGATGTGGCTCTGTAATGGTATGGGCCCTAGGACTTCTGATACGCCTAGATACGACTGTGACAGTTGACATGTACGTAAGTATCCTGTCTGATCAACTGCATCCATTCATATACATTGCGCATTCCGACGGACGTGGGCAATCCCAGCAGGACAATGCGACACCCCACTCGTCCAGAATTGCTACAGAGTGGCTCCACGAACACTCTTCTGACTTTAAACACTTCCACTAGCCACCAAAATCCTCAGACGTGAACATTATTGAGCATTCCTGGGATGCCTTGCAACGTACTGTTAGAAGAGATCTCCACTCCCACGTACTCTTACGGATATATGGACAGCCCTGCATGATGCATAGTGTCAGTTCCCTCTCGCACTACTTCAAACACTAGTCGAGTCCATGGCACGTCGTGTTGCGGCACTTCTGCTTACTCGCGGAGGCCCTAAACGATATAAGCCAGGTATGCTAGTTTCTTTGGCTCTTCAGCGTGCAATACGTTCAACAGCCAAGATCTCGAATTAAAAAGGGTGGAAGACAGGAATGCAGACTTTCACTCCTATTGGTCTGTTTGCGCATCGAAGAAGCAATGACTGAAAGAAGATTCAAGTGTGGGACTAAAATTCAGGGTGAAAGCATACCGATGGTAAGATTCGTTGATGAAGTGAAGAAGAATTACGGGACGTACTCAATGGAGTGAAGAATCAGGTGAATATAGATGAAACCAAAGAAAGGCGAACATCAGAGTTGGTGACCAAGACGGAGATTAAGTGAAGAAATTTTTCTGCCGTGGAAGCAAAACAATACATGTCGGACTAAGCAACGAGAACGTAAAAATTAGACTAGGACAGGCAAAGAGGACATTCCTGGCCAAACGAAATCGACTAATATAAAACATTGGAATCAATTTGAGGAAGAAATGTCTGAGACTACACTTCTGGAGCACTTCACTGCATGATAGTGAAATATTGACTGTGCTAAACCGAAAAATAAGAGAATCGAAGCATATGAGATGTAGAGCTGTAGTGAGATCTTGAAAATTAGGTGGACTGATGAGAGAAAGAATGAAGAGATTCTCTGCAGAATCAGCAAAGAAAGAAACATATGGTAACCTCCGACAAGAAGAAGGGACAGGGTGACAGAACATGTGTTAAGACATCAGGAAATAACTTGCATGGTGGTAGAGGGAGGAATAGATCGATTTTATTGATTATGGTTTTTTTTGCGATACCTATCACGGCATTCTTTACTTGTTTTTACATGTGTCTCACATTTTCTTTTCGCATATAAAGCGTTTTGTCGCTTCAGATGTGATTACCGAAATCAACTCCCATAATTCGTTGTCTCACGCATCAGACGTTAGAAAAGTTGGTGACGCTGACCTTGTAGCTGAGCAGGTGGTGCACCACGCATGACAGCGTGGCTTCGCGGCCCACAGGCACCGTTACGTTGCTGATCGTCTCCCCGAACTGCGGCAGGTCTGTAACACAGAGACATCACGTCACTCAGCGTTCCACAGTGTGTCATTCCAATAACACGAGAGAAAGAAGGTCAGCATAGGTCGAAATAACATGTGTATTTTATTGCAAATATTATGACAGATGCTGACCTTCCTTCTGTCCTGGATTACATTTAGGCCGTGGAACGGAGTAATTCCTATGGAATCAAACCTGATTTAAATAACAGGTAACGCCATGGTCTGAAACACCAAAACACTACGCAAAGAGCTAAGTCATAAAGGATGCGATGCAACAGATACTAAAGCAAGGCATTGCAGTTATAAAAATTATACTCATATATAAACTTAGAGAAAGCTTTTGACAATGTTGGTTGGAATACTCTCTTTCAAATTCTGAAGGTGGCAGGAGTAAAATACAGGGACCGAAAGGCTATTTACAATTTGTACAAAAACCAGATTGCAGTTATAAGAGTCAAGGGACTTAAAAGGGATGCAGTGGTTGGGAAGGGAGTGAGACAGGGTTGTAGTCTATCCCCGGTGTTCTTCAATCTGTATATTGAGCAAGCAGTAAAGGAAACAAAAGAAAAGTTCGGAGTAGGCATTAAAATCCTTGGAGAAGAAATAAAAACTTTGAGGTTCGCCGATGACATTGTAATTCTGTCAGAGACAGCAAAGGACTTGGAAGAGCAGTTGAACGGAATGGACAGTGTATTGAAAGGAGGGTATAAGATGAACATCAACAAAATCAAAACGAGGATAATGGAATGTAGTCGAATTAAGTCGGGTGATTCTGAGGGAATTAGATTAGGGAATGAGACACATAAAGTAGTAAAGGAGTTTTGCTATTTGGGGAGCAAAATAACTGATGATGGCCGAAGTAGAGAGGATATAAAATGTAGACTGGCAATGGCAAGGAAAGCGTTTCCGAAGAAGAGAAATTTGTTACCATCGAGTATAAATTTAAGTGTCAGGAAAAGTATCTGTATGGAGCGTAGCCATGTAAGGAAGTGAAACATGGACGATAAATACTTTGGACAAGAAGAGAATAGAAGCTTTTGAAATGCGGTGCTACAAAAGAATGCTGAAGATTAGATGGGTAGATCACATAACTAATGGGGAGGTATTGAATAGGATTGGGGAAAAGAGAAGTTTGTGGCACAACGTGACTAGGGATCGGTTGGTAGGACATGTTCTGAGGCATCAAGGGATCAGCAATTTAGTATTGGTGGGCAGCGTGGAGGGTAACAATCGTAGAAGGAGACCAGGAGATGAATACACTAAGCAGATTCAGAAGGATGTAGGTTGTAGTAGGTACTGGGAGGTGAAGAAGCTTGCACAGGATAGAGTAGCATGGAGAGCAGCATCAAACCAGTCTCAGGACTGAAGACCACAACAGCAACAACACTCATATTTAAACAGGGAGAGAGAACGAAAAATTTTGTAGGAATATAAAGGACACTGAGTCACTTGTTATGTTTTATTATGATGACCAGCTTCGTCCCTTTATAAATATCATCCTGAGATCTATACTTACTGCAAAGTACAGCTCATTGCGAAGGGAAGATTTCTGTTGAAACTGTTGAACAAGCAGTATGTGTTTCCTATTAATTAGGTGTGTAGATCCGAGAATGACCTGTATCCAAGATCGAAACTGGTAATGCTAATAAAGATACCAAGTAATACAAACTATGTCTTTCTTCGTTAAAATTACCGGTGCTCACATTTCCGGAGACATCATTTCTTTAGTTACCGTATACGCAAAATACTGTCAGCTATATTTATTGTTAGTTCGGCATCTCGTGCAGCATATATAGTTCTTATTTCTGTTACAGTACCGTTTGCAGGCAAGGTTCACAATAATCGTGAGATATCGAACCATGGCATCACAAAGCCCTGCGTACATGGTACCTATTTAGTAAATACTACAATTTATAAACCATCTGTTTACTAAGTCATGTTTGCAAAATACTGACTAGAACTAATTAGAGAAGAGACAGAAAAATCAGCAGAAAGATCATTTCGGTGAAGATCATTTTGGCTCCCGGAAATATTCACAAACACTCGAGGCAAAACTTACCCTACGAAGTATCTTAGACGACAGGTTAAGGGAAGGTAAAACTACATTTGTAGATTTAGAGAAAACTTTTGCCATTTTTGACTGGAATACACCTTTCCCACTTCTGAAGGTAGCAGAGATATAATACAGAGAGGGAAAAGTTACGTACAACTTATGTAAAAACCAGACTGCAGTTAGAATCGAAGAACGTGAAACAGAAGCAGTAGTTGAGGATATAAAGAAACAGCGTTGAATCTTATCCATATTTATACAGTCTGTACATTGAGCAAGCAATTTAACAAATCAAAAGAAAATTTGGAAAGGAGAGAAAATAAAAACCTTGTGTGTTTAATATATTCTGGAGCAATGTCATAGGGAATCAGCGATGTCAGGTATACTAATAAAAGTTTGCCAAAAATAGTCTTGATGATGATTTGTCTAATAATGATGTAATTACAATAGATCGAAACCGGTCATCAGTTTAAATAAAGTATTTATGCGATCAAGTCTATTTTTAGCAAAATTTTATTAAAAAACCTTGTGGTTTGTCAGTAATATTGTAATTCTGCCAGAGGCAGCAAAGGACCTGGAAAATCCTCATATTGTAGTATAAAAGTGAGCTTAAGTATGAGTCTGCAAACTGAGCACTTTTCCCGGTAAGCAGAGCAAACTGGGCCACGGGCAGTGAAAAGGAAAAATAAGATCCAGATGATTATTGTGTGACACTATTAATAGGAAGAAATTGTGAGTTGAAAAAGGTAAACATCCATAGAAAGCAATGTGCGAGACATAATACTGGAATATATTGGGTTCATAGCGTTTTTCCAAGAGTTTAATAAACACAACAGTAACGCAAAAGAGAGAATAAGTAATATATTCTCCTTCACTCTTTACAACAGCCTGTCAAAACTGGAGCTACTTTTCATTTCTTCAAATGTAGAAATCACATGGTTTTCAGGGCAGGAAATTGTCGTGCAATGTTCGGTGACCATTTTCATCCAGAAGTTCCTTGAAGATTGTTCCATGCAAAAAAGTGAAAATCTGAGCGCGCAAGATCGGTTGGGTAGGGTGGGTGCTGAATGACTTCCCAATCGAACTAGTGTATAGTGTTTTTTTATCAGTCTAACAGAATGCGAGCGAGCTTTAACGTTGAATAGCGTCGCTTCACGCAGTTTTCCTGGTCGTTGTTCTTAGACAGCGACTGCAAGACGAGTCAGTTGTTGACAATAAGTGACAGCAGTAACGGTTACACCACGGGGAAGCAATTCGTGGTACATCATACCGTCGTTGTTCCACCAGATACATAGCATTACCTTTTGTGGATGTGAGCAGGTCTTCGTACAGGAAGTTGCTCCTTTGTTTGGGCTCAACCATTCCTTTCTTTTTATTATGTTAGCATAAAGCCACTATTACAAAATTGTTGAGGCTTTCGTGGCCACTTGTTGACAAACTGCCTATTGGCTTCTGTCTCGGGTTCTTCGGCCGACGTTCATCTGATTTTTCTGACGTTTCGCCAGCACGAGTGGCTGGCATTGTCAAAGCTTCATCCTCCATTGCCGGTGGTGAACTGGAGCCGAGCTTTTTTTTTTTTTTTTTTTTTTTTTTTTTTTTTTTTTTTTTCACTTTTCATTCCCTTCTCGGATGGAGAAGGGCGGGCTGTTGTAGAGCATGCGATGGGCTCTTTTCAGCCATGGGTTTTAGGTATACTGTTTTGACACAATTTATTTTTGTTGCTGGGGTGCGGGGAAAGGGGTGGATATCTCCCAATTGGGAATTTATTTGCAGGAGTTTGTAGGGGACAGTTCCGGTATTTACCTTAGCGGCCAAGGAAAACCTGCAAAACCCGGCCAGAACTGCTTGTCACGGTCCTTCTCTTTATTTACCGAGACGGAGGCGCCATTGAAGTTGGCGCTGTCGTTCCCGGTGGGCAAGGGCGGCTTCGTGTTCCGCCTCTCGCTCTCTTCTTTTCCTTTCTTCTCTCACTCTGAGGTCCTCTACCCCTGGGGAGGGAGAACTCGGCGTGAGAGGTTGGCTGCTCGTTGTCGTCTCGATTTTGTGCAGCTTCCATGGAGACCTGGTGGGCTCCGTGGCTGCCACTTCCGTTTGCGTGCCGATGGACACCGCATCCGTCGTCTCGGTTTGGGCGCCTCGATGGCGCTTGCACCGTTTGGACGACGTCTGGGTGCCCTCATCGACACGCACGCTGGCTTCTGTGGGGATGGTTGAGGCGCCGTCGGTGGTCTGACTGGCGCGGTTGATCACCATCCTCTTCTTCTTTGTGGTGGTGTCTTCGGTCTGCGTGGCCGCGGACGCGCTGGTGTGTGCCGTCGGCCCATCACATTGAAGGCGCAGAGCCAAGGCTTCCCTCAGCAGGTGGCAGGCAGCCTCCATCTCCGCGTGTAGGGCCATCCGGAAGCGTGACTCCGCTTCCTCCATCAGCGCTTCGATGTTGCCCACACCGCTGCTGCTTGCTGAGTGACGTCCCTCCTGCTCGCGCGGGGGCCCCCCCCCACCACCTCTGCCACTGGCGGGTGGAGGGGCCGGCCGCGCGTTGTGGCGAGGCGCTGCTGCTTTGTTCGGCGTCTCGGGGGTTTCAGCGCTGGCGCGCTTCCGCCTCCTCCTCCTTCTCCTCTTCTTCGTTGTCGGCTTCTCGCGGCGGCCGTCTTCTGTCTGGGCAGAAAATGCCCGGCAGCCACGCCAGCTGGCAACATGGTCGCCGCCACAGCGAGCACATGTTGGCTTGTCGTCTCGAAGCAAAGTGCACTCGCGGGTGTCGTGACCAACACCGCATTTGGCGCACTTCGCTTCGAAGCGGCAGTGCTTTGCCACGTGGCCCTCCCTCTGACACTTAAAACACTGGGGTTTCGTGTCGAGGTCAGGCGGAAGTGGCTCGATCGTAACGTCGAAACCTGCTAGGGTGGTTAACCCGCAGATTCCGACGTCTCTGCTTCCTTCCTGGCTGGAGTCTTCTTGGGGCGGCTCGACAGCCAGGATGAACAGCGGCGGCCTTGTCTTGTTCGTCCTGTTGTGCAGCTTAACTATGGCCTCATAGTTATGCTGCAACAGGACTTTGCGCACAGATTCCGCCGTCATGATCCACGGTAGCCCCCTCAGTAGGACCTTAAGAAGTGGTTTCCTCTTCTTTGGTCCGCTGTAGGTAGGTGGCTCCATGATGTACGCATTCAGCCGGTCGCAGAGAATCTTTCGATCCTCCTGCGAACGCGGCTGGATGGACAGAGTGGCCTCGTTGTCCAGCATCTGCACTGTTGGGTGGTAGCGTAGTTCCATTGCCACCTCGTCGTAGGTCTCCACCCAGTCTCGACCCGTGTAGCGTATGCACACAGGGAGAACTTGGGCGGAGCGCAGGCTATATGTACCTGGCGCGCCAACGTCCGAGGGCTTCTCCGCGGTCATTTCCGGTGCGGTTCTCCTCTTGCTACCTGCGACGGTCGTTCGCTGCAGTACGGGAAGCCAGGATCCGTTGACCTTACGGCTTTCCTCTTTCTTGTTCAAACTGTTCGCGTGTTTTTGTATTTCTACAGCTTCTCTTAACAAGCGCGTGTGATAGTGCTTCTCTACAGCCAGAACTTCCGTGTCGGCGAATTTTATTACATGGTCGGTCTCATTCAGTGCGTGCTCTGCCACGGCCGATTTCTCCACCTGCCCCAACCTGCAATGTCGCTTATGCTCTTTGATCCTGGTGTTAATGGATCGTCCAGTCATTCCGACATAAACTTTTCCGCATGTGCATGGTATGCGGTATATTCCCGACATTGCAAGTGGGTCCCTTTTCTCCTTCGCCGATCTAAGACACTCTTTGATCTTCCTTGTCGGTATATTGCGCAAACATGGCGTAAAGACTATTTTCAAACCGACAAGGAAGATCAAAGAGTGTCTTAGATCGGCGAAGGAGAAAAGGGACCCACTTGCAATGTCGGGAATATACCGCATACCATGCACATGCGGAAAAGTTTATGTCGGAATGACTGGACGATCCATTAACACCAGGATCAAAGAGCATAAGCGACATTGCAGGTTGGGGCAGGTGGAGAAATCGGCCGTGGCAGAGCACGCACTGAATGAGACCGACCATGTAATAAAATTCGCCGACACGGAAGTTCTGGCTGTAGAGAAGCACTATCACACGCGCTTGTTCAGAGAAGCTGTAGAAATACAAAAACACGCGAACAGTTTGAACAAGAAAGAGGAAAGCCTTAAGGTCAACGGATCCTGGCTTCCCGTACTGCAGCGAACGACCGTCGCAGGTAGCAAGAGGAGAACCGCACCGGAAATGACCGCGGAGAAGCCCTCGGACGTTGGCGCGCCAGGTACATATAGCCTGCGCCCGCGAGCTCGGCTCCAGTTCACCACCGGCAATGGAGGATGAAGCTTTGACAATGCCAGCCACTCGTGCTGGCGAAACGTCAGAAAAATCAGATGAACGTCGGCCGAAGAACCCGAGACAGAAGCCAATAGGCAGTTTGTCAAAGCCACTATTTCTTGTCATCAGTAACGATGCAGGATAGGAATGGTCGGTGTTGTTCACGAGCCTGTTGATGACAAGCAAGCAGAGATGCACATTCGGCCACCTGCTGATTTGTGTGATTTTTGCTTCGAGCTTGGGGTACCCATACCCACGATTTTTGAACCTTCACCAAGGCATGCAAATGTCGTACGTTGGTGGAATGATCACAGTTCATTACATCTGACGTGGATCATTGTAAATTAATGCGTTTAAACGATCTTCATCAGACCTCAAAGACCTTCCCGAATGTGGAGTGTCACTAATGTCGAAACGACATTCCTTAATATGAGAAAAACTATTTTCTTGCCGTACTCTGTCCAATGCAAT
Organism: Schistocerca nitens; assembly: GCF_023898315.1. Taxonomy (NCBI): domain Eukaryota; kingdom Metazoa; phylum Arthropoda; class Insecta; order Orthoptera; family Acrididae; genus Schistocerca; species Schistocerca nitens. The sequence goes on along the minus strand of NC_064614.1, from coordinate 281,187,974 downwards.
TATCCCCAAACATGGCGAAATTGCTTCTTGCTGTCTCTGCTGCTGTCACCCCTCTATTGAACTCAAACAGAAGTATATGTCAGAAATGTTCCGATTTCTCCACTCGGCACTCCGTTTCCTTGCGTCCACAGCTTCACTCTCTATCTCCAGATGACAAAATGACAATAATATAAATTCAAATAGCAACAGTAAACTACAAATAAAATATAACAATCGATAAAAAATCCCTTAGTAACAATAATACCAACACGCAAAACTAAACCGGTACTAATTTACTCACCAAGGTAATAGCAGTAATTTGCCAAACTACGCAAAAATGTTTGCAGATCTTCAGTTTCCGAGTTACACAGTAACATGTGTCTTGTGTTCAAAGTCAAACAACGTTCAAAAGTCAAGTATTAATACGATATTTACAATGAAACGTGCCACCATTCATGTCACAACCATCACATTCTTCATGAGCATCTAACTCTGAGGACAATGATAAGTATCGTTGTAATAGAAACACGCGGTACCCGTTTCTACTTCACTGTATTCTCCAAAGACCTGTTTTAGTACTTTACTGGTTCATTTCCTTGTTGTGTCTGTGATTTCTTATTATTATTATGTGAGTGGAGTCTGTCCGGTGGTCACATGTCCAATAGAACGGGCATCACTCGCGATGAAGCAGGTGGGACACATACATGAATAACTGGCTTGAAAGGAATAGAAAGGATACTGTATGGGAAAGAGACGGGAAGGAAATAACCACTTCCAGCTGCACGCGATATTGTGGCAATGCAATTATTGACTTAAACAGGTTTGGATCTTTTAGTCTTTTCTTCCGTTTCTATTGACTTCCTTCTTCTCTTCTTGACCTGCTTATCTTTCTTCAATTCATCTTCCAAAAATTCACTTTTATGTAGGCTCGATGTTATTATCGTTGCATTGCCAGTTCTTTGGTTTTCTTTCTTTGTTGTTGTTGCCCTAATTTTAGTTTTGACAAAGGTATGACGTGTCCTGGAGTTATTGCAAAACATGTCGACCGCATTTCCATCTCATCGACTTAGTGAGACATGGGCCTACATTAGTGTCATTTTCACTTCACCTTCATGTACAACTTATTTTTTATTGCCATCTTTTCTTTTCTTACAGCATCCAGTTCCTACTGCATAGCTTTGGAATCCATTGACTGTTTTAAGCGACTTTATTAAATAATTTGACAGCATCTCAACATACATCTTAATAAGAGAACATAGCTTTTCACCAAGTTGTTACTTCACTAATGCGTTAGCATGCTTATTCTATGAAACGCTGTAGTTTTATTAACAGTTCCGTTGTCTTGCAACTAGGTTTTATATTGCAGAAAATATGCTTCGGCAAAGTGCCCACTTGGACAATTTGCACCATCAGGTGAATGCACACTATACCCCGACTAATCACCATTACACTAAATGTCTCAGTAAGAAATTATATAACCTAGATTACTCATAAATACGTGATTTTGAAGGATAAACTGTAACGTTTTATCGCCCCTGCAGCAACTGAATGTCACGGTATACGAGAGCGTGCTAAAAAGTATCGCTCCGAATTTTTTATATATAAACTCTTATTAAAGTTTTTTAAATAACAATAACATTGTACATATTTATTCTTCATGTCTACATATCTACAGCCCTTTGCTGCTAGAGGGCTCCGAATTGTAGAAAGTAACATGGCGGTGTTTAACGTAACTAACTGTGTGAGAAACAGCGTGGTGTAATCGAGTTTCGCGTTCAAAGAGTTCGTCCACGCAAGGAGCACACTTTTCTTCAGCATGACAGTTCAAGACCGCACACGAACGCTGCGTCATTTGCGACAACCCCACGCCTTGGGTTCATTGTTGTCAATCACCATCCATACAGTCCCGACTTGGTCCCATCCGATTTTCATCCGTTTCCAAAACGTAAGGAATACCTTCGAGGAGAAACTGGTCTCTCGTTGGGAGACATGTGTTCGTTACCTGTGTGACTAAGTTGAGAAATAAATATGTAGACACAAACAGTAAAGATGTAAAATGTTAATAACTTATGTTTTATTTCAAATGCTTTGAGTTTTCACTTAAAAATTCAGATGCATTACTTTCAGCACCACCTCGAATATCTTCTTAATTCGACGGTAAGTCAATTATTATTAGCAAAGTAGTTATAAATATTTCTTGTAATCAAATAGGTAACTTACAAGAACATAAAAAAAATGGTTCAAATTGCTCTGAGCACTATGGGACTTAACATCTATTGTCATCAGTCCCCTAGAACTTAGAACTACTTAAACCTAACTAACCTAAGGACATCACACAACACCCAGTCATCACGAGGCAGAGAAAATCCCTGACCCCGTCGGGAATCAAACCCGGGAACCCGGGAGTGGGAAGCGAGAACGCTACCGCACGACCACGAGCTGCGGACTTCCAAGAACATCATTTTTCGACATAGTCTCCTTACTTTTCAAGGGACTTGGTCCATCGCTGTACAGACGTCCTGATGCCTTCATAAAAGAAGGTTCTCGGTTGAGCTGCGAGCCAGGAATACACCGCTCCTTTCACTGCTTCGTCCGAGGCAAATCGAGGGCCCCATAATGCCTGTTTGAGTGGACCAAACAATTGATAGGCAGAAGGGGCACGATGGGGACTGTTTGGAGGATGATCCAGTACTTCAAATTTGAATTTCTGGAGCGTTTCAGCAGTGTGGGCAACAGTATGTAGACGGGCATTGTCGTGCAACAACACAACACCTTTTGACAGCAATCCTCGGCGTTTGCTTCGAATTGCAGGCTTTAACCTGGCAGTAAGCATCTCACTGTAATGTACACTGTTTGTCGTTGTGCCCCTTTCTCTATAAAGTTCCAGTACTGGAACTTGTGCGTCCCAAAAACCATAAGCATCAGTTTTCCTGCGGATAGATGAATCTTGAACTTTTTCTTGCACTACGAATTTGGATGTTTCCATACCATACTCTGCCGTTTACTCTCCGGCTCGTAATGATGGGTCCATGTTTCGTCGCCAGTAATGATCCTGTCTAAGAAGTTGTCCTCTTCTTTACCATAGTGATCTAAATGTTTTCTGCAGGTGTACAAGCGCATTTTTTATGCAACAGTGTGAGTTGTTTTGGGAGCCATCTTGCACAAACTTCATGAAACGCAAGTCTGTTGTGGATGATTTAGTTGGCAGAATCGTGACTAATTTGCAGACGATGTGCCACTTCGTCAATAGTTAATCGTCTGTCTAAGAGAATCATTTCACGTGAACGCTCAATGGTTTCTTCATTTGTGACGGTAAACGGTCATCCGGCTCCTTCATTGTGCGTAACACTTGTGCGACCATTTTGGAATTTTTGAATCCATTCGTAGAGACACCGTTGTGGCTAAACACTGTTACTGTAGTGTATCGAAAGTATTTGATGAATTTCAGCCCTTGATACGCCTTCCGACTACAACAAACGGATCACTGAAGGTTGTTCTTCTTTGGTGCAAATAGACAGCGGAGCAGCCACGATTATCTTCACAGCAGCGATAACGAAACTAACCTAGCATCTTGAAAATTGCAAAGATATAACAACAAATAAACAAAGCATGCGTCATAAACGTAAAACTACAGTACTACCAAAATAAACAAAAATAAAACTAAATTGCTTATAATAATTGACTTACCCTCGTACATGTAAATGAATTCCTTATGTGCATTACATCGGATGTGTAGGAAACACAAATATTTCACTGCAAACGAGTGTGTGAATCCATTGTCACGAAATTCACTGACAGTACCAAAGAATTCTCTTCGAATAGATTTTAGTGTTCGACACTTGGCTGCAGCACTATCCAAGAGAATAAAAGGAAGTGGGCACTGCATAAAATTTGTTGTATTATTAATATAACCATCATTATCGTCTTGGTGGACCACGCAGTCCGTTTGTTTGAAATGGGAATTCCAAAGTCATTCTTCAACCTCTTACGGCATATCTCTCCGACCAATTCGTATTTAGAGGAAAGCCCTTTTCGTAGGCCCTTTATAATCCCTTAGTAAGTGGGGCACCTATTAGTTGCTTTTTCTTTTGTATTTTCCTGTATCTTAATTTCATTCTTTTTCCATCTCAGAGTAGGAAATGGAGCCTACGTCCTCAATTATTTGCTGGATGTATTCCATCTTCCTCTATAGTGTTTACCCTCTGCTGCTCCATCTCATACCATGAAAGTTATTCCCTGAAGTCTTAACAGATATCCTACCATTCTGTTCTTTCTTCTTGTCAGTGTTTCACACATGTTCCTTCCCTCTTCATTCCTTATCTTGTCAGTCCACCTTATTTTCAACATTCTTCTGTATCATTACACCCCAAATGCTTCGATTATCTTCTTTTCCGGTTTTCCCACAGTCCATGTTTTACTACATTACAATGCTGTACTCCAAACGCCCTAGCCACACGACATTTCATTTCATTTGTGTTGTTACTGTAAACCTAATTCACAGTTCGGGTAAATATAAACGTAGGCTTCTGCGGCCATCGTCACATTCAATAAGATTTTTCTGTGTTTGTGACAGCACTGTTAATATGATCTTCTTCAGTGTGTCACTTGCAACAAGGACCGAAACGTCGGTAGTTTTACATATTGACAATGGGGTCATAAACCCAGAAAAATCCTATTGAAAGTTCTGAGTAAGTTCAGCGCATACATTAGTTGTAATGGAACCATGTTTGCACTCACCAGGGTAATAAAAGACTGCAATGACAGACATGATCTTCTGTTATTGTCTGGAAAATGAGAGCAATCTTGCCTGCGTTTCAGTAAACTCAAAAACAGCCACAGCAATGACAGAATAAGGTGTTCTCATTTGTTTCCTGCAGTCTGTAGGTCGTTTGTAAAAGCAAGAAGAGATGCGTTGCGCAGTAGCAAAGATGAACACGTGCTGATAGCTCTTAAAGTATGCATTTTAGAGCTGATTTCTTCAGTTTTTTTTGTCCATCCTACTACCTCTCAAAATATATGATACTTTTTTTACCTTCCTGTATATATGAAATTATCTTAACACAACTAAGTTGTCAGCGCTTTGATCTATAGTTCTCTTGATAAGTTTATTGTATAATTGTAAATTTGCAACAAAATAAACACGCACACAAGTCCGAAGCTACAAAATGTGACTCTCAAAGAGAACAACAAATATACTTTGCGTTATGGTAACTCATTAAACTATCTTTGCATTCAATGAAGTGTCACCACAATTAAAAATCCCTGTATTAAGGTATTTTAGTCATATATTAGTGTGTAATCGTGTATACGTGTAAATATTATATCGATGCGATATGCCAATGTTAGTCGTTCAAAAATGTTCAAATGTGTTTGAAATCTTATGGGACTTAACTGCTAAGGTCATCAGTCCTTAATCTTACACACTACTTAACCTAAATTATCCTAAGGACAAACACACACACACCCATGCCCTAGGGAGGACTCGAACCTCCGCCGGGACCAGCCGTACAGTCCATGACGGAAGCGCCCCAGACCGCTCGGGTAATCCCGCGCGGCTGTTAGTCGTGATTCGCTTACACACACATGATGATCCTATTGTGTTACTTTCTGAATTCCAATATCCGCTACTCCTCTTCACTTTCCGTTAAAAACGATAAAGTTTTGCTAATGTCTGCTTTATGCTTGCGTCCCTCTCTAGAATTCTTGTTCTCTCATATACTCATAATATTCTGAAAATTACGAAATACATAACGCAGAGAACATATCAGTTCATTATATAAATTAACCCATAACTGAAAGATGCAGATCCAGGAAAATTGTCATTCTTGATACTTGTTTCCTAATGCATAAAAAAATTCATGTAGATGAGTGATATTTTAAAACATAATTCTCCCTATCTGCATTGCATATTATTTCTATAAACAAAAACCGCGTAATTTGCTGATATTTAAATTCTCATATTTGTCAAGTAAATTTATATGGTTCCAGAGATCTGTTCAACCCTCAAACATCTATGATTTGAATATGCACCTGAAGTAGCGAACGAAATTTCTATCAAGGCAGGATTCGATCCCGGGTTTCTTGTACGCCACTCGCAAGCCGTGGCTTTCCACAACTGCACGGACTATCCAAGCACGCCACCACCTTCAGCTCAAATTCCTATTCGCGCCTCAGCCGAGTCGGTATTCTCCGTAAACTCGAACAGCATTGCAAGCAGATTCATTTTACTCGAGAACAGGGTTTTGATTCTCCGTTGATACATACGTGGAAGTGAAACTGTCAATGCCAATGCTCTTGCGTGCTGTCTTTACAACTAATATTAAATAAACGGATTAGGAGACCCAACTGCAATAATGTGAACAGAGTACAAAAACACAGCTAGTTATTTTTGTTACCATTGACAAAACATATTTACAAAAAGATTAATTTCTTTCCATGACCATGACTGTACTGAGACAAACAAGACACTATGAGGCTACCTATGATGCGCACTTCATTTCCAGCTGATGATTGGTCTATCATTGGCGTGACCGTTGCGCATTATTCATGCTGTTCCGCAAACAGTAGATTGGTCGTCGCCGAATATTGCAGCAGTGGCTGCGTTGGGCTGTGCTAGTGGTTTTCGCTTATGCACACGAGCAAAGTCTTGCGTAGGCCCGGGTTTAGGGGCGGTGTGGGGGTGGGGGTGGGGGGTTTAGGGAGGGGTTCCAACCGGGTATCTTCCCCGGGCGGCAATTTCAAGGGGCGCCAAATTCATATTCTTAAAGAAAAAAACCTTGTTTCACAAATCATCTAGCATCCAGCGCACGTTGGTCTACCGATTATTCACATGATTTTGAAACGCATAACCAGCTGGCTTTCGAATATTTTTGAACAAACTCTAAATGGATTTCTGAACGAATGATATCATTTTTCAATGCGTGCGTAGTGCACGTGATGCCTCTGCTAGCGGAATCTAGAAATAAAAAACTTTCCCACAGACAAAAGAGGACGGGGCTATACGAGCTGAGACGAATAAACCCGAACGGGTGAAAACAATTACTGTTTGTTTATGTGGATGATTGGGTGTGCGAAGGATCAGTGAAATCCATAGCTTCAGACTATCAGGATGGAAATAAACGACTAACAGGAATAACAGGTAAGATCGATTACATATGATATTCTCGGTTTATCCAAGACAATGAAATTCGGACAGAAAATTTTTGCCAGATCGCTACACTACCAGTTGTACAGTCCTCGATTAGCAGCCACTTTAAGTTCTGTTCTCGGAATAGCTCGAAAACCCGTTGTACGAACACTTAATAACGCCTAACCGGAGAATAAAAGCGGGGTAACGTGAGCTGCAATTCTGGCAAGGTTAGTGAAGTTAACTGGAGACTAAGTTTTGACAACGGCAGGGAGTGTGCTCCCTGCCGCCGTTGGATAAGCAGCTCACTCATTTGTTACATAGTTTAATTCTTAATTTCTTTGCGTGTTTTTGGTACTTGCATTGTTTAATTCATAAATTTCGGGCGTATTATAGTATTTTAGAGTTGTAGCATCGCGTTTTAGTACCTGAATAGTGTAAATTCGCGTAGTCGTTTGTCTTCTGTTTTTGTTTTGAACGGCCAGTGTCGGTTGGTCACAGTCAGTGTGCTCCCTGCCGCCGTTGGATAAGCAGCTGCAGCAGCAAGTCGTATACTCCTAGCTCACTCATTTGTTACATAGTTTAATTCTTAATTTCTTTGCGTGTTTTGGTACCTGCATTGTTTAATTCATAAATTTCGCGCGTATTATAGTATTTGAGAGTTGTAGCATCGCGTTTTAGTACCTGAATAGTGTAAAATCGCGTAGTCTCCTTCCGCCGCCGAGCAGTGTGTCAGCAGTGCGCAAGTAGCAGCATTACTGCATTTACTAGGCAATCTTGTATTTTAATAACCGTTTAAATTTTGTGTCGATTTGTTTGCGCTCTCTGTTGATTAGTTCAGACGTTCTTTGCACAACAGTTTTTAGCATGGATAGGGACTGCAACTGCTGTGTTCGGATGCAGGCTGAGTTGGCATCCCTTCGCTCCCAGCTTCAGGCAGTGTTGGCTTCGGTCACACAGCTTGAGGCTGTTGCCAATGGGCATCACTGTGGGGGTCCGGATGGGGGTTTGTCGGGGACGGCCAGCTCGTCCCACGCATCCCCCGATCGGACTACGACTGTGGTTGCCCGGGATACTACCCGCATTGAGGCTGATCCCTCACCTGTGGTAGAGTGGGAGGTCGTCTCAAGGTGTGGCAGGGGGCGAAAGACATTCCGGAGGGCTGAACGGAAGGCCTCTCCAGTTTGTCTGACGAACCGGTTTCAGGCTCTGTCTCAGGCTGATACTGACCTTCGGTCTGACATGGCTGCTTGTCCTGTTCCAGAGGTTGCCCCTCAGTCTGCAAGATCCGGGCGGTCGCAGAGGGTGGGCTTACTGGTAGTTGGGAGCTCCAACTTCAGGCGCGTAATGGGGCCCCTTAGGTAAATGGCAGCAAGAGAGGGGAAGAAAACCAATGTGCACTCCGTGTGCATACCGGGGGGAGTCATTCCAGATGTGGAAATGGTTCTTCCGGATGCCATGAAAGGTACAGGGTGCACCCATCTGCAGGTGGTCGCTCATGTCGGCACCAATGATGTGTGTCGCTATGGATCGGAGGAAATCCTCTCTGGCTTCCGGCGGCTATCTGATTTGGTGAAGACTGCCAGTCTCGCTAGCGGGATGAAAGCAGAGCTCACCATCTGCAGCAGCGTCGACAGGACTTACTGCGGACCTTTGGTACAGAGCCGAGTGGAGGGTCTGAACCAGAAGATGAGACGGTTCTGCGACCGTGTGGGCTGCAGATTCCTCGACTTGCGCCATAGGGTGGTGGGGTTTCGGGTTCCGCTGGATAGGTCAGGAGTCCACTACACGCAACAAGCGGCTACACGGGTAGCAGGGGTTGTGTGGCGTGGGCTGGGCGGTTTTTTAGGTTAGATGGCCTTGGGCAAGTACAGAAAGGGCAACAGCCTCAACGGGTGCGGGGCAAAGTCAGGACATGCGGGGACCAAGCAGCAATCGGTATTGTAATTGTCAACTGTCGAAGCTGCGTTGGTAAAGTACCGGAACTTCAAGCGCTGATAGAAAGCACCTTAGATGAAATCGTTATAGGTACAGAAAGCTGGCTGAAGCCAGAGATAAATTCTGCCGAAATTTTTACAAAGGTACAGACGGTATTTAGAAAGGATAGATTGCATGCAACCGGTGGTGGAGTGTTCTTCGCTGTTAGTAGTAGTTTATCCTGTAGTGAAGTAGAAGTGGATAGTTCCTGTGAATTATTATGGGAGGAGATTACACTCAACAACCGAGCTAGGTTAATAATTGGCTCCTTTTACCGACCTCCCGACTCAGCAGCATTAGTGGCAGAACAACTGAGAGAAAATTTGTAATACATTTCACATAAATTTTCTCAGCATGTTATAGTCTTAGGTGGAGATTTCAATTTACCAGATATAGACTGGGACACTCAGATGTTGAGGACGGGTGGTAGGGACAGAGCATCGAGTGACATTATACTGAGTGCACTATCCGTAAATTACCTCGAGCAATTAAACACAGAACCGACTCGTGGAGATAACATCTTGGACCTACCGATAACAAACAGACCCGAACTTTTCGACTCTGTATGTGCAGAACAGGGAATCAGTGATCATAAGGCCGTTGCAGCATCCCTGAATATGGAAGTTAATAGGAATATAAAAAAGAGAGGAAGGTTTATCTGTTTAGCAAGAGTAATAGAAGGCAGATTTCAGACTACCTAACAGATCAAAACGAAAATTTCTGTTCCGACACTGACAATGTTGAGTGTTTATGGAAAAAGTTCAAGGCAATCGTAAAATGCGTTTTAGACAGGTACGTGCCGAGTAAAACTGTGAGGGACGGGAAAAACCCACCGTGGTACAACAACAAAGTTAGGAAACTACTGCGAAAGCAAAGAGAGCTTCACTCCAAGTTTAAACGCAGCCAAAACCTCTCAGACAAACAGAAGCTAAACGATGTCAAAGTTAGCGTAAGGAGGGCTATGCGTGAAGCGTTCAGTGAATTCGAAAGTAAAATTCTATTTACCGACTTGACAGAAAATCCTAGGAAGTTCTGGTCTTACGTTAAATCAGTAAGTGGCTCGAAACAGCATATCCAGACACTCCGGGATGATGATGGCATTGAAACAGAGGATGACACGCGTAAAGCTGAAATACTAAACACCTTTTTCCAAAGCTGTTTAACAGAGGAAGACGGCACTGCAGTTCCTTCTCTAAATCCTCGCACAAACGGAAAAATGGCTGACATCGAAATAAGTGTCCAAGGAATAGAAAAGCAACTGGAATCACTCAACAGAGGAAAGTCCACTGGACCTGATGGGATACCAATTCGATTCTACACAGAGTACGCGAAAGAACTTGCCCCCCTTCTAACAGCCGTGTACCGCAAGTCTCTAGAGGAACGGAGGGTTCCAAATGATTGGAAAAGAGCACAGGTAGTCCCAGTCTTCAAGAAGGGTCGTCGAGCAGATGCGCAAAACTATAGACCTATATCTCTGACGTCGATCTGTTGTAGAATTTTAGAACATGTTTTTTGCTCGAGTATCATGTCGTTTGTGGAAACCCAGAATCTACTATGTTGTAATCAACATGGATTCCGGAAACAGCGATCGTGTGAGACCCAACTCGCTTTATTTGTTCATAAGACCAAGAAAATATTAGATACTGGCTCCCAGGTAGATGCTATTTTTCTTGACTTCCGGAACGCGTTCGATACAGTTCCGCACTGTCGCCTGATAAACAAAAGTAAGAGCCTACGGAATATCAAACCAGCTGCAAACAGAACGCAGCATGTTGTTATCAATAGAGAGACGTCTACAGACGTTAAGGTAACCTCTGGCGTGCCACAGGGGAGTGTTATGGGACCATTGCTTTTCAAAATATATATAAATGACCTAGTAGATAGTGTCGGAAGTTCCATGCGGCTTTTCGCGGATGATGCTGTAGTATACAGAGAAGTTGCAGCATTAGAAAATTGTAGCGAAATGCAGGAAGATCTGCAGCGGATAGGCACTTGGTGCAGGGAGTGGCAACTGTCCCTTAACATAGACAAATGTAATGTACTGCGAATACATATAAAGAAGGATCCTTTATTGTATGATTATATGATAGCGGAACAAACACTGGTAGCAGTTACTTCTGTAAAATATCTGGGAGTATACGTGCGGAACGATTTGAAGTGGAATGATCATATAAAATTAATTGTTGGTAAGGCGGGTACCAGGTTGAGATTCATTGGGAGAGTGCTTAGAAAATGTAGTCCATCAACAAAGGAGGTGGCTTACAAAACACTCGTTCGACCTATACTTGAGTATTGCTCATCAGTGTGGGATCCGTACCAGATCGGGTTGACGGAGGAGATAGAGAAGATCCATAGAAGAGCGGCGCGTTTCGTCACAGGGTTATTTGGTAACCGTGATAGCGTTACGGAGATGTTTAATAAACTCAAGTGGCAGACTCTGCAAGAGAGGCGCTCTTCATCGCGGTGTAGCTTCCTCGCCAGGTTTCGAGAGGGTGCGTTTCTGGATGAGGTATCGAATATATTGCCTCCCCCTACTTATACCTCCCGAGGAGATCACGAATGTAAAATTAGAGAGATTAGAGCGCGCACGGAGGCTTTCAGACAGTCGTTCTTCCCGCGAACCATACGCGACTGGGACAGGAAAGGGAGGTAATGACAGTGGCACGTAAAGTGCCCTCCGCCACACACCGTTAGGTGGCTTGCGGAGTATAAATGTAGATGTAGATGTAGATGCAAGTTGGTGGTGGCTCCATAATGCTGTGGGCTGTGTTTGCGTGGAATGAACTGGGTTCTCTGGTCCACATGAACGGATCGTTGACTGGAAATGGCTAAGTTCGCGACAAGATTGTTTGTTAGAACGGGGAAGGAGAAGAAATGGGGACATCACACAAATTATATGGAAGAATATAACGATTCCAAATTTAAACAAAAATTTCAAACCAGCTCACATAAAACATTTTGCTTGTAGTGGCTTAATAGACATTTGATATTGGTACTTCGTGATTTGTGTTTTGTAGTGTTATTTATGTAAATTAAGCATATAAAAATGAGCATTTGTGCCAAAACAGTCTCGCTTTTTTGGCGTGAGTTACAATTGCTGCAATATATAAAGGCCTATTTGGTTTTATCTAGCAGACAGTGACAAAATAGGCGTAACCAAATCGAGAAACCACACCGGTCTGAATCCTGCCTCGGGCATGGATGCGTGTGATAGGTTTAAGTAGTTCTGTGTCTAGGGGACGGATGACCTCAGATGTTAAGTCCCATAGTGCTTAGAGTCATTTGAACCACACCGGTCTAGGGTACTATTCCTATTAACAGTTTTTTTTTAATATTAAACAACAGCATTTTGATTTTTCATGTAGCAAAACGTTTGATGAGGTAATAGACTGTTTCGCAGAAGGAAAAGCACGTCGTGTAAAGCTGTAGCATGATTAGAGACAAGAAAAAGCTGGAACCTAAGGATTGAATAAATGTGTACTGTATCGCTTGCCTCTTGTCTTTGCTGGTTTTATGTTTCCTATATTTAATGTTATGTCACAGGAAAGAGATAGTTGTTAGCTAATACGCAATAAAAAGTGCACATTTTCTGAAGAGTTATTCTCCCGGTCACAAACAATCTCACCCAGTATTAACTGCGAATATTTTTAAAGGGGGTAGGATGTCAAACCGGCCGACTGGTAGCATGAGAGGCCTCAAAGGACATTTTAATTTCTATGTGCTGAATGTAGGTGCGAAGGCTTCCATTACAAAATATACATCTTTGAACTCCACAGAGCGAAGTACAGTGACCTGCGATAGAAGAGTGTTGTGAAACGCTCGAGTTTGGGGTGGGCGTATCATTTTGCCCCAGTTCGGAAATATCGTAGAGCCGGGACTGTTCTTACGTAACCTCCCAGCAAACGATAAAGTCGCTTACATCAGACCTAACAGTGAAGTGTCTCCCATGAACCCTCACACCACACTGCTGCAATATGGGTATCTCTCCTCTAGTGAGATGCTGTATTTTCTAAGTGTGTGTGCATAAATCAGACTTTACAGTTGGGGTTCTTCTCCATGTGAATGGAGTAAAAATTTTTGTTGCTGTTCCGTTATGTACACTTTTTTGCGCTCTAAAACCAACGTACAAGTGACAAGTTACGTTAGATTCCCCCGTAACTGCAAGTTCCGTGTTCTTTTGGGCTTTCGGTTTGTGAGATGTCTTCGATCAGCGCCTTAATTGTGCAAACATCCATGTCCCTGTATAACCGTGGTGGATGCACAGCCGCCCCGTCCATCAGAAAATGGCACTTCGAGGCTCTCCTGTGATGACTGTTTCCGTCCCCTTTTCACGTTCTCGGAAGTGGAGAGAGAGATGTGAATTGCTTGTCATCAAAGCACTAATGATTACCCGAAACGTCTGTTCAATAATGTTGGTAAAACGATTGTTCAGTATTTTCGATAGGAAAAAACAGAATACTTTTTCCTGCTGGAAATATATCACCGTTGCTGCGCCATGGCCATTGAGTGGGAGGATTTATATGACTGTTCAGTACTTAATTCGATCCAAGCAACATATAGATTCTACTAGAAAGTTACGTAAATTATCAATATCAACGAAGAATGATAAACGATCCATATTCGATGATAAAGCACTGTAGTGTGGGGTCGCTATCGAGAAGGCAGGGCTAGTCAGCTGCTGTGGGCACAGCAAAAGCACTCCGTCTGCAGGCCATAAGTGGCCCATCGGCATCATCCGACCGCTGTGTCATCCTCAGATGGGGATACGTATAGGAGGGACGTGTGGTTAGCACACCGCTCTCCCAGTCGTTATGATGGTTTTCTTCGACCGGAGCCGCTACTATTCGGTCGAGTAGCTCCTCAATTGGCATCACGAGGCTGAGTGCACCCCGAAAAATGGCAACAGTGCATGGAGGCTCGGATGGTCACCCAACCAAGTGGCGGCCACGCCCGTCAGTGCCTAACTACGGTGATCTGACGGGAACCGGTGTAACCACTGCGGCAAGACCGTTGCCTGCACATCAAAAGGCTATTTAAAATTGATTTAACAATAAAATATCGTTTGCAGACGAAAATGAAGTTACAATATACCTATTGCACATGTATAAAAGATGTAAACTGTAATTGTAGCCTACATGTGGTGCACTAAAATAGTAATCCATATTTTGAAGACACAGAAAAGATGTAATAGTAGCAGTAGCTGACATGGTAACGTAGATTTTACAGACATATTATCAGAATGAAAATGTAACTTTAACACTGGTTATAGAAGTAGACGAGATGCCATTGGCGTGTAATGAAAGTGAAACTAAAATCTTTCGTAATGTATTGACCTATATATCTCAGTGTTTTCCTTGTGAGTTATACCTGTCACACCTATTCGAACCTGTATGACAGACAGTTCTACTGCATTGTAAGTGTACATTTGCCTACATTATATCGTTAGATAGCTTTCAGAGAGTGCATTGCAAGGACATGGACTTGTGCAGCCAATTGAAGTATATGGCCGTTCCAGCCTGCATTGCGAACACTTACGCAATTGCTAACACCACTGAACAGGAATGTTCAGCTCATCCTTACCACAGCAAGCTCTCTCAATGGTGGTTTCATTTTTATGGCACTAAATTATTGTGTCCTGATTGGGTGCTAGAAATGTATGTAACACAAATGACTCATAACCTGTCTCTTTGGTCTACTTCCAAAAAAAGGGGCTTGCTTTAGGAATCAGTTAAAAATGTGTTTGGGCAGTAAAGTACAAAACAGTGGTTGAGAAAGCTAAATATGTATTTTGGTTTAGAAACTCTGTAAGTGGCTTTTTACTAAAATGGAGTGTGTCTCAGGAAAGGGGAGAGGGGGGGAGGGGAGGGAAGGGGTGTAGCTTAGGAATGCGGGGTTGGGATTCAGAAGGTAGGAAAGGGGAGGTGGGAGTAGGGAAAGAGGAATAGCGGAGGAGGGGAAGAGGAAGTGCGGAGATGTGTTCCTGCCAGAATTACAAGGAGTGTGCTCCGGACAGTAATGTCAAAAGCATTCTCTAAATCTACAATCTGTAAATATAGGTTTGCCTTTTTTCAACCCTTGTTCTAAGATAAGTCATTGGTTTAGTACTGCCTCGTAATTTTTGACGTTTCTCCGGAACTCAAACTCAACTTCCCCAGTGATGATTTCTGTCACTTTTTCCATTTTGCTGTAAATAATAGGAGTTAGTATTTTGCAGTTATGGTTTATTGGAGTGATTGTTACGTAATATTAACGTCTGTCAGTACCTGTTTCGTTTTCCGGAAAAGAAATTATTTCATCATTTTTGAAGTGTAAGAATATTTTTCCATTCACATATATCTTGGACACCAAGTGGCATACGACGGTTCAATCCCGTCTCCGGCCATCCTGATTTAGGTTTTCCGTGATTTCCCTACATCGTTTCAGGCAAATGCCGGGATGGTTCCTTTGAAAGGGCACGGCCGATTTCCTTCCCAATCCTTCCTTAACCCGAGCTTACGCTCCGTCTCTAATGACCTCGTTGTCGACAGGACGTTAAACACTAACCACCACCACCACCAAGTGGCATAAAATTTTGTTTCTGTGTGGATCCACAGCCTCTAAATACTTGATAAAAGAAAACATGGTCTGTGTGTGTAAAGTAAAATAATTTGATAATTATGATATGTAACACATAATATCACACATGTACTTGATAATAACTTACTGTCGAAATCAGCTAACAGGACGATTTAAATAAATATCGTTTACATTACAGCTTACTACAGACCATGTTTTCTTGTTCCAAGTGGAATTGTTTTCTGTTGGCTGCCTCCATCCTCTCCCCCCTCTCTGCAGGGATCAGAGATTATAATTCTCAGAGAATATCATTTATCCATGAACGTTGAGTTCTGTCGAAGTATCCTATCTCCTACCTCATCTTCATTTACTTCTTCATTCGTTTCTATAATACTACCTTCAAATTTATTTCTTTTCTGTGGGTTTTCCATATACTTGTTCCACCTTTCAGCTTTTCCATCTTTTTCTAGTACTGACTTGCTGCCTGTCTGTTGCTTAGCTCTTCATATTTATATAGACACTTTTTTTCTCCAAAGGTCTCCAATTCTCCTGCAGGCGACATCTATCTGGTCCTTAGTCATGCATGCATCTGCAGCGTTGCATTTGCTCTCTACCCATACCTGCATTGCCGTTTCGCATTCTCAGTGTATTGTGTGCTACCCAAGAATTCCACCTGGCCTTGTCTTTTTCCTATTTGATCCTCTGTTGCCTGATTTTCATCTCTCAAAGCTACTCAGTCTTCTTCTCTTATATTCATTATCGCCGCACAGTGGGCCAACTCGCTTCAAAACCTGGACTTAGTAGAAAAATGGATATAAAATCCTACAAAACTGTCAAAACTGTTTTCTTTTGAGCTTCTTTAGGTCACTGATTCGGAATCCGGTCTAAATTGCAAAATTCAAAATGGCAGATTCAATTTGGTGTATCAGAAATTACATATTTAAGGGATTCGAGTAAACCTTCGCATATAAAGTATTGTTAGGTCACTGATAAACAGTTAGAATTGTAAATTGCTGTACTGAAATATTTTATTCGATATTTTATATTTTTCAATGGAAATCACATGAAGGGCTTATTTCAGTAGTGGTACAAGTCCATTATCTCCACTTTTCTGCCTATAATGCTTCTGAAATTAATGATCCAAACAAACAGAAAGAAAGGTTCATCTCTAGCAAGAAGCCATATGCTTGAATATTTCTGGTATCTCAACTGCAGATTTTTCAGCGCTTATTTAACTTTAGGACTCTGCATCTGAAAAAGAACAAAAATAGACTTGTACCACTATTGAAACAAGCCCTTCACGTATTCATCGCTTGTGTCATTAATGCTTTCAGAAGGGTCACTGTCGGGTTGTCCACTTAGAGATGGTTCCGAAAGCAGATCTATTACCTCCCATGGCATCTTTTTATCTTCTTCACATGTCATTTTCTGGATTTTCGAGATGAATGAATCTAAAGATGCCAGAAGCCGATGGAATACCTGGACCGTTATCTCCGCGGAATATTTTCGTCTAAAATCTTCCCGGTACGCCGAGTATCCTTATTCCAAATTCCGCACCTTCCGATAGTCGACCAATCAGCAACGACCCAGCTTCAGTCATGGCATATCCCTGCATCACTACTATGTGTACCGATGTCGATAGAGGACATTATTGCAGAATATTGTAAGTCCGCTGAAGTTGGTACCCGACTTTCGAGAAATACACAGTTTTTTCAGAGTTCTTAAGAAACTACGATTTAGTTCGGAAGTTCTCTGTACCAAACTTTAATAGTTCTGCAATATTTCACAAAACAAATATAACTCACAGAGATTTTTATCTTGTAAAAAAAAATTATTTGCCAGCTTGCGAAGAACAATGTGATCACAATTCCGAATATCTCCCTAAGACTTCTACAGACAATCCTTATTACCTTTTCTGTGTTGATAATAGTTTATGAGAAATTGCAATACCAAGGGCCTCACTTTTGCTGTGTGGCACTGCTGCACAACAGAAAAATGGCCGTTCACTAAAAACATGCAAACATGTGCACGCCGACACATCTGAACTCGTTAACTAAAGTATTAAGGTAGTAGGAGAGCCATTTACAAAATCGGAGTCACACAGAAGAAATTTTGTTGCCAATGATTCCGGATAATATCAATAGTAGTTTATACGCCATTACACCGATTAAAAATGTCACCAACATACCTTCTGGAGTGTTGCCCATTTTATTTTATACTGACAACTAGGCAGGACTGGTTTTTTCATATATTAAATAGGCCACACAAACAATCTCTGCAAAATGTGTCGTTGTCCTATTCATTGTTTACCGTGGCATGCGTCATATCGACTTGAGTCTGGAATAACACCGTAGCATTGAGCAAGTAGGCACCAGGGCAATCTACACCAGATTTAACCTCGGAGAGCGCCTCTATTTCCTATTCTGTCCAGGTTTTGAATCGAGTTGGCGTTTACAAGCGTTCATCATGTGAGGAGTTTTAAATAGAGAGTGTACATCTGAATGTCCTTTTTGGTTCAGATGAACGTTTCTGTCTCCTGAACTATTGATCATTCCTTCGGAAGCACTCTGCTTGGTAAGTATTTGTGGAGAAGATATTATTCAGGCACGACACGGCTGCTTTCAAAAAAAGCACTGATGTTACCGTCATCCGATGTACGTTGAGCGGTTCGGGTATACGTTGTGGTGTTGCCAGTGCTTTTGAGCATTTTAGGTGCAGCAAGAAAACTTGTCCCGCTCCTTCTGGGAACGGGAGACGCCGGTGTTAATTCGGAGAGCCGTTGCGTCGTGTCGTCCCAATAACGGCTGCCGCAGGACCCAGCCCACACCTCTGCCGGCAGCGGCTCCATTTGCAGCAAAGACGAGACGAGACGGGACGGCAGAGCCGCGACTGCTGTCGGAGATAACGCGTCAGCAGGGCAGGCGCTACTGTGGAAGTCCGCGTTGAGTGCGGCTGAGAAAGCGGCAGGCGCTAACAGCCCATTACCTGCACGTGTTAGACGTCTGGCAGACGACTGCTCAGCAATACTCTGGGCTGATTAGGAGGCGGCTGCCTCGAGGCTCACTCCTCCGACGACGCTAGGTCATGGAAGAGACTGGGAGGCACTCAGACCCACCGTTCCCGTCCCCTACTCCGTTCGTGCCCTTCCTTTCTCAACACACAATAATTCCTGTCTAAAGCGGGCACGAAATATTACCTAGGATAATAAGAACGATGAGCCACAAATATCAAACTTGACTTCCTCGACTGGGAAAGAAATAATTAATATTTCCTCGACTACTACACTACGCCGGACTACTGGTAACGTGCTTGTCTGCAAACTGAAAGGTCGCAGGTTCGAATGGAGGTGAGACCTTCACGAAAGAAGACGAAGTAAATATTCCAGAATTCGAAACCAGAACAGCTGTTGGCATGAGTTACATAAAAGTAGATATCTTAGGTGTTGCGAAACAACTCAAATCACTTAAGAAAGGCAAGTCTTCCGATCCACATGGTATAGCAATCAGCTTCCTTTCAGAGTATGCAGACACAATAGCGCCTTTCTTAGAAATCATATACAACCGCTCACTTGACGAAAAGTCTGTTTCTAAAGACTGGAAAGTAGCACAGGTCACACAAATATTCAAGGAAGGAAATAGGAGTAAACCAGTGAATTACAGACCCATATCAATGACCTCAATTTGCAGTAGGATTTTGGAGCATATACTGTACTCGAACATTATGAATCACCTTGAAGAAAATGACTTACTGATACATAACCAACACGGATTCAGAAAATAACGTTCTTGTGCAACACAGGTAGCTCTTTATTCCAGTGTAGTAATGAGTGCTGTCGACAAGGGATCTCAGATCGATTCCATATTCCCAGATTTCCAGAAGGCTTTTGATACCGTTCCTCACAAACGACTATTAATCAAATTGCGTGCATATGGAATATCGTCTCAGTTGTGTGACTGGATTCGTGATTTCCTCTCAGAGAGGTCACAGTTCGAGTGATAGACGGTAACTCATCGGCTAGAACAGAAGTGATATCTGGCGCTCCGCAGGGTAGTGTCATAGGTCCTCTGCTGTTACTGATTTACATAAATGATCTAGGTGATAATCTGAGCAGTCCCCTTAGATTGTTTGCAGATGACGCTGTAATTTACCGTCTAGTAAAATCATCAGACGATCAAGTCCAATTACCAAATCATCTAGAGAGAATTTCTGTATAGTGCGAAAAGTGGCAATTGGCACTAAACAAAGGAAAGTGCGAGGTCATCCACATGGATACTACTCGTAAAAGAAATCCGATAAATTTCGGTATACGATAAATCGCACAAATCTAAGGGCTGACAGTTCGACTATATGTCTAGGAATTGCAATTAAGAGCAACTTAAATTGCAAAGACAACATACATAATATTGTGGGGAAGGCGAAACAAAGACTGCGCTTTATTGGCAGAACACTTAGACGATGCGTCAAACCCATTAAATAGACAGCCTACATTACACTTGTCCGTTCTCTGCTGGAATATTGCTGGGCAGTGTGGGATCCTTACTAGGTAGGGTTGACGGAGGACATCGAAAAAGTGCAAAGAAGGGCAGCTGGCTTTGTGTTATCGCGCAATAGGGGTGAGAGTGTCACTGATAAGATACGCGAGTTGGGGTGGCCATCAGTGAAACAAAGGCGGTTTTCTATGCGGCGAGATCTATTTACGAAATTTCAATCACCAACTTTCTCTTCCGAATGCGAAAATATTTTGTTGACACCCATCTACGTAGGGAGAAATGACCATCATAAAGATTTAGGTGTTCCCTTTCCCCATGCGCCATTCGAGAGTGTAATGGTAGAGAAGTAGTATGAAAATGGTTCGATGAATCCTCTGCCAGGCACTTATGTGCCAACTGCAGAGTAACCATGTATATGTATACTTCAGTCTTCATTTAACCTAGCCTTGAACTCTCAGTGCTGTGAAGAGTCAACAGAAACTGCAGGTGGTCCTGCTCCCACTTTAAACTGTAGGTCCTCTTTCCCTCGTAGTGTTACTGGGGGAGATTGAGGACACGCAGGACGTTGAACTGACGTGCTGTTGAAACACTTGCAATCCTGTTGAAACACTTGCACCAAGCCACTGAGCTACACGTATTTGTTATTACTACCCTACTTCAGAAAGGTGGAACGAAAGGTTAAGCGTTAATGTTGTAGTGCGAAAGATTTGTTAGTACTTGGCCTTATAATTTCGTTTTCTGACCAGTCGAACTTCAAGAACCAATTTCTACCTGCGCTGACTGTCAGAGCCATTTCGCTCATGTGTACATTCGTGGCCATTTGTAGCGAATAAAGGCTACCCCAATGCGTAGTCCTGGATGCCTACATTCAGATTTTCAGTTTTCTCTTGCGTCACAAAGACTGACAAAAAATTAGTAAATAATTCCGACGGGTTTTGCGTCTTATAACAGTTTTATAGTGATTCCTCCTAGCAAACATCAAAATTTCACAAAATTTATACATGGAAAGAAAAACACATTACAGAGTAGAACATATATCATCCCCACTCAGTAACGTGTCTAAAGAGTGTGTATATCAACATAATTATTAAATATTCACTGAATAGATGTTAAATATTAAAATATATTTACAGCATGTATGAATGCATGGTCACACGGTGACATGAACTAATAAAATCGGCGATATTAACTAATAAAATCTTCCAGTCACGTCAGTTGGTTAAAAACCAACGAGCTTTCGACCGAGCCCTCCTCGGCCGTTGTCAAGTGGCAAATGGCAGCCGGGTCGTCATGCCCTCGCAGTCATATAGCCACGCTGCTGGCTGTGACGTCACTGGTAATGTTTTCGTCCCGCGGACGTCGCGCCCGCTTCAGCCTCGCGATGGCCAGGTCCCAGACTGTGCTGAGCTGAAAAGCACCGCACTTGTTGGTGGTGTTTTCAGATATTTTTTATTTCTGTTATTTCTTTTTTGACGCTATCCCAAAATCCCTTTGTCCTCATAATGACAGATGTTTCGCCGAATAGAATTCTGTGTCGATTTTTTAAAGCGTGTTCTGCCGTGGCTGATTTTTCAGGATAGTGAAGGTCTAAGCCCCACTCGTGTTCCATTCGGCATTGGTCCACAGTGCGTACTCTCTGGCTAAAGTAGTAGCAACGACACTGACATGGTATTTTGTATACTCCAGGCGTTCTGAGCCCTATTATCTTCCTTCGAAGGCCTCATAAGCTGCCGCATTTCTGATGGGAGCCTGAACACTGATGAAATGTTTTCTCTCTTCAGGAGTCGGCTAATCATTTCCGACACAGAAAGGCAAAAACGCAAGTTTCTTGTTCTTTGCTTCGGTAGTGTTTTGTTTTTTTTTTTTTTTTTTTTGCGTGTGTCGTCAGAAATAGACTGTCATACTGGCGGTAATTGCAGCTGTTTTTCCGAAAGGCATTTCAGAGCTGGCTTAGTTTCCGTACCAAATTTTCAGGGTCTGAGACGACTTTATTAAGGTATGCGAGGGTGTTCAGAATGCTACATTTTTATGCCGGATGGTGGTGGTCAAGAGCGCGCGTGTGTGTGTGTGTGTGTGTGTGTGTGTGTGTGTGTGTGTGGGTTGGTGGGTGGGTTGGTGGGTGGGTTTCCTGTACACCACTGTCACTGAGGTGTACATTGGTTTTCCGGCGAACGAGGACGTCAAGGAAGGGCAGTTCACCGTCTGTCTCTACTTCCATCGTAAATTTAATCTGGTCGTGAATGACGTCCCGGTGTTCTAAAAATTCCCCAGTTTTTCACGTCCGCGGGGCGAGAAGACAAAAGTGTCGTCGACATAACGATAAAAGCAACTGGGCTTATCTGGAGCCATGTCCAAAACGACGTCTTCAAATTTCTCCTTAAAAGGTTAGCTACGGATGGAGCTAACGGACTTCTCATCGCCACGCCGTTCGACTGATAGAAATATTGGCCCCTTATGGGAAATACGATAGTCCATAAGGCTTTTGAAGGACGATCTAGGGCTTAGAACACCTGCAATGTACAAAATACCTTGTCAGCATGGCTATTTCTACGTCGGCCAAATAGTACGCACTGTGGGGCAAATACGGACAGGAAACGATAGGTGCTTACGCCAGCTTCATCCTGCAAAATCAGCCGTCGCAGAACTCGCTTTAGAAAATCGACATTGAATTCTATTCGACGAAGGGATTTCGGGATAGCGCCAGAAATAAAAGCATCTGAAAATACCATCAACAAGTACGGCGGTTTGCTACTCAGCACAGCCTGGGACCCGCCCATCGCGAGGTTGAAGCGCGCGCAGCTATACAGGGTGATTCAAAAGTAACTGTACATACTTCGTGGGTGTAATGAAAGGATCAAAATAAGAATCAAATGTTACACAAAGTTATGTCTAAAAGTGATTTATTTTCATGTAGTGGTGCAAGTCATTTTTGTTAGACATTACGTCATGGGCCAGTAAAAGCTTTTGGAGTGTCGTGTTCCCTTGCATATCAACTGATGTTGCTTTGTCGAAGCCGGCCGCTGGTGGCCGAGCGGTTCTGGCGCTACAGTCTGGAACCGCGCGACCGCTACGGTCGCAGGTTCGAATCCTGCCTCGGGCATGGATGTGTGTGTTGTCCTTAGGTTAGTTAGGTTTAAGTAGTTCTAAGTTCTAGGGGACTTATGACCTCAGCAGTTGAGTCCCATAGTGCTCAGAGCCATTTGAACCATTTTTGCTTTGTCGAAGGTGGCCCTGTTGCGACCGTCTCAAGGAACTTGTGTATGGAGTTGTAACTGAAAATTTAGCACTACAGCAGCTAACTGAAAACAGCTGTGCAGCTGTGCAGAATGAGAGAAACGGAGCGTGCAACATTCCGACAATGATAAGACGTTGAACACATCACTACCTTCGTATACATTAACGATATTTTGAATATGTCCTTGTGTAAACGTACAGTACGTAGTTGAGTTAAATTTCGGGACACGCTGTGCCGTTCCTTTCTGAAAAGAATTAATTTTGTTTTGTGATTCCTACTCTACTGCGTAACTCTGAAACAAAGCAATTTCAGACAAAACTTTATTTAGTTTTATTCTTGTTTTGATGCATACATTACAACCAGGAAGCGTACACAGTTACTTTTGAATAACCACGTATAACAGTGAGACCACGGCGACACAGCAGTCGTCTACTACTTGCGGGCTTTCAAACAATATGAAAATAATGAAATGATGTTGCCCCTCAACTACGCACCCTCAGATTCAGAGTTGCAATATTAATAGCCGGCCGGAGTGGCCAAGCGGTTAAAGGCGCTACAGTCTGGAACCGCGCGACTGCTACGGTCGCAGGTTCGAACCTTCCTCGGGCATGGATGTGTATGATGTCCTTAGGTTAGTTAGGTTTAAGTAGTTCTAAGTTCTAGGGGACTGATGACCTTAGAAGTTAAGTCCCATAGTGCTCAGAGCCATTCTTTTGCAATATTAATAGTTGTGGCTAGTTTCCTTGTCTAGGGGCTGGGATACGTAGTTGCCGCATTACAAGCCAAATACTGCTGAGTCTGCAGTATACAATATGAATATACACGTGAATCGAATGGTCAAAGGTTCCTATCACTCGGCAATTGCGAATGTAATGTAGAAATTTATAAATGAAAGACTGCAGGTACTATCTTAACGACTTTAAATTATGAGTACGATAGTAGAAGTACTTTCCAGAATGCGGTGTACTTCTGCAAAACACTTATTGGTGTCGATAGTCCAGCAGTTAAATAAAATATAAGTTGAACAACAGGGAAACAATAGATTCCTACTGCACGTAATTAGTTATGAACAACAACATAGCTCGCGAGATATTCACTTCTAAACGCATACTACGTCTTCAGTGTAGAAGCCACGGAAATCACACAAGAGCGCAAGTCGGCACTATGAAATATTTCTGTCTCGCACGACCGCGCGCAAACTGCCCCAAGTCTTTCTCGCTACTCTGCGTCCGTCGCACCGTCGCGTCAATCCCGTCCCGTGTCCTGTGCGACTGTCCCTCGCGCCGCACTCCTCATAACTACCTCGAGCCCTCCGCGGAGATGATGGCTGGCTAGAGCGCTCCCGCCCTGTCTTCAAGTCAACACCCACTTACAAACATAGTGAAACATACTAAATACTGGAGTTACATTTAAATAGCTTGAAATTAAATAAATATTAATGTAGGTTAATTCTTACAAAGAAGAAAACAGCAACCAGCCACTATTAATACTGCTATTTATTTAGGTAAATAGCGCCGTTACCGGTTTCGAACTGACAAGTTCATCATCAGACGGCTGTTCATATGATTTTCAAGATACACTTTACATTATCATCCGTTTTCCATTTTTATTATTCCACTGTGGCGAAGTATTTTTGGTGTGTTGTTGCCCTACGGTAGAAAAACAGTGTTAGAAGCGCCCTATGTGAAAATAACTAACCTCCAAACGATGAAATACAGCGTAAATAAATATTACCCTCCAATACTAAATTTGCTGATCCCTTGATGCCTCAGAATATGTTCTACCAACGGATCCGTTCTTCTAGTCAGGTTCTGCCACAAACTCCTCTTCTCCCAAATTCCATTCAATACCCCTTCATTAGTTATGTGATCTATCCATCTAATCTTCAGCATTCTTCTGTAGCACCACATTTCGAAAGTTTCTATTCTCTTCTTGTCCGAACTATTTATCGTCCATGTTTCACTTCCGTACATGGCTACACTCCGTACAAATACTCTCAGAAACGACTTCCTGGCACTTAAATCTACTCGATGTTAACAAACTTATCTTCTTTAGAAACGCTTTCCTTGCCATTGTCTGTCTACAATTTATATGCTCTCTACTACGACCGTAATCAATTATTATGCTCCCCATATAGCAAAACTCACCTACTATTATAAGTGTCTCATTTCCTAATCTAATTCCCTCAGCATCACCCTAGTTAACTCGACTACATTGCATTATCCTCGTTTTGCTTTTCTTGATGTTCATCCTATACCCTCCTTTCATGACACTGTCCATTCCGTTCAGCTGCTCTTCCAAGTCCTTTGCTGTCTCTGACAGAATTACAATGTCATCGTCGAACCTCAAAGTTTTTATTTCTTCTCCATGGATTTTAACACCTACTCCGAACTTTTCTTTTGTTTCCCTTATTGCTTGCTTAATATACAGATTGAATAACATAGGGGAGAGGCTACAACACTGTCGCACTCCCTTCCCAACCACTGCTTCCCTTTCATATCCCTCGACTCTTATAACTGCCATTTGGTTTCTGTACAAATTGTAAATAGCCTTTCACTCCCTGTATTTTACCCCTGCTACCTTGAGAATCTGAAAGAGAGTATTCCAGTCAACATTGTCAAAAGCTTTCTCTAAGTCTACATATGCTAGAAACGTAGGTTTGCCTTTTCTTAATCTAGCTTCTAAAATAAGTCGTAGGGTCAGTATTGCCTCACGTGTTCCCATATTTCTACGGAATACAAACTGATCTTCCCCGAGGCTGGCTTCTACCAGTTTTTCCATTCGTATGTAAAGAATTCGCGTTAGTATTTTGCAGCCGTGATTTATTAAACTGATAGTTCGGTAATTTTCACATCTGTCAACGCCTGCTTTCTTTGGGATTGGGATTATTATATTCTTCTTGAAGTCTGAGGGTATTTCGCCTGTCTCATACATTTTGCTGACCAGATGCTAGACTTTTGTCAGGTCTGGCTCTCCCAAGGCTGTCAGTAGTTCTAATGGAATGTTGTCTACTCCCGGGGCATTGTTTCGACTTAGGTCTTTCACTGCTCTGTCAAATTCTTCACGCAGTATCATATCTCCCATTTCATCTTCATCTACATCCTCTTCCATTTCCTTAATATTGCCTTCAAATACCTCGCCCTTGTATAGACCCTCTATATACTCCTTCTACCTTTCTGCTTTCCCTTCTTTGCTTAGAACTGGGTTTCCATCTGAGCTCTTGATATTCATACAAGTGGTTCTCTTTCCTCCAAAGGTCTCTTTAATTTTCCTGTAGGCAGTATCTATCTTACCCCTAGTGAAATAAGCCTCTACATCCTTACACTTGTCCTCTAGCCATGCCTGCTTAGCCATTTTGCACTTCCTGTCGATCTCATTTTTGAGACGTTTGTATTCGTTTTTGCCTGCTTCATTTACTACATTTTTGTATTTTCTCCATTCATCAATTAAATTCAATATATCTTCTGTCATCCAAGGATTTCTTCTATCCCTCGTCTTTTTACCTACTTCATCCTCTGCTGCCTTCACTACTTCATCCTTCAAAGGTTCCCATTCTTCTTCTTCTGTATTTCTACTCCCCATTCTTGTCAATTGTTCCCTTATGCTCTCCCTGAAACTCTGTACAACCTCTCGTTTAGTCAGTTTATCCAGGTCCCATGTCCTTAAATTCCCACCTTTTTGTAGTTTGTTCAGTTTTAATCTACAGTTCATAACCAATAGATTGTGGTCAGAGTCCACATCTACCCCTGGAAATGTCTTATAATTTAAAACCTGGTTCCTAAATCTCTGTCTTACCATTATATAATCTATCTGAAACCTGTCAGTATCTCCAGGCTTCTTCCACGTATACTTGAACCAAGTGTTAGCGTTTTATACATACATACATGTATACATATGTGCATAGATACATGTACACATACACATACAAATACAAATACATGACTTGAGTGACGAGTCTCAGTTAAACGGGTACAAGAGGAGATTCGCGAGTCCTCTCCAAGCGTACGGAGAGGGCGATATCGGAGATGAGGTCATAGGGCCCGCTGGTGAGTTTGAAGCGAGTATACAGAGCTCTTTCCCGATATCTAATAAGCATACCGTGATCCCGCAGGCAAATGAGTGCAAGTTATGTTTAGTTATTCCACGTTTCTTAAATCATTCGCGTCAATAGAAATTATGTTAAAAGAATAGGTTTACATGCAACGTAAATGTGATTTGTTTCTTTTTATGGACACCCGTGAGTTACTCACAGGTTAGTAAAAATGGTAGTCTTTCAGTTCAGTGAGGAAGAACACATTACTCTTTGCATTACTCGCTAGTGAATTGAAACTTGAATTCTCACCGTAGTCTAGCGGTCGTGTTGCTGACTACTACCTGTTCCGCGTTCTGCAGTGGAGTTCTACAGTGGGGGAGGGGGGGGGGGGCGAGCTGAATTAAGGTTCAATCATACCTACGTAGTAAATGAGCAGCTTAATTACTGAATGTGCAGCAAGAATGCCATGCAGCTGCCTAAATGCCGTCAGACGTAAAAGCTACCATCAGGCTGCAGACTACTCACCACTTGAAACCGTGTGCAATGTTCAAACAACTTACGGGCATGCAGCCGGGTGAAGTCATCAAAAACCGCCGATATTTAGACAAGTGACCACCCCGTCATTTTCAAGAAAAAATTGCAGCAAATAAGCGCTGTACTAGAGTGTTTGAAACATCGGTTTGCAGAGAAATTCAACGAAGATAACGAACACGCACTCACACATGCACAATGTAAACACTAAAGCCACCACACAACCAAAGCTGACAGACATCACAAGTTATCGCTAGTGAAAATTACTTAACAAGGGGATTTTAACTGCTTCAAAAATGGACTTAACTTCTGAGGTCATCAGTCACCTAGAACGAAGAACTACTTAAACCTAACAAACCTAAGGGCATCACACACATCCATGCCCGAGGCAGTATTTGAACCTGCGACCGTAGCGGTCGCGCGGTTCCAGACTGTAGCGCCTAGAACCGCTCGGCCATTCCGGCCGGCTTTTAACTGCTTGCTTGATAACATTATCCCAATAGCAGGATGCGCATGCCAGAATCTCTGTGTTATTATATTCCATAGGGTGACGGGTGTTAAGACAATGTTCTGCAAATGCAGATCCACTAACGATTTCTAGCCTTTTAGTGTGATACTCTGCAACCAGCCGTAAGGGCTCACGCTTCGTGATTGTTGCTGTGGATCTCTGGTTTGAGAGTGTTCGCTATTGAAGGATAAGTGATGTCAGCAAGATATGGTGTTCAGATTGACATACTATAAATCGATTCGATGTATATGTATCTGGTACATATAATGATAAGGCTAGAATCTTAGAAGTCGATCATGGTATATTAAAATAAATAGCATTTAATTGTAGCCTGAGGCAATTTCTTTGTTCCATAAGTAAACTTTTTTTCTGTGTCACCTTCACATAGTCTCCGAAAATCGATGAGGAAGGTCGAAGGAAGTTTGGACCATCAGCTTGGCTTAAATTACTCTTCTGACACTCACTAAACCTCTTGAATATACTTTAGCGGTTCAGACACTGGAGGAATTTGACCTACAAATTTGCACCAGAAAACTTGTCGCTTTTTCTTTCTTTTTCCAGTAAGACTTTTCTCTACAGAGCTCGACAGAAGATAGGATGTACACAGGTTTTTGACGCAGTTCATGCGTAGACTTGTGTAAATAGAGGAGCTGGCCATCAGCTCCTACAGGATTCACGGTACGAAACCTTCTCACTAGTGTTATTTTTATGAATTTTTTATTGTCCAAGAGTGCTAGTGACTCCGTAAGTGAAAGGCTTGCAGACACAAACATTAGAGATAACAGTCTTCCAGTTTGTACAAACTTCGCATCATGTTTCCGCTTTCCAAACTTTCTATGATAAACCCTGAATCATGTACGATTTTGACAGTATTAATACAGATGTGTGACTGGCAACTACATTATCATCACTAAACTTCATCCAAAGCAACATATACTCATCGCAGAAGCAGCAAAAAAAGCTTTTATTTTGCAGAGAAAATGTCCCACCACTCGCGGGCTGCTAATTCGACTGCTGCAACACCCTGAGCTTCATAT
Source organism: Schistocerca nitens (assembly GCF_023898315.1). Taxonomy (NCBI): domain Eukaryota; kingdom Metazoa; phylum Arthropoda; class Insecta; order Orthoptera; family Acrididae; genus Schistocerca; species Schistocerca nitens. The sequence goes on along the minus strand of NC_064614.1, from coordinate 281,158,503 downwards.
ATCAAGGAGGAACACATTAATCTGGAACACGGCAGGAGCCGTATTTTAAGGGGCATTTGCATAAGCTGATCCCCGCTAATTTATGAATTTGCAATGCAGAGAAGGAAAGACCACATTAAAACTTCAGAACGTATTCGCGGTCATATTCGGAGATTTTCTTCGTGGGCTTTAGCTGATGCATGAACAATGAGAAGCGAAAATACTGCGGCCTCGTATGTCGCATACTCGTTACCTGCGCTGTCAGAGCAAAGGAAGAAAGGAGTATAATACGTCAGTGCAAGTCGAGCGTCTGATTTGCATTATCACAACGTCAGCGCTACTGAATTCAGTAATTTCACTCGGTCTGATAACAATCGAAAATGATTCACAGCTCATGCATACTAAGCAGTATCTGATGTCTGCAGCTTGCACAGGAATCCTTAAAAGGGAAGCGCCTCGTAATATCCAGAGGAACTTTGCATAGAAAACCACACAGAAAGAGCTGACTCGAATTTCTGAGGCTTTACATTTAGTAAATCTAACGGATGACAAATATTCCCGAAATAATTCTGTCTTTTCCGCATTAAGTTAAATTACTGCGAACTGCAGCGCGAGAGAGTAATTTCATACGGAGAGGTCTTGTTTAAATAGGCCTCTCGACTCTTTTGAGGCCGATCTCCAGAAATTGAAACTTTCAGCAATTAATGCTGCTATGAGACTTCTCAAACGTTACTCAGACCGCTGTATAACATAACTTTGAGGAGCTGAACTGGTAGGAAAACGTGAATTCAGCGCAATTATGTGGGAGCAGCAGTTTATCGCACATTACTGCAGCAACGAAAGGTACCTGGCGACTGGAAAACAGCACAGACAATTCCCGTTTTTAAGAAAGGTCGGAAGACAGATTCATATAATTACAGGACAATCTCTTGCAGAATCACTCAAGAGCTATGAGATTTTGGAGAATAAAATCTCTTCTATACAAATCAATAATGATTCCGCAGAGATCTTGCGAAACTCAGCTCTCCCGGTCCCTCCATGAGAACCATAACAATGTAGACAAAGGCACTCAGGTTGATGCCAGTTTCCTTGACTTCAGAAAGGCATTTTACACCGTTCCGCACTGCCATTTACTGAAAAAAATACGACCTTATCGAGTACCCGACCAGATTTGCTACTGTATTCAGGACTTACTTGCAGATAGAACTCAAAATGTGGCTGCTACCGGAGCAAAATCGACAGATGTAATTTCCGGAGTACCCAAAAGAAGTGTGATAGGAGCGTTACTAGAATGAGATTTTCACTCTGCAGCGGAGTGTGCGCTGATATGAAACTTCCTGGCAGATTAAAACTGTGTGTCGGATGGAGACTCGAACTCGGGACCATTGCCTTTCGCTGGCAAGTGCTCTACCATCTTTTTTTTCCTTTTTATTCATTTTGTTCGGTATCGTTCGTTGCGGGTGGTCCGGGTGCACGTCACTGGACATCCGTTCAAGTTGATCGTTGTCTCCTTTACTCTGTTTATTATTATTATTACAGAGGGCTAGCGCCTCTCTGACCGTACACGCTGAGCTACCGCGCCGGTACCATCTGAGCTCTCCACCACATTTCACGACCCCTCCTCACAGCTTCAGTTCTGCCACTACCTCATCTCCTACTTTCCAAACTTCACAGAAGCACTTCTGCAAACCTGCAGAACTAGCACTCCTGGAAGAAAGGTTATTGCGGAGCCACTCTCCTCTGCAGAGTGAAAATCTCATTCTGGAAACATCCCCCAGGCTGTGGCTAAGCCATGTCTGCGCAATATCCTTTCTTCCAGGAGTGATAGTTATGCAGGTTTGCAGAAGAGCTTCTCTGAAGTTTGGAAAGTGGGAGACGAGGTACTGGCACTATTGAAGCTGTGAAGAGTGGTCGTGAGTCGTGCTTCGGTAGCTCAGATGGTAGAGCACTTGCCCGCAAAAAGCAAAGGTCCAGAGTTCGAAGCTCGGTCCGACACACAGTTTTAATCCGCCAGAAAGTTTCACAGGAGCGGTACTGTTTACAGTCTATATAATCAACTAGAAAGCACCGGAAGCTCTTGAAGTCTGTTCGAAGATGATGTGGTTGTCTACAAGAAAATAGTAATGCGCGAACACAGTATCGATTTGCAGAATTACCAGTAGAGAAGTGAAGAATGGTGCATGCACTGGCTGTTGACACTTAACGTAAATAAATGTAAAATATTGTACTCACGTAGAAAAAGAAATCCACTACGTGCAACTACACTGTTTTTATTTAATCGTTTGGTGATTTTATACAACATACAGTTGATATAAGGCAAATGATTTTACACAATATACATATAATATTAAACAAGATTAAACCTTAAAGTCCTTGTTTTTCAACCAGTTAATTAAGCTGGGTGTGAGCGTGAACAAGTCATCGGGAATTCCAGGGTATGAATAGACAGCGTTGGTCTAAATGTTCAATTGTCTGCTCTTCTTGATTACATTCACACACTGGTGAACTGATCCAGCCCCATTTGTACCTGAAGTACCTACAACAACCATGCCCAGTCCTTAAACTGTTAGGGCAGCACCAAAGGTTCCTCGGTTGGTCAAAACCTTTTGGCTTCTTTGTGAGATCAAGGTGATGGGCTCTTGTTCCCAATGTTTTTGTTGACCATTCATGCTTCCAGCTTTCATTTCGATCAGAACCATCCGCGATGAGTTGTCCTGCAGTAACACGTGTTGGTCTTCTTGATCGCAATCGTTGCTGTGGCGGATGACAGAATTCCTGGTGCAGTGGTAGAGGGTGATGCAGAGATTTTCTTGGCCTCCCTCAGTAGAGCTTGTTTCCACCTTAAGTGAGGTGAAGGGATGTTGCTCACGTTCGTAGTTATAACCTATATAACGCTACACGTGACCCCTGGATGGTGCTAAACGAGCAACAGTGTCATAAGTGATATACAATATGTGACTACACTATTGATGACATATTACTGGAAACAGTATCCACCGTAAAATATCTAGAGGTAACCATCTAGAGCGACCTTAAGTAGAATGAACACACAAATCAAGCAGCAGGAAAAACAGTTGCCAGACTGAGATTCATAGGAATAATCGTAAGCAAATGTAACTTACCCACGAAGGAAGGGGCTTTCAAGGGGGTTGTTGGACCGATTCTTGAGTATTGTTCACCAATTTTGGATCGTTACCAGGTAGGATTGATGGAAAAGACAGAAGGTCTAGCGAAGAGCGGTGCGTTTCTTTTAGTCGGCGCGATTGGGTTGCAGAGATATTCAACAAACTCCGTTGTACATCACGGAGAGGGCCGCTACTGAAATTTCGAATGAACACTTTCCGGGAAGAGTCAGACAACATATTACTTCCTCCAACATACATCTCACGAAATGACCACGAGTTGAAAATTCGAGGAATTAAGAGCTAATACAGAGACTTGCCGACAATCATTCTATCCACGTGCCATTTGCAAGTGGAACAAGGAAAGGGGGGGGGGGGGATCAATTAGTGTTACCATAAGTACCCTCCACCACAACGTTATCCGGCTTGTGGAGTATCATGTAGCAGCAGACGATTATTCCAAGACAGTCTTTTAGACTGAGGGACTGGAGATCTATCCTAATAGTATCCATTAACGAAACTAGCACTGGTCAGAGACAGTTGTCAGTCCAGATGACGTCCACTTAGTTTCTCCACAAACACGGACATCAGGTATGCCCTTTGGTTTTCAGGATGGAAATCATGAAACCAAGACGGATGACACAGCGCCTAAATGTTGACCACGACAGAACGTAATTGCAAGACAATGAATGGACGCTAGTCCATTTATTTACTGCATACCTAATAACGACGTCGAAAGTGTTTCTTAATAATTCTGGACGAGGGGAGAAAATAGAGGACAAGGAAAAGAGAAACAGTTAATATTACTGCAAGAATGTGCCGGAAGCGTCCCTAAAAGAACCAGTGTCATGTTCACATTTTCCCGGCAGAGTGAACACATCGAAATATCGTGTCTATTCGACGAGCTCACATAACACGGCTGTAATACCAAAGTGAAGTTAAACCTTCAAGTCACTTCCTTCATTATAATTAACCATTGACGTCGTGAGAGCAGTACAGCAAGAGTAAGTTGGTGATTCATTCCGGTGAATTTCTCACCGCCTGAACTCAAATCTTCAAATGTGTGTGAATTTATAAGGGACCAAACTGCTAAGGTCATCGGTCTCTAGACCTACACACTATTTAACCTGACTTATGCTAAGAACAACACACAAACCCATACCCGAGGGAGGACTCGAACCGCCGGCGGGATGGGCCACGCAGTCAGTGACAAGGTGCCTCTAACAGCGCGGCCATTGCGCGCGGCCCGCCTGAACTATCTCGTTTTCTTAATACATGTATTATGATCGTCACGCATATGACAATACTGATTCTTTACGATCTCTTGAGCTAGTTAGTTAGTTAGTTAAATATTCCATAGGGCACTTTGTGCGCCGAATGAGTCAGTTGACGGAATATTAACTTAACTGGTACTTAAATATTTAATTGACTTTCAAATTTACCTTTGCTTTCTGACAGGTAAACTAACCATTAAGTGATGGAAGACTGTGGTAGTAATATTATTATTCCTATTTCTGAGCTAAAGTCGACTTTAATGAGGAGTAACGCAATTCATTTTTCTCCTAATATTTTAATCATAGCTAATATTATCCCATCTGAATTTTAATGGATTATTTACGATGAATCTCACGAGAGAAAGTATGCACTGCGACTGTGTAGTTAAAAAACCTAGCTCCTTAACCAGTTGTCTACAAGATGATCGAAGGCGAGCTCCACATGGCACGTCTTTATGCAATGCTATTGAAGTAGAAAATACAATTGGATATGACATTACTGAATAAAGGTGTGCAAAGTAATACTTAATATATCTTTCCTCTCCAAACCTTCAGTAACATAAATTTAGAAGTGGGTGAACTGAGTTTAAGAAGCTCTAAATGTTTTTTTTTTTTTTTAATTTTCATCAGGACGTACAGCCAAAAATTCTATTCTGCATACTAGTTTTGCTCATACTAGAGCAGACTGTCATCAGTACGAGGCAATGGTTCGCAACCTTGGGTGTGGTTACTCAGGGAGGGAGGGGGAGCAGGGAAGAGGGGGAAAAAACAAAAAGTGAAAAAAGGGATCGATTATAGTTACACTAATAAGCAAAATTATTATAAAGCGGTCATATCAGTTATTTCGTTACACTATAATATTTTTAACCTAAAATTTTCAATTACCGTTATCTGGCTACGTTGTGATGAGGGGTAAACTAGGGTTTGGACAACGAAAGTATGAACAACGTTGTTCGAAGTTCTCACGTAGTCAGTGAGTTCCTCGGAATGAGACACCTGCTTTTAATGACGTGTCAATCGTTTCCACCGAGTTACAACTGAGCTTGTCGTTCAATACTTCGCAGGTTAATTATTAGCTCTTCAATCGAGTCAAAGTAACAGATTAGGCATTTATTTCAAAACTGGCACATTTTGTACATTTACTTGAAGAAATAAATAAGCGAAACATCGTCATGCACGTAAACATACTGAATATTCTAAAGGCACACGTTAAGATTGTTATGTTTCTTCCCAAACTGTCGCTTTACCATCGTAGGATTAGATTTAAGAAGGTTTCATGTTGATCTGACAATGTTGCTGGGCGAAAGCAATGAAGAATGCTCACCGCCCGATTATATCATCAGCAGTTGCTGTCGCTAACGAATTCTGTTGGCAATTGGTTCAGATGGTTCAAATGGCTCTGAGCACTATGGGACTTAACATCTAAGGTCATCAGTACCCTAGAACTTAGAACTACTTAAACCTAACTAACAACAGGACATCACGCACATCCATGCCCGAGGCAGGATTCGAAAATGCGACCGTAGCGGTCGCGCGGTTCCAGACTGAAGCGCCTAGAAACGCTCGGCTACGACGGCCAGCGGCAATTGGAAAGTCGACAAATAAACGCTCAAGAACTAAGAGCATTTTTAGTGACAAAATACGAGACAAAGCGCAGTTCTTGGAAGTCAACAAGAACAGAAGTGTGAAATTAGGTTTCGATAAAACAGACCTTGCAACATTTTGGAGTAAATCTTCTACTGTTATTGTAGTAGGAAAAAGCTTTGAGTTCCACTGCAAGGTGCAGGTGTAAATGCGAATTTGCGAGTGGTGTGTACTGGTTGACAACAGACAGCAGACAAAAAAGAATGACTGAAACAAGCAGTAACAACCGTCTCACTGACTCACTATTGCTTGGTTCCATAAAACTGATTAGCTTTTATGTTCGATGGTAAACCAATTACTACATCTACATCTACATGGTTACTCTGAAATTCACACTTAAGTGCCTGGCAGAGGGTTTCTCGAACCATTTTCATACTACTTCTCTGCCATTCCACCCTCGAATGGCGCGTGGGAAAAAGGAACGCCTAAATCTTTCCGTTCGAGCTCTGATTTCTCTTATTTTATTATGATGGTCATTTCTCCCTACGTAGGTGGATGTCAACAAAATATTTTCGCATTCGGAAGAGAAAGTTGGTGATTGAAATTTCGTAAATAGATCTCGCCGCAAAGAAAACAACCTTCGTTTCAGTGACTGCCACCCCAACTCGCGTGTCATATCAGTAACACTCTCACCCCTATTGTGCGATAACACGAAACGAGCTGCCCTTCTATGCACTTTTTGATGTCCTCCGTCAACCCTACCTGGTAAAGATCCCACACTGACCAGCAATATTCCAGCAGAGAACGGAAAAGTGTAATGTAGGCTGTCTCTTTAGTGGGTTTGTCGCATCGTCTAAGTGTTCTGCCAACAAAGCGCAGTCTTTGTTTCGCCTTCCCCTCAATTTTATCTATGTGGTCTAAGTTGCTCGTAATTGAAATTCCTAGGTATTTAGTCGAATTGACAGTCCTTAGATTTGTGCGATTTATCGTATACCCAACATTTATCGGATTTCTTTTAGTACCCATGTGGATGACCTCGCACGTTCCTTTGTTTAGTGCTAATTGCCACTTTTCGCACCTTACAGAAATTCTCTCTAGATCATTTTGTAATTGGAATTCATCGTCTGATGATTTTACTAGACGGTAAATTACGGCGCCATCTGCAAACAATCTAAAGGGGCTGCTCAGATTATCACCTAGATCATTTATGTAAATCAGGAACAGTAGAGGGCCTATGACACTACCTTGGGGAACGCCAGATATCACTTCTGTTCTACTCGCTGATTTACCGTCTATCACTACGAACTGTGACCTCCCTGAGAGGAAATCACGAATCCAGTCACACAACTGAGACGATACTCCTTATGCACGCAGTTTGATTAATAGTCGTTTGTGAGGAACGGTATCAAAATCCTTCTGGAAATCTAGGAATATGAAATCGATCTGAGATCCCTTGTCAACAGCACTCATTACTTCATGGGAATAAAGAGCTATATGTGTTGCACAAGAACGATATTTTCTGAATCCGTGTTGGTTATGTGTCAATAAGTCATTTTCTTCAAGGTGGTTCATAATGTTCGAGTACAGTATATGCTCCAAAATCCTACTGCAAATTGAAGTCAGTGATATGGGTCTGTAATTCAATGGGTTACTCCTATTTCCTTTCTTGAATATTGGTGTGATCTGTGCTATTTTCCAGTCTTTAGGGACAGACCTTTCGTCAAGTGAACTGTTGTATATTATTGCTAACTGCTGACAACTAAAATTGCAGCTTCACGAAGGAGATGCAGTAACGAAATTTATACGTATGGCACGTTCATAATATAGAAGGAAGAATATGTGATTAAATCTGTAATTCTGGGTTTTACAGGGTGCTGCATTTGGTACACAGTTCAGCCACCTCTGGCAGCAACATTGGCTCGAACACGGCTGGGCATCTAGTGTAGCTGAGCGTGCGTGGGATATGCGTACCGTACGTCATTTCACATTGCTTCAACTCCGTACTTGGTTTCATCAGTCGGAGTGATTGGCGACTGTCAGTATCACATGACCAGAGGTTTTCAAAGCGTAAGGAATATGAAGACTGTGTTGGCCAGTGCTACAGTCGAACACTATATGTTCAAGTAGGCCAGGACAACATGGACAACACACAATGTTGCGTTACCTTGTTGAGTTATCTGGAGGCTTCTCGAAGACAGAGCACAATCAGTGGCTTTAATACATCAAAAACGTATCTCCCGCTGTCCAAATTACCGACTACGCAAACCAGAGATGGTCTTGATGCGTACCAAATGGCATCTTATCCCATGCTGGGCTCGTATGGCGATGACGAAAGCAATCTGGCAACGCTACCCTCTGAGCCTTTACACAAGGATACCCCCAGAGTAATACTGTACACAGGACCAGGGGTCGTCTCAAAAGACTCTTCTGGCAAGTGTTGTCGTATGGCACGCCAATGTTGACATGTGTTCCTCTAAACAGTTTTTGAGGTTGCTGAGCAACACTCATATAATAATTTTTAAATAAACACCGCCGTTTGACGGTATTGTTGTTTATTTAATTACGACCCAGGTATCGGCCTTTTACGCTATTTTCAAGTGACTGAGCTTATGTCATTAATATATATTGCAGGACAGCAAGCTCAAAATCAGCCATAAATTAAGAAAAATAATAGCTCCCACAAAATGCCAAATGTAAAATCATCACGTTGTAACGAGATCAGTTAGTAATAGTGTGAGCTTAATTTGTAGCCAATTTTGAGCTTGGTGTCCTGCAGTATATGTTAATGACATAAACCTAATCACTTGGAAACGGCATAAAAGGCCGAAACTTGGGTCGTTACTAAATAAACAACTATACAGTCAAATAGTAGTGTGATCATTTAGAAAAAAAATTAAGAAATGTGTTTCTGTGTTATCACATCAAAAGAATCCGCACCCATGATCGTTGTGCTGATAGTCCTTTGTGTTCCAGACGTCGTTCCATTGTCTATGTGGACGATTGCCTTGCTGCAAACAAGCACATTTCGTGATACGCAATGTGGCTGTACAATATTTCACTGTCGAGCAAATAATATGCCCGTCCTCTTGGGCGACAGTCACATGAGGCCATACAGACCTTGCAAGGCGTTGATTGTAGCCCTTCTGAACCCGTCGATTGCAAATTCGCATGGCAGTCGTGTGATTCCGATCAAAATGAGCATCAACAATCAACATCACAGAACAATAAACTGCACTCTCGACATACGCATGTACGCGTATCCATGCACGTGGCACACTTCATGCCTAATTTACGTTTGTTGCATTTTTTTTTTTTTTTTTTTTTTTTTTTTTTTTTTTTTTTTTTTACAGTCTGCTTGCTGAATTTCACTAGGAATATTGGGTGACATTTAATTTACTTCAGGGGAAGTGGTCTCAGGATTGCGATCTACTTCTCTAGGGTGGACCTCTAGTAACTCGCCTGCAGGCCTCTGCTACAAGACCTCCACTTGTGCGGATCGATTCTGGTTGGCCTGTCAGAGACCGGCTCAATTTGTAGGCTCCAGAAGCCAATTCACTTGCCAGACTCCGATCATTGCATGTGGACAACGGTGATTCTTCATCCATGATACTAACCGGTCCACATTGCCCTTTGTAGGCTCACGATATGTATGGCGTAACATGGGTGATCGATCAATTAGAGCACTAGTATGTTTCATATGTCAGAATCTGATGTGATACTGTGTTTCGATGCCCTTTTTATGTAACTTTTCATAATGGCTCCAGCCGAACATGTTATGCCGTAAAAACTGTTAACATAAATATCAATTAAAGCAGCCATTAGCTTAAATAGACTTATTTACTTAGATTAAAGTTACTGATGGTCACTATGAAGCAATTATATGCCAGCCGAGAGTATAACTGTCTGGGTAACGGATAACTATATAAAATTTCAGTTATGACGTAGATGTTTTGGGTGAAAGTGGATACTTGCAACGGAAATAAGGCAGGTACACTGTTTGTAAGTTAGTGATATGGCCAAAAAATAATAATGTCAGTTCACTGATATGTTAGTCTGCCGAGAAGTTGGTTTTGTTCATCCCTTTTCTTCACGTGCTGTGGCATGACAAACATTAATTGGTATGGTGTTTTACAATGTAGAAAGGTATAATACAATCATAATTTGTATACGAGAGTTTGATAGATTTTTTACAATGTTGCATGTTTAGTCTTCTTCCGTGTGTTATTGTAACTGGTTCTGGTTCAAATGGCTCTGAGCACTATGGGACTTAATTTCTGAGGTCATCAGTCCCCTAGAACTTGGAACTGCTTAAACCTAAGGACATCACACACATCCATGCCCGAGGCAGGATTCCAACCTGCGACCGTAGCGGTCGCGCGGTTCCAGACTGTAGCTACTAGAACCGCTCGGCCACACCGGCCGGATACTGGTTCTGATAATGTAATTTAGCGTAATAGCGGCCGTCATACGTATGCAGTTACTTTGATGCAGTAACTGGTGTTGAGTATCTTGTTTTTACGTGCGTGAGAGATGAGTCAGCTGCTACATACACTCCTGGAAATGGAAAAAAGAACACATTGACACCGGTGTGTCAGACCCACCATACTTGCTCCGGACACTGCGAGAGGGCTGTACAAGCAATGATCACACGCACGGCACAGCGGACACACCAGGAACCGCGGTGTTGGCCGTCGAATGGCGCTAGCTGCGCAGCATTTGTGCACCGCCGCCGTCAGTGTCAGCCAGTTTGCCATGGCATACGGAGCTCCATCGCAGTCTTTAACACTGGTAGCATGCCGCGACAGCGTGGACGTGAACCGTATGTGCAGTTGACGGACTTTGAGCGAGGGCGTATAGTGGGCATGCGGGAGGCCGGGTGGACGTACTGCCGAATTGCTCAACACGTGGGGCGTGAGGTCTCCACAGTACATCGATGTTGTCGCCAGTGGTCGGCGGAAGGTGCACGTGCCCGTCGACCTGGGACCGGACCGCAGCGACGCACGGATGCACGCCAAGACCGTAGGATCCTACGCAGTGCCGTAGGGGACCGCACCGCCACTTCCCAGCAAATTAGGGACACTGTTGCTCCTGGGGTATCGGCGAGGACCATTCGCAACCGTCTCCATGAAGCTGGGCTACGGTCCCGCACACCGTTAGGCCGTCTTCCGCTCACGCCCCAACATCGTGCAGCCCGCCTCCAGTGGTGTCGCGACAGGCGTGAATGGAGGGACGAATGGAGACGTGTCGTCTTCAGCGATGAGAGTCGCTTCTGCCTTGGTGCCAATGATGGTCGTATGCGTGTTTGGCGCCGTGCAGGTGAGCGCCACAATCAGGACTGCATACGACCGAGGCACACAGGGCCAACACCCGGCATCATGGTGTGGGGAGCGATCTCCTACACTGGCCGTACACCACTGGTGATCGTCGAGGGGACACTGAATAGTGCACGGTACATCCAAACCGTCATCGAACCCATCGTTCTACCATTCCTAGACCGGCAAGGGAACTTGCTGTTCCAACAGGACAATGCACGTCCGCATGTATGCCGTGCCACCCAACGTGCTCTAGAAGGTGTAAGTCAACTACCCTGGCCAGCAAGATCTCCGGATCTGTCCCCCATTGAGCATGTTTGGGACTGGATGAAGCGTCGTCTCACGCGGTCTGCACGTCCAGCACGAACGCTGGTCCAACTGAGGCGCCAGGTGGAAATGGCATGGCAAGCCGTTCCACAGGACTACATCCAGCATCTCTACGATCGTCTCCATGGGAGAATAGCAGCCTGCATTGCTGCGAAAGGTGGATATACACTGTACTAGTGCCGACATTGTGCATGCTCTGTTGCCTGTGTCTATGTGCCTGTGGTTCTGTCAGTGTGATCATGTGATGTATCTGACCCCAGGAATGTGTCAATAAAGTTTCCCCTTCCTGGGACAATGAATTCACAGTGTTCTTATTTCAATTTCCAGGAGTGTATTTCTTCATATTTTAGTTTAAGTTTACCAATAAACTAGTCGTTAGTTCAACATAACGCAAGTATTTCATATGATGAATGATGAAACGTAAGGTACAATCTTATGTTCTGAATATGTGTATTGTGGATACATTGTTAGAAAATTTTTTGTATCACAGAAAAAGCACAAAAATATTGTTCGATGAGTTTTTGACCTATGTTCATTGGGTTTCTCAATAAGCATTGTGTTTCAGTATTCCCTTCAGGTTGAGAGATGGGAAGACACTTCTGTATTCAGAGAAAGAGAAGACCATGAAAATGGAGTGGGTATACTACTGACAACAGAAGGCAAGGAGAAGCTTTTAGAGTGGAAGCCAATCTCAGATAGGATTATTACAGCACAATTCAAGACCAGAGTAAGAAATATATATCTCGTGCAGTGTTATGCACCCACAGAACAACCAGACACCCAAGAAAAGGACAACTTCAACGGACAATTCGGAGACGTTCTAGCCAGGATCAAAAAGAAAGACATAAAAATTGTGATGGGAGACCTCAGTGCCAAGATTGGTTGTGAAAATAAAGGGTTAGAGAAAGTTATGGGAAAACACGGTGCTGGAGTCCAAAATGATAACGGAGAGCGTTTTATTGATATGTGCCTTAACAACATGCTGGTTATTGGAGGATCGTCTTTCCCACACAAACTCTGCCATAAAATAACATGGTTCTCACCAGTTAGCACGACACAAAATCAGATCGATCATTTTGCAACTAGCCAGATGTGGAGGCGCTCCCTTCTTGATGTCCGAAACAGAAGAGGTCCTGACTACGGATGTGACCACCATCTTGTAATAGCTGAAATATGGTAAAAGATTGCTGCTACTGTTCATCAAGATCCAAATTGCAGGCAGAAAAGATTCAATATTACAAAAGTTCAAATCAAGGACATCAGAAAAGTGTCTGTGCTGAAGTTGAATAAACGATATATTCAGTTAGAGATGGAGGATGGAAGTGAGGAAGACGCAAGAAGTGGAGAGGAAGTGGAATAAAATCAAGAAAACCTTCGTAAATTCCAGTGAGGAGGTACTAGGATTCGAGGACACCAGAAGGAAGCCATGAATATCTGGTCATACATGGCAGAAGATTGAAGAAAGAAGGGAAATAAAGGCCTTGATCGACCAGTGTAGGGACGATGAAGAAAAACAACGTCTTAGGGCAAGACACAATGAAGTTCATCGGTAAGTGAAGAGAAACGCTAGATATGATAGAAGAAATCGGGTAGAACTGTTTGCAGAATGAACTCAAGAGGCTGCAGAAAGGGGCGATTCGAAATAGCTATATAATATCACCAAACAGCAGTCCAGAAAAGCTTTAATGAAAGTAAACCAGTGAAGTCGAAAGAGGGTGAACTGTTGACCAACAACGAGGAGTAGCTAAAGCGATGGAAGGAATATTTTAGTGAGGTATTCAACATGACCCTGATCCATCAAGAAGAACAAGAGCAGGAGGAACTAGACCAACGAAAACGCCTGCACTGCAAATCAATACTCACCCTCCCAGCAAGAGCAAAATTATCAAGGCTCTTAAAAGCTACAAGAATAACAAGGCACTTAGTGCAGACAGTGTGGTGGTGGAAATGCTCAAGGTAGACTATGAAGTAACACCAGGTATGTTACTGCCCCTGTTCCAAGAAATCTGGAACACAGAAACCATCCTGGAAGATTGGAGGAAGGGAATCCTCATCAAGTTGCCCAATAAGGGAGACCTGACAAAGTGCAACAACTGGCGTGCCATCACACTTTTGTCGATACCCAGTAAATTATTTTCAAGGATTGTCTTAAACCGTCTCAGAGTGCCCATGGATATTAAGCTCAGGAAAGAACAGGCTGGTTTCAGAGAAAGCAGATCATGCACAGACCAAATCAACACCTTTAGGATCAGTACTGAGCAATCCATGGAATACTGGTCTCCTTTGCACCTGGCTTTTGTTGACTCTGAAAAAGCCTTTGATTGGGCGCAGCGTGAAGCTGTCTGGAAAACAATGCAGAGTTACAGAGTACCTCCAAAGATCATAGTATCGTGAAGATGATGTACAGAGAATATACCTGCCAGGTGAAACGTGATGTAAATCTCTCAAAACCATTCATATTAAATTCTGGAGTAAGGCAGGGTTGTTTGCTTTCAACGCACTTGTTTTTGGATTTTACCTAATATATTTGTCAACAAGTCATATTGTGTAACGTACTTATGCACTAGCACTCTCATAGAAGTTAAGAATTGTAGTAAAAGCTGATTTTCATCTATTCCATGATCACGTCTAACTGTGTGTAGATTTCTGTATCCCACTTTTCAAACTTCATGTTGACATCACATACATTTTATATGAGTATTTATTTATCCACAGAGAGTGTTTTGGGATGGCTTATACAATATATCAGTTGTTTTTGTGATACAAGACAAATACCACTGCACCCTGGCAAGGTGCTTTGTGCTGTTAACATTTTGGTTTATGTGTGTATAAGATGTATAACGCTGATCTTGATACAAATGATAGCGACGGGAAGCATGTACAGTAACTGATGTTTCTTGTAAATATAGGTCATGTGACAATTCTTTTATTTATGTGGCTGCTTATGGTTTGTCATTGTATTTCCTATTTACGGCCTTTTTCACTGCATATAGATATCTGAGAATGATCTTTTATTTATTTAGGATGGATTTTATAAAGTAACATGCAGTTGTTGTGTCAAATCATGGTTTTACAAAAATATCTAATTAACACAGGACTTAGATTTTGCAGAAACTGAAGAACTATGAAAATGATACAGCGTAGTAGAAAGACGAATGAGGGTACGCCGACTTCATTAATTTACGGGTTAAAGTACAAAAAACTACTGCCAAAGGAAAAAGAGTTACACAGTCTCTCTGAATAAAACTCTTTCTAGCAAAATAGCTCAAACAGGTATCAAAATTTCACACATAAGGGGGGTTTAATAGGTGCATAGTACCAAGAAGCAAATAGAAGAACATACAAGGAAAATTATTCAGCTTCAAGATAATCGCTGCTGGCCACAACGAACTTTCGTCGGCGTTTATAAAGTGACAGAAACTGCCTGCGGAAGTTTCTTCTAGGAATCGATGTTACACTTGTTTGAATGTCTATGACTTCTGTCAGATGTGTTGCTCAGGTTTTTTTTCCTGGGATGGGAAAACAACAATGTCTGAAAGCGACAGATCCGAGGAGAATTTTGGATGTGTGGCAACGGTAAAGCGGCTCTTATCCCGCAAGTTGTACACGAGGTGCAGAGGGTATCGTAGTCTTGCAAGTATCACCTTCCGTTGCTGTACATCTGGTCGAGATACTGTGGGTGACTGGCAGCAAGTATTTCAGAATTGCCAAGTAGAATTCAGCCTCGACAATTTGAGCAGCCGGTACGAATTACGGTTGGATCGGGGCGATTTAAACGACAAAGGCTATTAACTAAGCGAGACTAACATTTTGGAGGCACTTCAACTCTCTTTGGGACATTATAATCCAGTATATTCCCCATTTTATTGCACTGATGGCAATAAGTGACCTGCTTATCATGCCCCTTCCGTAGAGATTACCTGCTAAACGCAGTTAATACTAAGACAAGTAATCTGAATAAAACTGCCGAGTCGCTAAAGTCATTTGTACAAATCTCAGTTAAAGGACATGTTTAAGACATAAAGAAATTGCCATCTACAGCTATCTCTTTGTGCTTTTTATATTCAGTATTTCGACAGCAACTTCTTTTCCGATAGGCTTTAATGTTTCAGATCTTTGATCACAGACAAGCACAAACGACGATGATTTTGCAGTCAGTATTTCCCTTTAATTTTACGTATTATTTCTTCATTTTATTATTTGCACAAGTTGTTATAGCTTAAAAATATAATCGGTTTCTACCCATGAAACTTCATTAAATCACATCATACACACGTCTCGCACGAAAGTGGTGAAAGACAGAGAGGAGGTAGGAGTAGAAATTGCCAGGCCGAGAAATTTTTTGTCATCAGTCTACTGAATGGTTTGATGCGGCCCGCCACGAATTCCTTTCCTGTGCTAACCTCTTCGTCTCAGAGTAGCACTTGCAATCAACGTCCTCAATTATTTGCTTGACGTATTCCAATCTGTCTTCCTCTACAGTTTTTTCCCTCTACAGCTCCCTCTTGTACCATGGAAGTCATTCCCTCATGTCTTAGCAGATGTCCTATCATCCTGTCCCTTCTCCTTATCAGTGTTTTCCACATATTCCTTTCCTCTCCGATTCTGCGTAGAACCTCCTCATTCCTTACCTTAACAGTCCACCTAATTTTCAACATTCGTCTATAGCACCACATCTCAAATGCTTCGATTCTCTTCTGTTCCGGTTTTCCCACAGTCCATGTTTCACTACCATACAATGCTGTACTCAAGACGTACATCCTCAGAAATTTCTTCCTCAAATTAAGGCCTGTATTTGATATTAGTAGACTTCTCTTGGCCAGAAATGCCTTTTTTGCCATAGCGAATCTGCTTTTGATGTCCTCCTTGCTCCGTCCGTCATTGGTTATTTTACTGCCTAGGTAGCAGAATTCCTTAACTTCATTGACTTCGTGACCATCAATCCTGATGTTAAGTTTCTCGCTGTTCTCATTTCTACTACTTCTCATTACCTTCGTCTTTCTCCGATTTATTCTCAAACTATACTGTGTACTCATTAGACTGTTCATTCCGTTCAGCAGATCATTTAATTATTCTTCACTTTCACTCAGGATAGCAATATCATCAGCGAATCGTATCATTGATATCCTTTCACCTTGTATTTTAATTCCACTCCTGAACCTTTCTTTTATTTCCATCATTGCTTCCTCGATGTACAGATTCAAGAGTAGGGGCGAAAGGCTACAGCCTTGTCTTACACCCTACTTAATACGAGCACTTCGTTCTTGATCGTCCACTCTTATTATTCCCTCTTGGTTGTTATACATATTGTATATGACCCGTCTCTCCCTATAACTTACCCCTACTTTTTCAGAATCTCGAACAGCTTGCACCATTTTATATTGTCGAACGCTTTTTCCAGGTCGTCAAATCCTATGAAAGGGTCTTGATTTTTCTTTAGCCTTGTTTCCATTATTAGCCGTAACGTCAGAATTGCCTCTCTCGTCCCTTTACTTTTCCTAAAGCCAAACTGATCGTCACCTAGCGCATTCTCAATTTTCTTTTCCATTCTTCTGTATATTATTCTTGTAAGCAGCTTCGATGCATGAGCTGTTAAGTTGATTGTGCGATAATTCTCGCACTTGTCAGCTCTTGCCGTCTTCGGAATTGTGTGGATGACGTTTTCCGTAAGTCAGATGGTATGTCGCCAGACTCATATATTCTACACACCAACGTGAATAGTCGTTTTGTTGCCACTTCCCCCAATTATTTTAGAAATTCTGATGGAATGTTATCTATCCCTTCTGCCTTATTTGACCGTAAGTCCTCCAAAGCTCTTTTAAATTCCGATTCTAATACTGGATCCCCTATCTCTTCTAAATCGTCTCCTGTTTCTTCTTCTATTACATCAGACAAATCTTCACCCTCATAGAGGCTTTCAATGCATTCTTTCCACCTATCTGCTCTCTCCTCTGCAATTAACAGTGGAATTCCCGTTGCACTCTTAATGTTACCACCGTTGCTTTTAATGTCACCAAAGGTTGTTTTGACTTTCCTGTATGCTGAGTCTGTCCTTCCGACAATCATATCTTTTTCGATGTCTTCACATTTTTCCTGCAGCCATTTCTTCTCAGCTTCCCTGCACTTCCTATTTACTTCATTCCTCAGCGACTTGTATTTCTGTATTCCTGATTTTCCCGGAACATGTTTGTACTTCCTCCTTTCATCAATCAACTTTTTTACGCCAATAATGCACCAAAACAATAAAACTGCTCAAGCCTATAGCCGTGGGGCTTAACAATTAATCACATGCCAGAATGACACTTAGAGAATTTATAACAATATGCGTTAACGGGGGATGTAATGGATTTTGGTCCAAAAAATCGATTTTTCAAAAATATTTTTTTCATGATCTACAGAGTTCAATCTATGTTGTGTGTAAATTTTAAAGTGATAGTAGCTTTGTAAATGCCTTTAAATTGTTAAACTGATTAACTCTGCCTTGGCGGCCACTCCCACCTTTTCCGACATTTGGGAAACTGCTTGCTTCAGGGAGTATTTGTGGTGTGAAGGTTATTTTCTTTCGATATCTAAATTGACATCTAAATCTCTGCTTGAAAACTTTCTTGCATGTAATATAGTTACATTTTGACAATACTCACACAGTAGGTGGAAGACTGAAATCGCAAATGCTTGCGTGGAAGTCAAGATTTATGCATAACGGGTAGTGGAAAAACTGTGTTTATGAAACGGATTTTATATGGAAACCGGTTTACTAACAAAAAGAGGAAGCATTTCGAAATGAAGAACGTAAGCTCTCAGCTTCAGCATCGAAACTTGGGACAGGAGAATTGTACGAGTGCGTGAATGATGTTGACATGGATTCCACTGGATTCAGACTTATTGATTTAGAGCTTCTAAGCAAGGCTATAAATTTTTCATGTTCTTGTGTTAGCTGTAAAATTACGAATGCATGATTGTTGTTGAAGGAAGAAGAGTGGGAATAGCTTGTGATTTTAAATTAATTTGTAATTCGTGTGGCTACGAATTTTCATTTTCCTCCTCCAAACTGAAACTGGTGCCTATGAAAGTAATTTTAGGTTAGCATATATGCTCTGAGATGCCTTGGACAGGGCAGGGAAGGAGGTAATTTATTTTGTGGTTTTCCGAACATGCCTCCACCTTGTGTCCGAAAGACTATTAGTGGAAGTTCAACAACAGAAATGAGACATATTCACATAATCACTCATTACCAGAACCTATTTTGAATGCAATTAAGCCCACATTCAGGTTTCTTACAAACCCTGATTTATTAAGGAAGTGTCTTCACGGAAAGCACAAAAATGCAAATGAAAGCCTCCGTAATTTAATTCGAATTAGATGCTCAAAAAGGACAGTCTGTGGACTTGAAGTTCAGAATAGGTGTCTATAATGCAGTTTTATGTTACAATAACGCAAATAATGGCAGAATTGAAGTGCTGAAGAGAGTGGGTATAGATCCTGGTGTGTTTACTATAAAATAATTTTACACCATCGACGAGAGCAGGGTCTAGAAAGCTAACACAGCAATGTGTTATCCACAAATATAGGCCAGGCAGATTCGACGAGGAGAGAAGAGAAACCTGGAGGATGAGGAGTATCAGTATGGAGGATTTTAAAATTGAGGTAAGCTTATTACCTGTAGAAGTATAAGAAGAAAATCTTTGAACCTGATTTTCTCTGTTTTACATTTTTTACGTTATTAGAAGCCTTTTCTCAAAAAGTATATGCGCTAATGCTATGAAATTTTTAGGAACTGTTCGCAACATGTTGCTGTCTCCCTAAAACTAAAAAAATACGAGAACCTGCGTTACATTCTGATTTTTAGATGACTGTATGTAGAAATTTCAGGATTCAGGTGTATATAAGATGAATTGTGATGACTGCTGTAAACAATACATATGGCAGCCTGGTAGGAACTTTGAAACTAGATGCAGGGAGCACACCTACTCTCAAAACAAAACAGCGTTTCCGGCGCATATGGCTGCCTTAAAGCATTCAGTCACGAACATTGAACAAATCTTAGACATCCTATGTAGAGCTCATAAGGGATGGTTTCTTAACATTTTAGAAGAAGTTGAAATACACACCCACAAAAAGAAAGACCCGGATTTAATCCTCAACGAGCAAAGCGGGTTCAATCATAATGCCTATTTTAGTATTTATGACGACTTACTGAAATGATCACTGTTATGTATAGAAGTCCAAGTCGAAGGATGAGAGATGGTGCACGATGAAACAGCTGGAAGATGCGTGCAGTACCTAGCGTCGTTGACGGGGCGCTCCTGCACGGACCTCTTACCCACGGCGATGGGCATCAGACGACTGAACGGCTCGGGGCACAACACAGAAATAGCGGGAACCACGGAAGCAGACTATGGAGGAAAACAAGTCTACACCAGCGCCATGGATATAGACATCGCCCTTTGTTTTCGATCGTACAAAAACAATAATTTTATTGTGAATTTTAATTTTGACAAATACAGATTTTAACCTTGACAATTACAGATCTTAACTAAGTATTTTATAGATTAAAGCAAATTATAAAAATCTACTTAATACAGTATGTGCATATGTAATGTAACAAATGTACCAGACGCCACGTGTCGGTAAGAGTTTTATAATTAATATAAATGACGTTCATTCTGCCAACCAATTTAATGTGACGCAGCATGTGAAGGTTGCTGTGTGTGGACGGGCTACTCCTGCAACCGAAACTGAGGTACGTTCTGGTACATTTGTTGTTGATCGGATAGGACGGAATAGGTTTACAGTTGTGAAATAGTAAATTAGTATCTATGTCATTTCAGATCTGAAGATGGTTCTAGAATCTAGAGGAACCGAAACCGGTCATATGAATAAACATTTTTGCAATCAAGACGGATTGTAACATTGTATAACCAGTGATTTCGGTATCCCTTCAGACATTATGTCTGTTTTTGCCAAATACATTTTCATTCTCCGAGAGGTATCTACAAGTGGTTGTCTTTCGGCAGCCAAGAAAATAACAACACGTTCGTCCTGTTTGGTCGCATTTGATAATAACGTCGTCATATTTCACGTTTCCGTATTTACCACACGCACATCAGAAAGATACTAATGCCCCATTAGTCCTTTCCCTACATGTCAGGGCTTGTATAACCACATCGAAGTCGTGCGACGTTGCATATACGCTTCAGCAACGCCCTCAAACGGAAACTTTTATCACAACCTATATGTACATCATTGCCCCTGTTGAATTGCAGTGAATTAATTACAGCAAATTTCGTGAGGGAATAAATATACTATGAAGCAGTAGTCAAAATGCCTAACTCCTTATACAGATATCTACAAGATGATTACGTATGAGCAACACATATTATTCTTACAACATGTTTTTAGCAAATGAAGACATTCTTTCTTAAGATGATTTACTCCAGATCATTACTCCATAGGACATTTTTGAATGAAAACATGCAAAATATGTCAACTTTCTTATTTGTATCTCCCCAGGATTTACAATTATTCTAAGAGTAAATGCCGGCCGCGGTGATCTCGCGGTTCTAGGCGCTCAGTCCGGAACCGCGCGACTGCTACGGTCGCAGGTTCGAATCCTGCCTCGGGCATGGATGTGTGTGATGTCCTTAGGTTAGTTAGGTTTAAGTAGTTCTAAGTTCTAGGGGACTGATGACCACAGATGTTAAGTCCCATAGTGCTCAGAGCCATTTGAAGATTAAATGTGGTTGAACTAAGTTGCTTTAGGTGTTCCAAAATATGCTTTTTTGCCAGTGCTCACATCAATCTGATTACTGTGTTTGAACAAAAGTATCGTTTCTTTATTACCTTCTGTACCATAATGTAGCAGTTCTTGCTATGTACGGTACATGTTTCATCGAGGTATGTTCTCTTCGCAGTGATACGTCACGCAAAAACTACTTTCGTCGTTAGGTATTTCTGCTTACATGCAAATAGATTATAAAACCAGTAAAATGATCCTAGTTATACTGTGTATGCTTATCCTCACACCATCAGTTTGCTCAGGGAATGAATATATTGCTGTTAAGTACACTACTGGCCATTAAAATTGCTACACCAAGATGAAATGCAGATGATAAACGGGTATTCATTGGACAAATATATTATAGAAGAACTGATATGTGATTACATTTTCACGCAATAAGGGTGCATAGATCCTGAGAAATCAGTACCCAGAACAAGCACCTCTGGCCGTAATAACGGCCATGACACGCCTGGGCATTGAGTCAAACAGAGCTTGGATGGCGTGTACAGGTACAGCTGGCCATTCAGCTTCAACACGACACCACAGTTCATCAAGAGTAGTGACTGGCGTGTTGTGACGAGCCAGTTGCTCAGCCACCACTGACCAGACGTTTTTAGTTGATGAGAGATCTGGAGAATGTGCTGGCCAGAAAGGTCCGCACAGGATCTGCAAAATGCGAACGTGCATTATCCTGCTGAAATGTAGGGTTTCGCAGGGGTAGAATGAAGGGTAGAGCCACGGGTCGTTACACATCTGAAATGTAACGTCCACCGTTCAAAGTTCCGTCATTGCGAACAAGAGGTGACCGAGACGTGTAACCAATGGCACCCCATACCATCACACCGGGAGATACGCCGGTATGGCGATGACGAATACACGTTTCCAATGTGCGTTCACCGCGATGTCGCCAAACACGGATGCGACCATCATGATGCTGTAAACAGAACCTGGACCCATCCGAAAAAATGACGATTTGCCATTCGTGCACCCAGGTTCGTCGTTGAGTACACCATCGTAGGCGCTCCTGTCTGTGATGCTGCGTCAACTGCAGCCATGGTCTCTGAGCTGATAGTCCATGCTGCTGCAAACGTCGTCGAACTGTTCGTGCAGATGGTTGTTGTCTTGCAAACGTCTCTATCTGTTGACTCAGGTATCGAGACGTGGCTGCACCATCCGTTACAGCCATACGGATAAGATACCTGTCATCTCGACTGCTAGTGATGCGAGGCCGCTGGGATCCAGCCCGGCGTTCCGTATTACCCTCCTGAAGCCACCGATTCCATATTATGCTAACAGTCATTGGATATCGACCAACGCGAGCAGCAATGTCGCGATACAATAAACCGCAATCGCGATAGGCTAAAATCCGACCTTTATCAAAGTCGGAAACGTGATGTTACGTATTTCTCCCCCTTACACGAGGCGTCACAACAACGTTTCACTAGGCAATGCCGGTCAACTGCTGGTTGTGTATGAGAAATCGGTTGGAAACTTTCCTCATGTCAGCACGTTGTAGGTATCGCCACCGGCGCCAACCTTGTGTGAATGCTCTGAAAAGCCTATCATTAGCATATCACAGCATCTTCTTCCTGTCGGTTAAATTTTGTGTCTGCAGCACGTCATCTTCGTGGTGTAGCAATTTTAATGACCAGTAGTGTATTATGAAGTAGAATTCGCACACTTCATACACCAACGCAAAAAAAAAAAAACTGAAGCCAGCTTTTAATGACGTGGATGGTAAAACTGAAGAGTATTATGAACAATACCGCCTTTAACTATAGACGATGCTTCTATAAGTGGAATACCCTTTCCATCCTGCGCCCTGACAATATGTTCAAAAATCTACTTAAATGGAAACCCAGTTTCACGTAAGATCCACGCCGTGGTGCAGCTTAGTACGTATTCGTATATACAGAGTAGCGGATTAAGTGAAATCCATAAAAGGAGAAGGCATAATCGTGTTGGCACTGGTGTATTTGTAGTACGATGCTTAATCGCGTGTGCTACTATGCTTACAGATACGAAGACAAAATGTCACTTTGGACTAAAAGTACGTTTAAACTTTTAATATATTTTTTTAGAAAAATCTGGGAATTTGCACCACGGCCGTGGGAATGAAGGAACTCTATCGTTGTCTTAAAGGGTTTAAAGTAAACCAAAAACATTCTTACAGCAAGAGGGCTGATATTTTTACATTATCGTGAGGGTCTTCAAGTTCTTACAGTTACACTAACTTCGGTTAGTATCTCTGGTAAGATCAACAAATCTCTTTAAGTAATGACAATTGAAAAACCAGTCGAATTCTAGAAACTTAAGCTTATCATTTGACTGGCTCTACTCCCCACAGCATACTCAGGTACATTTTAAGAAAAATTTTGATGGGACTGGACGTAAACTGGGGCAGGTGCTTCTAATGTGGTGCGAGAGGAGCGCATGTAAGAAATGGTTCAAATGGCTCTGAGCACTATGGGACTCAACTGCTGTGGTCATAAGTCCCCTAGAACTTAGAACTACTTAAACCTAACTAACCTAAGGACAGCACACAACACCCAGCCATCACGAGGCAGAGAAAATCCCTGACCCCGCCGGGAATCGAACCCGGGAACCCGGGCGTGGGAAGCGAGAACGCTACCGCACGACCACGAGATGCGGGCAGCGCATGTAAGCCATGAAATGAAAGTCACTACTGAAGAAAGTTCTAATTTTGAAGAAACACTTCAGAAACAAGAGATCGTAACTTAGGAAGTATGTATTTTGAATTTTCTATCGAAAACTACAATAGTAATTCAGTTCGGTGTTTCATCCACTATAACGCGTGTACACATGTTCCATTAATGAATAATTATGCTTTACGGCTCCCATAATACCTCCATGGTCAGCTGAATATTGAAGATCTCTTTGTCCTTGCTTGAGGCAACAGATCCAGTCTCATGAATGATGGTTAGCGTAAAAGTTGAAAAGCAGTGAATAACTGAATTAGCAGTTGCAAGTGATTAAATATACGCCGCCGTTAACTCCTGAATGTACAATGAAGATAAATTTTCACCAGGATCTCGAGCAGAGGTAATCTACTTAAAAACTTTTTACTGGGTACCATCTTAAGTCCGTGCAGTGGGCAAGAAAGGCACAGGGGAGCAAATCCGCTCCCAATGCTTTCCTGTTGGACGTTGTGAATAATTTTAAGAAAATTGTTCGCTTCGCTTCTCGTCTCTGGTCTGAGAGATGCTCCACTGGCTCTTTAGGCAACTGAAACCTAAAAGAAAACCAGTAATATAGGTCATTTTTCGAATCGATAGTTTGACTGTAACTAATCAGTTAACGAAGAATGTGTATACATAGTTCCAATTCCGAGTGGATGTCTTTCCTTTGCAAAATGTGTATGTTGTGTCTGAAGTGTAACTGTTTGGTGCAGGGGACTGTTGAGAGCACATTTTGTGTAGTTTTGTGTTGTTGATGATGATATAGGAGAAAGAGAGGGTAAAATCCTATGCCGACACATAATCTTCGCCTCTCAATTAGCACCAAGAGGGAAGCCGAACTTAACGTTCCTACCCGACTGACTGACCACCATCAACAGTATCACTTTCCCTAACAGAATGAGACACCGCGAAGATATTTTTTGTTTTATCCAGGTTAAGTTAGCGTTCATAGTTGAGATTTATTTTAGGAACCAGAGAAAGTGATCAGATAGTTTAGTATACTAAGCACTTCCCTTTTTTCTGAATTAAACAGAAGAATGGACCACTTTAAGAGCTTAAAGTCGCAGAGCAAACACAAAAATGAGTTATGTGCAATTCCTCTGCGAATTTTCAGAAAATAAATTGTATAGACTTCTCTGGAGTGCTCACTGCCACTGAACTGTGTAAATGAAGTGATGATACAGTTGTTCTAAAAAGTTAGATTTAACTTCTTTCGAAAGAAGTACGAGAACATTTCAGCTAATTTTGTGCATGTTGCACAAGGTATTCTCTTACGAAAGCACTAATGATTGCTGTAGAGATATTCTAGCCATCTTAATTGTCTCATTTATAGGCTTTTGTAGGTATTCGTTTGCACTACCAGCGAAAGAGTATCTGTATTCGTTTCGTCACCGTTGTGATTCAGAACGACGCACCATCAATATCATATAGGCAGCATCAATCACATTAGATACATCTTTTCTCGTTTAAACTGCGAATGTTACGAAGATTCGTTCGAACATGAAATTTTATAAGTCAAGAAGAGAGAACTTATTTAAACTTGCCTAACATTTCGTTACAGAGATACAAAGTCAAAATCTATTTCTTCTTCTTCTTCTTTTTCAACCATTTGCTAACACAGGAAATAAAATTAATGACTGAATCTTCAATTACTGCGGGTATTTTGTCAATAAAGCCGTCTAGATCGCTTAATATATTCCTTTATTTATAACATCATTTCAGCTACTAACATCATCAGATCTATAACAAAAATTAAATGAACGTGAGAATAAGAGGCAAAGATCCCAGGTTCGAGTCTCAATTCGGCACACACTTTTGATCTGCCAGGAAGTTTCAAATCAGCGCTCATTCGCTGCAGAGTGAAAATTAATTCTGGATAAGCATGAGAGACTGAAAGATGCTTATTAAAATCCTCTGTCATCTTGTTCCACAGATAATGGTTTTCGTCGAAACGCGAAATAGTCTTTGCCATATTCAGCAAGAACATTCAGTAGCCGGCACCGATTAATCGTTCAAACTCTGAGGTTACTCCTTGTGGCGTTTCTGTATTGTATTTATCACCTTTCCTGAGACACTCTTTCTCATAGCCAATCAGGGATGTGGGTGGCCCTCTCGGCCATCTAAGCAGATGTATTTGAAAGGATTCTGCATTCTGCGATTCTCTTATCATCGTCTCCTGCATTTTAAATAGTTTATTACTGTATTGGGTGAAGTGTACAGAAAATATGTAATTCTTGGGTCTTCTGAACTTCGATTCATGTCACGTGCGCCGAAAATGAGGATGGTTTATATGATTTGTGTCAACAATTTGAGAGCAATACACCATCTTAATTTAATTTTAGTGCTACTTACTTTTGCAATTTCTAAGCCGTTTGTAAATTCTTGCACATAATATAGCTGCATGTTTCTCTTTCCTGTGATTGATGAGTGTACGAATAAGAATAAAGTTCAATTGTACATAGCTTTCCACTTCACTAATTAATTCTGTACACGAGTAACTCACAGGTACTGAAAGGTAAGCTTAAATGCGGTTTGCAGAGTGCAGATTGGTGTAGCACAGTTAGCAGTGTGTACATTCATACACATGGCGTCTTCTGTGGTGCATGATTGTGATGCCTTCCTCCACTTCTTACAGTACGTGCAGATTCGTCTTGAACTATGCTGTGACTCTGTTGATCTGATGAGAAATTACAGCGATAAATCTTTCTGAATGCAAGGAACAATTCTCGTTGCACTGCTTTTGTCTACAAACTGAACGTTTTGGTAGGATTTTATAAGTTTTCTTATACTAGCTGTAGTTCAATTCTTAACATAGACATATAGATTACAACGTGTTTGTTTTATATAATCGGGCGACAAAATCTGGGGAATTATAAAGTTACAACAATTTAAAATGTTCGCTCACCAAAACTTAACACTTGTACAACGTTTCAAAGTGAAACGTTAAGTTAAAAGATGCGTTTTAAATTTGTATTGCTACACATTCGTAAAATTAACTTTTCAGATGGGAGCAATAATTTCATGCCAAGTTCACCTAAAAACGGCAATGGTACACACTAAATTTGCTTTACAAACACATTTAGGCAACACCCACGTAAAACGGTGCTATTAATACAGTATATATATAATTTATATATATTGGCAATGAAAGTTATTCGACACGTCCCAAAGTTTTCATATATTTTAATTTTTTAATTTTTCATTTTTTGCAGCCTCCTAATTTATAACAAACACCATTCATCTTATTTACATTGAACCGTAATTACAGATCTGATAATGGCAGTAGCAAAATCGACGTCATGTATAAGGTAATGCATGAAGCCATGTAGGCTCTTTTATCCACAGAACAAACATTTGCTGATTTTTTATCTCTCAAAAAGAGCTCCAGAAGACCATCTAAAACACGTGTATAGTTTCTTCTGCAAGAGAAAACTCTTGTTTGTTTGTTCGTTGAAAAAGCAGTCTTTTTATAGATTGACGTAATGCACTTTAGAGAATGACAAACAAGCAAAACGTCCAGTGAAGAGAATTTAAAGCTTCCGTGGAAAGCTGCGTGTCAAATATAGCTTTTCCGCAGAAACTGGTCAATTGAAAATGAAAATGTGCGCGCAGTTAAATTTGTTTTCTACAGACCATTGTGTTGTGCCAAAATCAGCAATCGTCGTTGTAGGAAAGCGGGAAAGGAGCAGAGAAGATTAGCGCATTTAAATTTGTTTTCTACAGACCATTGTGTTGTGCCAAAATCAGCAATCGTCGTTTTAGGAAAGCGGGAAAGGAGCAGAGAAGATTAGCGAACAGGTTAACAGAACAAACAGAAGATTTACTTAACTGTATTTCTCCAAGTGTACGAAGACTGATCACAAATAATGCAGCAAGAGGTAGAGACCAGCTCAGACAATAGCAACTAGGAGGAGTCTCTCTGTACGACGCACGAATATTGGACTCGTAGTGAAACGGTACCAGGTGCAATTGCTCTGAGCGGCTGCCGCTGCACTCGTAGTCCAGAGCCGCTGGAGGCGTGGCTCAGCGAGCGCGCACTGTTGGTTCCGCCAGAGCCCGCGCGACCACTATCGGCGACTAAGGAAAACAATGGCGTTGCTGGTTCTCGATCAGGCGAGGCCCTAGATTCGATTCACAGTAGTGTGTGTATTGTCTTCATCATCGTTTCATTGCCCCAGTAGAAAAACCAGAATCAGTTAGTTCAACAGAGTGAATAGTAAAGGTGGAGACTGGGTATCTCAATATCTCAATATATACGCTGTTAACCTCCTGAGTACTTGCAGTTAAGTCATAGAGATCACGTTTATTGTAGACAGTAATCATACAAGGAACTGTACATTGCCTCAGATCCAAAGTACGGCGTGGGGAGTGTGGGCTGGGGTTGGGGAGGGGGGGGGTGATTTTCGGTAACACGTAGAACGTACACCGAGGTAATAAATACGACTCCCCAGGAGGAAGAATGCTTATATCGACAAGCAGTACACTAGATAGAGTGGGGTCCGAAATGAATCCAGCTGCGAACTAAAGCAGACCAAATTGAGCAGCATCGGTGCGTAGGTTAATAATAGGATGCTTCTACCAGTTACCAGATGAAGACACATTGGTCATAAAATCATTTAAAGATAGACAAAATCAGTAGAATAGTTTGAACATATACACACGTTTTCGATGGTAAGGACAACAAACATCCTTGACAGCTGCCTCGAACAACTACTCGGGCAAGCTACGTTCGAAAGAAATATTATAGATCTCCTGGTTAAAAACCCGATCGGACCTTTACAAGAGTGCACCCATGAGAGAGGAATTGTCGATCTGGTTGTTGTTACAGGGACAGTTCTCACCTAACGTTAAAACCTAGCAAACTACATGTGTTTCGCATAACTGATACAGAGTCTCTACCAACTTATTTAAAAGACGTACTGAGAATATTTATTTCAGATATGAAAAATGTGGTGTCACCGCCAGACACCACACTTGCTAGGTGGTAGCCTTTAAATCGGCCGCGGTCCATTAGTATACGTCGGACCCGCGTGTCGCCACTGTCAGTGATAGCAGACCGAGCGCCACCACACGGCAGGTCTAGAGAGACGTCCTGGCACTCGCCCCAGTTGTACAGCCGACGTAACTAGCAACAGTTCACTGACCAATACGCTCTCATTTGCCGAGACGATAGTTAGCATAGCCTTCAGCTAAGTCATTGGCTACGACCTAGCAAGGCGCCATAGCATTTGATATTATTTTATGAAGCATGTACAATCAAGAGCGATGTACACCGATTATGGATTAAAGTTAAGTATTACAAGATTTTCGTACTTTATTGCAATTCTCATGACATTGTCCTGTTCCAGACCTCACGACAATCTGCATGTATTTAAACGCGTGCATTTCGGCTTCCTCTCATAGTGACTGGGCTGTCTTGCCAAGTCACAACCAAAAACATGGAAAAAATGTGGTTAAATTTGAAAAAAGTTATAAAGCACGCTCTGGATAAGTATATTCCAACTAAAGTGATAAAAGACGGCAAATAAAGTTAATAGTGACTCTTGCAAGAAGGCCCTTGCGTGAATCATCGAATAATTTACATGGTCAGATCCTGGCTAAATATCTGTTAGAAAAAAATCTAGGAAGTTCTGTATCATAAAGAGTCAATGAATGTACCGAAAACTTTCATTCAGTCACCCGTGTATCTTTATGATATCTAAAATGAATACAGCAAACAGATAGCAGAAATTTTAAATTCCGTATTTAAAAACGTATTCACATAGGATGTTCTTGTCGTACCAATACTTGACCACCGCACAGATTCACAAATGAGCGATATCGATATTAGTTCCCCCACTATAGAAAAACATTTAAGAGTACTTTACGCGAGGAAGGCACCCCTCCTAGACAGAATATAGTTAGGTTCTTACGTTGAATAGACAACGAAATCAGTTTCTTTTCTGGCTCATATTTTTCGAAAACCTTTTGCGTGCCGAATAGGACTAAAAACAGCTACCCCTAAAGTGCGTCTGTTGGAGGATCCTGGAGAAAATTCTAAACACAAAAATTATGACCTTCCTGCAGGAAAACACGCTTCTCTCATACAATCAATAGAGTACACTGGAAAAACACTCGTGTGAAAGATAGCTTACTTAAGTCGCAGATGATGTCTTGGCAAACAAAAGATGCGAATGAAGAGGAAGAATGCGTTTTCTTAACCAACATACGATCACCGTACGGAGTATTTTTGCACATACGTGATTGGCTGGAGGAATAATTGAGTAATAGAACCCAGTACGTTATAATGACGGCTAACATCCGACAGACGTGCGTCAAAAATGGTTCAAATGGCTCTGAGCACTACGGGACTTATCTTCTTCGGTCATCAGTCCCCTGGAACTTAGAACTACTTAAACCTAACCAACCTAAGGATATCACACACATCCATGCCCGAGGCAGGATTCGAACCTGCGGCCGTAGCGGTCGCGCGGTTCCAGACTGTAGCGCCTAGAACCGCTCGGCCACTCCGGCCGGCGACGTGCGTCAAACGGTTCAAATGGCTCTGAGCACTATGGGACTCAACATCTTAGGTCATAAGTACCCTAGAACTTAGAACTACTTACTCCTAACTAACCTAAGGATATCACACACACCCATGCCCGAGGCAGGATTCGAACCTGCGACCGTAGCAGTCCCGCGGTTCCGGACTGCAGCGCCAGAACCGCACGGTCACCGCGGCCGGCACGTGCGTCAAGGGAGCGTAATAGGACCACTAGTGTTTTCAATATGTGAGGTACATTCAAGTTGTAGCACATCCGTTTCTTTCCCTCACAGATTAATAACGCGGAAACTTTGAAACTTGCGTCACTTCTCGACCTATTCTCCCTTCAGTGGTACACATTTTGGCAACGTCGACGCCATGATTCCACGGCCAGTGGGAACGCTTCGTTAGTGTAACAGGACAGGATTGGCAGCAATTTACGGCTGTTTGCTGATGACGCCGCAGTGTAAAGGAAGGTGTCGCCGGTGAGTGACTGTAAGAGTATAGAAGATGACGTAGACAGGATTTCAAGTTGATGTGATGAGTCGCAGCTTGCTCTTAATGTAGAAAAATGTGTGTTAATGCGGATGAGTAGGAAAAACAATCCTGTAAGATTCGAATACAGCATTACTAGCGTACTGGTTGACACAGTCACGTCGATTAAAGTCCTAGGTGTAACGCTGCAAAGCGATACGAAGTAGAATGAGCACGTCAGATGGTAGTAGGGAAGGCGAATGGTCAGTTTTGTTTCATTGGGGGGATTTTAGCAAAATATAGCTCATCCATAAAGGTTACGGCGTATTGAACGCTAGCGTGACCCATTCATGAGTACTGTTCGAGTGTTTGAGATCCCCAACAGGTCGGAGTAAGAAACATATCGAAGGGATTCAGAGGCGTGCAGCTGGATTTATTGCCGATAGGTTCGATTAGCACGTAAATATTACGAAGATACTTCGGGAACTCAAATGGGAACCCCTGAAGAGAAGACGACGTTCTTTTCGAGAGGTAGTATTGCGTAAATTTAGAGAACGGGCATCTGAGGCCGACTGTAGAACGATTCCACTGTCGCCAACGTACATTTCGCCTAAGGACCACGAAGATAAGTTGCTTGAAATTAGGGCTCGTACGAATGCTTTTAGACAATCGCTTTTCCTTCGCTCCATTAGTGAATTGTACAGGAAACGAAATGACTAGCAGTAGTACGTAGTGCCCTCTGCCATGCACCGCATAGTGGCCTACGGAGTATGTATGTATATGCAGATGCAGATGTATATGTACATGTAGGCTGTGGTCACAGTGGAACCAACTTCGGTGGACTCCGACGACAACCGACATCGGCCGATGACGATCAAACGTTTCACATCAGTATTCCAGTACGTGGCTGGTCACAATGCAGTGGGACACACTGTCCGAACGTACAGACTTCGAATGAAAATGGTGGAGTTCGGATCAGTTTATTTTTCTCGGTAGAATTAGCTGACGTTCCCAAACACGCTAGGAGCCAGGTCAGATGTGGAGGAAGCATGATAAATCACTTCACAGTTGTTGTCACGAAGAATGCAACGTCGTGTTTGGCCGATGCGCTGGTACGTTGTCCAGGTGAAAGAACAGACGTGCAGCTTTTTCCAGTCGTTTTTCACGCATGATAGAAGAAGGTCGTTTTCCAAAATGTCTTAGGAGGATGTTTCAGTCACTGCGGGGACTGTGAGGAACTGTTTAGTTCAAGAAATAAGGAGTTTGTGGGATACCTAAGATGAAGAAATCATAATCGGGATACGGCTCGTAATCTATTGACGCAAATCGTAGCTTTATTGGATAGCACTAGTACGCAATATCTTTACCGAAACTTTTAGGCTTAAAATGTAACACCAAAAGATAATTTTTAAGGTTCCGTACCTCAGTCGATAAAAACGGAACCCTTACACCTTACAGCATCACTTCATTGTCCTACTGTCTCTTAGACTGTTAAAGCCCTTTTTCTCTGGAATGGACAGACGTATCAAGTTGAAATTTATATCACACACTGAGGTCTATGGTCCCCTGGCGGCATAAAAAACATTAGCTGTTAAGTCAATGCAATTAAAAGATACTTTGGAATTGTGGTGCGTGGGTTTTAGCTGTCTATGAAATATTGTTACTGCTTATCGACGTTTTTTTGCCGATAGTGTGGTGATCCTGTTATATGACGTAGTCTGCAAATGTGGCATCTGTGGTGAATTTATTTGAAGTTGTCCAAAGTATGTGATCTTACTTTTCAACACATCACAAATATCTTGAGTAAGTATGTTAAACAGAACGTTTTTCTCTTCATCCAAAGTGTTTCTAAAACATGCCTGGTTATTCCAGTAACGGAGAAATGAGACAGATATAGCTCATTCTCCTGCATTTGGCGTCTTTTTAATAGCAAAAGCCGCAATGCAACATTCGCCTTCAAGCACAAAAACGTCGTGGTACCCACCACACCCTAGAAGGCGAAAATCTAATCTCCTCGACCCCGCCAGAAATTGGCGAAGGAGACCGCACGCGCTGCAACCAAGCTGTCGGCCGATGTTACCGGATGACCTCTGGCGACGGCGTCTGGCGACCGTTGTCGGGGCTACTGTCAACGAGGTATTAGAAGTCTGGTTTGACGTCTGTTAAACCGCTGATGCAATAGCGGCACGGCTTGTGAAGGTGCGACAACGGAGAGTGTCTTTCATCGTTGGAAACAGTCAAAATTCACTAAGACTCAGGTCAGGAGAGTAGGGAGCATGAGAAATCATTTCAAAGTTGCCACGAAGAATGCAGCGTTGCGTCCGTCCGATACGCTGGTGCTTGTCTAGGTGAAAGAGCGCACGTGGAGCCTTTACCGGTCTTTTGGACAAAGAAAGATATGAGCAGAATACAAACAACTGAGATCCACATTCTACGAAGAATTCTGTGGAAGACGAGAAGGGACAGGAAGAGGAATGAGACAATACAAAACACCCTTCAAACAAGTCCCCTAAAATTAACAATTGATAGAAAGAGGCTTAAATGGTTTGGTCACGTTAAAAGAATGGGATATGAAAGACGTATAAGAAGAGCCCCAGAAAGGACAGAATCAGTGTGAAGACCGCGAACTATATGGAGAGGCAAGGTGAAGGATGATGTGAACCGAAGAGATTGGCAGGAAATACTGAGTGACAGCCTGGGGGAGAATAGAGAAGCTTGGAAGAGGCTTTGTGGACGACCGCATCAGTAGAAACGTTTCAGAAAGAAGTAAAGAAGAAGAAGGAGAAGAAGAAGAATAAGAGACGGTGAAAAGAAAGTTTATGGAAATTATAGACGAATGTGGATACCGAATACGTTATGTAAGAAGTTATGACCCAGAAATAGAACAAAATTGGAGGAAATGTATTGGTAGAAGAGTAAATTGGATTCTGCATAGAAGATCGTTCAAGGCCGTTGTTAAAGTACCTCAATTTCACATGTAAATATAGTTTTAGAAATATGTTCTATGATTAATATGATTAAAACTGGAATAAATATGGAATTCGTTATGTAGTCTATCCATTGTGGTTCCTTTAAATTCGTTGACAAGGTTTTCAACGATACCCTCAACTAGTAACAATGCATAACAAGAAGGGTTCTTTGCGAAGCAGTCACAAAGGCTCGTTTCAATGAATTAACGTTGCCTACTTTAGTACTTCCGTCCTTTACGGAACAGAATGCGTTGGAATTCAGTTAAATTATTTTTGGGAAACGGGCGGTAATGAAAAGGAATCCTGCTTTGGAAAATTCGGAGGAAATGAGCACGATTTTACTCGGCGAATGGTGCAATTAGGGTCGAGTTATTAGCTCCTCCATTAATTATTTATCAGGAAACTGAACTGGAGTTATTATGAGCGTCAACGAATTTGCGCGGCCTTCAAATTTCCTTTCAATTTCTTCTGTATGTTCTCAAGCAAGGACTTTACAACGCTTTTGCGAGCTACAAATATTCACTCCTCTAAAACGACGCCCCCTTCTTTGGTAGCTCGAAAACGAGAGGCACAAGAGCGAAAACAAAAAAAATGCAGAAAGAAAATAAAAATGAAAAGCGGCACGAAGGAAGCAAAAATACGCTCCTGGCGAGGAGGGAGCGAGTGTAACAGAGAGAGAGAGAGAGATGGGAGAGGAAGCAGAGAGAGAGAGAGAGAGAGAGCTTTTAAATGAGTTTAAAATAAAGTTATTTAAAGCCGCAGTAACATTTGAGTCGTGGTAGTGGTGCGACGACCCTTGAAATGCCGCTGATTCAAACCTGGCGGCTAACAGAGTCGCCGACACGCTAAGAATACAATTTCCTCCCCATTACGTGTTCTTATAATGGACGGTGGTCATTGCCAATTAAAATCACCCGCTATATCACTGCGCATTTCTCCCTCGGCGCAGTTAACCCGTAATTACCTTCTCTTCCCTGCGAGAGCTGTTTTATTAGATCTGTGGTCGGATGCCTTCACAACTCCACCCGCGGGTGACGTCGTCCCTGCTTCTCTGTCTCGTTCTCCCCTATCCCGTTTTTTCCCGCGGCTATCTCTTTTTTCTTTCTCCCTTCGGCCTCTCCTCCTACAGTCTACCGCAACCCTATGTTCCACGTCCGAGAGGCCCGTATCCTCCTCTATAGCCCCCCCACTCGAGCGTAGAACCGGCGTTTAGCGCCGCACTTACAAATCCGCGCTGTGTGCGAGCCAATTCTAACTCTCACCCCCCCCCCCCCCCACCCACATTCACGAGCACCCGTATCCCACCGCCCCTCTTCAAGTGCCTCATTAGCAATATACAAGGATAGCAGGGCAGCGAGATTTTCACTGGCTGCCAAGTCTTCGCGGCATATCCTCCTGCCAGATCCGGAGATCAGGCTGCGCTAAGCTCGGCCGTAACCGGACCGTCCCCTGGTGGGCTTCTTGTGCAGCGACCACACCATGGATTCTGGGTTTAAAGCGGGTTCACTGTGTGGCGTTGTTACGAAAGGTGACACTGGCACGCTTGCTGAGTACTTACAGTGCGGTTGATGCAGTGGAACAGGATAAAATCAGTGTTGAATCCCCAGAGATACGAAGGGTTAGCTTGACAGAAATGGTACTTTGAAGTACAGACACCAACTGGGAAGTTGTCCTACTACTGTAGCTAAGGGCATACTGGATTCTCAAAGGGAAATTGTAACGTATACCAGGCCCCAAAAGCCCCTCGTAAATTGAAGAGTGGGAGCATACAATTACCGGTCAATTGAATCAAAATATACCTCGTATAAACTAAACAGGCCAACCAAATAAAATCCTATTTTAGCCTCTTCAGGTATCTATCCTTTGCCCTCAGAACTGCTACTCGAAAACTATTGTCATTCTGGAGATAAGATTTTGTAGTGTTTTTCAAATACTGCAGTCCAAGACGCTGAAAATTATTCCATAGACCTTCAGTACTGGGTAATCTGGGTTTTCTGAGTTCCCTGTCACGTTCATCCCGTAAGAGTTCAATGTGATTTTAGTCAGGTGACTGACTTGGCCAAATCATATTCTTCGGTTCCCCATGTTTCTCTTTTCCACTGACATAAAGTCTGCACAGTTTAGAAGTATGTCTGGGAACGTAGTCCTGTTGTAGAACAATCCCAAGTCAGTTGGCAGATGGAACTGCATTGTTGATCAGTGTCCTGTGATATCCTTCCTTCTTTAATGTCCCATTAATGATCACTAGACTATTGACTGTATCACTTGCAAAACATCTCCCCATCGTGACCAATCCTCCATCATCCTTCACCGTGGGTGTCACACATTACTCTTGACATTTTCTCCACAAATCCGATGCCGCTCGGAGCGGCCGCACGGTTAGAGGCGCCATGTCACAGGTTGCGTGGCCCCTCCCTCGGGCATGGGTGTATGTGTTGGTCTTAGCGTAAGCTAGTTTAAGTAATGTGTAAGTGTAGGGACCGATGAGCTCAGCAGTTTGGTCCCTTAGGAATTCACACACTTTTGAACATTTTAAACAAATCCGGAGAACAAACTTTCTACGACGGCTTCCAAATACTTCAAACTTAGATTCGTCCGTGAATAACACCTTGGACAATTGCTGTACACTCCAGTTTTTGTGCTGCTGTGCCCATTGAAATTGTTTCACCTAATTTTATTTGGGTACTAAAGAGTTTTGGCCGCTATGCAACTCTTTAAAAATTTTTCACTGAAACGGCGTTGCATTGTTGAGACAGAGATTGGCGGTTCTCGCTTACTCTTTCTTTCTCGCCAATTTCGGGTGCAGTACGAGTCCTCTGCAGTTTTTATGTATTGAACTAGGGACCTAGAATCGACGGAGAGGCTTCGTCCCCGCCGTAGCCCTCAGTGGTACACAACCCCACAACAGGCTACAGCAGTCCGCTCACCCCACCGCCGCCCCACACCGAATCCAGGGTTATCGTGCGGTTCGGTCCTCAGTGGACCCTGTCGGAAACGTCTCACACCAGACAAGTGTAACCCCAATGTTTGCGTGGTAGAGTAATTTTGGTGTACGCGTACGTGGAGACAGTGTTTGCGCAGCAGTCGCCGACAGAGTGTAACTGAGCCGGAATAAGGGGAACCAGCCCGCATTTGCCGAGGCAGATGGAAAACCGCCCTAAAAACCATTCACAGGCTGGCCGGCACACCGGACCTCGACAGTAATCCGCCGGGCGGATTCGTGCCGGGGACCGGCACGCCTTCCCGCCCGAAAAGCAGTGCGTTTGACCGCACGGCTAGCCGGGCGGGGTCCTCTAAAATTTACTCTGTACACATATGGACCGATCTCTCCTGTACGATGTTATACCGAGTCTTCCAGATCGCGAAACACCTGCGTTGGTACCAGTTTGCTTGAACCACTGCAAAATATACACCACTGTAGAATACGCTACGACAACTTTTTCTGCTATTGTCTTGCTAGAATAGACTTCCCGATGCAGAGCTACAATTAGAGCACCATCAATTGCAGCACGTTTTTCAGTTCCCATCCCCTGCTGACGTCCCATTAGGAGGTAATATGATATTAACCTGTTCCGGTTTACAAACACATTAATATATGTACACAATGTTTTGTAAACTAATGCGAACTGACTGCTACATAGACAGCTGAAGGAATGAGGCCTATTCGAATGGAGCTGTCTTAAGAAAAGGCACGCTAGTGTTGTTGCAGATACTCATCAGTACCTCTCTAGGCGAACAACCAGTTAGATACACAACAGGGGCACTTAGTCTTCAAATGTTAACACTTATTTCATTATCATAATGGGTATATGATAGAATATTCAAAACGAATTCCCTATTTTAAACACAGATCCATAGTTATGATGGGTGGTCGGAAACTTTTGATCGAGAGAGTATTTCCCGAAAAAGAATAGAAAAGGATTATAGAATAAAATAAAGTTTTGCCACAAAAGCAGCGTTGACAAAATTCGACTAAATACCTACTACACAAAGGCCACATAACTAGTCCATGGGCAGCATCCGAAAGTTAGTAGAACTATCAGGCGTTCGGGATTCTTTTATGATTCGTTTGATTCCCTGTAAGCTGTTTTATTGTCTTTAAAACACATAAATGTCTATGAAGTCCTTATTTAATATCTCGACGCTAATTGTGCAATGCTACTGACTGAGAAGTCAGAAGATATTAGTCCGATCCGATGTTTTAAACGTCCTAAACAGTCACTGACCACGACTACATACGAGTTAACACAGTCAGTCGCTCAGTAGTCTTCTTGTATAGAACTGTAAGCCATAATGTCTCGAAATTTGCACGAAACACGCCACGCGGACTTGAAATGTTCACACTCGAAATCTCCTAAAATAACTCGCAAAGCTCAAACTTTCTTAAAATGCTCAACACCGTAGTCGCTTTTTATCAACTAAAGGAGAACCGATCAAATGTGCGGATTTCTTCATTTTGGTGCAAATTGATCAGCGCCATTTAACACAGGTGTTAACCAGAAGACGGCTCCCGAGGGACTATCTCGATTCCTACATCTGACGCACAAAGCGCTCATCAAACGGGCGGGAAATGCTGAACTCCTATGGGCTAGAATTGAAAGCAGCCACTCATATTATCTCGAGCACTTCTATGCTCGCGGTATTTCTAATATCAACCGAACAGATTGCCACAAGTAATTTAGACCAGAAATTTCGAAATTTCGAACCTAAATAAAATTTAATGAAAACAAAATACGATTCCTTTCCACAGAATAAATTACTAATAAATTTAATACTCAACGCCCCTTCTGGCTGCTCTTTGCAAAATCAAGCTTATATACGCCACAAATTCCCCTACTACACAACAACTTTCTCACACATATTTATAGTTTTAATAAAATACCATATTCTCACTTTACGTATGTTCTCCAGTCACTCTCTCAGTCTCTCTAAAACATTCACACAACCAAAACACAATGAAGTAATAATTTTCCAATGTACTGTTAATTACGTTAGAAATCTGTGGCAATGAAAATTCCAGAAAATTGGATTATATGAACCTATCCTCTTGGTTGCAGTTTCACTTGATACTATGGATGGATACATTACAGTACCTAACTCGTTTCACAATGCCAGCACGGTTATTATGTATTTTAGGCAAAAATTGTATCTCGGAAAGTAGTGAAGTTACTGATTTAAAATTTTAGCAGTATGGTTCTATTATCCAAAGAATTTGGTGCACCAAGTATGAAAAATATCGATTACTATTTAATAGTACTTCTTCAGAGTCATAGAGAATATGTGTAACTCGCTGCACTCAGCATTAAGCAAGTACAACGCCTCGCTCGGCCAAGTAGCCGGCGTCAGCTGTGCGAGCGTGAGAACCAAAATCCGCTCTCCTCTCGGCTCCACGGCAACCTACGCTTTCAACGCAAAATGACAACTCGTAATAATTTCCTACGTTACACGCTGAAGGGTATGCTCCGAAACACTTACGCCTGCATTGCACTTGTACGCTATCGTCAAATTATCCGCAGCCCGCCGCCTATCCTGGTTTCCTGAGCGACCAAGCATCCGACCTACACGTCCTGCGAAGAGGCGTGGACGAACAACGCCTTGTCGCCTACTCGAGATTTCAATGTCCTCCAACCACTTTCCACAAACGCTCACAACAACAGTACGCGAAAAGCCGGCTATCTACGCCGCTCCCAGATGGTGGTTCACAGACGAAGAGGCCATAATCTGCCCATTGTCAGATTCACTTATTTCAGTAGACTCTCCTGGTTGCGGTCCGTATCGCGGCTGCAATTACCCATTGTGCGTCTAAGCTCTGCTTATATACTTTCCACACCAAGTCACGTACAGTCAACACCACCAGGCGACATTCAAATTCACGGTGAGCAGTAGTCTTGATGTTTTGCCTCTTGTGGCATTTTTCTGAAATGGTTAAGGAGTACGTCAACGAAATGTTGTAATATTGAATTTTCCACTTCTTAATAAAATATGTCTGCAATTTCTTATTCATTTTCTGCCGTACCTGCATCGAGAAACAATGTATTACATGTTTGTCGACTGATGTGGAAAATATTCTCTTGTCTCCTTTGTCGAAAAGCATAGATGTTTGTATTTCACTTTCATGTTAAAGGGAATGTCGCACGTAATCTCTTCTCCTAACCAACAGAGAGCTGGTTTTTGTAGATGTTATGAGTATCAGCGGCAAAAGTCACATACAATGTGCAATATTTTATTCAGCGCATGCAGAGACCGAGTCAGACCGTTTCGCATCGCTTATGCAAACTTCAGCAAGGCTTGTCGGTTCTGGAATTACATCCACCCCGTACACCGAAACAACAAAGCTCTTATCCCTCTCTTTCAATTTTAAACCCCTCTTTTCTTCACTACTGAAATCATCAGTTACTAGTATGTCGAACATAGCCGTGTACGCAAAAGGTAGTATCACATATGCATGCAGGGTTTATAGTTCAAACGGCTGCATTAAATAAAGATGTGTCGACGTGCTTAAAAGTATTCAAAGCGGTGAATAATGATTCTCTTGCAGTTTTTTCCTCTTGTGATTGGGTAGGTTTAGTCAGACGAGAAAACAATGAAACGAAGTATAAAATAATACTTTGTTTCTTTATTCGTCGTATTCCTTGCAGGATTCTGGCTCACAACACTACGCAACGAGATATTTTATGTCTGCGTAATTTTCCCTCTACTGAAGTATTTTTGCGCTATTTTGGATCTGTTTCCTGTAATGGACAATTTTTTTCACATATCAAGTAATAACGTTTTCTTAAATCACAGTTCCACGTACAGAAATTTTATTGCATGTAATTGGCGTCGCTTGTCATACCCATCTGGCTGTTTAGGTGAAAAATTCAGTTCATTGTTGACATGCTGTGGTGTTGTGAAGTTATGTTTGTGATGTTAAATATTGTTTTGCAGTTTCTTAGAAATGAGTTCCCACAAGTTTTAAATAACCTCAAATTATTCTGTTGTGTTTGGGGAAGCTAAGTAATTGCTATGCAAAGACACAACGTTAGTAGCTCCGTAAGAAATTTCTACAAAACTTATTTTGATGAAAGACTGTGGAAAAACGGGTAGAGATAATAAATACCGCAAAATCATGAGTATCATTGTCTTTTTTTATATGGTTAATGTTGTGAAGATCATAACGTAAAAAGTAAGAGGGATCTAAAATATCCTAAAATGTCTTCGGCTTCACCACCAGTTAGCCACAGTGAATATCTCTGTTTCAATTCCGTCTACCGTCCGTGAAGATTTGAAACGGAGAGAAATCAGAAAATTAACGTGTGACGGCAATCATTACAAGTCTAAAGAAGATTCTACATTAGAATTATTTAGTCAAAAGGACGTAAATTATTTATCGCGTGTAAATCTGACAAAAGACGCTGCCGAATTATCTTGGTCAAGATTGAAAGCAAAACATCAATCACGTACCATTCTTTTGGTACAGAAACAGATGAGAGGACTACATGGTCTTTTTGTTATGATATTGAGTGTTTATTGAATTTCTATAACATCACTTACGATCCAAGTCAGTGTAAGTTATTTACGGACTTGACAAACTTAGCCTGAAAGGTGTACTTCCACACGAAATTTGTTTGTCTCAGTACCTATTGCGCATTCAGTACACCATAAAGAGACTATGAAAATCTCGAAACTGAGCTGAAATACGTGAAATTCGAATAAAGTTATTAGACAATAAGAGGAGAACTTAAAGTAGCTGGCATGTGACTTGGTCAACAACCCGGCTACATAAAATGCCATGTTTCATTTGTCAGTGGGACAGTGGAGCCAAAGGTAATCTTTGAAAGGTAACCAACAGGCCCGAGAGAAAAACCCTCAAATCCTGTTCATGATACCGTTACCTCCTCTTTACATCAATCCTGGATTAATGAAACAGTTTGCCATATCACTTCAAGAAGATGGTGATAGGTAACAAGATTTCAAAAAGTAAATAATCAGAAACTTGAAGGAGGGATCTTTGTGGGGCAGCAGATCACAAATTTAATGAAAGATTTTATTTGATTGTTTGAAAGTACAGTGAGTCCAGTGGAAAAAAGCTTGATTTTCGTTTAAAGAAGTGGCCAACTTTTTGGACAACTACATACACACACAATAGTGGTTTAAACAATGTTGCGGAGTTTCATGATATGCAAATGTAACGCGAGTGTGAGGCTTCATTTTCTACATTCACATACTGATGTACTATTTCTTCCTCCCATGAATCTTTCCGATGTCAATGAAGAAAAAAGAGACACATCGTTGCAAATTTATTATGTACAACGTAGTAATGTA
Source organism: Schistocerca nitens (assembly GCF_023898315.1). Lineage (NCBI taxonomy): Eukaryota > Metazoa > Arthropoda > Insecta > Orthoptera > Acrididae > Schistocerca > Schistocerca nitens. The sequence goes on along the minus strand of NC_064614.1, from coordinate 281,116,158 downwards.
GTAATTACGCAACTAATGCAGGCAACAGCTTCCACTTTCGTGTAAAAGTAATTGTTAACAGCCAGCTTTGTTTAAATGTAGCTGCCACATTCTAAACAAGATGCTGCTCTTGTCGATGTGTAACGGAAAAGCTCTTAATTCATTTCCTGTAAGTTCGCACAAGGTTCATGGAAAAACAAACATTACAACAAACACAGAAAAAAACTTTCAGTGAAAATTTCCGTGTATGCAGATTAGATTGGATTCAGTTTTCGTTCCACAGACCCAAAAAATGAGATGATTCTCGTGGGTATGAAACTTGTCAGAAAGTATAACAAAAATATAAAACATGTGAATATAATATTTATTACCCTAATCATTTGTCAGGAGATTGTCGAAATACGTGAATACAATGCGGTAAACTGAAACTGCATACTTACAGAACTAACACGCTGTCAGAAGGAAACATTGTTATACACTAGTAATAAATTTATCATACCCAAAATACCTAATCTTAACTGTTGCGACCAAGTGTGGTCAAATCTAACAGATATTTTTACTTAAGCTAGCTCAGCAGTCTGTTGAGATATTCATCTATGGAGTAGAAGGAGTTGCCTATCAAAAAGTGTTTCAAACTCTGTTTAAACCGTGCTTTATCTGATACCAAGGTTTTAATGGTTGCTGGCAACCTATTGGTTCAAATGGTGCAATTGGCTCTGAGCACTATGGGACTTAACTTCTGAGGCCATCAGTTCCCTAGAACTTAGAACTACTTAAACCTAACTAACCTAAGGACATCACACACATCCATGCCCGAGGCACGATTCGAACCTGCGACCGTAGCGGTCGCGCGGTTCCAGACTGTAGCGCCTAGAACCGCTCGGCCACTCCGGCCGGCGGCAATTTATTGAAAATGTGTGTTCCTGAATATTGGACCCCTTTTTGGACCAAGGTAAGTTATTTTAGGTCTTTACATGGATTGTTCTTATTCCTAGTATTGATACTGTGTATTGAGGTATTGGTTGGAAATAGAGATGTATTACTTGCAACAAATTTCATTAAGGAATAAATATACTGCGAAGCAGTGGTTAGGATACAAAGTTCTTGAACAGGTTTCTACATGATGTTCTTGAATTTAAACCACAAATGATTCTTATCACATGCTTTTACACCCTGAAAACTTTTGCGCGGTATGATGAGTTGCCCCAGAATATGATCCCATAAGACATAATAGAATGAGAGTTAGCGAAGTATGCAAGTTTTGTTATACCTCCTACATTTGATATCGTTCTCACGGCAAATATAGACTTGTTTAAGCACTTAAGGAATAAGCGGTACCTTAATATGTACACAAATCCGTGTGTTAGTTGTTTTTTCTCTGCATCGAACAGTCTTCCCGCAAACATGTCACATAATTTACTACCTGATGTTTTCCACATCGTCATGTCAGTACAGACTAACCGCTTTCCATCCATGCATCGCCCCATCAACACCTGACCTGATGTACTCATGCCACACTTACTTGGAGGTATTACCCACTTAAAAACATACAACTTATAGTATCTCTAATTATTAATTTTCACATTACGTAAATATTGATGTAATGTTGATCAATACACCGTCCTTAGTCACCAATCGAAATATCTGCACTTATACTTGTTATGCTTGGTACTGGTGACAGCAGCCAGTCACGAATTCCTCTCCTGTGATAATCTCTTCATCTCAGAGTAGCACTTGCGCACTACGTCCTCAATCATTTGTCGGATGCATCCCAAACTCTCCCTTTCCCTACTGTTCTTACGCTCTATAGTGAACTCTAGTTCTATGGAAGTTATTAACTGATAACACGCCTCATCATTCTGTCCATTCTTCCTGTTTTTTTTTTTTTTTCATTTATTCCTTTCCTCGCCGAATCTGTGAAAAACCCCTTCATTCCGTATATTATCACATAACTTACGGTATCCTTTTACGTACTACTAACACTACACATCAGACGTTTCGATTCTCTTCTTTTCCAGTTTTCCCAAAGTCTATGATTCACTACTACAATGCTGTGCCACAGACGTACATTCTCAGAATTTTTCCTTAGATTCAGATTGATGTTTGATATTAACAGACTTCCATTCCCAGGAAAGATCATTTCAAGATCTTTCATTTTCCTCCCTTTTTGGGTGTTGTGTAGGGTTTCATGTTGCACATTGTAACTGTGGCCTTTCGTAAGCAGGTATCTTTGTAAGTCTCGAACCTAAAGCAGTGAATACTGCCCTTTCATACTGGCGTATATGGGATTTGCCACAATTGCAAAAGATTTTGTATATTCTACTCTTTCCCAAGTCTGATATGCTGTCCTTACCATTAGGCAAAATGTTTCCAACACTGATGTGGAAGTGATTTTTTTTTTAAGTTCCTAAATTTAAGCTTTCTGGCCACGTCCTGCGGGAGCTTTCCTAAACATGGAACTGTCCATTATTTACAGAGATCTTGAGACTATGGATCGAGCTCATGCTACTGTTGTATTAGCAATAAATTATGGAGTCCACCGAGACAGTAGCGTAACCATTGCTTGACGCTCTTTGTTAACTCGTATCGAGAATGTAATTATGCGACCTAATCCTATGCAATAAGGGATTTCAAAAGATTTTCTGATGGTGAATTACGCCCGAAACGCGGCGGAAATATAGTGTTTAAGGACAAGTGGTCTGTTGATTTCAGAGACCTAATGAAGCAGTGGTATAACACGTTCTTAGTGTTTAGCCTCTATTTAGCTGCGTGCAGTATCAGTTCCTAGAAAACCGAGGAATAGTTTCTTGATTAGATTTAGGAAGAATTGAAAGGAAAGCCACCTTTAATATATTCCAAATTACTGGAAATCCTTTCCTGATGAACAAACAGTGGAGTCTGCAATGAACAAAAGTCCCTGAAGACAAACTTCATATCTTTTGATCAATTATACCACGAACAGCTTGAAAACGAAGTCTATGATTTCAATAAAATAAAATCCAATTAGAGCAGGAACGTTTATAACAAAATAGCGACACACTGACAGAAAACAGAAGTATAAATTTAGGTAAAATAGCTCAATCACACACAACCCTGCATTGGAAAATATTTCGCGAAATAATTTTCATAATTAGAACAAAGCTTGGGAATTATGAATAATATGGTCACGAGTTCAGTAAGCCAATATGGCTAATAAAGTTGTTGGTTATTGGAAATGTATTTTTTTCTAATGTTAATCGATCCACGTGCACTGTAAATGAAGTTAGTGAGGCTGTACAATGAAAAGATTTCACGTAATCGTCGAAAACTAATCAAGTATCTTCTCAAAAACTTTAAATTAATATACAGAAATTTTAATAGTAATACCTAACGAAAACACTGTAATGCATCATTGCGCATTAACTATGAAACTACGTTGCTCTCAAATGGTTAAAATGGCTCTAAGCACTATGGGACTTAACATCTAAGGTCATCAGTCCCCTAGATTTAGAACTACTTAAACCTAACTAGCCTAAGGACATCACACAAATCCATTCCCGAGGCAGGATTCGACCTGCGACCGTAGCAACAGCGCGGTTTCGGACTGAAGCGCCTAGAACCGCTCGGCCACAACGGCCGACAACTACGTTGCCTAATACTCAAGTTTTTTGTTATGAATCAGACTAATTTCACTTATAGCTCTAACAATATAAAGATGTTCGTACAGCACAAGAATACATGCAGACAATGTACAGTTAATCATGTTTAGATTATTTGGTAGAATTTAATTTTGGTTTATCGTAAGTTTAGTAATATTTATTTCAATTAACACTCTTACTTGTGAGTAGCAAATTTACTTTTAAAGTATTTTAACCGTCAAATCATAAGTTTTTATTATTCTCGCGTTTCCACAATTTTTCTGGTCAAACTGAATAGTATTCGATCTTTGGATTATCAGTCTGTTAAAAACTGAGAATTATTATTCATTAAGGAGAAAAATAAAGGACTCTAATCAGAGTAAAAATGACGGAGAGAAATAACAAGAACGGGATGCATACAAAATTATATAAAACATTATTATTGAGATCATAAAGAAAACTAAACCAGGACACGACTTTTCTAAGCTCAAGTCCCTACTGTACTCTTGACGATGTTCGAAGCTGCAGATACGATAAGGTCGGGTATTGTCGACACTGTCCCATCCACTGTATAACTATGGACAATCTCTGGTTCGGCAATAATAATATATAGACTTGTTTCGGAAATCGAATCAGTCTTTCAGGTATACATGCCGACCTCGCAAGCAGAAGATGGACAGATGAAGAAAGTGTATAAGGACACTGGACGAGTAATACAGTACGTGAAGGAAGAAGAAAATCTAATAGTCAGGGGGATTTGGGGTGCGATTGTAGGAGAAGGAGAAGAAGAACGGGTTTCGGGAGAATATGGGCTTGGTACTAGGAGTGAGAGAGGAGACAGACTAATTGAGTTCTGCAATAAATTTCAGGTAGTAATAGCGAATACTCCGTTCAAAAATATTAAGAGCTGGAGATATAGTTAGATAAGGCCAGGATATACGAAAAGATTTCGCTTACATTTTATCATGGTCAGACAGAAATTACTAAAACACATACTGGATTGTACGGCTTAATCCAAGAGCAGTTATAGACTCAGACTAGAATTTAGTAATTATAAAGAGTAGGCTGAAGTTTAAGAGGCTAGTCAGGAAGAAACAAACCTCAAAGAATGGGATGCATACTTACAATGGAAATGAAGAGACACAAAAAATGGTTCAAATGGCTCTGAGCACTATGGGACTCAACTGCTGTGGTCATAAGTCCCCTATAACTTAGAACTACTTAAACCTAACTAACCTAAGGACAGCACACAACACCTAGCCATCACGAGGCAGAGAAAATCCCTGGCCCCGCCGGGAATCGAACCCGGGAACCCGGGCGTGGGAAGCGAGAACGCTACCGCACGACCACGAGATGCGGGCGGAAGAGACACACTTGAAGTTCTCTAAGCTTATATATAATGCAATAACAAATAATTCAGTAGGCAATTCAATTGAATAGGAATGAACATTTCTAAAAAGAGCAATCATATAAGTTGGAAAGACAATGTAAGTACAAGGAAGGTAACTGCAAGGAAACAGTGGGTTGTGGAAGAAAACTTCAGTTGAGCGACGAAAGAAGTACAAAAACGTTAACTGAAATTCCGAAATACAGAAATACTAGTCACATAGGAACGGAATAAACTTTAAGTGCAAGGAAACTAAGATGAAATGGCTGCATGAAAAATGGGAAGAAATCGAAAAAAAATGCTTGTTGGAAGGACTGACTCAGCATACAAAAAGTCAAAACAAGCTTCGGTGAATGTAAGCATGGCTTTCTCAGCCATTGTCATAGTCAATAAAACTGTTCTGGATTTGTGCCCGCGTTGCCACTGTGTAAAATATCCGACAAATCGTTAAAATGTCTCTGAGCACTATGCGACTTAACTTCTGAGGTCATCAGTCGCCTAGAACATAGAACTAATTAAACCTAACTAACCTAAGGACATAACACACATCCATGCCCGAGGCAGGATTCGAACCTGCGACCGTAGCGGTTGCTCGGCTCCAGACTGTGGCGCCTAGAACCGAACGGTCACTCCGGCCGGCAAAATGTCCGACATTTCGGCTACTATTCCAAGTGGCCTCCAACAGGAAACGTTGAAAATTTTACACATTGGCACTACGCTCACAAACACAGAACCTTCGGTGACATTAAAAGCAAGGATCATAACACTAAGGGTAATGGTAACTCCACTGTTACATGCGGAGAAGAGAACGCATAGGTGGAAACATTATACTGAAGGCCTTTATCAGCTGGAGGACTTGTCTGATGACGTGGTAGAAGAAAGAACAAGAGTCGACAGGAGGACGTAGGGGAGCCAGTATTAGTCACAATTTAAAAGATCTGTGGACGACTGAGAATGAAGTAAGGCAAAAGATATAACATTCCATGTGAATTTCTAAAATGATTGGCAATAAAAGGACTATTCACGTCGGTGTGTAGAATGTATGAGACCGGGGTTATACCATCGTACTTTCGGAAAAACATCATCCAGACAAACCCGAAGATAACAAAAGCCAACAAGTACGAGAATTATAGCATAATTAGCTATACAGCTCATGTATCCAAGTTGCTGACAAGATTATTGTACAGAAAAATGGAAAAGAAAAACCGCACTGATTAAGGCACCATGTCACGGACTGCACGGCCCCTCCCGCCGGAGGTTCGAGTCCTCCTCCGGGCATGGGTGTTTGCGATGGTCGTAGCATAAGTTAGTTTAAGTAGTGTGTAAGTCTAGGGACCGATGATCTCAGCAGTTTGGTCCCTTAGGTATTCACAAACATTTGAACATTTTTTGGAAAAGAAAACTGGAAACCTATTAGATCAGTTTGACTTTTGGAAAGGTAAATGCACCAGAGAGACAGTTCTGACGTTGCGGTTGGTAATGGAAGCAAGACTGAAGAAAAATAAAAGCACGATCTTAGAATTTGTCGACCTGGAAAAAGAGCTCAGCAATGTCAAATGGTGCAAGATGTTCGAGATGTGTGTACAAGACTCACGATAGAACAATAAGACGGGACGACCAAGGAAGCTTCAAGAGAAGGATTACAATACAAAGTGCAAGGATATCACAAGATTCGCTGACGACATTGCTATCTTCAGTGGAAAAGATTGAGAGTTTTTCGAAGAAAGACGAAAGTAATGAGAAGTAGCTAAAATGAGTATGGCGAGAAAATTAACATCAGAATTGCTGATCACGAAGTAGATGAAGTAAATAATTCTGCTACCTAGGTAGCAAAATAAGCCATGATAACATTTGCAACTTATTTCCTCAATTATATACTGGGCGTATTCCAATCTCTGTCTTTCTCTAAGGCTTTTAACCTGTACTGCACCCTCTAGTATCATGGAAGTTATCGCCTTATGTCTTAACACATGTCGTATCATCCTCTCCCTTATTCTTTTCAGTGTTTTCCATATATTCCCTTCATTGCCAATTCCACGGAGAACTTCCTCATTTTCAACATTCTTCTGTAGCACCACATCTCAAGTGCTTCGACTATCTACTTTCCCGGTTTTCCGACAGCCTATGATTCACTACCATACTATACTGTGCTAAGAACGTACATTCACAATAATTTCTTCTTCAAATTAAGGCCTATCTTTGATACTAGTAGACTTCTCTTGGACAGGGATTCCCTTTTGCCGGTGCCAGTCTGCTTCTTATGTTCTCCTTACCCCGTTCATCGCGGGTTATTTTGCTTGCTAGGTATTGAGTAGTACAAGTTTATATGCCAACTGGTGCCAACTAGCTCTGCAGATGATGAAGAAATTGTTGAAATGTATGATGCGATAAAAGAAATTATTCAGGTATTGAAGGGAGACGAAAGTTTAATAGTCATGGGTGACTGGAATTCGACAGTAGGAAAAGGAAGACAACGAAACGTAGTAGGTGAATATGGATTGGGGCTAAGAAAAGAAACAGGAACCGTCTGGTAGAATTTTGCACAGAGCATAACTTAATCATAGCTAACACTTGGTTCAAGAATCATGGCCGGCCGCGGTGGTCTCGCGGTTCTAGGCGCGCAGTCCGGAACCGTGCGACTGCTACGGTCGCAGGTTCGAATCCTGCCTCGGGCATGGATGTGTGTGATGTCCTTAGGTTAGTTAGGTTTAAGTAGTTCTAAGTTCTAGGGGACTAATGACCACAGCAGTTGAGTCCCATAGTGCTCAGAGCCATTTGAACCATTTTTTGAAGAATGATGAAAAAAGGTTGTATACATGGAAGAACCCTGGAAATGCTAGAAGTTTTCAGATAGATTATATAATGGCAAGACAGAGATTGAGGAACCAGATTTTAAACTGTAAGACATTTCCAGGGGCACATGTGGACTTTGACCACAATCTATTGGTTATGAACTGTAGATTAAAACTGAAGAAACTGCAAAAAGGTGGGAATTTAAGAAGATGGGACCTGGATAAACTGAAAGAACCAGAGGTTGTACAGAGTTTCAGGGAGAGCATAAGGGAACAATTGACAAGAATGGGGAGTAGAAATACAGAAGAAGAAGAATGGGTACCTTTGAAGGATGAAGTAGTGAAGGCAGCAGAGGATCAAGTACGTAAACAGACGAGGGCTAGTAGAAATCCTTGGATAACAGAAGAGATACTGAATTTAATTGACGAAAGGAGAAAATACAAAAATGCAGTAAGTGAAGCAGGCAAAAAGGAATACAAACGTCTCAAAAATGAGATCGACAGGAAGTGCAAAATGGCTAAGCAAAATGTAAGGATGCAGAGGCTTATCTCACGAGGGGTAAGATAGATACTGCCTACAGGATAATTAAAGAGATCTTTGGAGAAAAGAGAACCATTTGCATGAATATCAAGAGCTCAGATGGAAACCCAGTTCTAAGCAAAGAAGGGAAAGCAGAAAGGTGGAAGGAGTATATAGAGGATCTATACAGGGGCGATGTTCTTGAGGACAACATTAAGGAAATGGAAGAGGAAGTAGATGAAGATGAAATGGGAGATTTGATACTGCGTGAAGAGTTTGACAGAGCACTGAAAGACCTAAGTCGAAACAAGGCCCCGGAAGTAGACAACATTCCATTAGAACTACTGACAGCCTTGGGAGAGCCAGTCCTGACAAAACTGTACCATCTGGTGAGCAAGATGCATGAGACAGGCGAAATTCCCTCAGACTTCAAGAAGAATATAATAATTCCAAGGAGGTGTTGACAGATGTGAAAATTACCGAACTATCAGTTTAATAAGTCACAGCTGCAAAATACTAGCGCGAATTCTTTACAGACGAATGGAAAATCTGATAGAAGCCGACCTCGGGGAAGATCAGTTTGGATTCCGTAGAAATGTTGGAACACGTGAGGCAATACTGACCCTACGACTTATCTTAGAAGAAAGATTAAGGAAAGGCAAACCTACGTTTCTAGCATTTGTAGACTTAGAGAAAGCTTTAGACAATGTTGACTGTAATACTCTCTTTCAAACTCTGAAGGTGGTAGGGGTAAAATACAGGGAGCGAAAGGCTATTTACAATTTGTGTAGAAACCAGATGGCAGTTATAAGAGTCGAGGGACATGAAAGGGAAGCAGTGGTTGGGAAGGGAGTGAGACAGGGTTGTAGCCTCTCCCCGATGTTCTTCAATCTGTATATTAAGGAAGCAATAAAGGAAACAAAAGAAAAATTCGGAGTAGGTATTAAATTCCATGGAGAAAAAAATTTGAGGTTCGCCGATGACATTGTAATTCTGTCAGAGACAGCAAAGGACTTGGAAGAGCAGTTGAACGGAATCAACAGATCCAGTAATTTTTCATCCCTTCTACACAGGATAGCAATATCGTTTTACCTAAAATTTTAATCCTGCTCTGTCAAAATATGAAATTAAAACACGTTACTGGTTTGTGTTAGACGTAACACATTTACAAGCGGGTACTTAACAGTAGCTGTATTCTTAATAGACGAATCATTAGAGAAACAATTTGAGAGGCAATCAGAAAATTTATCAAAATATACTTAAAATGTGGGAAACAACGACAAAGTGAACTTTTCTCATTTTGAACGTAAGTGCCTAATGAAAGTGGGCAGGCTAACAACAATAAATATAACTGCATTTCTAAATAAATTAGTCAACGATAGCCTGGATCGAGAAAACATGAATATAACTGTCAAGCCACATCAAAAAGTTGGAAACACCAAATAGTGATGCATTTAAAAGAAAAATCGCGAGCTTATAAATCTGTCAAGGCAGGGAAGGAAAAGAGAAACAAAACGGATAGATGAAAAGGCGACTTGAGAAGATGGAGTACTACGAAATAAGGAAAGTAGAGGAACCTCATCTGTAATGTGATCCCAGTTAGCATATATAATCACAAGAGCATATGTTATTAGCATAAATATACAAAAGTGTCATTTTTGTTGTGTACTCTTGAAAGGGGTCAATAAGACCCGTTTCGTAAATGTTACCAGTAACTTCGGCATTGTAATGCTGACAGCGGCTACTTTTATCGTTCGTATTTTATGCTGCCACATCAACACGTGGCCCTTGACGGAGGACAGTGCCTCGGTTATTTATTATTATTCTTGTACATTCCGTTTTGCTTCCGTCTTTTCCCGGTGTGTGTGTGTGTGTAAATAATTTGAAATCCACTGCAGTGTACTGAGAGCCCTTCGGAGAGCCGTAGCTTCGTGATGATGATGATGATGATGATGATCAGTTTGTAGGTCCCTCAACTGCGCGGTTATCAGCACCCGTACAAATTCCCAACCTTTGCTCAGTCCAGTCTCACCACTCTCATGAATGATGATGAAATGATGAGGACAACACAAACCCCCAGTCATCTCGAGGCAGGCATAAATCCCTGACCCCACCAGGATTCGAACCCGGGACCCCGTGCTCGGGAAGCGAGAACGCGACCGCGAGACCACGAGCTACTTACCCTTAGCTTCGTATTGCCAACGTACAGACCCCTACAGATACATCAGTTTATAGCTCGACCAGCAGACCGACGAACTTCGTGGCAGCCAACACACTTCCAGACCAACTGCACTCAGTAGTTACACCACCGACCCGATGTTGTGATTTGTTCAAGTTCATTGAGTTTACGAGATCCCGCCTGGTTTTTCATAGAAACAAAAACTGGACTTCGCCTTGGCCATTTTGGGCTTAACAAGGCAAAAACGGGGAAAGCTCTGGGTAAAGAAATGCCTAATGCAAAGAAAAAAGTTCGCTCACACTCTGTTACTTTAGGAGGTGGGAATCGCAGATTTTTGTACTTACTAATAATGGATGAAACATGCATTTCAGAGCAGCTGAACATCAGCAAGCCATTCTTAACGAAAACTGTATAATCATGAGAGAGGCTGTAAGCTGCGAGGAGAGACTCTTAGCTACATTACTGTTTCTAACGACCTTCAGAATTTAAGAAGACCACAAATTCATTGTTGCTGCATCCCCTCAATTATTATCTAAAATCATTCCTCAAACCTGCAACTTGATTTATAATAGCCTGACGACGTACATCATGGTGAATTAAAAAAATAAAGCAACATATGTTTAAGTAAACTTTGTTAATTTATTTATACACGTAGCGTAAAAGTTACCACTACCCCTGTAATTTTAACAAATATGTTTTTGATTAAAAGAAGAATGATACAAATGATAGTGGCTCATGTCATCTAATAAATACAACAATAGATATAGAAGAAAAGAAGCATTTAGCAACTGTTAGAGCTGTAAAAAATGTCCCATACTTTGCTGTTCGTAACAGAACGCTTGGATATAGGCAGGACTATTTTAATCCGTCTAACAATGAAGTAAGTATACGTTCTGAATAAACGTCCATTGAGTATATTTCGGTTTTTAGGTAAATGAAATCTAAGATCTAATCTGTCTGTGGTCGGTTTCTAGATTTCATTTCGGAAATAATACTAACAGCCGACACACAAAAGTTTGACGGGCTTTTATTCATAAAATATATATCTTTTACTCTTTCTATATGCCACATGAAACCACTATGTAGATTAAAAAATTAAAAAAGTGCTTCATTTCTTGCGCCTCTATTGCTATACGCCTCACGCGATGTGTCCCACAAACATCTGAAGTCTTTCAATTTCTCCAGAAACTCTGTCATTAAAGTTTCCTCTGTCTCACATTCTTTAACTTATGTTAGAACAGAATTGAAACCAGAACACGGTGACAAAAGGCGAACTTTTCTCGGGCGGTTGGAACGACAGCGCTACACACGGCACTGTTTATGGGGTGGGAGTGGTCAGTGGAAATGGCGGATGACTGGGGGGGGGGGGGGCGGGGGGGGGGGTCGACCGTCATCCCAACAACGAAAGTTCGTCAGTCAATCTGTCAGAACGCCTACACCCGTTCAATTTGTCGGTCGGTTGGTGCTTCTGTAGGGCTCAACCCGCCAACAGCTGCTGGTAAAACCGAATTCGCAGGTCAGTAACACCACTAGCAATGGATGAAAATCTCCCGACAGAAAGAGGTCAGGCACTTTTCGGCGGGACCTGATAAGTGATGAACGCGCTTCTGTAAGTATTACTGTAGCGTCATGGACAAAGCAATGGGTTAGATCAGTTCGTTTGGAGTTTGTAGTTCTTTGGAGAGATACTGCAAGGATTTCAAGAGTCTTGTTTATTCTAGATTTTTCTTTGGGTAAATGCACTTGTTTTATGCAGCTTTACAGGTCATACTTTGTCTTGCGAGAATGACCTTCAAGCTTGCAGTCTTGTGGTGTTTGTGGTAGTGTGAAATGGGCAATATTACTTGCAAATTGATTCCGTGCTCTTGCTATTCACATATTACATTCTGTCTGTTGGGATTTCTTTTTAATGTCGTTTCCCGTGTGAACGATGGACTGAATACCGGTCATCAGCTAATCATTGCGTCTCTGTTCACGATTATCTACCCGTGGCTGTGTTTAATCGATAGATCTCGTTGAGTTCGACGAGTACCCAAATACAGGTGTAATTCTGCTTTATTTCAAGGTTTATGAACTTATGGAGGTAGACTGAATAATGGCCATCAGACAAACACGTGTTCTAAATACGAATAGTACTGTAACACAACATGAATAGTCCATTTAGCTCATTCCTACATATTAGTCCACCTAGACGTACTCCCCAGGCAGTCTGCAGCGTACTCTACGTCTTGAGTATTAGGCCAGCTACGAAGGCGTGCTGAAACGTAATGCCTCCGAATTTTTTATGTGAAAATTCTTAAAGCTTGAAACGCGTACGTTTCATATGTATTCATTACCAGCGATGGCGAGGCATGACAGAATCTCTGACCAGAGAGTTATTTATCGTTGCTAGTCTGCGCTTGACCGCGCGAGTGTGCAGTTGCGAGTTGTACTCTGTCTGTAGTAGAAGTCGGATACAGTTGTGTGTGGCGAGTCGGCAGAGGGAGTAGACAGTTGGAGAGTAGTAGCAGTCTGGTGTAGTAGTCGGTGCTATTCTGCGGGAGTCGGCATGCGTCGACGGCGTGCTGTTCTTCCGAATCTGGTCAGGATTGTGGTGGACGATGTGTATTATTGTAGAAGGTAATGAAGCAGCATTGCGCTCAGCTAATAACGTATGTCAATTGTAATTAATTTGTTCAAAAAATGATGCCCCAATAATAATTTTTCTATAAAGTAACTGTTTTAAAGAAAAAGATTCATTTCAATTTAAAGAATATTTCCTATGCATTTCCTCCAAAAATCAAAATTAAATATAGGGCAGCATTGCACGGAGCTGTGCCGAAAAATAAGAGCAGATATAGATGCATTTTTACTGAGGTAAGAATTTTGGTTTTTCTATTCAGGTTTAATTATTTCACAGGGCCGAAGGTCAGCGCAGCTGCCCTTATAAAATTTATCAGGTTTAATTATTTGTGTTGAGATGTTACATTCAGTTCATGGTTCATTATTTAATTAATATTATTGTGAGTTTGTGATCAATCTTCATTCCTTAACGTTAATTTTGTGGGGAGTTTATATTTGGGCCATTATTATTCTTTAATTTTTGCAAGGAAGTTACGCTTGACTCATTTTTATTATTCACTTTTGTGGGAAGACAACATTTTACTTAACATTGACTCTCATATTCTTGCTGGGAGGTTACAATTTCACTATTATTGACCTTTTAAAATCTTACGGGGAGGTTACAAGCTTTTTAAATAAAGCAAACATTATTAACGTTCTACATCTTTATTCTTGATCTCTACTTATTTGTAGCTCTGTGCCTCTACAGTGCTCCAAATTGTAGCGTGTAACAAGCTGGTGCCGGCCGCTGTGGCCGAACGATTCTAGGCGCTTCAGTGCGGAACCGCGCTGCTGCTACGGTCGCAGGTTCGAATCCTGCCTCGGACATGGATGTGTGTGTGATGTCCTTATGTTAGTTAGGTTTAAGTAGTTCTAAATCTAGGGGACTGATGACCTCAGATATTAAGTCCCATAGTGCTTAGAGTCATTTGAACCATTTGAACATGGTGGTGTCTAACGTGACTATGTCGGTGCGCGAGAAACAGCGTGCTCCAATCGAGTTTCGAACTCGGAGAGTTCGCCTACACATGGATCCCTCTCTCCTCCAGCATGACAATGCCACACCACACACGATCTCTGCAACATCTGAAACAATCCACCACGTTGGGTTCGTTGTCGTCGATCGTCATCCATACAGTCCCGTCTTGGCCCCATGCGATCTTCATTTGTTTCCATGAAGCAGTGCAAGCAGAGACGAGGTTCTGACTCCTTCAACAACATCGAAAATACTACAGTGGTAGTATCAACAAATTGGTCTTTCGTTGGGAGAAATGTTTTCGTCGCCAGGGTGACTACGTTGAGAAATAAATATGTAGAAATGAAGAACCGTTCATTAAGAGATCCTTTATAACACATGTTACATTACTTTTACGAGTTTTGCGTGGGACAGTATCCTGTTAACCACTTTTGATGTTAAAGAATAAATTAATTTTGCGATCAATAGATTTAGAGATGGGTAATCATAATCTGGCATTTCATAACCGTTTCCCAACCGACTCACTCTGAAGCATCCCGGTGATATAAACTGAACATGAGCTTTGAGAATACCTGGTACCAAAAGGAAGCTGGGCTTTGTGTGAGTTAAACTGATGAAAACTACAGGCTCCAAATTGATAATTTCCGCAATCAATACCGACGATATGACGAATTCACTTTTTGGAATAAATCGGTTGAAACGCAATGAATGTTTCGGGCTTATATAACATAAAACAATCTGCGGGGTTTGAGCTTCTTTAATTTCTTATAGTACCTTCACTCTTAGATACTATCCTTCTCCTTTTAAATATTTTTTATTTGAATATTATTCAAGTACCTTTCCGAAACGTTTTGATAGTAAAAGGAATTAATTAAAACAATCTGTTAATTACACACCGAAACGAGCGATTAGGTTACAAAGGGTGTAGGAGGGCGCAATAAATTCAAAGAGCACAGGGTCAGCTTTGACATTTAATTGAAATTATTTCAAACAGGAAAATAAGCCCATCAGGCAAAGTAACAATCACCGGCTTGAAAGCGTGTAGTGTTTGTTTTGAAGCTCTGCAGGTAGTATAGAACTGATACCAGCTGGTAATGTGACACTCTATCGCAGATATAAGTCAGTTTGTTGTTTAGAATCAGTGCAGTACGAGAAATCGGGTTGGAGACAGAATGGCATACCGGAGCTATTGTACATGTATTTAACCACTACCACGTCCGACCATGGTAGCTGGCCGGCCTGGGTGGCCGAGCGGTTCTAGGCGCTACAGTCTGGAACTGCGCGACCGCTACGGTCGCAGGTTCGAATCCTGCCTCGGGCATGGATGTGTGTGATGTCCTTAGGTTAGTTAGGTTTAAGTGGTTCTGAGTTCTAGGTGACTGATGACCTCAGAAGTTAAGTCCCATAGTACTCAGAGCCATTTGAACCATTTTTGAACCTGGTAGCTGAGTGGTCAGCGCGACGGAATGTCATACCTAACGGCCCGGGTTCGATTCCCGGCTGGGTCGGAGATTTTATCCGCTGGGTGTTGTGTTGTACTTATCATCATCATTTCATCCTCATTGACACGCAAGTTGCCGAAGTGGCGTCAACTCGAAAGACTTGCACCAGGTGAACGGTCTATCCGACGGGAGGCCCTGGCCACACGGCATTTATTTACCACTACCACACCTTGAATGAAGTAACCCGGTTTGTTGGTGTACCAGTGAAGACTGTCAAAAGTGTCGATAAGGAATGGTGTAACGTTCGCAGCAGTGTAACACGGCGTAACAACAGCGGTCGTAAAAAAGTCCCAAAATACAGGAACCGTAGACGATCGCTTTGAAACCTAACGGGAATTGCCATAGTCAGTGAATACAGGCACATCTCAGTTAGAATGCGAGTGAACATTGGGAAGTGAACTACATGCAATGACATTTGCAGAGGGGTACCACATAAAAGACGAGTTCTCATGGTGGCACGTTTACGGGGGACCACACAACACAGAAACTGGACTGTAGCTGACTGAGGGCGTGTAGCGAAGACCGACGACTCGTGATTTTGTTCCAGTGATGCAAGGTGTCGAGTGCCCAGATGGCACAATGAGGCGTTTAAGCTGCAGTCTGTGCCGCATGTAGCTGAGTTCTGTTGCGTTCCGTGGGTATTTTTCGTATCACGGTTACATAATTACATGTTTTTCGTACCATGGTTCAAATTCAAATGGTTCTGAGCACTATGGGACTTAACATCTGAGGTCATCAGTTCCCTAGAACTTAGAACTACTTAAACCTAACGAACCTAAGGACATCACACACATCCATGCCCAAGGCAGGATTCGAACCTACGACTGTAGCGGTCGCGCGGTTCCAGAATGAAGCACCTAGAACCTCTCGGCCACACCGGCCGGCTTTCGTACCATGTTTACATAACTAATGAGGAGGTATTGAACAGAACTGAGGAGAAGAGAAATTTGTGGCACAACTTGACTAGAAGAAGGGATCGGTTGGTAGGACATTTTCTGAGGCATGAAAGGATCTTCAATTTAGTATTGGAGGGCAACGTGGAGGGTAAAAATCGTAGTGGGAGACCAAGAGATGAATACACTAAGAGACCAAGAGATGAATAAGCAGATTCAGAAGCATATAGGTTGCAGTAGGTACTGGGAGATGAAAAAGCTTCCACAGTATAATCATGGAGAGCTGCATCAAACCAGTCTCTGGACTGAAGACCACAACAACGGTTACCATGGCTTGGGCCCATTCGTTCAAGTTACCTGTTATGCCAGCACCCTCGCTGACCATGTACTGCCATTTCTTCGTTTGTGCGGACACTGCCGTCCTCAGAGATGGCAACAGCCGTGTTCACAGGGTTACAGTCATGTGTTCCTGTTTTATCGCACCTCGTGTGGGTGACTAGATCATATGCTCTTTATCCCAAAAAGATGTCTCTATTTGGCATAGAGACCAAAACATTGCTGTCAGCGTCCTTGTAATTCCGTACGTCTACAGGATTGTATCATCAACGATTGCCTTCAGCTGGAAACCGCTTACCTGAAGAAATATCGACGAATCAGCCAATTGTTTATCTAATGCAGAGCCTGTGTTACAAAGTTTCAGCGTTGCTGTGCCACGAATACGTACAGGCGTGGATTTGGGGAATTCTTATAAGTTTCGTGCAGGTATGGCTGGAAGGCAGTAGTTTAGGGACCGATTGGTACATCAGATGGCAGGCTCGGGCGATGTTGATATTTTGCAATCGATACTGTGAGAAAGGTTTACGACACCGCTCACAGGCTAGAACGCATGGCCCGGCGGGCACTATAAACAAGTGTGCAGTAACCAGTAACCAGAGTACCGACGTGCTGTGAGAAACAAATATGTTGCAGTTGCGGCTAGTGACCTGTGTGTAGGGGCCAAAGCGGGCTGAGGAGAGGTGTCGTCATTATCAAAGAGCAGTCCACTTGGCCTCTCCAGACAAACTACGTCAGAAGCGTATGAAAAAGGCGTATAAATGTGCCCGGAGGCTTAAAGAAGGCAGTCGTGTCGCCATTTTGTCCGCGTCTAGAATCGGAGAGAATGACGATTGTTTAAACTGCCGGCCAACCACGACGACCTTTTGGTGATGGATATCGGCGGCCGACCGGCCCCCTGAAGCTACCTCCAACATCCGCCGTGTCATGGCTGTGGCGGGACACTCTGCACCTTTGAGTTACAACGGCGCGAGGAGAGGGAGGGATGTTAGCCTCTGCTCTCCGGGTGGCTTCGTGCGCCGGACTGCAAGCTGCCTTGTGCACGGGCGAGGCCAGTGCACGAATTCGTGGCCTCCCAAGTGCAGAGCTGTGGACACTGAACGAGCTGCCTGGGCGGAAGGCAGGAGCTGCTAACGCGTTTGTATTTGTATTTTGTATTGAACCAGGGACCTAGAAACGACGGAGAGGCTTCGTCCTCGCCGTAGCCCTCAGTGGTTCACAACCCCATAACAGGCTACAGCAGTCCACTCACCCCACCGCCACCCCACACCGAACTCAGGGTTATTGTGCGGCACGGCCCCCCAGTTAACCCCCCCTTCCCTCCCCCCCCATCCTCCCCCCCCCCCCCGGAACGTCTCATACCAGACGAGTGTAACCCCAGATGTTTGCGTGATAGAGTAATGGTGGTGTACGCGTATATGGAGACACTGTTTGAGTAGTAATCGCCGACACAGTGTAACTAAGGCAGAATAAGGGGAACCAGCCCGCATTCGCCGAGGCAGATGGAAAACCGCCTTAAAACCATCGACAGGCTGGCCGGCACACCGGACCTCGACACGAATCCGCCGGGCGGATTCTTGCCGGGGACCGGCACGCCTTCCTGCTCGGGAAGCAGCACGTTAGATCGCGCGGCTAACCGGGCGGGCTGCTAAGGCTTTCTACAACGACAGCGGTCGGCTGCTTCCCTTCGGCGCTCTTCATGGAGTCCATGTGTTGTGCTTGATGGAGCAGTCAGCCGTGTTCCGGGCCACTCGCACAGTTAACACACGTTGCGACCCCTGAGCCGTGGCGCGAGTGGATCTGTAAGTGGGTAAGGCTGGGCAACCGGACATCGACGCTGCAGATTCTGGCATTTCACATTGGCGCTGACCCACGCACCCTGCGCTGCGCTATGCCGAGTTCAGCAGAAGAACCGCTGTCTACCTTCGATGTAATAAAGTCAATGACACACTTGCTTGTGTTAGGCGTGAGTCATCCCAAACCACACTTCTCGGTCGTACTTACATATTACAACCCCTGTGCTCAGGTTCAAATGGTTCAAATGGCTCTGAGCACTATGGGACTCAACTGCTGAGGTCATTAGTCCCCTAGAACTTAGAACTAGTTAAACTTAACTAACCTAAGGACATCACAAACATCCATGCCCGAGGCAGGATTCGAACCTGCGACCGTAGCGGTCTTGCGGTTCCAGACTGCAGCGCCTTTAACCGCACGGCCACTTCGGCTGGCCCTGTGCTCAGGGGGTTGTAACAGCGTGCACAGGGGTTGTAACAGCGTGATGATTGCTGGTACTAATTTTTAATAACTTTCAGCTGTCCTGACCACACTCCAGAATCGGCGTACGGTCTTCGACTTCCATCATTTTACGAGGCAATGTTATGTCTATACAGAAGATTGTTGAATAGATCCACTGCATCTAGTCAACATTCTTAACCACGAGACAGTGCAAACTTGCATCTGACTCTTCGTTAAGACTGTTGATATTTAAACTTGCACGTGTCTCGTGGTTAAGAATGTTGAAGAGATATAATGTATCTGTTGAACGATTTTCTGTGATTGACATAACATTGCCTTGACGGAGTGTGGAAATGCGCCACGCAATTTTGGGAATAATAAGAAGTGTGGTCAAGACATATGATACTTACTAAAGTATATCCAAATGGCCGCTTCGTCTCATATCATTTTCTTGCACATTGCAACTAATTTTTTACTTTGTGTGCTCATAAAAAGTGCCATGTCCAATACATACCATAGAACTCCACATCTTTGGAACTCTTTTTGAGTTTTAACTTCTTTAATATTTCATGCGGAAGGGAAAGAACTTTACTCGACGAAGTTGCACATCTTTACTTTCCAATAAGGTCTTGTCAAAAGATCTAGCTCTTATTGGAGGGTAGGGGAAATTTCTTTTGCGTGTCACATTCTTAGGAGTTCAAGTTGCCCAGTTGTATGCCACTACTCAGTTTGCACATATAATTCATCCGTAATAGATGTCATATTGTCGTAGTGCCCTTATTGAAATCTCCACATCCAGCTTGCTACAAATCTGATGTTCTATTGAAATGGGAACGTCCTTAAGAGTTTCAGGCAGTACCATGATGCCAAAACATCAGAGTTCATTCTGGAGGGGTGAAGCTATTATGTCTAGTCTTTCTGATTAATTACATTTGATGTGATCAGAGACGAGTATTCATTAACTGGAAAAACCTTAGGTAGCAAGAACAATTATATGAGCACAAATTATATTCCTTCTAGCTCTCACAGTACTGGTTGTCCATCAGGGTTTCGAGGGATCAAAGATCCCTTTTTCTTTTTCATTTGCATCCTTTTCTAAATCACACTTGAGCATATTCCGTATCTTTTATTAACCTGTCAAACTGTAATTCTTTTATTCTTCATGCCATATAAATTCTTTTCCAGCAATTCCAGTGAATCATTTTTTATATGGTACACTATCCTACTTTCTTCTTTTCGCTACCACGCAAGAAGCCATTTCTGTAACAATGGACACGAAACTGTCTCACCTAAATATGGTAATATCGTAAAATCGTAAAACGTTAGTCTCACATTGTTGGGTGCCTAACTTCTAATTTTTGATACGAACGACCACAAAGCCTGAATGAAACATTTACATTGCCAAAGTTCGTATTTTGTATTTGACGTCATTGACATGAACATAAAAACTTACAACGTTTCTCAGGACACTGGATACAGTGAAGTCAGAGAAGAACATATCAATCACGTTAAAACGCTAACAACTCACACTGCACCCCAGGCTGCTAACGACTCGTTTGTGAGTACGTGCTTGGCTACCACAAGGCCCATCCTTTGCAGCATTACTTTTGCTGTCGACCATGCTTAGTTCTGGTTTATGATTAGGCCTCGAGTTTTCACTTCCAGCGTGTTCTACAACTTTTCATCACATAAATACATGGTCCTCATTGTTGGATATGACCTGCCACCAATTTTCAAAATTCTCCAGAAGTGCGGATCATGCAGGGAAGGTCGTCCAGTGCGGTGTGTGCTCCACCTTTGTGCCTCTCCATCTGTGGACCCTTCCCTTTATTACAATAATAAATCCAAAACCCAGCACACTAGCCATCCCATTGTGGATAGGTCGTCAAGAATCTGCACAGTGATAGCACTGTTGATGCCTGAGCTGAAATTTCCCCATGCATTGCAAGGAGCGTGTGCTAGTCGTGACTGGATCATGGGGACTCTGAGCAATAGATTGCCATTGCTTAAGCTGGTTAAGAGTGGATGGAACTACAGCAGATTAGCTACATATGAACCAGATGAAGTTATCACCCACTGGTGGCCATATAGCCCCAGCAGTTTCTATGAAAGTTCAGTCCTGTTACAATGCAGACAGATACAACCCTAAAATGTTCCCTTCCGTGGTTACACCAGAGCAATACTCCCCACAAAGTTTGGTTTGTACAAGGACTGATGGTGCTTCCTTCTTGGTCACAAAGCTCTTGCCCTTTCTCGAGAAATTAGAAGACAAGTTTGAGGAAGTGCGTGCCATCCCTAAAATGAAGTGGAATCTCCAGCCCAGTCACGAGCGCTGCTTACTTATATCCGACTGGATGACATATCGGATACTCTCACTCGCCATAACAGTCTAAATTTAATTCAGGGCATCATTTCCCACAGAGACCTGAACTTACAATCTGACTATGAGCTACGTGCCAGTTGTAGCGACAGGATGTACACTTTGTCCATCATGTACTTAGGGGGCCAAAGGACAATACAGTTGCTTTCATTTTGGCATTTTGCCCGAAAATACCAAGGTGATGGTAAGCTAAAGTGATGTGAAACTGTAAGTCGCCCCCCCCCCCCCCCCACACACACACACACCCAACCCACCTGCCCCCCAAATAGTGCTTCAAGTGCTTGAAATTTGGTCACATGTCTTCATGTTGCAATGCTAGCCCCATCTGTAGAGATTTTGGACGAGCGCTGCATGCAAACACTCCCTGTGTGCCCTCCCCCGTCTGTGTCAACTGTGAAAAGCACCATTCTCCCTGGTCATCAGGTTGCGCTGTTTTTCAGAGAGAAAAGAAAATAGAACAATCCTAACCTGGACATATACTACAACTACAAGGACGTTGCTCCCTTTGGTGATAGTACTCCCCTCCATTATACCTCCTACAGTTGGCTCTCAAGGCCGCTCAATCACGCCTGCCCCCTTTATGGTTCCCACCTCCCAGCTAGAGGCAAAACCTTCCGCTAGCTTTTTTTCAGCAGGAAGGGGTTCCTCAGGACACTTTCTTCAGAGGTTTCCCCTGGTCAACAGCCGAACAGAATCCACCGTCTGAAGGAGCCACATGCTGGTGGTTGCAATTTTTCACTATCATCATCTTTACCAGAAACTTGTGCAGAGAAACCCTCACGTCATTGAAATCCTCTGAGTAAACACAAGAAGAAGTCCTCCAAGAAGGACACTCTGGTGGCTCCCACGCCACCACACTCCGCCTATTCCATTCCTATGGCCTAGGCGGAGATTCCGGCCGCCCCTGAGGCCCCAGTTCACACCACACAACGGAACCTGGAACCTATGTGTATGATGTCATAAGCCCTCAACCAGTATTAGCGGGTGACTCTAAAGCATAACCTGTTCCCTTGATCCCTTTATAGCCACACTGTACATTGTCAACATTATTCGTCAGTGAAATCCTAGCCAGTTTTTCCAACACCTGGCTGAATTACGACATCTTTTAAGCACATCACCTGCATTCTGCGTTACCCTTTAGGAGACATGGTTTCCAGCAACGATGGCTGGAAAGCGCCATATGAAAGGTGCAGGTATGGGCCCTCAACAATGGCCTTCGATTTTCCGCCGCCAAGACTAGCGTCATGCTCTTCTGGCGACGTCATACCACTCACCCACAACCAGAACTTTACCTCGACAACCAACTACTCAATACGGTGCAGACATCGTTTTTTAGGACTGGTCTTCAATTCTTGGTTGACTTGGATTCCCCATCTTCGCCAGCTTTACCGAAAGTACTGGCTGCACATTAATACACTTCGCTGCCTGAGTAACACCAGCTGCGATACAGATTCACTACCCTTCTGCTGTTTTACAGAGCACTAATAGAATACTGCCTCTATTGTGAAAGTCTGGCATACGGTTTGGCATCACCCTCACCATTGCATGTACTGGATCCAATATACCATTGCAAAGTTCGACATGACAGGAGCTTTTCGAACTATCCGTGTGCACAGCTTAATCATGGAGGCTGGAGTCTCTCCATTGCCGGTCTGGCGCCAACAACAGCTTGTCCATTATGCTACCCATATTCACAGCTCCCCCAAGCATTCAAAGAATTTTCTCCTCTTTCCAAACATTTTAATCTATCTCCCACAATGGCGGCCTTCATCAGGGATTACGATCACAATCTGCATCCTGTCTATACTTGGTGCAGCCCTTGATCATATCTTCGTCTTGACCTATCACAATGACTGAATGATTTGGTCCATCTCGAGGCCCTCCACCACATCCCAGGCTTCAGAAGCTGTCTGATGGCTGAATGATTTTTGGTTGTGTGGGCTTTGCTTATACTCATGTACTAATTCCGGATGGCCGTAGTGTTTTCACTGCACAGTTGGCAGCCGTCTCTCCTGCTCTTGAGCATATCCATTCCTGCACCGACTCCTTGACCAATTTTCGAGCTCTCGATCGGTGTTCCCGCGCCACCCGTTGACCTTTGGCATCTAGGACTTACTAAATGCCCTTGAACAGAATGAACGCTCAATGATCATGGATGGATCCCAGGACACATCTGGGTCCCAGAGAATGAACTACCTGATAACCTGGCCAAAATGGCTGCAAGTGAACTGACTCTTGAGATCGGTATTCCGAAAACAGACCTCCGATCGGTATTATTCCATCAAGTTTTGGGTGCCTGGAATATGGAATGGCTTACTCTGACTTCACTAAATAAACTACAGGTGGTAAAGGAGACTAATAATCTGTAGAGGTCCTTCTCACAGGCCTCTTGCAAGGATTCTGCTGTCCTTTTTCTGGCTCCGCATCAGCCATTCTTGGCTGACTGGGTCATCTCCTCCATGACGAAGACCCACCCGATCGTGTGGCGCCTGTTTGACTGTGGCACACATTTTGTTGGACTGTCCCAACCCATGTGGCAGACTCTTACTCTCTGTGACTCACTACCGCTGGTATTAGGAGACGATATCCCAGCAGCTGAGTTAGTTTCATGTTTCATACATGAAGTGGGCTTTTACCACCGTCCTTAATTGAGGGCCGCTTCTCCCTACTGGCCCACTGACGGGTTGGCGGAACACTGATACCTCCTCTACAGCTGTCTGCACAGTCTCGAAATTTCCCTTTCGTCTTTTTGTCGGTTGCTTCACCTTCGCTGACTTCGGTATACACTCCTGGAAATTGAAATAAGAACACCGTGAATTCATTGTCCCAGGAAGGGGAAACTTTATTGACACATTCCTGGGGTCAGATACATCACATGATCACACTGACAGAACCACAGGCACATAGACACAGGCAACAGAGCATGCACAATGTCGGCACTAGTACAGTGTATATCCACCTTTCGCAGCGATGCAGGCTGCTATTCTCTCATGGAGACGATCGTAGAGATGCTGGATGTAGTCCTGTGGAACGGCTTGCCATGCCATTTCCACCTGGCGCCTCAGTTGGACCAGCGTTCGTGCTGGACGTGCAGACCGCGTGAGACGACGCTTCATCCAGTCCCAAACATGCTCAATGGGGGACAGATCCGGAGATCTTGCTGGCCAGGGTAGTTCACTTACACCTTCTAGAGCACGTTGGGTGGCACGGGATACATGCGGACGTGCATTGTCCTGTTGGAACAGCAAGTTCCCTTGCCGGTCTAGGAATGGTAGAACGATGGGTTCGATGACGGTTTGGATGTACCGTGCACTATTCAGTGTCCCCTCGACGATCACCAGTGGTGTACGGCCAGTGTAGGAGATCGCTCCCCACACCATGATGCCGGGTGTTGGCCCTGTGTGCCTCGGTCGTATGCAGTCCTGATTGTGGCGCTCACCTGCACGGCGCCAAACACGCATACGACCATCATTGGCACCAAGGCAGAAGCGACTCTCATCGCTGAAGACGACACGTCTCCATTCGTCCCTCCATTCACGCCTGTCGTGACACCACTGGAGGCGGGCTGCACGATGTTGGGGCGTGAGCGGAAGACGGCCTAACGGTGTGCGGGACCGTAGCCCAGCTTCATGGAGACGGTTGCGCATGGTCCTCGCCGATACCCCAGGAGCAACAGTGTCCCTAATTTGCTGGGAAGTGGCGGTGCGGTCCCCTACGGCACTGCGTAGGATCCTACGGTCTTGGCGTGCATCCGTGCGTCGCTGCGGTCCGGTCCCAGGTCGACGGGCACGTGCACCTTCCGCCGACCACTGGCGACAACATCGATGTACTGTGGAGACCTCACGCCCCACGTGTTGAGCAATTCAGCGGTACGTCCACCCGTCCTCCCGCATGCCCACTATACGCCCTCGCTCAAAGTCCGTCAACTGCACATACGGTTCACGTCCACGCTGTCGCGGCATGCTACCAGTGTTAAAGACTGCGATGGAGCTCCGTATGCCACGGCAAACTGGCTGACAATGACGGCGGCGGTGCACAAATGCTGCGCAGCTAGCGCCATTCGACGGCCAACACCGCGGTTCCTGGTGTGTCCGCTGTGCCGTGCGTGTGATCATTGCTTGTACAGCCCTCTCGCAGTGTCCGGAGCAAGTATGGTGGGTCTGACACACCGGTGTCAATGTGTTCTTTTTTCCATTTCCAGGAGTGTACCTTGAGGTTTTCTTCGCCTGGGTTTTACGCGGTAGGCTGTCTCTGATCTACAATCATACAGATCTGTCTGTTCAAAGAAAAAGGACTGACGACCTAGTAGTCTGCTTCTACTAAGCATCGAACCAACCAGCTAAGATTGAATTTTGTAAACGTCTACAAAGTTATAGTGGAATCTGTTTCGCCTCTTCCAGACATGTGTCGCAACATCCCCGATTTTCTCCAAAAATTTAGCTTGAGCACCATAGCTGCCAGACAGCTCTGTTCCTCAGAAACTATGGGTTGGGAGACTGTCATATTGCTGAGAAGTTCTACGGTGTGCATAATACCGTCTAAAATTATATAAATTGCAAAATAGGTTCCACTAAATACAAAAGAAATGATACCAACAGTGTTAAGGAAAGATAAATTGCTTCTTACTGTAAAGATGACAAATTGCAGACAGGCACCTCTACATCTACATGTTTACTCTGCAAGTCACACTTAAGTGCCAGGCAGAGGGTTAATCGAACCTTTTTCATTCTACTTCTGTACCATTCCACTCTCGAATGGCGCGTGGGAAAAAGGAACGCCTAAATCTTTCCGTTCGAGCTCTGATTTCTCTTATTTTATTATGATGATCATTTCTCCCTACGTAGGTGGGTGTCAACAAACTATTTTCGCATTCGGAAGAGGAAGTTGCTGATTGAAATTTCCTAAATAGATCTCGCCGCAAAGAAAACCGCCTTTGTTTCAGTGACTGCCACCTCAGCTCGCGTATCATATTAGTGACACTCTCACCCCTATTGCGCGATAACTCGAAACGAGTTACCCTCCTTTGCACTTTTTCGATGTCCTCCGTCAATCCTACCTGGTAAGGATCCCATACCGCGCAGGAATATTCCAGCAGAGGACGAACAAGTGTAATGTAGGCTGTCACTTTAGTGGGTTTGACACATCTTCTAAGTGTTCTGCCAACGAAGCGCAGTCTTTGTTTCGCCTTCCCCGTAATATTATCTATGTGGTCTTTCCAATTGAAGTTGCTCGTAATTGTAATGCCTATGTACTTCGTCGAATTGACAGCCCTTGGATTTGTGCGATTTATCGTATACCCAAAATTTATCGGATTTCTTTTAGTACCCATGTGGATGACATCGCACTTTGTTTAGTGCCAATTGCCACTTTTCGCACCATACAGAAATTCTCTCTGGATCATTTTGTAATTGGAACTGAACGTCTGATGATTTTACTAGACGGTAAATTACAGCGCCATCTGCCAACAATCTGAGGGTGCTGCTCAGATTATCACCTACATCATTTATGTAAATCAGGAATAGCTGAGGGCCTATGACACTACCTTGCGGAACGCCAGATGATTTACCGTCTATCACTACGAACTGTGACCTCTCTGAGAGGAAATCTCGAATCCACTCACACAACTGAGACGATATTCCATATGCACGCAATTTGATTAATAGTCGCTTGGAAATCTAGGAATATGGTATGATCTGAGATCCCTTATCGACAGCACTCATTGCTTCATGGGAATAAAGCACAAGAACGATATTTTTTCAATCCGTGTTGGTTAAGTATCAATAAGTGATTTTCTTCAAGGTGATTCATAATATTCGAGTACAGTATATGCTCCAAAATCCTACTGCAAATTGAGGCCAGTGATATGGGTCTGTAATTCAGTGGGTTACCTTTCTTGAATATTGGTGTGACCTGTGTTACTTTCCAGTCTTTAGGAACAGACCTTTCGTCAAGTGAGCGGTTGTATATGATTGCTAAGAAAGGCGCTATTGTGTCTGCATGCTTTGAAAGGAACCTGATTGGTACACCAGTTAGCTTTCGACTTCAGCCTTTGTCAGAAAAAGAAGTAGAAACACACACCGTTCATTCACACAGGCAAGAACAACTCATGCACACGTGACCTTTAACTCCAGGAGCTGGACCGAGTTGGTGGTCATGTGTGAATGAGATATGCTTGCCTGTGAAAATGAATGGTGCGCGTTTTTTTTTTTTTTTTTTTTTTTTTTTTACGAACGCTGTGGTCGAAACCTAATGCGTGAGTATCTTTTAATTGTGCCTGTCTGGAACTTGACGTGTCATCTCTACGGTAAGTAGCAATCTATCTTTTTCTTACGTTGTTGACATTCCAACCTGGAGTTACCACTGCTTAAAAGAAATTATAAAACTGTATTAACCGAAGTTTTTGAAAGAATCATTCGCCACCTGCCGGTCGTCATTCTCTCGGCAGGGAGCGGAAAACAGACGTCCGTCACGTGATTCAGGAAGCACCGCGGGCAGTGAGTGGGCGTTGTGTGGGGACTAGCAAGTAGCGGCGGCAGCAGTGCGTCGCGAGCTGGGGTCACGGCCGGGGATTGTGTTTCCAGGCGAGTGGCCCTCAATGGCCACAGTTACCGCGACTCCAGCCCGTCCTTGCGGAGCTTCTTTAAGGCCCTTAATGGCGCTACGGCCGCTGCAAGAAAACTCCAGAGCTCTGGACGCCGAGGCAGTAGTAGTGCCTCGCGTTGTGGGCAAGAACCTGCAGGCGCCCTGGGAGCCCTATTTGCGGCTGCTGGACAAGATGCAACAGTTGCTTCGCCCCGAGGCATTACCAGATTTTGTGTTCGCTTACGTGTAATAAGATTAATCTGCGTACAAAACCTTGGTTTATCGTTGTTCTGCAACGCTTTCAGCAGGCGCGACAACGCTGTCCAGTAGTTCGTTGGCTACTATACTAGTGCAATGTAGACTCCAAAACACAATAGCGATTAAGATCCCTACAATACACACGCGCTCGCTGCTTTCTCTTCCCACTAAATTGAAGCTACAATGGGCAACGATTATCCAAATTTTATCATCAGTTATGGTACGTTTACGATCAATCTGAGAAAACGATGAAGCTTTAAAAAGAGCTGAACTGAAACAAAGCGTGGATCTTAGCTTTTATGTGTTCCTGATGGAACTTTGATAAGAGCGTAATGCTGAGTGCTGAGAAGAGTTGGAGTTGAATCTAACAAGGAAACCCTTGCGTGCGAAGTTGTAAGTTCAGTCTTCAGTAAGGTACATTTGAAAGTGTTGTGTTAACAGTAATGACAGGTAAAATATCAGCTACTAATGACTCACCATAGCCGGCCGCGGTGGCCGAGTGGTTCTAGGCGCTTCAGTTCGGAACCGTGAGACTGCTACGGTCGCAGGTTCGAATCCTGCCTTGGGCATGGATGTGTGTGATGTCCTTAGGTTAGTTAGGTTTAAGTAGTTCTAAGTTGTAGGGGACTGATGACCTCAGATGTTAAGTCCCATAGTGCTTAGACCCATTTGAACCATTTGTTTGACTCACCATGTACAGTCGTGGACAAAACGAGCGAGACCCCTCGCCTTTTCGCCGGCCGCGGTGGTCTCGCGGTTCTAGGCGCGCAGTCCGGAACCGTGCGACTGCTACGGTCACAGGTTCGAATCCTGCCTCGGGCATGGGTGTGTGTGATGTCCTTAGGTTAGTTAGGTTTAAGTAGTTCTAAGTTCTAGGGGACTGATAACCACAGCAGTTGAGTCCCATAGTGCTCAGAGTCATTTGAACCATTTTAGCCCTCGCCTTTTCGTTATGCTGACCCGCACAGCTTTAAAGTCTGCTACACAGCGTGACAGGCAAGACGACTAAGTGCTACCAACATACTACGCACAGGCGTGAATTTGAAAAACTATCCGAACTGTGTCAGACTGTTTTCAGTCATGTCTAAGACTATATTAATGCTGATTACTGTGTTAAACACAACACGTAATTGTAAGATATAAATGAAAGAAGAAACGCTAATTAGTATGAACTGTACTAATACAAATGAATTTCAGCTTATCGAGATAACATAACTGTTAGTAAGACAAAGTACCCCCGATCGATACGAATTAGTAAAATATTATGCACATTCGGCCTCGAAACGGTCTGTGTCAATCTTCAGACCAGTCATACTGGATTACCGTTGCCGGCCTACCATGAAAGTGTGCAAATTTAGCAATGCGTGAAGATTCATAACGAAATTCAGTTAAAAATCATTCAGTGCCACACTTAAGTCAAGTCAGTTATTGACAGAAGTGGAAAAAGTAGGCAGTAACAAGTATGAAATTCTATAAGAGTTTCGTATAGACATCCACAAGGCGCCGATACAGAATAAAGGTAGCAAAAACACGTATTGGGGAAGCGAGAATTTCTTAAAATTGCTTTATTGATAGTCTATCTGCCTGAATTGAGATTAGAACCGAAAACAAACCAGACCTCACTTGCAGTAGCAAACACCTTTCACTACGCTAGCAGACAACCCAGTCAAACAGCCCTCTATTATTACCCCAGACATTAATAAGCCGGCAATTTCGCAGTGAAAATGGCAAAATGATCTGCAGTTTCTGTTGCATAGAGCTTGCTGGACTCAAAAACATGAATTTTCTATGTCACAACTTATGTGACAATCATTCGGGATGTTTATCGAATTACCAAATACTCTTATTAGCGAGTAAATTTAGTAGGATAATTCTGCACCACCCCTGGAAATAAACGGTGACATAGCTGCCAAACGTATTCTACAATGTTTCGAATTCTCCATTAGACTCGCCACAGCCAGGAAACGTTCATTAGCCGAAGTGTTTCTTAAGCTATGGGAATTCTCGTACTTCTAAAACGCGGTGGCATTAATACTAGGGTCTGAATAACCACGTGTATAGGCAAATGGATTTTATTTGCTTTCCTGTAAACGTGATTTGGATCGAAAGCGTAGCTACGATTAAAATGCTGATGTATCGACTGCAACTAGAACAGTTCGAATAAAGAGTAGGGGAATTATTTATGTGGCCCTCATCTTCAGTAATTGTCGTAGCTATTTTAGTTATTAGGATTTAATCACCTAAATCGGTAAAAATGGAACTCTACTAGTCTCACGGTGTAAAAAGTGAGCTTCAATGTGAACGCAATCTAAACATACGGCTGTCCATGTAAAGAAAATTTACGCAATGGTAATCCAGTATGACTGGTCTGAACGTTAACACAGACCGTTTCGCGGCCGAATGTGCATAATATTTTGCTAATTCGTAACGATCTGGGGTACTTTGTCTTACTAAAACAGTTAGGTTATCTCGATAAGCTGAAATTCATTTTCATTACTACAGTTCAAACTAATTAGCGCTTCTTCTTTCATTTATATCTTATATTTACGTGTTGTGTTTAACACACTAATCAGCACTAATATAGTCTTATACATGATTGAAAACAGTCTGACAAAGTTCGGATAGTTTTTCAATTTCACGTCTGTGCATAGTATGTTGGTAGCACTTCATGATGACCGTTCTCGGAACCACGAGGCTGCTACGGTCGCAGGTTCGAATCCTGCCTCGGGCTTGGATGTGTGTGATGTCCTTAGTTTAGTTAGGTATAAGTAGTTCTAAGTGTAGGGGACTGATGACCTCACATGTTAAGTCACATAGTGCTTAGATTCATTTAAGAGCCCGCTGCTTATTGACTTTCTGGAACACGGTGCTGCAATCAACGCATGGTAGTACGTGGACACGGCAAAAACTGAAGCGTGGCATCTAGTTCAGAGCTCTGGAATTTGGCTGATGACATTATTCTGTTGCAGGATAATGCCGCCCATGTGCTTCCAACGTTGTTTCGACTAAGCTGCAGAAGTTTCACTGGGAAGCCCTTACAAGTCCTCTACACAGTCCCGGTCATTCCCCATGCGATTTCTATATTTTTGGAGTCGTGAAAAGAGACACTAAGTGGTCGTCGATTTGCTTCCGACGAAGACGTGCACACCTGGCTACAATCATTGTTTCACAGGCGACCACAAACGTTTGTCCTTGAAGTCATTGACTGTCTTGTCTCACAATAGGATAAATGTATCGACAGTTATGACGATTACTTTTTAAAGAATAAACAGTTTACCTACTTTTTCTTCCTCTTTCTCGTTTTCATTTGACTGCCCCTTATTATTAATTTAAGTACAGAACTGATCAAGCAACTACAGATAATAAACAAAAAAATGTAACGAATAGGGAAACCACCAGAGAAAGCACCTTTAACATTTAGCCATAGACAGAGACTCTTATTTAGTTCAGCGGTGTCCAATCCATGGAATGTATTGATCAATCCGCGTCCTACATCGGATCGGATCGTTATTAAGTATTTTATACTTTGTTTGAATTTACTGCCACTGAGTTTTTCATCTATTACATACGATTAGGAGATACGAATAGACTCTAGTGAATAACAAAATTTTAATTATTTGTTTCAGAAATTCTTACTTTTCTTCTGTTATTCTGGAGGTATAGTGGGACATATGAGACCATACGGACACAGGCACTGACAAGATAGATTACCGACATTTGCGGAATGCAGTTTTGGCTTTACCGATGTGAAAAAAATGGTAGCAGAATGATAAAAGTTATGCGACAATGTTGTTTTATCAGATTGCTTAAGAGAAACGCCAATGACCTTCCAATTGGAACGACTGCAATGAAAACTGTTTCCCCTGTTACAGTAGCTACTTTGTCAATTTTTTAAAAAAAAATCTGTTAGTTTCACAACATAACTGACACTAACTTATTTGTAGATAGCTTACAGGTTAGAGAAGAGCTGCTTCCACCTCTTCTATCTCCGGAAGAAGATTCAATATCTCGTGACAGTTACTGCAATATTTGCGTTATTGTTAGTACCCTGTAGATAAACATATTTCCATACACAGTGTGTTTATATGATCCTCTACAAAGGAAACAATTAGTTTGTGAAACATGAGTAAATTAAAGCGTATTGTGCCATTAACGCATTGAGTTCCAGCTATTGTGTACGGTTTTGTATGTTTTTTATTTTTTTTTATTTTCAAGCTTCTGTAAATACGTGATTAACATGACTTCCTCTCATTTTTAATTGTTCACGTATTTCAGTTCATTTCATATCTACCTGACAGGAACAAACCCTGCTGACAGTTGTTCCATACATAGTGTTTACAGCAGTAATTCAAAACGTGGAGCAGTATAATCGAAAGAGACCATACAGTAACTTGTTATGGATTGCTGTTCACAGTAGCATTTGAGGATAACGACGTACATTTCCGGCTGCAGACACCTTTTCATCGTTCAGGGGCGAACTAGTAACGTCAACACTTTTATATTTTTTCCTTCAAAGTAAAAATAAAAAGCCGTTACTGTATGAGCACAGAACGAACATGAATAATTAACGTTTGTGCGTAATGTAGTAATGTAATATCGACTAAAAACAGTATCTTGAATTAAATTTAGAAAAAACAGTTGAAAAAACCTATACATGTTGGGCATAAACATAAAAAAGTGTATCATTCTGTTGAAGTTGTCAAGTGTTTCCTGGGGTTTCAATAACGCTGGATAATCCAGCAGTTAAAAAAATTAGATCTTGTCCTCTTTGAGACTAAATCTACTATTTCTTCTTTTAGACGAGAAAAGAATAGCTTTCATAATGTTTATCATCTACATCTACATATATACTCCGCTAGCCACCAAGCGGTGTGTGGCGGAGGGCACAATTCGCACCAAAGTCATATTTCCCTCCCTCTGTTCCACTCGCGGATCGCGTGAGGGAAAAACGACTGTCTGAACGCCCCAGTACGAGCTCTAATTTCCCTTATCTTTGAATGGTGATCATTGCGCGATTTGAAAGTTGGTGGTAATAATATATGCTCTACATCCTCGGTGAAGGTCGGATTTCGGAATTTAGTGAGCAGCCCCTTTCGTTTAGCGCACCGTCTATCTGCAAGTGTGCCCCACTTCAAACTTTCTATGAGATTTGTAACGCTCTCGCGATGGCTAAATGTACCAGTCACGAATCTTGCCGCTCTTCTTTGGACCTTCCCAATCTCTTGAACCGGTCGCAACTGGTAAGGGTCCCATACAGACGAACAATACCCTAAGACTGAACGAACTAAACTACTCTAAGGAATTTCCTTTGTTGAAGGACTGCATCGCTTCAGGATTCAACCAATAAATCGCAATCTAGAGTTCGCCTTGCCCGTTACTTGTGTAATCTGATCATTCCATTTGAGATCATTTCGGATAGTCACACTCTAGATACTTGACGGATGTTACCGCTTCCAAAGACTGGGCATTTATTTTGTACTCGTATATTAATGGGGATTTTCGCCTTGTTATACACAGTAGGTTACACTTACTACTATTGAGAGATAACTGCCAGTCATTACACCACGCATTTATTTTCTGCAAATCTTCATTGTTTTGTTCACAACTTTCGTGTGATACTACTTTCCTGTAGACTACAGCATCATCGGCAAACAGTCTAATGCCGCTGTCAGTACCATCAACCAGATCATTTATATAAATCGTAAAGAGCAGCGGACCTATTACGCTGCCCTGGGCACACCTGAAGTTACGCTTGTTTCTGTTGAAGTCACCCCGTTCAGGACGACATACTGCTCCCTGTCTGTTAGAATACTTTCTATCCAAACGCATATGTCATCGGATAGAGCGTAAGCGCGCACGTTTTGGAGCAAGCAAGTAAGCTAGTGCGCCTTCTTAAATATACACCGTTGAAGGAGAGTTGCATTCCATGGAATCAAATGATCTTTACTTTATACCAATAATCTACTACATCCACGTTATTTAATCTGATTTATTACTAATATTTCCTGACTCGAAAATACTTTGAAAATTCTGTTTCCTATAAAAACGATTAGTCTCAAACTGGCAGCATCTAATACATTCCTTACACGCTTTCGTATCCACAGAAATGATGGCGAGCGAGGCCACAGAGTGAGTGTCTGTTGACGATGAAGCCACAAGTAGTGTACAAGGCTCCCCAGTAATGGAAATGATGAATGCCCTGCTGTTTATAGGGCAATGTCGTCGTGTAATTCCTTTCCTGTACCAACCACGTCATCTCAGACTAGCACTTGCGCCCTAAATCCTCTGTACTCTGGATGTTTTCCCCTCTACTACTTCCTTTAGTATTATAGAAGTTTTGTCAATATTTTCAATATGTTCCTCTAGCTGTAGGTTCTGTGAAGAAACTCTTCATTACTTATCTTAGCAGTTCACCTAATTTTCAATATTCATCTCGTCTGTTTCCCCACAATCGATGATTCATTACTATACAATGCTGTGCTCAAAACATACATATTTAGAAGTTTCTTCTTCAGATTAATACAGATTTAATACCATCAGGCCCCTCTAGGCCAGGAATGTCGTCTTTCCCTGTGCTAGTCACCATTTTACATCTTCCTTGCTCCATTTATCATGTGTCATTTTGCTGACAAGGTAGAAGAATTCCTAAACTTCGCTTACTTTGTGGTACCTAATTTTGATGGTAAGTTTCTTACTAATTTCATTTGTGCTACTCCTCATTACCTTCGTCATTCTTCAGCCTATTCTCAGCCGGCCCGAGTGGCCGAGCGGTTCTAGGCGCTACAGTCTGGAGCTGCGCGACCGCTACGATCGCAGGTTCGAATCCTGCCTCGGGCATGGATGTTTGTGATGTCCTTAGGTTAGTTAGGTTTAAGTAGTTCTAAGTTCTATGGGACTGATGACCATAGATGTTAAGTCCCATAGTGCTCAGAGCCATTTTTTTATACAGGGTGGTCCATTGGCAGTGACCGGGCCAAGTACCTCACGAAATAAGCCTCAAACGAAAAAACTACAAAGAACGAAACTCGTCTAGCTTGAAGGGGGAAACTTGATGGCGCTATGGTTGGCCCGCTAGATGGCGCTGCCATAGGTCAAACGGATATCAACTGCGTTTTTTTAAAACAGGAACCTCCATTTTTATTACATATTCGTGTAGTACGTAAAGAAATATGAATAAAATATGGCGTTTCAGTCTTCGATCGCTATTCTTTATTTTCAATTACCGGTTTCGGGCTAGCTGCCCATCTTCAGATCATATGTTGTAGTTACAGAGTAACTTGTCCGTACAGAACACACGGATCACTGTCAGGTATTAAAATAAATAGCTCAGGTCAAAACAACATCTCCATATTACATACTAGGAAGCAAAAGCAGACAAAAAGAGCATCAACCACAAGATGAATATCTTCTCGTATAGTCGACTTCTATTGTTTTGAATTCTCTCGCTAACCATCCTGATTTGAGGCCACATCTCAGCTCCATTTGAACTACGTTTCCCACCACTGTAAAATATTCTTAGTGTCCTGCCGAATGTTATTATTCCATATTATTAATCTTGAGTAGCTGTCTTCCCCATTTATATACTGGAACAAATATCCTTGTCTCATGTACCAGAGCCATCTAATTATTACTGTCCCCAAAAATTTTTAGCTTCCGCAGGATTTTATGTCTCCTTCCTCTATGTCAATTTTCAGCAAATCGTGTCCCATTTACGGACACTCCGTCTTGTCCAAATTTATTCCCAGACCCCATTTGTTACACTCCTCTTCAAAATGTTTTTACCCTCTCTCTCTCTCTCTCTTGAGAGAACATTACCTTACTTTGTGTTCTGCCTTACGGCAGGTCTTGTCATGGGGGAAGCCTCGTCAGAGAGGTCCACCGTATGAACGTCTAGGGAATCGGTTCCAGTGGTGGTTTTCCGTTGCTTTCCACTGATGATGGTGAAATGATAATGAGGACAGCACAACACCAAGTCCCCGAGCGGAGAAAATCTCCGACCCAGCCGGGAATCGAGCCCGGGCTCCTTGGCGTGACAGACCGCCGCGCTGACCACTCAGCTATCGGGGCGGACATATTACCTGGTCACCCACAAATAAAACAGATTAAAGAGTGTCTTCATCATTCTCTATTCCCATGTCTGAACATTTTCTGTGCTAAGCATTCAGCATCTGTTCTTAATAAATGTCAAACACAGTAAGTGACATTCCTCAACCTCGTTTTAGCCCCTTGTCAACGAAAATACTTTGGGTTCCTTATTTCCTGTGTCAACCATTACTTTTGCGTTCTTCTGAACTCTCTTAATCCATTTTTCTCCCACATTATCGCTTCTAATTGCTCCTCAGATTTTATTCCAAGGACATTGTGATACGCTTTCTGCAAGCCCCCGAAGATCACGTATACGCTTTTACTTTTGTTTATACATTTTTCCAGTAACTGTGCGACACAGTAAATGCTGTGAATGCGGGATCGTCCTTACATAAAATCATTTTGCTCTTCACTTAAAGTCGATACATCATTTTCTATTTTCTTACTCAGAATAATGAAGCTAGATCTTAATATCGAAAGAACAAATAAGTGGCCTTAGATATTCAAATAATATTGTTCCGTGTCGGAGCGGATGACATGCCACTGATGAAAGTATTAAAGTTGTCGGAAATGTTAGCCTACTCAAGATGGACATGTTAGCCCAAAACCGGTTATGGCATTTACATAAAACTTTTAAAATTATTTGTGGCTATCAATGTTATTCAATAAGCAGTAATTAATTCTCTAATAGTGCAGTAGTCTTAGAAAGAATAGGAAAGGAAATGGAAAATTACTTCATGTAAGCTCCTCAGAGGCGATCTTTATAGAGAAATCAACTTCATGCAAGAGGAAAGTCATGAATGTTGTTTTTGATGGCTGTCATTAATTCGTATGATAATGAAGCAGAAAGAAATTGAGAGAAAACGGAAGATTTGCAATTCATTGTTTTTTACAAATAGTTTTGGACGAGGACAAGATGCTGAAGTTACCTATCGCCAGAAAACTAGTACTCAACCCTGATCTAGGTTTTCTCTAATTTCCCTAAATCACTTCCTGCGAATGTCTTCAAAACAGCCACGGCCGATTTCCACCTCCGTCATCGTCGAAATGAGAATGTTATTTGTAATCTACGTCTACATATGTACTCTGCAAGCCGCTGTACAGTGCGCGACAGAGCGTAATTTGTATCAATATTAGCCGCAAATTAGCGTTGTTGTTGAATCAGGCCTATAGGCAGCGCCCCATTAGCGCAATAGCATCCTGGTCCATTCGTGAGGACAACAACGTGGAGAAAGCCATTTGTTGTTCTGGACATACGGAAAGGTCACAAAAATGAATTTAAGCAAGTAACACAAACATATAATGGTAAACATCAATAGCAATCCAAATCTCTCATCAAAATATGTATAATTAAAAACTTTTATGTGTATTATAGACCACTGACGATGCCAAACATGAAGAGGCGAAACATATTTGGTATCAAGAATAAATTTCAGTTGCAAAAGACGGAAGTTTCCTTATCTTTATGATAAAACATAACTGAAATTGCGAATAAAAATCCTGTTGCTTATCTACATCTGTCTCATAATTGGACGTGCTGACTTTCTAAAATTTATCGGGCGAACTGCTACTAACATGAGCGTGCAACAGATAATCCGCCGACATCTCAAACGTGCTTCTACGTGTCCTTTATGGGAAACTTTTTCTTTGTTTGTTTTGATGTTGGTATTTTAAGTGGCGTTATACAACTGAAATCAATTTTTCGATACTGCGATTTGTTAGTTTTCTTCATTTTTCGCAAGGTGTCTAGTGGTATTTCGTGTAGAATATATCTCCTGGAATCGGGGCGTCAAGTTGAGCTATAGAAGTCAACTTAAGTTTTCAACAGCGCGTTTCGTTACTTTTCGCGTCTTTACATTAGGTACGTACTTCGATTTCTTTTAGAATTTTTCGATGTTTTTGTATCAGTGTGTCATACTGAGCTATATAGATCACCTTTGGTTGACGATACCATGTTTCGTTAGTTTCCTTGAGCTTGCGTTAGGTGTGTAGAGCGATTTTTTTTCGGATTTCTGTACTGGTATCGGTATATCAAGTTGAGCTACATACAACGTAAGCTATCGACCATTTGGTAGGTTTTCATTGATTTGCGTTATGTCTAATGCGATTTCTTATAGATTTTATTTTTTTGTTATCGGTATGTCTAGCTGAGCTACATAGAACAACTTAGGTTGGCGATATCGCAGGTTGTTAGCTTTCGTAAATATGCATTATGTGGGTTGTGATTTTATTTTTTTCTTTTCTTTTAGAATTTAATTCTCGATACTTGTATGCCTAGTTAGCTATATAGCTCAATTTAGGTTGTCCATACCGCGTTTTGTCACTTTGGTGATTTTTCGATTGAAGTGTAAAGCTGTTTTTTGTACAGTATTTGTATTGGTATCGGTCCTTCAAAGTGAGATATATACAAGGAGATAATTATTGAACTATATGAAATAAAATCGCCACAACTTCTGAACGGTTTGCGTTACGACGCTCAAACTGCACGGTTGTCCGCGGGGCATGATGGGAATTAGTATGCGCTTGTATGGTTGGTTTAGCGATGAAGCCCACTTTCATTTGGATAGGTTCATCAATAAGCAAGATGATGTACTTGGGGACTGAGAATCCGCATTTCGCGATCGAGAAGTCTGTTCATTCTCGTCCATAGTTCATGGTCTAGTGGCTAGCGTTGCTGCCTCTGTATCACGGGGTCTTGGGTTCGATTCCCGGCCAGGTTCGGCATTTTCTATGCCCCGCGAGTGGGTATTTGTGTTGTTCTCATCATTTTCAGTGGCTAGATTGGACGGTGTAAAAATTGGACTGTATAGAAATTGGGCGCTGATGACCGCGCAGTTGTGGGCCGCACAAATCGAACATCATCATCATCATCGTCTTCACTCTCAACGGGTGACTGTGTGGTGTGCAATAGTCCAGTCACTGAACAATCGGTGCGATGTTCCTTTAGGGAACGGTACATGAACGTTTTGGAAAATTATTTCATCCCCATTATCCCAAGTGACCCTGATTTCGACAAGATGTGGTTCATGCAAGACGGAGTTCGACCTCATTAAAGCAGGAAAGTGTTTAACGTACTGGAGGAGCACCTTGAGGACCGCGGTATGCGGTACCCAGAGGCTACTGGCTGCCATATTCTCCGGATCTGAACACATGACTTTTGGGGGGGGGGGGGGGGCTATATGACAGATAAGGTATACAGCAATAGCTGCAAAACCGCTGCTGAGCTGAAAACAGCCATTCAGGAGGTCATCGACAGCATCGATTTTCCGACACCTCACCGGGTCATGCAGAATTTCGCTATTCGTCTGCGCCACATCATCGCTAATGATGGCAGGTATATCGAACGTGTCATAACCTAAATCCGAATATCTGTAGTGAAGTTTACTTGTTGAATAAAGTGTGTGCATGCCGAGCTTGTAGCTAATTCACTTTTATTTCATATAGTTCAATTACTGTCGCCCTGTAGCTCAACTCAAGCTGTTATTAGCACGCATTGTCAGTTTCCGTGATTTTTCGTTGTGTGTAGTGAGATTTCTTTTGGGATTTCTGTACTGGTATCGCTCCGTCAAGGTGAGCTATAAATCTTAGCTGAGGTTGTCGATACCGCATTTCGTCAGTTTTCGTGATTTTCCAGTAATCTTGTTCGTGTCTTTGCTGCTTTTCCTATATTTTACTATTACTGTGATCTTGAGGTTGTTATAGCCTGCTCAAAACACCGTTTTCCCGAGGCTGTTGCGTTAGTTTCTATACTTGTAAGTTAACTGTTTTCCTGTATTGTAGTTCGTGATAATATTTTGGGCCACGGAAAGTATTACGAGTATATTTCGCCATTTTGACATCTTTTGTGAGTCGCATCTTTGACTCCGGTACGACACCATTAGTCAAAGGTGATTGGTAAAATCGAACGATAGAGATTATTCAGCGGCATTCTATGACGTTCAGCTATAAGTCTTTCCTGTTTGTTGCGGACTGATTCAGACGTAAACTTGATAGTAGGCGGCCTGGCGAGTGGCACAGCGAGTAGCGACTCTCGAGACCTGTACCTCTCCAACTTCATGGTGTGGGAAGCTGTTGGATATGACAGCAGGAGCGATCTGCTAACTGGCGATAGGAGACTCATTGCTCGCCAGTAGGTGGCAAGAACGGTAAACGATGTTTTGACACCCATCATGGCCAGGGTACCATATCTGGATTATTCGTCATGTACCCACACTGCAAGTCTCACCATAAACGCCTCTAGAAATGTACGCATCCCTGTTTGGACTGTAGGGCCTCCTGTTTGTCATCCACAGGGCATGTCTAGGATACGATGGGAAGTATACTTTCATACCAGCTTCCGGTCAACAAACAACTGACACAGAACGGATTTGAAAGATGTCAATAAATACGTTAAGATTACATACAAAGGCTGTTTGCTTTTACCATAAAGGATATAAGAGTTTATTCGTGAACATAGGGGTCATACCACATACTGATGTTGGTAATGGACTTTAGTTCCGAATATAATGACAGGTTAACTATTTAACACCCGTTATGTGACGCACTTCTTCCCAAATTTTGTTCAAGTTGCTTCAAAGGTAACACTTGCCATTTCCGTCCGTGTGCTTCAAATGCTTCAAATGGCTCTGAGCACTATGGGACTTAACATCTGAGGTCATCAGTCGCCTAGAACTTAGAACTACTTAAACATAATTCACCTAAGGACATCACACACATCCATGCGAGAGGTAGGATTCGAACCTGCGACCGTAGCAGTCGCGTGGTTCCGGACTGAAGCGCCTAGAACCGCTCGGCCACGGCGGCCGGCCCCGTGTGCTTCAAAAGTGTCACAAGCTGTATGTATGTTTACTGGCAGTACTTTCTTTCTCTTGCTTATTTCTAATGGCTTCAATAATACCAAGTTAAGTAACGTAGACGCTAAGCCATGAAACTCGCATAAGGAAGAACGGCGGTCCACATCCCTGTCCCGCTATCTTTTGTTAGCTCTATCGCTTAAGACAAATGCATGCTCCCAGAACGAATTTTTTACTCTGCAGTGGAGTGTGCGTGCTGATGTGAAGCATCCAGGCAGACTGCGTGCCGGACCGGGACTAGAACCCGGGACCTTCGCCTGTTGCCGCCAAGTAAAGTTTGAAAGGTAGGATATGAAGTAATGGTGCAAGTAAAGCTATGAGGACGAGTCGTCGATAGAGCAA
Organism: Schistocerca nitens; assembly: GCF_023898315.1. Lineage (NCBI taxonomy): Eukaryota > Metazoa > Arthropoda > Insecta > Orthoptera > Acrididae > Schistocerca > Schistocerca nitens. Next base: position 281,074,644 of record NC_064614.1, on the reverse strand, counting down.
TCGGTAGAGCAGTTATTCATGAAACGTCAAGGTATTTGGTCCGAGTCCCGGCCCGGCACACAGTTTTAATCCGCCACGAAATTTCAAATGTAAGTTTCTTTAGAAAAGGACGCCGACAACTTTTCTGCCCATCCCTCGTCAATCTGATCTTGTACAACGTCTTTAATGGAGCCGCTGTCAGCGAAACATTAAATCCTACGCTTATTTCCTTCCTTTTTATCCACATTTAATTACAATTTCTATTCAGTCATCGTGTAGATATATTGTTACTATGTTCTTGTACACATCCGAGACCAAATTTTCCTGTAGATGACAAATTCGCCATCAGATTTTTTGTGAGGGACACATACAATGATGGCCGTTATAACTGCGACACGACAAAGATGTCATGCAACAAATCATATTAGTTAGAAGTGAACTACTGGAAGCCTGGATACGTAAAATAATTACTACGAGAGGCGTTCAATAAGTAAGACAGCGGGTCCTTTTATTCCTGAAAGCAGGTTGGTTTCGTTCAGGATTCCAGTAAACCATATTATTACTCACTCTTTTGCATACAAAATTCTGTGTTTTAGCATGATCTCCGTTCAATGCGACAGCTTCGAGCCATCTTACTGGGAGGGCATGTATTTGCGCTTGGTGCCACTCTGCTGGCCGTCGTCGGAGGCGAGATCTTCCTCCATCAATAACCTGCCCATCATCATCGTATTACTTCCCGTGGAATCCATCCTTCATTTGACCACACAGATGGAAGTCAGAAGGTACGATTGTAGGTTTGACGATGAATAATAGCCCAATGAAGTTTTGTGCGATCCTCTCGGGTGTGCAGACTTGTGTGACGACTTGCTTGTCATGGAGAAGGAGAAGTTCGTTGGCATTTTGTGGCGAGAAACACGCTGAAATCGTTTCCTCAGTTTCCTACGTGCAGCTCAATACTCTTTAGAGTTGATCACAGCACCATTGAAAACCCTGAGCTAACAGAACAGAGCGGATGAGGTTATATTTGTGGAAAGGGGCCAGAATAAGTTACTGTCGGTTGCACTCAACATATAAACTTTGTCTGTTAAAATACACAATCACACAAGCAAGAATCAAAAACTCTCAATGCTTTTAACGAAATACCTCCTTTAATTTAATTTAGATTGGCTCAAGGCCACATCGAAAATCCAAGGCACATGGCCTAAGCAAGGAATTGAGGTACATGAGTTCTTCTGAGGTTTCACTCCTTTAGAAAAAAATTTTTCTCTTCCATATAAATTGGCTGAAAGCCTTAGCTTAAATTTTTCCCATAGAACTCGGCTGAAGGCCACACACTAATCAAGAGCAGTGTTACGGCTTAAGGCTGAGACAAAGATTTTCAATGTTTAATCTAAATAGGCTGAAAACTCTGGTGAAGGCTGTATACCAACAAAATAATTTAACGGCTTAAGGCCTAGGAAGAAGTGCTTTCAATTCGAAAAGGCTGAAGGCCTAATCTTAAAATGTTTCGTGTAAAACTCGGCTGAAGGCCTCATATTAAAGAATAACAATCTTATGGCCTAAGGGCAAGAAAAAATTTTGAATTTTTAGTTTAGGAGCGATTAAAACTAGGATAAAGGCCACACACCATGCAGAAAACAATTTTACTGTTTAAGGCCTAAAAATAAAAGCCTTGTAATTTTGATAAGCTTAAACTCGGCTGAAGGCCACACAGAGTACTTAAGACAAAAAAGGAAATCACTATGTAAAACACAAGGAGCGGCGCTCAGAAGGTTCCAAGGATCAGCCTTGGAAAGTAACACTAACACACGTTTAGGTAAGACAGGCAGCCAGACCGACAACCTCTTAATCAGAAGGCAACCCAACCGAAAGCCAGCCGACGAACCAACCAATAAGATCAGTTCTGCTCCACCCGACCGGCAAAACGACACAAGATGTCAATAGCACAACGTTCTGGATACTGGTCCCCAATCCAGCCAAGTCAGAATGAACGCCCAAAACTACCAACATACCTCAGCTATCGAACTACGCGCCGTGCTGGACAGCATCAACACGACGAGGAAAATACACTGCCGAGAACTACGTCAATGACCAGGGCAGGTAACCAGAACGTCAACGGCCACAAGGCAGAAAATACCGCTGGTACACTTCATTAATGAAGGAATGAATTAAGTTAAACACCATACAGGAAGACGGCTGCAATTCTAGCCGACTTCAATGCAAACACGTTGTTGTTCGAAGGAATCTCCCAGAAAGTGACAACCAGGATCAAAGTAAGAGATGTGATAGCAGTTCAGGCTTCATAGTAGGTTAAGTGAGCACTCAACATTAGTGTCCAGGACCGCTGGGCGACGAACTTCGTAACCCACCAGCGGCGCCGGCGTGACAACGCGCCATGGAGACTTTCTCGGTGCTCTGCCCCAACCGACCGACTGCCACACACAGCAAACCCGGAAAATAAATCCGCCACACCAAAGATATTACAGCAGTACTAGTATCGATACACGCTGCCGCTGCCGCTGCCGCTGCCGCTGCCGCTCACGGAGAGAAGACAGCAACGTTATGGCGGTAACCGAAGAAGAAATAAACATCACTGGACTGCAACCAATGATAAAAAAAAACAAGGCATGACACGGGCCAGCCACGGCTCAGCCATGAAGGAAGGCATAAAACAGAATAACTTCTTCAGAGACCTAGAAGACTTTCGTCACGATTTTACAGGCTGAGGGTGCGGCTTTGAACTTTTCTTTCGGAGGAGATGTGGCGTGGTACCACTGCATAGACTATCCTTTTGTTTCCGGTTAGAAGTGTTAAACCCGCGATACTGTTTATGGCTCATGTTAGCAGGAGAAGAATCCGGTGAGCAAACAGCATTGAGGTGCCCTACAGGTCGTGTCTCAACACGACCAACAGAGACGACCACTTGAGCAACGAGGTGTTTGATTGTGATCCGTCGATTACCTCGAGTGAAAGTATTCGTTGATTCGTTATGGATCGTGGGACGACGGCTGGCATGAACTTCTTGATGCAATAATTTACCAACAGCCGTATGTATTGTAGAAATTTATTTTATTTTATGAACTTCTATAAATTTCTACAATACGTACGGCTGTTGGTAAATTATTGCATCAAGAAAATCAATCGAATGAAAGTGTCCGCACGTTCCAACACTGTATGAGTGAAAAATGTGTGCGGTCGGCCGGCCATGCTATTGTTCACTACCTGGTCTCCGCAGAAATTTTACAAGAGCCTAGGAATGTCTGCGATGCTCTGGTTTTCCTCCAAAAGAAACTCATTGATAGCTCTCTGCTTGAAACGCACCTCCATTACGACCACCATTTGAAGCCTACGATAGCGCCGCCACCCACCGGAAGTTCATGAAACTATGAAGAATGAAATGGAAATACTCCACGATGCCCCACAACAATTACTGTATTTCTTGAACCGGAATTTGTCCTACGAAAAAAGTGTGTTACATTACTCATCGAACGCCCCTCGTAGGAAGGAGAAAGGTCTACTGCCACATATCAGTATTCGTCTGCAGCAGGATCATGGTATATCGAACTTTCAGTTTGCGGCTACATAATTTTGCAGTTGCTTTGGGTTCGCACGACTGTCATACGTATATCGTATTTATGAGTTCAGGAAGACACAAAAAAATGGTTCAAATGGCTCTGAGCACTATGGGACTCAACTGCTGTGGTCATAAGTCCCCTAGAACATAGAACTACTTAAACCTAACTAACCTAAGGACAGCACACAACACCCAGCCATCACGAGGCAGAGAAAATCCCTGACCCCGCCGGGAATCGAACCCGGGAACCCGGGCGTGGGAAGCGAGAACGCTGCTGCACGACCACGAGATGCGGGCCAGGAAGACACACTAAACGCAATGCAGAATCGCCACGGCCCATCAGTACCGTTGCTCTAAAGGACAGACACTTCCCTCGCTCGGTGATGCAAGACCATACAACCATGTCGCGTTCCTTCAGTGAAAAAATGGCCGTCTTTACAACAAGTCAAGCATCGGAAAGGACTGTGGTACGATGTCTGCAGCACCACGGTCTGTCAGCAAGGTGATGGTTAAGCGACTTCCCTTGACCCGGCCACTGAGAAGCGCCGATAGCAGTCTGTCCAACAATAACGCTGGGCCCAGGAGTGACTCCACGTCGTCTTCTTAGACGAGTTCCGCTTTTGCGTACAGCATCATAATGGACATATAGCAGTGTGAAGTCTCCGACGAGAACGAAGTCTGCCAAATCGCATTTATCATCATCATAAAGGGCCCAGCAGCTGACGTGATGGTTTGGGGAGCTGTTGGATGCACGAAATGATCATCTTTGTTTCTGATAGCCGACAATTTCGACAAAAGGCGTCACATAACTATTGTGTTAAGGCCAGTAGCTGTGACCCATCTTCGAGAGATTCCTTATGTTTCCTCTGAACAAGATTACGAAAGGCCGGCCGAAGTGGCCGTGCGGTTAAAGGCGCTGCAGTCTGGAACCGCAAGACCGCTATGGTCGCAGGTTCGAATCCTGCCTCGGGCATGGATGTTTGTGATGTCCTTAGGTTAGTTAGGTTTAACTAGTTCTAAGTTCTATGGGACTAATGACCTCAGCAGTTGAGTCCCATAGTGCTCAGAGCCAAGATTACGAAAGACCGTCTTTAGTGACTTCGTCTTCATGCACATAGGCAGAGATAACGAAACGGACTACGACTAGAAGTTAATCCTCCTACTCTACCACATTATCCCCTTTAGTAGTGCATATAAATTACATTCATCGTATTAGAGAATTCTGTGATGCAGCAACAAATATAGTGCCGGTTGTATTTCATTTCAATAACGGTTCCTAGGGGTAACATTTTTGACTAGTAATCAAAACATTCTCGATCCCGGGTTCGACCGCTCCTCTGTTTAAATTCTGAATAAAAATTATCAGCTAAGGCTATCGACGACTTCCGCCATAGGAAGGCACCCTCATTCAGCTAACGGCCTTGTCAAACACGGCGCAGGAGAGAGCCGTTAAAGAATCAGCAATGGACAACGGCATCAGGATGCAGAACGCAATGGAAACCTCTGCATTAAAGACACAGTCTATACCCTCAGATCAAGTGGCCTGTAACTGACAAAGTGTCATGATCGTCTCTCCACTGCCAAAAGATTCCGGACTAGTCCCCTACTTGAAAATCTGGGAAGGGACTGCCTACTGGGAGGCAACCATGAGAAAAAGATTGAATACCAACGAAAGGGTCCCCTTTTTACAAATTGGGGTTTAGAATGTCGGAAATCCCTTGTAGGTAACTTTCAGCTATTTATGAAATCTAGATTCATTAAAGAGCTAACTCTCAGACAGGAAGAAACTTTAACTAGTTTCTGGAGACTTAAATGTAGGTTTCTTAAAAGATTCCAGCAGGAAAAAAGAACTGGAGTCGTTATTTGGTTATTTTAGTTTGATTTCAGTAGTGAATTCTTCATCTCCTATGCAGCAAGATAGTAGGTCCTGATTGATAACACTTTATAGACACTATTCAAGTTCAAACAATTAATGTGTTCTAAATTTTTAACGGTCTAACTGATCATCATGCATAATTAACGGAAATAAAACTAGCACCTTACTGCTCTAGTGTATGTTCCAACAAAGCAACGAGGCTTATCAATGAGAACAGAATGAAATGTTTTAAGATTTATTTAAGAGGAAGTCTAGACTGAGCTATTTATAGAAAGAGATGCTAATGCGAAATTCTGTATATTCTATGGTAAATTCGTGTCAACATTTGTAAGTAGCTTTCCAAAAACTTATCTAGAAAGTTAATTTAAAGAAGTAAGCCATGGATACCGAAAAAGATCAAAATCTCATTTAAAAGAAAAAACCTAAATTTATGTAATGGTCAAAAGAAGTCAACATCCGATGTTACTTGTACTGTACAAAATATACTGTAATATTTTAAGGAACGTCATTAAATTCTCCAGAAATATGCACGTCCTGACAGAAATTAATAATGCACAGAGAAAGTTAAAACCATATGAGGTATTGTGAAACAGGGGACAGGACAGCCAGATTACGAGATTCCAAAATAATTAAACTCAATGACGCTAGTGTGAATGGTAATTCAACATCTCCAGTTACCTTAACAATCACTTTATAAATGTATCAGCTAAAACAGAATTAAATGCTTCAATATAAGAAGCAAGAGAATATACAGAGTGTTTCAAAAAGAATGTACGTATTTCGAACGAATATACGAGGTGTGGCTAGAAAAAAACCGGACTAGTACTGGTGAAACAATAAAACGAATGCAATAAGGCTGAAAGTCGCGTGGCCTGTCACGTGACTCTCGCTCCGCCTACTGCTCGAGTTTCATCTGCCTCCTGCACTCAGTCTGCCCGTGGCGTCTGTTTTAAGTAGTTGACGTTTTGTCTGTGCGTCGGAAAATGTTGAGTGTACAGAAAGAACAGCGTGTTAACATCAAATTTTGTTTCAAACTAGGAAAATCTGCAAGTGAAACGTTTGTAATGTTACAACAAGTGTACGGCGATGATTGTTTATCGCGAACACAAGTGTTTGAGTGGTTTAAACGATTTAAAGATGGCCGCGAAGACACCAGTGATGACACTCACACTGGCAGACCATTGTCAGCAAAAACTGATGCAAACATTGAAAAAATCGGTAAACTTGTTCGACAAGATCGCCGTTTAACAATCAGAGCAGTGTCTGAGTTAACAGGAGTTGACAAGGAAAGTGTTAGGCAGATTCTTCATGAAAGTTTCAACATGAACAAAGTGTGTTCCAAAATGGTTCCAAAGTGTCTCACAATTGAACAGAAGGAACGCCGAAGAATGATTTGTTCTGACATCCTGGAAAACATTGAAAGTGATCCCACCTTCTTACAAAATGTTATTACTTGCGATGAATCGTGGTTTTTTACTTACGATCCCGAAACTAAACGCCAATCGATGCATTGGAAAACTCCTGGTTCTCCACGACAAAAAAAAAGCACGAATGTCAAAACCGAAATTCAAGGCAATGATTATTGTTTTTATTGACATCAAAGGGATTGTGCACATTGATTGGGTACCAGAGGGACAAACAGTGAATCAGCATTACTACATTAGCGTCCTGGCTACCCTACGTGAGCGAGTACGGAGAAAACGGAACGATTTGTGGAGAAAAAAGTCATGGATCCTTCACCAAGACAATGCCCCAGCTCACAGTGCGTTGTCAGTGAAGACGTTTTTGGCAAAACACAACATTCCCATCTTAGATCATCCACCCTACTCACCTGATTTGGCCCCCTGTGACTTTTTTTCTTTTCCCTA